>NC_058368.1:230390342-230990342 GCF_018350175.1 Felis catus | reverse complement strand
GAGAAATGCATAACTCTTAAAGGTACAGTGAGTGAATTCTGACAAATATATGCATATAAATATTACCCCAATTGAGATGTAGGATGTTTCCATTACCCTGAAAAGTTCTCTCCTACTCCTTCCAATAATCCCCTTTACTGTTTTTTTATCACCATCGATTAATTTTGCCTGTCCTTGGGTTTCATCAAATGGAATCAAACAGCATGTATTTTGTTACGTCTGACGTTATTTCATCGGATGCAGTGTGTTTGAGACCTATTGCTGGTGTTGGACGTGTCAGAATTTTGTTCTTTTTTGCTGAGTGGTATTCCTAAACTTGAGTATAGCAGTTTCCTTATCCAGTCTTTTGAGGATGAATATTTGGGTTGTTTGCAATTTTTGGCTGTTATGAATAAAACTGCTCCAAACATTCTTATGCACGTCTTTGTGTGGATATAGACTTTCTTTCTCCCGGGAATAAACCTGTGAGTGGAATTGCTAGGTCATAAGGTAGGCGTGTGGTGAGTTTTATTAGAAACTGCCAGTTTTCAAATACGGTTTTTCCATTTTACACGCCCACCTGCTGGGAACACGAGAGTTCCGCACCCTCACCAGCATTTGGTATTGTCTTTTTAATTTTAGCCGTTCTGGTGGGTGTATGGTGGTGTTTCAGTGTGGGTTTGATTTGCATTTCCCTGATGACTAATGATATCAAGAACCTTCACATTTGGAAAAGGTTATAATTTAAATTTTTACATTAAAAAAAAAAAGTCAAGTTAGAAGACATTAATGAACACCTGGAGAACAGGCATCCCAGAGCCCGGAATGTTCTGTTGAAGCCAGCAGCCCTGACAGATATGAGTCAGACAGACAGATGTCAGTTTCAATTACATCTTAAATCATGAAGGAGTTGCCAAATCAGCTTGAAAAGTCGGGGTGGGGGGCCCACATACTTACCGAATATTTTGAAAATAGAAGAAAATGGCAAAGCTCTCCTCTTCCACCCTACCTCTCAGGTGAGAGGCACATCTGTTCCTGATGCACCCTGCCTCAGACCTTGCTTGGTTCTCCCTAGCTTCGGACATGACTCCGGCTCTTTGGCCCTCTACGCCAGCCCTTCATGATTTCCCGAAGTCCCCAGGCGCTGTCAACCCCCCAGCCTTTTGCACATGCTTGTCCAGCACTTGGGACATCTTCCCCACCCTCCCTGGCACCACTGGGCCCCCTGCCTTTGTTTGGCTCAGCCGGGGGATGCTAGCGTCCTTCCCCCAACTGGTTCTGGTCCCTTGTCGTCTTGCAGCCTGGGCAGGCCCCAGAACTGTTGTTTACTTCCCTGTATGCGTCCCTAGGCTGGCTGTCCCCTTGGGGAAGGACTGTCTGATTTCAGAGTTCACCTTTGCCTTCTCAACACCCAGCCAGGCATATGCGATCATTAGTATCAGCTTGTCGGATGGTGACCAAATACTCACGGGTCGACAAAAGAGTGTTCTGAAAGCAGGGTGACCTACTGGATTTGTTTCTTTACACCATCGTACGTCTCGTGCCCCTAGATCTATAAGGCAAACAGAAACCATAAAATCTTGCAATCTCAGCTTCTGTCTGTGACCCCTCCATCTCAGCCTGTGACCAGGGATGGCTCAGAGTGAAGGATCAAGGACGGGGGCGGGGGGGGTTGGGGGGGCAGGCAGGACCAATTAGGTGGCGTGTGAGAGGATGCTGGAGGCACCCGGGCGGCCAGGAGGAGGTAAAATCAGAATCAGATCCATGAAAGTTGAATTAAAAAATAAGGTAAAAATTAACGGGAAATCAGAATAAAATAAAATCAATCGAAACAAAAATGCACGGGAAAAGCAAGCTGAGCCATATTTCCGGCCACCCAAGAGGGGTGACCGAAGTCTGTATCTTGGGTTCCCAGGTGCAGTGACAACCATCATCATGTCCATGTGAGAGCCACGTGCTGCTTTTAGGACGCCTCACACTTTTTGTCCTATGGCCCAGCTGGGGGCTTGTGAAATGCGCGCTCTGATTCACCAGGTCTGGACTGGTGCCTAAGGTTCTGCGATCGTGACCGGCCATCCGGATGCTGCTGCTGGTCCCGGAACCCCCTTCTGAGTGGCCAGGGTTGAACCTAAACCAATCAGAACACAGTAAATAGGTTGTCTGGGGGAATAATTAGCCAAGGTGTTTATTCTCCATTGGTTGGTTGGCACTGTACCGTGTTATGCCACACTCTCTGTGACCCAAGCCAGTATTTGTACATTACAGACTCAGTATTTGTGAGCAAAATTGCCCCCCACAAAGCGTAGAGTTTTATTTATCACGAGGAGAACGCAGTGCTGTCCGGGCGCCCACCGCAGGCCAGCTGGGTAGAGCTTTGGAGGGAGGAATGCTTGGCAGACTAGGCTGAATACCCAGCAAGCGTTTCAGCTGAGGATGGAATGGGCAACTTGGATTCCTTTCTTGAAACTTAATGGAGTGTTTTTGCGAGAAAGTAAGCTGACGGTAACCCATAGGTCCCGAAAGCGTCGATTCGTTTTTCATTTATGGATTGCTTGCTTGATTGCAAATGTATTTCTACCCTTTTTCACCTCTTCCCAGAAAGGGATAAGCACCAGGTCTCTTTCATACCAGTTTCTCCCAGTCCACAGGTTTGCTTATGAAATCGAATAAGCAGGAGACTGGGAAGATATATCAGAATTTTTTCTTCATTAAACATTTTTCATTTTCTGATTAGTAAGTAGAAGTAAGTGTTCACTGTAGTAAAAATGGGCTTTTTTACTACAGAAGAGTCTAAGGAAAAAGAAATCACCTATAATGTGTAGATCTAGAACAATCTAGAATCAATCACGATGGAAATTTTAGTGCATTTGCTTTTAATTTTCTTTTAATGCATTGTTGATCATTTTATAGGCCGATGTATTAACCTTATTAAAAGTATATGATAAAACATATACCTTATTAAAGTATGTATTTTTTTCATTTTTACGTTATGATTTAAGACTTTCTTCATGGCAAAAATCCTTCATATACCCCAGTTTTATTGATCTTGATAACGTGTAAGATTATATAATAGAAAAATTTTCTTTAACTCTTTTCTCCCCCCTAGTTTCAAAAGGAGAACATTAAAAAAAATTTTTTAACGTTTATTTATTTTTGAGAGAGACAGAGACAGAATGAGAGTGGGTTAGGGGCAGAGAGAGAGGGAGACACAGAATCCGAAGTAGGCTCCAGGCTCTGAGCTGTCAACACAGAGCCCGACGTGGGGCTCGAACTCAGGAGCCATGAGATCATGACCTGAGCCCTGAGCCGAAGTCGGATGCCCAACTGACTGAGCCACCCAGCCCCAAAAGGAGAACATTTTTGAGAAAAGGAAGAAATAGCATTGTGTTCATGTCTTCTGAGAATATAGTGAGTTCTGATGTAAGCCCAGATTTACTTAGCTGATTTGTGGCATTAATTATATCTCCCCGTACCTAGCATAATATCAAGTAGACTTTAATGGTTGGTTATTAAGGAAATCCTAGTGTAATTATATACTTCTTTGTATAAATGTATATTCAACCTTAGTTCAAGAATCCAGGTCTTATGGTGGGGAAACATAAGTTGTTCGTGTGTGCGGGCCGCAGAAGGTTATGTGTGTGTGTGTGTGTGTGTGTGTGTGTAGAGCCTCCCCCTGTGACTCACCAGTGTTCATCTAATGCCACGTAACATCATCTCAAAATACGGTGGTCGAAGAACAATCGGCATTCGCATCCGCTGCCAGTGTCTGTGGCTCAGGTATTGAGCGGTTCTGACTCAGGATCGTGCATGAGGCTGCAGCTGGGCCTGGGCTGTGGTCTGATGGCCCGACGGGGGCTTGGGGGGCCCGCTTCTGTGGGGTTGCGGCGCACAGAACCCTTCCCCGCTGGCAGGGTGGTCTCTGTGCCATTCTGTTTTGTGTATGTTGCCCTTCTAGTTCTTCTCCCTCCTTAAAGTTCTCTCTGGAGCTTTGTGGATCTGTCTTAAAAACTTGGGGATAAGTGGCGAGAGGAACACGTCATTATGATGGGAGGTCGCTGCCGGCAGGGCATCTCTAGGGAACCGGGCCTGGTTTTCTCTCACGGAATATAAGATGACTGTGTGAAAACCACTGCCATTATTGGGGAAATTAGACAAGCCTGATACATATATAATGTATAACACATATACTGGGCATGATATGTGCATAGTGGATTTAAAGAAAGGCTTGAGTTGAACAAAGTCATTTCCTAAAATGACTACCGTACTAAAATTATAAGTCCAAACTAGAGGTTTGGAGTGGTGATAATTCACATGGTTCGCAAAATTTAGTCTAAAGGGAAATTGTTTTGAACTATGACAACTTTGGATTTGTCTATTCCTCATCCCAAGGCATGAGCCCTGACTCTGAAGGAGTTTTCCGGTTATATTTTATCCATTTGAGCCACAGTAATGTTCGTTTTGGTTTCCTGATTTAAAACAATTTATTAGGCATCTCTTTAGTTGATGCAAGAAAGCATGAATAAAAATATAAACATAACCTGGAACCCCATTGCCAGAATAACTTTATTTGTGTACTCAAAAAATACGTGTGTGCCTTGAGAGGACTTTGAACCAAATCCAAAATATGTCATAAAACGTCTAAGCCTCCTTCTTACAATATGTGCCTTCAAGGAGGCCAGTTAAATTTCTTTTATCTCCTCTCAGAAAAGTAAAAGATCTCTCTTTTTTTTTTAAGTTTATTCATTTTTGAGAGACAGAGAGAGCATGGGAATGGGCGAGGGGCAGAGAGAGAGGGAGACACAGAATCCGAAGCAGGCTCCAGGCTCCGAGCTGTCAGCCCAGAGCCTGATGCGGGGCTCGAACTCACGAGCCTCTAGATCATGACCTGAGCCAAAGTCGGACGCTCAACCGACTGAGCCACCCAGGCGCCCCCAAAATAAAAGATCTTTAATGAACATAGACATTCCAGGAGTCACGTCCACGTTTTAGCAGGTCCCCCCGGAAGAGTTGTATCACATGCCCTGTCCTGACCTGTGCTTACTGTTACTTTTCACCCGTGCCTTCCCTTGAGGCTCCTGCATTCCAACCTCATTCCTGTTGGGGGCGACAGAGTGTCCCACAGCCGGTGTCCAATTAGCCCATCGTCCCTTGATGTGGATTTGGGCCGTTTTCAGGCTTTTGTAGTTACAGAGCTTTATGCAGAGCTCCTGACGTACCGTTATTCCCCTTGAAGTGAGCTCCTCACGGTGGAATTCTTGAACCTGCTTTCGACTTCTTTGCGTCCGGCTGTTGCTTTCACGGCTGGGTTACTCCGCTCCAGATCTGGCGGCATCGGCCTAGAGTCCTATTTACCACTCTAAAGGGAACTGGGTTCTTTGAGGTTCCCTGGGACCTCAGGTAATTTCCTTGCTTGGATGCGTTAGTAAGTTAAAAAGCTCAGGAGCTTGTCACCACGTGTGAGTGCCTCAGTTGAGAGTCAGCTGAGCATATGTGAGCTGGGAGGTACTGAAACAGTCCAGGGGCGTTTCATTCATTCAACGCATGCTTTCTGAGTGTCTTGCGGACGTCGGGCACTGGGGGAACAGAGTCAGAAGGATGCGGTGCTTCTCGGCTTGGAGCTCGCTTCCGGTGGGGAGTGCTGTGTGCCAGGCAGCCCAGTGAGAGCACGAGCAGATGGGTGTGGGGGGGGGGGGCTGGCCCAAGACGGGCAGAGGATCGGACGTGTGCCTGGGAGACCAGGGACGGTGGCTGTGAGCGGGAGGAAGGTGTCCCAGGTGGAGGCCACCGCAGGTGCAAAGGCTTGGAGGCACGGCGAACTGAGTCAAGGTAGTGGCGAAGGTCGGCCCTGGGGACTTTGTGTGGCCGCGTGAGAGGTCAGAAGCCCCGGTAGCGGCACGCGCAGGCGCTCAGGTACCATTTATGGCACCGCGTGGACCAGTGGTTAAAGGCGGGAGGACAGGCCTTGTGTAAGTGGTTTTGGATCATGTGGCACAACGTAGCTACCAGGCTTTTATTCTGCAAGCTAAGAAAGAAATTAAACATATAAACTCTATCTCCATCATATTGTAAGTGAAAGTACGTCTTATACCCAGTCAAGTAGCAAAGATAATCTGAAAAGAAAGGATGGTTTTTCCCAAGGAAAAAATAAATAGCAAAACTACTGACACATGTATAAGCGTACATATGGACATGTTCACTGTGCATGGGTTTGTAGGTCATGTTTGGATATGGTGTGTTTGCTGTGGTAAAGAACAACCCCGAGTCTCTGGGATTTAAAATAACAAAGGTTCAGGGCGCCCGCGTGGCTCAGTTGGCTAAGTGTCTGACTTCAGCTCAGGTCGTGATCTCACGGTTCATGAGTTCGAGCCCTGTGTCGGGCTCTGTGCTCTCAGCCTGCTTCGAGTTCTGTGTCTCCCTCTCTCTCTGCCCTTCCCCCCCTCACACTCGCAGGCATGGGCTCTCTGTCTCTCTCTCAAAAAAATAAACGTTAAAAAAATTAAAATAACAAAGATTCGCTTCTCATTCGCTCATTCGTGCTCTTCTGGGTTGGCTGGAGGTGGCGGTGGGACTCAGCTCTCCAAGCCCTCGCCCAGGCCCAGGCTGAGAGACGTCCCGTCTCTGAATTTCAGGGAGCGTCAACACAGAAAGAAGGGGATGTGGCCCCCGATGCCCTGTGTCCTGAAACTTCTGTCTGGAAGTAACAAATGCATTCCACTTACGCCTTGTTACCTAAAGCAAGATGGGTTGAGTCGGACTTCTAGAACCATGGGTGCATGCAGTTCTACCAAAATGGTTCTGGCAAGACGAGGAGACAGTGTGGGGACAGCTCCAGGGACTCCCACAACTGGATTGCCCTTGTTTTGTGTTTTGTTTTGTTTTTCAAGGTTTTATTGTGTACCTTACCAATTCCCTCATGGACTGTCACCCACATGTGGGTGAGTGTGGGCCCTCCGCATGTAGATGACAGGAAAAGAGGATGAAAGACGCCCATTAGGGCGTTTTGTGTTTTTATTTTATTTTTTAATGTTTGTTTATTTTGGGGGAGAGAGAGACAGAGTGCAAACAGGGGAGGAGCAGGGAGGAAGGGAGACACAGAATCCCAAGCAGGCTCCAGGCTCTGAGCTGTCCACACAGAGCCCGACGCGGGGCTCGAACTCACGGACCGCGAGATCATGACCCAAGCCGAAGTCGGATGCTCAACTGACTGAGCCACCCAGGTGCCCCCATCAGGACATTTTGAGGAATGCTGAGGGTTACTTGGGATAGCAAAACACCCTAGATGGCAAGCTTCCAACCACTCGTTTTTCTGCTAGACTCTCAGTGCGTTCACCTTATTATTGATAGCGCTGACAATATTGAGTCAACAACTGTCAACGACAATTCCCTTTGCCCCTTTCTAGGAGATGCAGCAAAAAGCTCATTTCTGGCAATTTCAGTGTGACTCGGGGCTTCCCGTCAAGACTTAGGTCTCATTAATATCTCATCAAAAAAAATTTTTTTTTTCAACGTTTATTTATTTTTGGGACAGAGAGAGATAGAGCATGAACGGGGGAGGGGCAGAGAGAGAGGGAGACACAGAATCGGAAACAGGCTCCAGGCTCTGAGCCATCAGCCCAGAGCCCGACGTGGGGCTCGAACTCACAGACCGCGAGATCGTGACCTGGCTGAAGTCGGACGCTTAACCGACTGCGCCACCCAGGTGCCCCTCATCAAAATTTTTAATGTTGATAATGTGTTAAACGCGTAACGTATTTGGGATATGCTCGGTTAAGTAAAATGCATATTTAAGATGAATAGCCCCTGTCTCTTTTTGCCTTTCTGAATGTGGCCACCAGGACATTTACAATTAATATGTGGCTTATATTTGTGGCTCCTGTTATATTTCTCTTGGACGGTGCTGACTCGGAATCTGTAAAGAACTCAGACTGATCAATAAGGAAGAGAAGCCAGTAGGAAATGGCCAAGGGTGTAAATCAGTCCTTCACTGGAGAAGAAAAGCAGATGACCAATAAACGTGTGGAAGACCTTCAGTCTGGCAGTTGGGAACCCAAGCTAAAATTGGTGAAGAAGAAAAGTTGGGGGGAACCTGGGTGACTCATTCAGTTGACCACCCGACTCTTGGTTTTAGCTCGGGTCTTGATCTCATGGTTCGTGAGTTCGAGCCCCATATCGGGCTCTACGCCGGCATCATGGAGCCTGCTTGGTATTTTTCTGTCCCTCTCTGTCTGCCCCTTCCCCTCCCCCCTTTCAAAATAAATAAGTAAACTTAAAAAAAAAGAAAAAGAAAAAAAGAAAAGTTGGTATCGCTTACAGTATTGGATATTGGTGAGAATGAAGATTGTAACTTGGATATACCAGTGGCGGCATTTAAGTAATTACAACCACTTTGGGGAGAATTTTGGCAGATTCTGCCTATGTATATAGGTATTTCTTGCCTGGGGATGATTTTGCCCTCCCTTCCCCGGGCTGGGGGGTATTTGGCAATGTCTGGAGACATTTTGGGTTGTCATTAATTGGGGGTGCAGGATGCTATTGGCATTTAGTGAGTAGTGGCCAGGGATGCAGTTAAACATCCTTCAGTACATGGCTCACCTCTCACAATAAACGGCTACAGGGCCTGAATATAAGTGGTGCTGTAGTCGAGAAACCCTGACTTCCAGATGCCGATTCCAAGGTAGAGCTCTAGCTGGTGTGCGTGAGGAGATACAGACCAAGGTTTTCACTCAGTGCTCCATATTTACAGTTGAGGAACTTTGGAACCACTTTAAGTGTCTGCCAGTTTGGGGGTATAAATGACCGGCGAGAGACCCATGTTTGAAGATGATACATCTCACATCTAGCGCCGAGGAAATCAGGGTGCGTGCTCGTATATCCATGGAAATACAACTTTTCTGTAAATATTTAAAATACAAACTAACAACTCTATATTTAACCTATTATGGACACATGCATTGGTAATAAAAATTCAAAAGGCAAGTCAGGATACATATCAGCGCAGAAACTGGTTGCCTCTGGGGAGGAAGGATACAAAAGGAAGGTCAGCTCCTTCTGGAATGTTGACTTCTCACAGGAATGTGGAGCCATTATGACAGAATATTAGCCTTTGTTCATGTAGCTGAGTGACGAGGGTGTTTGTTACATTACTGACTTTCTACTTTACTTTTCTCAGCATTTGGAATTAGTCTACAAGGAACACTCTTGCATACATCCCGGAGATTGCTGCTGGGTGTAGGGGCTGTCTGTGCACAAGTGGATTGTCAGGGGCTATGCTGATTTCTGCCTGGTTCCCTTGCGTCCCCCAGCGTTGAACTGTGCCTGACACAAGTAGGCCCTCAGGAAGCGTGTGTTTGCACACGCTGTACACGGAATGTTCCATGGTGCTCGTTCCTGTGAACTGCTTTCTGAGAGGTGCTGGGGTTACACACTGCAGTGGGAGGTGCCCTTGGGACCTGCCTGCTGGCCAGGCGGTCACCCCCAACCCCTTTCCACCAGACCTGGACATCTCTTTACCCTCCAAACTTCTGACAACACATCGGAGGAAGTAATCCTGCTCCAGATACTAAAAAATCACATCTAGGAAGTCTTACAAGTGTGTGTCTTTAAAGGAAAATAGATGTTGTATCTTAGAAATTGCATGCTAACGTGCATTCTTGGGGAGACGCTTCAGAGAGGAAGTTTGCTGCCTGGGCGGTTGAGTTCATGCAACTCCCCTAACACAGGCAGGCAGGGTTTGCCTCGAGCCACAACCGTTTCTTAGTTTAATGAAGAATTTAAGAGGAGCGGTGCCATTTGACATGCATCATCGGGCATCTCTATAAGACGGCTCAGGTCAACGATTCCCTGCCGTGCAGGTGCACAGACCTCTCCCAAGCCCCTTCCGTGTTCCGGGCATGGAAAGCATTCCTGCCTGTGGGGCCGGGCTTGTCGCTTCATCACTCACCTTCTCTCCATAATCTATGGAAATAATGGACTGGTGTCAGGGGAAGACTTTCATAGAATACCCAGCCCCTTCCTTTGGGAACCTCGTTGAGAGACTAGGTTAATTAGATGGGAAGGAGGTGTTTTCACAAGACTCTCAGAGTAGACTGTCTGTGTCAGTCTTCTGCTTGCACAGGTCCGAGTGTGCCTGCTCTACTGTGTGGGGCTGAACCAGGAACCCGTCCCTCGCAGGGACCTCTCTTTTCTCGGGCCATTGTCTTTGCTGCATCCAGTGGTCTGATTTATTTTTATCCTGGATTCCCACCTCCACCCTGCAGTGGGCATTCTTAGGCCCTTGATTTTAATTCACATCATCTTGGACGTTAACAGAGGGACACTTTGCTGTGACTTTTAGTTCTAGACGGCCAGCCTAGCATCTGTCTTATTAACGTCTGTCTGACAGACTTCCAGGCGTGCAGACAGCGCTTCCCCCGAGAGTATGGATTTTCCTGACCATCCCCCAACTGCTCCCTTGACCTAATCAGCCATCCCAATTGTGAGCATGTCTCAAGGGAGCAGGAACCGCTTCTTAGAGTAAAACATCTCCTCACCGAAGCTGCAAATGTTTTACGAGGTGCGAAACACAAAAGCAACGTTTTACAAAGTGATAGTTTGGTGAGAAATGTTTGAAGCCTGCAAGCTCAGGCAATGTGAGGGTGATCGTAGTTGCTGGATCTTTTTGCCTTCCAAGCGCGCGTGTAAGGGCATGGGCCAAGGTGGGAGCAGCAGAAGGCTGGTGGTAGACACTGCCCGCTGTCCAGAGGGTCCTGGCCATGCCCTTGCCGTCAAAATGTGGTAGCACAAAGGCCACATCCATTTACCCTCTGGGAAGAAGCTGTTTGCTAAAATTCCTAGTATTCATTTATTTGTTCAACAAGTACGTAACAGCTCGGCATCGTTCTTGGAGCTGAGGACGCGGCAGTGACCGACATAGATCAAATTCCCATCCTGGGATTTACTTTTTCATCATGGTGCCCATTAATCATAAATAAGATTGTTGAAACTGTGCCAAACACAGTATGGCCAGCAAATCACACCCATGCTAGCCGTAACTCATGGCATCTTCTAGAAATAACAGCATATCTTTAGATGACTGAGTTTCTTAAGTTTATTCCTAAAGCTGCATAAACATTTCCTGCTTCCTGCCGGTGGTATCGTGATAGAGAACGGAGAGAGGTGTTTTATAGACACGGGTTTTCGAGTAACTCTAGCTAATTCTCTTGGTACCAAACTTTAAACGGTTGTACTATGAATGATGGAATTTTGTTCTCGCATCAGAACGTGGGCAATACCCTTTTCCTTCTGGATGATCAGGATAATTACTGTACCTACTTTTGTACTATATGGCTGTGGGATTTCTGTGGGCTTCTTGGTGTCCCGGTCTCTTCACTTGGCTGTTTGTCATCTCCTGCTTCGTCTGCCCGCTGCCCCTCCTCCCCTCCTCACAGATGGTTCTTTCCTGGACTGCTTACAGTGGTGGTTATAAAACTGTATTTCCTAATGAGAATGTTATGCATGTAAACATCATTACTTGTACTTGTTTTTCATTGTGAATTAAAATCGTGTAAGTTCCTCACAAATACGACTTTGTTTTAAAGAATGTGAGCTGTACAAACATAACAAAAAAGAGGAGGGGGGGTGCCTGGGTGGCTCAGTTGGTTAAATGTTAAATGTTCAGCTCTTGATTTTGGCTCAGGTCACGACCTCACGGTTTGTGGGTTTGAGCCCAGCATCGGGCTCTGTGCTGATAGCACAGAGCCTGTTTGGGATTCTCTGTCTCCTTCTCTCTCTGTCCCTCCCCTGCTCGTGCTCTCTTTCTCTCTTAAAAGTAAATAAAGAATAAATGTAAACAAAATAAAATAAAGAATGTGAACTGTGCAGAAAAGTAAAGAATAAAAAGAATAAAAAGCAGTTCTTTTAAAGTGTTCCTTTCCCACACCTACCTTGAATTATTCTGGAGTCTCTAGAGAAATAGCCCAACAGAATCTCTGTGTGTACCTGGAGATCTCTATGTATCTATGCATGTGTCTCTATATGTATTTATAGCTAGATACACACATACACAGATGTGTATCTATTTAGCTATATATAATTATATAACAATTACATATAACTACGTAGATGTGTGTCTATTTGTGTGTTTAAATGTTAGTCTCATTAAAAACAAAGAAACAAACGAAAAACCCCAAAAAACAAAAAACCTCCTTCACAGAAATACCTAGAATAATGTTTGACCAGATACCTGGGTACAATGTAAATTTATGACACATCAACTTAACCATCACATGCACTCTATTCCCATTCCTTCTACAGAGGGCATTAATACGTTGGTGTAATTCATCTAGATGTTTCCTGTGCATTTTCTGGATGTTTGTGTGTGTGTGTTGATCACCTTTCTTCTTCCTGCCTCCCCCTCTTTATTTGTCAACATAATAAATGATGTTGCTAATATCCTGGTGTTAGATCCTCATTTCTTCCTGCAAGGAATGGGGTCTGCATTTGTTTATTTGGTTTTTTTCCATGTACCAACCCTTACAATTTTTAAGCAGAATCATCTCAACCCATTTTGTTGTTGTCCTTCCAACTTTTCTGTGGTGTGTTGGCTTCAAAATTAAGGTTCTATTTGGAGGGACTAGAATTTCCAGCTGATGTCCAAATGGGAACTTCCACTTGTAGGTAGTTTACTTATTTTTTTTCTTAATAATATTATTTTATTCTCATGGACAGTTTGCTTATAATTAAAAAAAAATCCTATATGTGGCTTTAGGAACCATCCACAAATGGGCTTCTGTCATTAGAGCAAGTGGTTAATATTTATCTGGCTTTTTTTAAAAAAAATGTTTACTTATTTTTGAGAGAGAGAGAGAGAGAGAGAGAGAGTGAGCTGGGGAGGGGCAGAGAGAGAGGGAGACACGGAATCCGAAAAAAGCTCCAGGCTCTGAGCTGTCAGCACAGAGCCTGATGCGGGGCTTGAACTCATGAACCGTGAGATCATGACCTGAGCCGAAGTCGGATGCTCCATCGACTGAGCCACCCAGGTGCTCCAATATTTATTTGCCTTTGTGATGAGACTTTTGTTGCGGTTGGTCTTGGGAAACCATGGTCTGAGATGGCCAAAGACTGTACCTCCAACGTTCCTGTCAAGGGGCACCAAGGGGCCCCAGTTTAAACAGAGTTTAACCTGTAGTTAAACACTAATCTTACACAGGGAAATATCAGACTTATGGGATAGACTCCCAGGGGGCAGGGAACAAAGACAATTGTCTTTAATAGTAATGTAAGTCAGTCTCTGTTGGGAGACTAGATATATCCCTTCTGTTTCTGATACCATTTTATCCTGAGCCTTCCAAGTTAGTTGTCTATTTTTCCCCCTGATACTCTTCATTTTTGACCTAAGGTCGTGCCAAGATTTCCCCAAGGCTACTGCCAGCAGCAGCGTGCTGCACGTTTTGGGAAGTCTTACATTAGGTGGCTGGAAGGGGCTGTGGGTCCAGAGTGGACCCTCCCAGTGGTTGTGGTAACAAGGAATGGAGGTGAGCATCTCAAAAGAGAGAGCTGAACCAAGAGGCAGGTGCACAGGAGCACTGGAGAACATTCATTGCTTTGTTATCTGCCGATGGAAATTCCTCCTTTTAACCCAGAGTCCTTAGGTAACCATTGGATGGCCAGACTGACAAAGGTGGACACCCTTTAGGATATTTCTGAAGGGCAGGTTTTCAGTATGTGTTGAAAGCTTTCAAGATACCTCTTTACTACAGGCCAGAAATACTACTTCTGAGAATGTCTCCTGAGACCGTAAGGAATGGGATGCATGAAGGTGTGGTTTGGGGGACTTCCATTGCAAATTTTACTCATAATAGCGAGAAATAGGAATCAATCTCAGTATCTAGGAGTGAAGATTCATTAAATAACTATGAATAGTTATTATATAGTAGATACTATTGTAGATATATAATGGCTATTGTATACTAGATACTACTATGCTGTGTTCTAGAATATAATGTTCCGTGTCTGCTGGAGATGTTGACACGGAGTGTTTTTATTGATTTGAAAAGATGTTGCTCATATATTCCTCATTGAAACATAATAGCAGATAATCCTATTTTGGCATAGAAAAAATGTGTGTGTGTGTGTGTGTGTGTGTGTGTGTGTGTGTGTAAGATTGTGTATGTCTGGGTAATTTTTTTCTTCTCTGTTTTCAGATTTTTTTTTCTGTAATAAATATGAGCCCCTTGTGTAATCATGTAGAAAGGAAGAGGTTACATTGTGTCCAGCATGCCTTGTTTATAAGTCTGCAAATTGTAGACCACTTGAGAAATACCTCCATCCAAAGAAGTTCAAAATGAGATTTTGGCACTTGCCAAATGGAGTCACAAGTTTTCCAGACCCTTTATGCAGCAGTGAGCTGACAAGGTGGGTGGGAGGATGTGGATGTTGGTGGCAGTGAACTCTAGTTATCAGAGAAGCTGAAAGCTGTAGCAGCTTGTAAGCCTGGGATCACTTGTGCTCTCTTCTCTTTAAATTTTTCTTTAATGTTTATTTATTTTTGAGAGAGAGACAGAGAGAGAGAGAGAGAGAGAGAGTAATGTTTATTTTAGAGAGAGAGAGAGAGACAGAGAGAGAGAGACAGAGAGCGAGGAAGGGAGAGAGAAAGAACGAGACATAGAATCTGAAGCAGGCTCCAGGCTCCGAGCTGTCAACACAGAGCCCGATGCGGGGCTCGAGCTCACAAACCCTGAGATCATGACCTGAGCCGAAGTCAGATGCTTAACCGACTGAGCCACCCAGTCTCTCTCTTCTCTTTAAAATTACTGTGAAACATTTCACTCTGTAGACAGAATGACTTAGTGCAAAGAATGTAGAAGCCGGGGCATATTAAATAGCCTTTCTTATAGTCCCAACATTATAGAGATCCTGGCATTGTAGAATGGGTGTCAGTATTTAAAAAATCTGTGGTAGTCTCTAAGACGAAAGATTCTAACATTTGTGATTCTGCTCTTCTCTTTGGGACAGCAACTAGGACCTTATTGAGATAAGCAGGTGGGAGCGCCCATGCCTTCTCCTTGTTCCGTGAAAAAGTGCATTCTTGTTAAAAGTCTGGCAACAGTAGAGCTGGGTCACCGTGGAGTGGCTCCAGACTTAAGCTCTGCATCCCCCGTGGGGTGGTTGTGTGTGGCTGGCGGGGCTCAGATCATGCGATCATTAACTCCGGATTGACACGTCTTTCCCTGGGCTGAGTTTTTGCACATGCCGCTGAATCCACGTGTGTGAGGAGCCTTCGATTGTTTTCCTTTGTTACGAAGCGTTGGGTCAGCTCAGCTCAGCTACTGCTGTAGCAAAACCCTGTAAAGTGGATGGCTTGTCAACAGCGGGAATTTGTTTCTCACAGTTCCGGAGCCTTGGCCATCTGAGACCAGGGTGCCGGCACGGCCCGGTTCTGGTGGGGGCATGCTTCCTGGCTCACGGATGACCGCCGTCACCACTTGCCCAGCATGCGCGGGAATCCCCTGGGGCGTCTTTTTTCTGACACCGGATCCGTGTCGTTTCTCCATCCCAGTTCTCCAGCTCTCTGACCCCAACAGGGTCTCCAACAATTAATTCTGACACAGAGTTAGCACAGACCCCACAGGTTTTGGGTGCAGGCCCACAAGACTGCCCCCATTTTCCGACTCCAGTGTCCACCCACGGGCCATAAAATTTGGGGATTCCCCCGCCCTCCACCTTCATGTTTGATAGTTTGCTGGAATAACTCCCAGAACTCAGGAAGGCCCTTGACTGACTATCCCTGGCTTATCATAAAGGGTGAAAGTCGGAAACAGCCGAATGGAAGAGGTGCTCAGGGCAGGGTGTGGGAAAGGGTGTAGCGATCGCATGCCCTTCCTGGTGTGCCACCCAGCCAGCACCCCAGCCCCTTGATGTGTCCACCCACCCGGAAGCTCCCCAAACCCTGTCGTTCAGGAGTTTTTATGAAACTTACGTTAAGCAGACATGGTTTGCTCTAGCCGTTCAATCATTGGCTACCGGTGATCACACTTGGTCTGCAGCCCTGCTCCCCCCACAGAGGTAGGGTTGGGTGATACAGAGCAGCGGCGAGATCCGACCTCCAACGTACATGGTGGGTGGTCTTTCTAGAGACTGGCCCCCATTTGGAAGCTACCAGCGCCCTGTCCCCGATGCGCGTCATCTCTTCTGCGTGTAAGAAACAGTCGTTTCTGAGGGTTTTAAGAGCTGTGCACCAGGAACTGGGGACAAAAGCCAAATCATTTAATTTTTATTACACACCCCCTCCCAACTGGTCTCCCCGCTTCCACTCTGGTCTCCTAGTGTATCTCCATCCAGCGGCCGGCCGGGATGCCGGTACTCGGTCTGAGCACTTGTGCGGTGGCCTCTGTGGTCCTGATGCGTCCTTGACTTCCTCCTTCTGGTTCTCACTGCTCCAGCCCGCGGGCCGCCCAGCTGGATGTTCCCCCTCCACGGCCCCCTTCCCTCACCTCCTTCCCGTCTGTGTCCAATGACGTCTTCCCAGGGAGGCCCCCGCCCCCGACCTCTGAGCATCCTACCTGAGACCGGGCCACGTCCCCCCTGCACTCACAGCCTCTCTTACCCTAATCTGCCTTCTAACCGTCATCACCCGTATGTTAGGCGTAGAGTTTGCTGTTTTTCCTCCCGCTAGAAGGCGAACCACGTAGGGCCGGAGTCTTGGGTCCCTGGTGTTTTCCAGGCACTGTGCCTCCCTCGCGGTCAGCGCTCGATATTAACGCTGGAGGACGAGAACGTGGCTGGCTTGTTCTAAACTGCCGCCCAGAACCTGGACTCAGGGTTCTCTGTTCCCACCACTGCTCGCCCAGCACCCCCCTCCCTGCCCCCAGGGGACGGTACACGCACACGGGGCCTGCAGGGGTGATGCTTGGGCTCTGCCCCTCTGACCCGCTTCCCTCTTCACTTCTAGACCGGCCTTATTGTCGCCTGCTACCACGGCTTTGTGGATACTGTTGTGGTCTTAGCAGAGTGCCCCCACGTTGACGTCAACTGGCAGGACAGCGAGGGGAACACGGCCCTCATCACGGCTGCGCAGGCAGGTAAGACCCAGCTCTTCCCTCCCAGAGCCGAGGCTGGGGAGCAGCTACCCGGTGGTGGGCTTGAGGGGGGGCCCCCCCGCACATGCACTCAGCTCGCGAGATTATTGTGAAGACGGGAATTGATCAGAAATCCGTTCTCCGAGTAAGAGGTGCGAGAAACTGCTGCTCAGTATGCAAACACATCATCGTAGTGCATTCGGGACAATGCAGAGTTTACTTGTGCAGAGCTCAGCATCGTGACGCTGCACCGGCCACCCGGCCTTGTCATCCTTCACCTAGAGCCTCGCGCCCCACCCGGTGCTTGGAGCTGGGGGCCGGGAGAGGCTGGTGGACTCCTAGCTGAAAGAGATACAAGTGAGAGTTACTGTATCGAATCGGCGTATGTACAAGGTCACCTGACACTTGCCTGCAGCGTGAAGACGAGCCAGGAGCTGCCTGCTGAGGGTGTGTCAGGGCAACGAGGCAGGACTGTTGGGGAGACAGCTCGGCAGGTGTGCGTCCCACTGAGTGTCCTCCGGCCCAAGACGGTCATTGCCAGGAGTGGCACTTCTGCCCACACCGCCAAGTGCCTTGTGGCTGTCCTCTTATAGCATCATTTGTAGGAGACAGATGCAAAGCTGTGCTCATCCCTTCAGAACCGCGCGTCATTTGTAACTGTGGCCTTGAGTGGGTTTGTCACTTGACCACTTTGTGGCCACTTTGTGGCCAACAGCCAAACTCTTGGCTTCCGAGAGTAATCTCTTTCGTCAGTCGGGCTGTCAGTCGCAAAGAAGCCGCTTCCCGCTGAGTCGGGAAGAAAAGGCGTTCGCTTATTACGGGAATGTAGGACCCCTCACCGTGTCGCTGGGAGCTGCCGAGTGTCGGACTCGGGGCTGGGAGGCTGGCAGAGATGCCCCAAGCCATGCCGCACACTGATTCTGGAAACACAGCGTCTGCCGCTACCACCGTAGCGAGACCTCTCAGTCCCCTATTTTGCATCACGAGCGCCTGGGTCAGAGCCAGCGTGGGTGACTCGGACCCAGGGAGCCCAGGGAGCCCGCAAAGCCAGCATCTGGCAGTTCCGTTCCCCGTAATGTAGCAGGAAGTAGTCTGTACACGCTGCTTTCCGGTCGAGGTGGGTGAGCGGAGAATTCCCCAAACGTAGGGGCCAGGCTGTGCGAACACCCGTTCGCCTCGGCAGGTTTCAGGGTATGAAGCCTTGCCCTCGTAGAGGCTCCCCACGCTTTGTAAAGCCCAGGTCCACAGTGTCCTGAACGGCAAAGGTGTAAGAGGCTATCGTGAGGCATTCAGTGATCGTGGCTCCTTATTCAACCCCTCCCCCTGGCCGGGAACCAGGGATGCCAAAGTCAAGGGCAGTTCTGCCCTCAAGTGATTCTCCAGCTCAGTAGGCATCTGACGGCAGGTGCACTGGGTGGTGTGGGCGGAATGGGCCTGGGGGTTCAGGATAAGGGTCGGGCAAGAGGGGGGCTTGAACTGAGTGCCAAGGAACTCAGAGGGAGGCCGTGGCAGGCGAGGCATCCAAAGGCGCGGGGCCAGGAGGGAGCCCGGCGCTACTCAGGCACTGTATGTGGCAGTAGGATTGAGTGTGACTCGCAGAGGTGAGGGGTGGTCCCGTGAGGAGGTGGGGACCAGATCATTAAGGGTCTAGGTACCAAATCCGTTTGGGTGCCATGAGGCTGGGTGTGTGAAGCCAGGGGCTGACCAATCCTGGGAGTCCAGAAGCGGTTTCAGAGGCAGAGAAGGAGCAAAAAAGCGGCCTGGCGGAAAGTGACGTGTGATGTGGATGGTGGAGGGGAGGTGGCAGCCGGGATGGCCTCTAGCCTCAGGACAGGGGATGACTGATGCAGAGGGGTACACGGAGAGCAGTAAGTGGGGAAGCACCGGCCCCATCTGGTGCGTAGGCCTTTGAGACGTGACACGTGTAAGAGGTCCCCACGGCAGGTGGACGGTCTGGAGCTCCAAACTCCAGTGCTCCCATGGGGGACAGATCGGGGCGTCAGGGGTGGGTGGAGAGTGGGGCCCACGGCACAGACCAGGCGTGAACACTAGGAGAACGTGCAGTAGGAAGAGATTTCCTTTCTTGCTGATTGGCAAGAACTCTGTGTGTGTTAAGGATTTTGGTTGTGGTTTAATACCCGTGAGACACCTTCTGAATTCTTGCCTTTTCAAAATGTCGCATTGGGACGTCTGGGTGGCTCAGTCAGATAGGCGTCCGGCTTCGGCTCAGGTCATGATTTCGTGGTCTGTGGGTTTGAGCCCCACGTGGGGCTCTGTGCTGACAGCTCGGAGCCCGGAGCCTGCTTCGGATTCTGTGTCTCCTTCTCTGCTCCTCCCCCGCTCACACTTGTGTGTGCACTCTCTCTCTCTCAAAAATAAACATCCAAAAAATTTTTTTAATTGAAAAAAGAAAATGCATTTTGTGTTCACATAAGAGCAACAATCTGTCCTTTGCCCTTTTCTTCCCTCATTGAGTGTTGCAGGGGAATCAGTGGGAGTCCAGCCT
Organism: Felis catus; assembly: GCF_018350175.1. Lineage (NCBI taxonomy): Eukaryota > Metazoa > Chordata > Mammalia > Carnivora > Felidae > Felis > Felis catus. The sequence goes on along the minus strand of NC_058368.1, from coordinate 230,970,803 downwards.
GTGTTTGTGTCTTTGTTGATAACCTGGGTATTACTGAGACTCGGAAATATCTCCCGTCTCATCCTTGACATTGAAAACACCCCCTCCCCAACTATCCTACCTCTCAGCTCCTCTCTGTGCTCGTTTTGACTTTTTTAGGTATATTTTTACTGCAGGAAACACTTTTCTGTTAATCTCTTTGAAACACTACCCGCCTTGTTTTGTTCTTTCTTCCTGAGATTCCCTCTTAAGGGGAGAGTAAGTCACCTGGTCCTGCCGTCACGGCTTTCTCTCCCTTTTTTTTCTTTTCCCTACCCTTTTAAGCACTGGGTAAATTCTGCATATTACTTCAGTAGTTTATTTTCTGCCATTCACTGGGTTACATTTACTTTATTCGTCTGGAACATGTGTAGGGTCAGTCTGTTCAGCCGTCTGTAACAAAAGTCCCAGAAACTGGAGGTGGGGATTAAACAACAGAAATTTGTTTCTCCGAGTTCTGGAGGCTGGGAATCCAGGATCAAGATGTCAGGGGATTTGGTTCCTGGTAAGGACTCTCTTCCTGGCTTCTTGTACATGGTGCCTCCCTGCTGTGTCCTCACTCCGTGGAGAGAGAGCGTGAGGTCTCTGGTGTCTCCTCCTATTTATTTACTTGTTTGTTTACTCATTTTGAGAGAGAGCGAGCGAGCAGGGGAGAGAGGCAGAGGGAGAGAGAGAATCCTATGCAGGCTTCATGCTCAGCACAGAGCTCGACTCGGGGCTTGATCCCATGACCCTGAGATCATGACCTGAGCCCAAATCAAGAGTCGGACGCTCAACTGACTGAGCCAGCCAGCCGCCCCGTGGCGTCTCCTCTTACAAGGACACCTGTCCAATTGGATCAGGGCTCCCCTGTGACCACATGGAACTTTAATTATTTCCACAATGGCCCTATCTCCAAATGTAGTCACACTGGGTCTTGGGGTTTCAACATATGAATTGTGGCGGGGGGGGGGGGCGGGACATGAACATTCATTCTGTAACACCCATCCTTATGCAGGGACTGTGCTTTTCCTGAATTGATGTATTTTAAGTCGAAGATGACGTAGGCCCTCTCAGGGTTAGAGAGAGGCCCAGCAAAGGGGGGACTGCTGAGCCTAGGCTCAGGGCCCATGGCCCTGCAGTACAGGCGGAGGAATCAGGGGCTACACGCAGCCCTGGTTTGTCCCTGTGGTTTCATTTCCAGGTTGTGCGTGGTGGGGCAGCAGCCTGTGTTATGAGGACGAGCCCCCACCATTGCGTGCTCGCTCTGCGCTGGGACCACCAGCGACTTCCTGTCCGGCCTTGTGTGCTGGGTGGGTCTCGGTGCCCCCCCCCCCCCCCAGCCCACCTTTCTTTCTGGCCCCGCCCTTCTCGTTTGGGCCGCTGCTGACTTTCCCAAGGTCTTGATGGGCTGCTTGGGGCCTCCCCTGCGTCCCACATCCGTCTCCGCCTCCAGCGGTCCCTTTGTGGTTCCCCGCAGCTCTGCTGCCTTCTCTCCACTCCTTTGGTCACCCGTGGGAGGCAGGGAAGGGGACGAGACTCGTGTGCTCATGGCCCCCCACTCTGACCTCAAGAGAGCCAGGGGTCCCTGCTGGAGCCTCTCCTCGGCTTGGGTCAGGTTGCGGCGTGGTTACATCACTGGGGATGATCCAAGCATGGCCGGGGTGTATTTAGTTACATGGGCACCACGGTAGACGAGTAGTGGGCAGGTGCCCGGGCCGTGGCCCAGACTGGGTGGTCCAGCAGGATGGCTGTCCTGGGCGCTTTCTCCGCCTGGCACCGGAGGTGTGCCACTCAGTTGAGTATAAAATAGAACACACAGTGTTTGGAAGAAAACCACATAAGCAGCTAAAGGTCAACACAGAAAGCCAGTAGAGTTCAGGGTGAAAATCTCCTAGCTCCTCCCTCACTCCCAGGGCTCCAGCTCTGTTGTCTGGAGGTAGCCGTGGTTAATTTGATGTGTACATGGCTTTTCTTCTATCTTCTTAAACAATAGGTATATCGTTAAAATCTATTTTCTTTTCTTGTTTTTTTTCTTAATGTTTATTTATTTGGTTGGAGAGAGAGAGTGAGAGAGAGAGAGAAAATGAGCAGGGGAGGGGCAGAGAGGGAGAGAGAGGATCTCGAGCAGTCTCGGAGCTGGTGGCACAGAGCCCGACACGGGGGCTTGATCTCCTGGTCCTTGAAATCATGACCTGAGCCAAAATCAAGAGTGGGACGCTCAACTGAGCCACCCAGGGGCCCCGCTTTCCTTGTTTTTAACTTTCCTCTTTCTGCTGGTGTCCGTGATCCTTAACTTGCTTACTGAGTTGCTCAAGCTGGGAATGAGGCCACTTCTCCGGCCCCACCCTCTTCTCCACCTGGCTCCCCCTCCCTGTTCCTGGGCTCTGACGCCTGGGACATCCGCCCCAAGCCTGCTTTAGAACTGACTAGTTTGGGGGGTGCTGGGAGGGGAGGGTTTTTTTTGCCACCTTAAAAAATCTGACTGAAAAGCATTTCCTTGTTTGTCTTAATTGCCTCAAAGGAGGAAGTGATTTTTCCCTAATTTGTTTCTGAAGGTGGTGACGGGACCCCCAGGGGTTGCCCCTCTCCCTGTGAACATTGGCACCTTACAACACAGCCTGGTTCTCATCACCAGCCCGGGGTGGGTAATCTGTGTTTTGATGCAGGTTTGGTTAAAACAAGGATTGCCTAGCTCTGCCCCCAGAGTTTCAGATTGAAAAAGTCTGGGGAGGGGCCTGAGAATGTGCATCTCACTAAGTTCCCAGCCCATGCTGCTGCTGCTGCTGCTGCTGCTGGTCTGGGGATCCCACGGGGAGAAGGGCAGAGAGAGGGGGACACAGAATCTGAAGCAGGCTCCGGCCTCTGAGCTATCACCACAAAACCCGATGCGAGGCTCGAACCCCCAAACCGCGAGATCATGACCCAGATGCTTAACTGACTGAGCCACCCAGGCGCCCCAGGGAATTGAGGTCGTGGAGGCTGTCATAGCTTGCAGTGACTGGGGACGTCTCTCGGTGGGCATTCAAGGCTGGGGAAGCCACGCGGCCCGGTGAGATGTCGGAGGGACGCAGAGGCGTCATTAAAGCGAGAATAAAGGGAGGCAGCGGAGATTCTGTTCGTGCCTTTCCCCGCTGTTTTAGGAAAGCGGCTATTTGAGCTTTCAGCTGAGACATGGTCGTGCCCCATTTTACCCCAATTGCATAACCAGTTTCATTTACTTGGTGAGTTCTTAATTCCAAAAGATGCCTAGTGATACGTGCTTACGGTAGAAAATCACCACGGAAGTATTCTTTTTTTTTCTTAAAAAGGTCGTGTTCCCCTCTCTCACATTCTCTATCTCACAAACCGACCAGCCGCCTACACTTCCAGACCTCAGCGTCTCCCTTTCAGACCCACCCGTGTGTGCGTGTGCGTTTTATTTACGTGCGTAGGATAATTCCATAGAGACGTTGGCTTTAATTTTTTCCACTTCGTAGATCCAGGAGATGTCTTCACATCGACCCGTGGACCCAAGACGTACCTTGCTCCCCCTGCAGCACACTCCTGAGCACGATCGTGCGTCTGCGGCCGGGTCCCCCGCGTCCAGTAACTGTGAGGCAGTTCAGGAAACTGTAACTCACCCATTCTCTAGCAGATCCGCTCTTTTTTTTTTTTTTTTTTTTAATTTTTTTTTTTCCAACGTTTTTATTTATTTTTGGGACAGAGAGAGACAGAGCATGAACGGGGGAGGGGCAGAGAGAGAGGGAGACACAGAATCGGAAACAGGCTCCAGGCTCTGAGCCATCAGCCCAGAGCCCGACGCGGGGCTCGAACTCGCGGACCGCGAGATCGTGACCTGGCTGAAGTCGGACGCTTAACCGACTGCGCCACCCAGGCGCCCCCAGATCTGCTCTTAAAACAAATATTTATTTAGCAATTACTTGACATCCAAGGGCTACCCACAGTGAGCCAAAGCACACAGAATCCAGCCTCCCAAACTTTGAGTGTAGTGCACGTGGGGTCTAAATTAACCTGTTACAGACAGTGCTGTAGTGAAGTCGTTTGTGTCTGGGGGCGCATTTAAAAAATATATATATATATTTTAATGTTTATTTTTGAGAGAGCATGAGCAGGGGAGGGGCAGGGAGAGGGAGGGGGACAGAGGATCTGAAGCAGGCTCTGTGCTGACGGCCGCAAGCCCGATGCGGGGCTTGAACTCTGGAACGGTGAGATCACGACCTGAGCTGAAGTCAGATGCTAAACCGGTGAAGCCACCCAGGCGGCCCTGGGGGTGCGTTTCTGAAGAGGGTGTATTGAGCAACAGGTGTTGTCAGATGGCTGGAGTGAGGAATTGTAAGGGGAGTGTCTGCAGAGGCGGGACCCCGGGAGAGTGACCCAGGCAGAGGCCTGCCCCTCAGTTCATTCACCTGACACTGCGAAGGGGAAGCTGGCAGTGTGTGGGGTGGGAGGGGGGTGGGAGGCAGGGGTGAGTACCCCCGTCTCTCCTTTTGCCGCAACCCTTGCTGAGCCACACCAGAGACCTCAGGGCTGAGAATGGGCAGGTGCCCTTTCTGGAGGCCAGCCTCTACGCCCGAAAGCAGGGGCAGAGAAGGAAGGGGAAGAAATGCACGGGTAGATTCTTAGAACTCAATTGCTCGGTCAAAGGACACGCACATTTCCATAGCTGCTGCGGAGGGGCCTTTAGAAAAAAACCGCAACAATTTATACTTTCCACCAAGTTCCCAAGGGCATTCTTGCCAACCCTGGGAAAGATCAGTCTTTAGTGTTTGCCAGTCCCTGAATTATGGTTTGCACTTGTGTTTGCCTGATTCTCACAGCAGCCCAGGATCTGCTATGATGTTTCTGGGCGCAGTTGACCGAGCACCCAGTGAAACAGGGCTTCGATGACGAAGAAGCTGCCTTCTCTTGCAACACGATGTTTCTGAAGGCCGTGGTGATGCGGTTGCTTCATTGAGCGGCTCCGAGAAGCCAGGATCGGGGAGCCAGCTTCTCAGAAGTGCTGTTGACCTTTCCCTGGTGCTGCCAAGACTAACACAGGGAGACTTTGGGAGGGGGGAGCAAATCCCTGTCTGTGTCCTATTCTCTAGGGCAGGAAAACATTTCCAGATGCCTCCAACAGAGTTTTGTTTATATCTCACTGCCAGGGTTGTGTTACATGCCCCGTGCCAAAGCAAGTCACTGGCAAGGGTGACAGAATGACCCCAGATGACTTGGTCTGGTCAACGTTGGCCCCAACAGGATCCGTGTGGTTAGGGAAAACTTTAAAGCAACCAAATGCTTATATTATTTGATATCACAACTGAACTGAATGTCGGGGGGTCTTGGGTTTCTACCGCACTCACTCAGCATTCATGAGTGTAAATTAAGACGCAAATACCTTTGATCTGCCTGTCGAATGGTTCTCTAAGAAGTCTAACCTCTTCAGATACTTAATGCATAATAAAAATCCCACTGAATCTGTGTTAGGCCTTTACAATGGAGAGAGTGTATGAAAATAAATCCTCAAATAATCCCTAAATCTCATTTAGCCAGCAATTTCAACCTCTATCCCGCCCCAACAACAACAAAAAAATATACAGTAAGGTAACCAAAGAAATGAGTTAGTCTCAGGAATGGAGTTAGGCGTTTCCTTTCTCTGTTTCTTGTTCCTCTTTGACAGGAGTGTGACAACGTGAGGAAGTAGCAGGCGTCTTTTTGAGCTGGTGACACTATAGAGTTGGTTGGGTCTAAGTAACCTCTGGCATCCTTGAAACTTGTTATTCCTTGAACCTGTTTTTACAGTTCTGAAGGAAATGCACTGAGAGCTGACCCGACACTGTATGCCTCTTACTGCAGAGGGCAGGGTGGCAGTGAGGACTGGGGCTGGGGGTGTGTGGGGGGGATGCTCAGGCTGCCCGTGCAAGGCCTGGCTCATGTACCGGATTTGGGGAGGGCCCCTTTCAGAGGAGAATGCATGACTCGGCTCGAAACCGGGAATAAATGCCTCTTCAGTTTATTTATTCTGTTGTCACCTCCCACAGTCATGATTTTAGTCTGACTTCATTCTGATTTTTCTTTTTAGTTTTTTGAAGTGTTTTCCTTTTTCTTGGTTTCTGTGTGTTTTGATTAAGAAAGTACAGGTTGGCAGGTTTCTGGGTTTTCCTAGCATTGCCCTGCCTTTTCCTGTAAACTCCCGTTTCCTGAGCCCTTCTCTCTGGCCACTGCAACGCCTCTCCAGGCAACAGCTCACCCTGCTGTTCATTCAGACACCTGCCTGCCCCGCAGACTGAGAGGAAGCCCATCAGTGACTTTCTCACCCTCCCTTCTTGGTATCTCCCCACCCTCCCCACCCCACTTGGGGAGCATCTATTTGCGCTTGTAGCTGTGGTTGGATGTGACATTTCCAAAGTCAACAGTTCCCTCTACTGGCCTGATTTGGAAATTTGGAAAAGTACATTTCAAGTACCTGGAGTCAAACTAAGTCAAATCTTTGGACAACTCAAACCCTGTAACATTTTCCCACTTTTAGAGGAGCACGGGTTTATTGTCTGTTTCCTTCCCTCGAATAAAGGAGTAAACAAGACTCTTAGCCCAAAACTAGCATTCAATAAAATGTTGAGTTAATCAGCAATTAATACTTGTGATGTCCATGTGATTCTTACACAATGTAATTCCATGTCCTTATAATTCTTATGTGGGTTATAGCTTGGTGATTAACCTTTTTGATAAGTGAATTTTTGCCAAGAGAGAGATAGTAATCCTTGAGCCATATCACTTTCCAGATATATATTTATTTTGCTGTCAATTGGAAGTTTTGGATGTATGAGCACGGTCATGAGGGTTGTAGTGGTGGTGGGAATCCACAGCCACATGGAAATGTGGGTCTGGGATACAAGGATGGTTCATGTGCCTAATTCAGGCTTGGAGGACCAGCAAAGAGCTTCCATTGGAAGAGATGGCTTATCAAGTAGCTGGGTAACAGAAGAAAAACAAGTTTATAAACATGTATATTTCATGTACATACAGGAGATAACCAGGGAAAAATGAGTAACTCAAAGAGGTGACTTAGAACTCCAGCTTCTATGGGATCTTGAGCAAAGAACAAATAGGCGGAAAAATGACAGGACAAAACAAAGTAGTTTTAGGCTTCCAGGGATGGTACTCTGTGGGAAGGTAAACTAATGGTAGCTAAAGACTAGAAAGTTTGTCATGTAGATTTCTCTGGGGCCTCTCCAAGCTGATAGGATCCGCAGCTGCCTCAGCAATTAACTTTTCTCTTCCTGGTACAAAGAGAAGGAGGGACTCTTTTGGAAATTTGTGTCCTGCTTTTAAGCAAATGGGAGAGGGCAGGGAGCTTTCCTTGTGTCTGCCTTCAGTTTAAAATAATATATATCGGGGCGCCTGGGTGGCGCAGTCGGTTAAGCGTCCGACTTCAGCCAGGTCACGATCTCGCGGTCTGTGAGTTCGAGCCCCGCGTCAGGCTCTGGGCTGATGGCTCAGAGCCTGGAGCCTGTTTCCGATTCTGTGTCTCCCTCTCTCTCTGCCCCTTCCCCATTCATGCTCTGTCTCTCTCTGTCCCAAAAATAAATAAACGTTGAAAAAAAAATTAAAAAATAAAATAAAATAAAATAATATATATCAAAGTAGCATAATTTGGGGTGGCATCTTCTGCTACCTTTCAGGGAGCAGGGCCAGATTAAAAGGAGCTAAGTGTTTATTTTATTTGTTTTTAAAGTTTTTGTTTATTTATTTTGAGAGAGAAAGGGCGAGCAGGGGAGGGGCAGAAAGAGAGGGAGAGAGAGAGAGAATCCCAAGCAGTCTCCACACTGTCAGCACAGAGCCTGGTGCAGGTGAACTCACAGAACCCTGAGATCATGACCTGAGCTGAACTCAAGAGTCAGATGCTTAACCAGCTGAGCCACCCAGGTGCCCCAAAAGGAGCTAGCTTTCTAAAGAGTTGTGAAGTAGTAGAACCATTAAGGGTTTTAAGTAGTAGTTTTCTTGACCAGAAGAATTTCTTCTTGGAGTTATCATATTGGTAATGTGGAGAATTGATGAGAAGGCATAAATGGAACTAAGGAGGACAGTTAGGAGATGGGCTGTAGCCCTTGGGGATGTGATGGTCTAGATCAGGGAGTAGTTATGGGGATGGGGAGACAAGAATAGACTTGCAAGATATTTAAGAGATGGGGTTGGCAGAATTGCATGATAACTTTGGATGGGGGAAAAAGTGAGGGAGGGCTGAAGACGAAGCCCAGATTTCTGGCTTGGACACCTAGGTGATTGGTGATGTTCATCACTGAATAAGGAATGTGAGAGAGAGGAACAGGTTTCGAAGAAACCTGTTTTGGGTTTGATTTGTTTGTGGGACACTCAAGATGAAATATCCATTAGACAGATATTTAGCTAAGAAAGTCACGAAGAGGGACAGAGCTAGAGATAAGCAGTCTGGGAGTTCTAGAGTGATATCTGGATCCAGGAGAACGGATAGGTCACCAAGGAAGAGTGTATGGATAAGAGGAGGGCTTCGTCTTGCATCTGAGGCACAACAGCATTTCAGGAAAAAGAGAACAGAGACTCTCATAAAGGAAATTGAGGAGTGGCTGGAGAGATAGGAGGAAAATCAGAAGGGTGAACTATCAGGATATCCATGGAAAAAGAGTGTTTCGAAAGAGTGGAACAAGACAAGGGGTAAACTATGAAGACGTCAAGGAAGAGGAAAACGGACTGATAGCCATTGGGTTCCCCTACAACATGGTCATTGGGGACTGATGGAAAGTACTTTCAGGAGGATTTGGGGAGTGTAAGTAGCAAGAGTGAGAGTGGATGACTCAGGAAGTTGAGCTTAGAAGTCAGATGACTGAGGGTCGGGGTTGGAATGGGCAGACAGGTTCACAGGATTATTACTGGTCATTGCAATGGACTGGATGTTTGTGTTCCTTCCAGACTTGTGTTAAATCCTGACCCCCAAGATGATGGTATTATGAGGTGGGCTTTTGGGAGATGATGAGGTCATGATGGTGGAGCCCTCATGAATAGCATTAGTGTTTTTAGAAAAGAGACTCCAGAAAGTTCCCTCCCCCATTCTGCCATGTGGGGACACAACAAGAAGACAGCTGTTTATGAACCAAGAATCAGTGCTTACCAGAGACCGAATCTGCTGATATCTTGATCTTGGACTCCTAGACAATAGAACTGTGAACTAGAAATATTTGTTGTTTGAGCCACCCATTCTGTGGCAGTTTGTTACAGCAGCCTGAATGGACTAAGACAGTCATATGTATGTATGAAATTTTTTTAAGATGGGAGACCCGTTCACATGAACATCCAGTTAGCTATTGCTGCGTAACAAGCAACCCCAAACTCTAGTTTAAGATATATTTGTTGTTCATGCATCGTTGAATGGACTGGGGATCAGATAATCTAGATTACTTTTGCTCACATGTGTGTGAGTGAGCTGGACCCTGTTCTAGAGTGTGCTTGTGTACTCCAGCTATGGCAGGTCTGCTCCATGGACTTCCTGTCCTCTTCCTGGGACCATCAGGCTGGCTTGGGCGTGTTTTTCTTATGAAGATAGCTAAGGCACAAGTGCGAGAAGGAGTTTAGCCAAGTAAGTGTGTTTCAAGCTTCTGCTTGCATTATGCCTTTTATTTTATTTTATTTTATTTTATTTTATTTTATTTTATTTTATTATTTATTTATTTTAACATACTTGGATTTTTAAAAATGTTTTATTCATTTTTGGGAGACAAAGAAAGAGAGAGAGAGAGAGAGAGAGAGAGACCATGAGTGGGGAATGGGTAGAGAGAGAGGGAGACACAGACTCTGAAGCAGGCTTCAGGCTCCGCACTGTCAGCACAGAGCCCGACGTGGGGCTTGAACTCACGAGCTGTGAGATCATGACCTGAGCCGAAGTCAGTCACTCAACCGACTGAGCCACCCAGGCGCCCCAGCCAATGTTTTTCTTAACAGAAGAACTGTGAGGTCATGTGACAAAGGACAAAGTGAAAAATTTGAGCCATCAGTGCAATCTGATCAGAGTGGATTTGCTAGGAGGGAGAGGTTGAAGAGAGAGGAGGTCATCAGTAGCACAGATATTCCACAGAAGTGGGCAGAGAGAGTTTTTAAAGCACTGGAAGGGGAGGAGAGATTGGCATCTTTAAATAGAAGAGTCACCCTTCTTTTTTCTTAAGGAGGGAAGGACGAGAGACTGCTTGTGGATGTGGGGAAGTTTGTGGGGGTGGTGAGGGAAAGTCGGGGGTTCACTTCTTGTGGTTTTCTGTTCCCTTTGTGAGGTAGAGTGTGTGTCATCTCCTGAGAGTGGGGTTGGCTGGGAGGTAGGTGATTTAAGAGTGGGAAAGTTTGTGCTCGCTTCGGCAGCCACGTGCTCAACGCGGAGCGATACAGAGATCGCCTTGCCTCTGTGCAAGATGGCATGCGAATTCATGAAGTTCCACATTAAAAAAAAAAAGAAAGAAAAAAAGCAGTGGGAGAGTTAAAAATTTTCCACATGGGACATGGGGGATAGTCAGCTGGGAAACAGCATAGGTGGGCTGGGTGGGGGATCCAGGCGACCTTTTCCATCCATGGGCACCATGGCTGTCACGGATTTCCACCCTCATACACTCACTCGGCGATGATGCTCTTGGCCATCCATATTGGAGCCAGAAACCTGGCGGCAGGGCGATACCAGAACTCAGCTTCAGCTTTTTAGTCTCTGCTCCTGGCTCAGCCAGTCATCAAGGCCTGTCCGGTCAGGTCTTCAGGGGCCCTCAGAGTCAGCCACGCCTCTCCACCCGCCTGCCCTCCCAGGGCTCATTGCCCACCCACCGCCCAGGAAGGCTTGGGTGCAGCGGGGAGAGGATCCACACCCAGCTGCCCACCCAGAATCATTGTCCTGACCTTGTATTCTTGTTGAGTGGCCCCATGCTAGATCCCCCTTTTTGAAAACACACTTTTGATTTTACAACAGTTGGACTCACGGAAGAGCTCCAGAGGTGGTAGAGAGAGTCTCTTATACCCACACCCGGTTCCCCTGTGGTTAGATCTTACATTAGTGATATACGTTTGACACAGTGAATGAACAGTATCGATGCTTTATTAGCATTCACTCATGTCCATTCTTTACTCCGACTTTATCAGCTTTTCTCCGATGCCCTTCTTCTGTTCCAGGTCCCATGTGGGGTTCCACGTTGCATTTAGTTGTCATGTGAGGCTTCTCTTGTCTGTGATGGTTTCTCATACTTTCCTTGTTTTTGTGACCTTGACGGTGTGGGGAGTACGGGTCAGGTAGTTTGTAGAGTATCCCTCAGTTTGGGCGTGCCTTATGTTTCCTCGTGGTTAGACTAGGGTTGTAACTTTTGACAGGGAGGACCACGGAGGAAAGTACTGTTCTCGTCACATCTTACCAAAGGTCCTGTTTTAAAAAAAAAAATGCAGTGACAGTCGTTAAAGATGGCGAAAGACTTCATTCAGGTGAAGACTATCTTCATTGAGTGAAAGACTATCTTCACTGAGATAGGTACAGGGACCGCTGCCATGGGATTTTGCAGATGGTGGAGGGGGTTTGGCTCTGCTCCCAATACAGCATGGGCAAGTGGGAATTTATAGCCAAGGAACAGGGTGAGGGACAGCAGGTGGAAAATCACTCAGAAGAATATCCGGGGTAAAGGGAGTTCTGGCTAAACTGAGGTAACAGGATTCTTGCTGAAGACAGGACAGGGTGATCTGTCATTCCCGGGGCAGGGGGGCGGTATGGAGGGTGAGGACCGTGATCAGATATGGAGGGTGGTGCTGGTCAAACTGAATGGAGTTCTTGCTAAAACTAGATTTTCTAAGGAAATGCACAGAGGGGCCAGGGAGAGGGTTCAGGAGCCCAACTGAAGTTTGGTCAAGCACAGAATCTTTGTCAGTACGGCCGTCAACATGACTTACCACCATGGATGTTCACCTTGGTCACCTGGCTGAGGCTGTTGTGTTTGATAAGTGTCTCCACTGTCCCCTCCCTGCTCACCATAGTCTCCTTGAAAGGAAGTCACTCTGCAGAGCTGCGCGTAAGGAGCGGGTTGTTACGTTCCACTGCCTTCAGAGGGTAGACCTGCATGAATTATCTGGAATTTTTCTGCAAGGCACTTTTTTTTACACACACTGTCTGTAATTTTCAAAAACGGTGAGGTCGATATTATCTCCCATTTTCTAGAAGTGGAAACAGAGACTCAGTGAAGTTGGCTCACCTTCCCAACGTCACCCACCTTTTCAGTGGCAGGCTGGGACTTGAACTTGGGTGTTCTCGCAGTCAGCTCTTCTAAGCACTAAGTTCTCTGTCTACGCTGTTGCTTAATCATACCACTGAAGTTAATTCATCCAGAATTCACTTAGCCCCTGGGTCACTTGTGCCCTTCTCTTAGGCAGGGTAAAGCTCATGGGGGTTGCTTTGGAGGTCTCAATGGAGAGCCCATCTTTTGAAAGGGTTTCATCCGAGGACTTCAGGAACTAAATGTAATCCCAGAAGGTTGGACGGGGCTCAAACTAGATTTCAGTATGGTGCATGTTCTGGTTATGTAAGCAAGGCTGTGTGTGTTTGTCCTCTGTGTCTATCTATCTCTATTACTCCAACTCTTGATTCCAGCTCAGGTCATGATCTCACGCTTTGTGGGATTGCGCCCTGCATTGGACTCTGCCCTGACAGCATACAGCCTGCTTGGGATTCTCTCTCTCCCTCTCTCTCTCTGCCCCTCTCCTGTTCGCTCTAAGATTCCATTTCTGGGAGAGCCAAACTGTAATTAAAAACTGTTTGGTGACTGAGGACTTAGCATAGTGATTCCATTTTGGACCTATTGTCTTGTTATTTACAGAAGACAGGTTAATATCTCTATGTCCTTAGAAGCATCTTGTCCACTGTTGATTTCATTGAACAAGACCATCTGTGTTAAAGAGGGATTATTCTGATATCCTGAGAAAGCCAGTGGGGAGGCAGGATGGATTTCCTGGGTCATTGGAAGCTCAGGCCTGGATGTCAGAAGGCGTCAGCCACACGTTGATTTTCCTGAGCTCAACATAACAAGCAGAACAGTTCTGTATAATGGGCTGTTTGCAGTGTGGATTTTCAAATTTTCCTCTCTCCGCCTGTTCAAAGCGTTTAGGATATATTGGTGCAAAGGACATCCTGGTGCAAATCACGACAGACACGCATTTTAGAAGAAATGGCTCGGAACGAATTGCAATTCGTTGCACTTCGACCCTGGCTAAATCTAAGTGACAGGTGCCGCAGAGCGTTCAGCTGGGTGACAAATCTGACTGAGATCAAAGGACCCTCCCGTCCCTGACAGTTTAGAGCAATTAAGCTGCTCTGGGCACCTGGTGGCTGGCATCATACCCTCCCCGGCACCTTTGATGACAACGGAGGGCACAGTGAGTCGAAGCACGAGCTGGTCGGAAACTGTGAGTCACGGCTGGTGTGTGGCACCCGTGTGTTTCTGGCTTGTTCCCGGCAAGGTCGTGCTGTTAGTTAATGTTTCTCTCTCAGAAAGCTTCACGGTTCACCTTTCAGTTTTTGCCATGAGTTCAGGAGATGGGCTGAGGTCTGTGGTAGGCAGCCAGTAATGCTTCTAGAAGAGTCCGCACCCCAATTTTTGTCGAGAGTGGGCAGCCGTGAGGCCTCACCTCCTCTGCCACATCCCAGATCTCATGTAGGGACTGTTCTAGAGTCAGCCAGCGTGGGGGGGAAGTGGCCTCATGGGTCTGGCATCTCCATGGTGCAGAGGCCTCCCTTGGGGGAGGAGGTGATACCTACTTAACCTCAGAGAGCACTGGAGTGTCCACGAGGCCCCATGGCTGCAGCCTGACTGACAGTGGGGGTTCCCCTGGAGCACGTGTGCGCTGGAAAGAATGGGGGGGTTCGGAGAGCCGGAGGCCCAGGAGATGGTGTCGCGCAGGCTCTTGCCGTCTCCAGCGTAGGTTAGCTGAGTCAGCAGGGGCCGGGGTCAGATGGCAGCTGCGGGGAGGGTCTGCGGGTGCAGGGAAGGGCCTGGGGGTGCAGGGGCCCAGGTGAAGGGGAGGTGGAGAGAAAGCCATCTCCCACCTCCATGCGTTTGGTCCTCAAACTGTGAAATCTGAGCCCCTAGGGCAAGAGCTCTGAACAGGGGGGATTTGTCCAACACCGGGGATATTTGGCAATATTTGGCCACTTCCCCCCCGCTGCCCTCCAACCCTGGCTGACTCTAGGACAGTCGCTGCATGAGATCTGGGATGTGGCAGAGGAGGTGAGGCCTCATGGCTGCCTGCTGTCAACAAAAATTCGGGCGCAGACTCTTCCAGTCTTGGTTGTCATACCTGGGCAGGAGGAGAGATGTGGATGCCCCCGGCATCTAAGGGTGGAGACCAGGGATGCTGCTAACCATCCTACAATGCCCAGGGCAGTCCTACAACAAGAATAATCTGGCCCCAAATGTCACTAGCCCCAAGCTTGGGACCCTGCCCTAGGTGACTGAAGTGGAGGGACGCAGGGTGTCATTTCACACTAGGACTTCAGTATAGCGGCGGGCATCGGGCAGCATGTTTATTTGACCCGAGAATCTCTTAATGTGGCCCTGGTAGCTGTATTTGAGGAGCTCCCCCCTCCATTTTGGTTTTCTGGGGTTGAGCCAGGAGAATCCTGGGTATAATGCTTTTTACCTGGCATTCTCCTTATTCACCCAGATCCAAGAACTTGTGGGCTTTTGAGGAACCCCTTTGGGAATGAGCAGAAAATCGGGTCCTTTTTGGAGGTGCAAGGTGATAAAGGGGAGAATCTATATTCTTTTTTTGGGGGTGGGAGTGGAAAATCTGTATTCTGAAATGAATGTTCTTAGCAGCTTAGGTTATGGCTGGGTCTGGGTAGCAATCTTTCCCAGTTCCCTGTCTGCCTGTTCGTGTGTGTGTGAGAGACAGGCAGACGGACGGATAGACAGACATGTCTGAGTGGTAATGGACAGTGACAGCATGAACGGGCGTATCCTATTGGTGTGATGGTGACCTTCTCTTTGGGAGCGCTGAGAAATGGCTCTGAGGTTCCTTTTTCGTTCTGCATCTGTTTGCCTTGGCATCTCCTGCTGGGAGCTGACAGCATCTGGAACCTTCCCCCGACCAGCCAGTGTCGCTGGAGGCTAGTTCAGCTCAGTTTCCACCCCCACCCCCACCCCCACGCTCCCTCCTTACCAGTTTGATGGACAGCTGAACCCTCAAGGGGGCGGGCCAAAGGGAACCAGAGTGAACCAGGCTGGCTCCCTGTGTCTTCCTGTTTACCGGACTTCATGAGAATTATTTCTTGTGTCTAAGAGGCAACCCCCACCCCCACCCCCCGCAAGTGGGCTGGCCCGGGAGGTCGACCATGGGACCTTCTCTCTCTAGGAAGAATGCTTCACTGGGGTGCACACTCCTTGTGGAAGGTGGTCAGTAAACGTGTGTAATTCTCTTTGCAGGACATGCCACCATCACCAACTACTTGTTGAACTATTTTCCCGGCCTTGACCTTGAAAGGAGGAACGTGTTTGGGTTCACGGCCCTGATGAAAGCCGCCATGCAGGGCCGGACGGAATGCATCCGAGCCCTGATGTTGGCAGGTATGTGTCTACCTGCCCTGTGCGGTCCCAGGGGTCTCAGGAAGTGCTGATTTTGGCCCTTGAAAGAATGTGTATTGACGGGGCACCTGGGTGGCTCAGTCGGTTAAGTGTCCGACTCTTCCTTTCCGCTCAGGTAATGATCTCATGGGTTCGTGAGTTTAAGCCCCACGTCAGGCTCTGTGCTGACAGATTCACTGTCTCTCCCTCTTTCTCTGGCCCTCCCCTGCTTGTGTTCTCTCTCTCTCTCTCTCTCTCTCTCTCTCTCTCTCTCTCTGTCTCTCTCAAAATAAATAAGCTTATATAAAAAAAGAATATGTATCGAGAGGAATCAGTTCCATAGAGACTAAGCCTAGCAGATGTAGCGAAGAATGGTTTCTTTGAGGTGTGCAGCCGTTATCCTCTGAGTGGAAACAAACAAAAAGGAAAGCAAAGCCCTCAGGGTGGGGCGGGAGGTCACAGCACTTGTCACCCCATAGCAAACCCCTCCCTGCTCCCTGATGAGCTGTCCTTCACCCTTAGCTCCTTCCTGCCCATATTTGTTCGTCTTTGTTTATTTTATTTCTTTTGAGAAAGGGTGGGGAGGGGCAGAGCCAGAAGGAAAGAGAATCCCCAGCAGGCTCTGTATGGTCAGCGCAGAGCCCGATGCGGGGCTCGAACTGCCGAACCATGAGATCATGACCTGAGCTGAAATCAAGAGTCAGACGCTTAATGGACTGACTTTTTTTTTTTTCAAGTTAAGTTTCTTATTGGAATAATTTAGATGAATGGAGAGTGACAAAGATAGCACAGAGTCCCACCTGGTCCTCAGTTGTTTCCTGCACATTAACGTCTTACTGGGGGGCCAACGTTGGTCCAGGACTCTTAGCTAAACCCCAGACTTTACTCAGATTCCACCCGTTCTCCCATTGCTGTCCCCTTTCTGTTCCAGGATCCCATCCAGGCTCCCACATGTAACTGCCACGTGTCCCCAGTGTCCTGTGGTCGGTGACAGTTTCTCAGTCTTACCTCCCTGCTCATGACCTGCCTGGCTCCAAACTGGCCCGTATGGTGTCCTCAGCCTGTCATTTTCCTTGCGATTGGATTGGGGTTATACGAGTCACAGCTTCTTTGGATTTTTTTTTTTTTTTTTCTCCTGCTTTACCCTGAGGGTTTAGGAGAAACTGGAGGAAAAATAAATCCTGTAAGTGATGGCAGGCTTCGAAGAGGAAAACTTTCATGGAAATAAAAAAGATCATAATTAGAATTAGTCCCATTGGTTGTGCTTTTGACTCTGACAGTTTCGTTTTTGAAAGGCGAGATATAGCAGTTTCAGACGAGTTTAGGCCTTGCCTGTCCTATAGCAGCAAAGAGACGCTTCCTCCTAATTAACCGGTGTTTGTGATGCTCTTGTATTTGGGGGAGGCTTCGTCTGCTTTTACTGCTTCTGGAGCTTAGTTATAATTGAGTGTAGGTCTTTAGTAATTTCCTTTTCTACCCAAGCATTTATGGTGTTAATCACATCACTTCATTTTTCCTGATGAATTAATTTGAATTACAGCCCTTTTGTTCTTAGGTCAATTGCCTTGCCATCACTCCGGAAAATGCCCAGGTGTTGGCCGTCATTCCGCTTTTTTTCTGGGTCTGATGGAAGTTTCAGGCGTTCGCTAAGCATTTACAGGATTGCAGAAATGCCTCTGGGGCCTCTTGAGGGATGGGCCTGCTTCAGGGCAGCGCGTCCAGGGCCTCGGTTATGGATAATGAATTTGGCATTAGGTTTCATGGCGTTAGGTTTCCTCCCCCTTGCCCGTGCCCTCCTCCTGGGCCCTGCGCGTCGGAGTCCAGCACGGTTCTCACGGGTGCAGACCTGTGGTCCACCCACCCTGAACTGTTCCTTGTCCGAGCAGAATGGTCAGCAGAACTGACTTGGAAGCCAGGACCCCTGGTTCTTGATTCCAGTCCCTTCGTTTATCGTCCCTACACCTGGGCCAGTCACCTAACGCCCTGGGTCTCTGCTGGGACGGGAGGTGAACGACTGTAGGAAGTCGTAATGGGGACTGAATGAACTCCCATGTGGAAAGCCCTTGGGTGTATGTCCAGCGTGGAGGAAGCCTCTGGTCAATGGCGGTTGTTATTATTATTGTTACTTGTGAATTCATGTGCTCAGTAATTGTTTGTCACATGAATGAAAAGCAGTGGTATATTTGTCCCCCTTGAAAAATATCCCTGTGGTGAAATACTTAGACATTCCTGCCGAGGGTCGTGGGCACATAGCTCGCAGCTTCTGAATCTTTTTACTGCTGTCATTTGGTGCTGGATAATTCTTTGTGGTGGTGGGGGGTGGGGGGCATCCCGGGAACTGTAGGAGATTCAGCACCTGCCCTGGCCTCTCCCCACCAGGTGATGCTAGCGCCCTCCCAGTCAACCAAAAATGTCTCCAGACATTGCTAAAAGTCCCCTGGGCGTGTAAAACGGCCTCTTGTTGAGAAACAGTGATGTCAGTAACTTAAATGGGAAAGGACAGAAAAAAAGAAGAGAATCTTTTCCTTCTTATATGCATTCCTCCTTCCAGCTTGTTCTATAGTCCTTCTTAAAATAAAAATCTGACAGCTCTTCGGAGGGGTTTCTGAACTGCCCTCTAAGGTTTTGGTGTTTCACTTCTCGAAGATCTTAATTTTCTACTATTACCTCTGAGGTGGCTCACACTTCTTTTCCCCAGGAAAATGCGTTACACTTCCCTTTTACAGTAGATGTACGCGTGTGTTTTAAAAGAAGAAAAAGTGAGGAGCACCTGGGTGGCTCAGTCAGTTGAGCGTTTGACTCTTGGTTTCAGCTCAGGTCCCGATCTCACTCTTCGTGGGTTTCAGCCCCGCATCGGGCTCTGCACTGACAGTGAGGAGCCTGCTTGGGATTCTGTCTCTCTCTCCCTCTCTTTCTGCACCTCTCTCTCAAAATAAATAAACTTTTTAAAAAAAGAGAGAAAAAGGGGCGCCTGGGTGGCTCAGTCGGTTGAGTGTCCGACTTCGGCTCAGGTCACGATCTCACGGCTCGTGAGTTCGAGCCCCGCGTCGGGCTCTGTGCTGACGGCTCAGAGCCTGGAGCCTGCTTCTGATTCTGTGCCGCCCTGTCTCTCTGCCCCAACCCACTCGCATTCTGTCTCTGTCTCCCTCAAAAATAAATAAACGTCAAAAAAGATTTTTTTAAAGAAAGAAAAAAAATGTGTGATCGAATGTCTTTCCTGGGTTGGATGGAGAGCAGTGAGGATACTTGTTGGGATGCCTAAAAATTCGCACAGGTAGTTTTAGGTCTTCTTTCCGTTTAATATGTCAATATTAAGAAAGCCTTTAAAGATACTAACGCATGAGTGTTTCTTGGGATTGACACTTGAACACGGAGCGTGTTTAGTGTAGCTGTGGAAAGTCCCTTGAGAGATAATCAGTGGTCATCATGTGATCATTTCAAAAGCAAAAGGCACGCGCACTGTTATGCGTTAATGGGTAGAAATGCATATATCATCCCTCTTGTTCCAAGTGCAGCCTTTCTCCTGCACCTGAGTTGAATTTCCCAGTTGCAATTTCATTATATTCAGTAGGAAGCGTCTCCTTTGAGAAATGATGGATCATCGAACTGGATGCCCTGCCAGCACTGTTTAGATTTCCCAGTAGTTCATAACATACAGACACACGTCAGCTCTTATCTTACCTCGTCAGGCAGAACGAAATAACGTGGGAATGATCAAAACTTTGGATTTTATTAAAAATGTAACCGGGGTCTGGGAAGCTGATTTACTGGCTCTTTGGTTTTCGGCTGCCCCAGGACTAGCGTCCGCTCTGCTGATAAGAATCCCAAGTGGGGCCGTGGAGTCTCGTTAATTCAGTGGAATATTAATGCCCCGAAGTGACAGGTCTCTTTAAATAAGTGGCCCTGAGAAGCCATAAGGAGGATGCGACTTTCTCTGAAGAGAAGCAGAACTCAGTGGAGGTTGGCAAGCTCTAGACCTGCTTAGGCTTTTGTACCTGAAGCGTGGTGTGATTTGTGTGGCATTTGGCCTTCGGGAAGCGGAAACAGGCAAACCCCTTCACGCGTCTGTGATCCCCAGCCACGACGCAGACATCCGGGAAGGTGTAGGAGGCTTGCTTAACGAGGGCCACTCTCCTCGTTGGTCCTGTGGTCATTCGTGTCCTAGGCGAGCCCCGACTGTGTGTGCTTCTGCAAAGCCAAGTGATACAACATCACAGCAGAGGTTTCTTTATTGTTTATAAGGATAACAGGAATCTCTTGTGAGCTGAGAATTTGCCAAGCTGGAATGATTTCAGATTAATTTGTAGAGAAAGGGCTAAAAATCAGGCATTCCATGTCACCACAGACAGTGTCTTAGCTTGGGCGCTTAGCTTGACGCAAAAGGAAACCTTGAGACAGGACGTGGGGACAACTAGTTTCTCTGGAAGGTGAGGGAGCCGGGTGAAGGATAGAAAGGGGAGACCCTGTGGGCAACTGGGACTCAGCCCTGCTGAGACTCCCTGAAGGACCAAGTACAAGGTATCTCAGAAATGCCTTTGGGGGTGGGGCAGGCTAGAAGGAGGTGCCCCATCCCCCACCCACCAGATCAGGGCTCTTTCCTGAGACCCTGTGTCCTGACTGATCGTATTGATTGATCCCCAAGATACAAGCCGGGATGGCACATGGGAGGAAAGCTGCAGGAGCTGGTCCACAGGCTCCTGTGTCAGGAGAAAGGCCTCTTGCTGGGAGGGGACCAGAGACGGGCTTAGAAGGGTAGGTAATGTTGGGGGGCTGGCAGAGAATTTGGAAAGGAAGTGATGTGCCCAGGCTCTGTCTGCCTTCTTCTAGTCTGGCCATGACTGCTGGGGGGACAGTATCTGAGAATGAATGACGGAAGGTAGCTTCTTTTCCTTTGGCACCTGTTTGGGATGCTTTCTGCTTCCAGGAACAGACATCTTGACTTGATGGGGGCTGAAAGCAAACACGCCTCTGTTCCCCCCCCCCCCCCCAGAAGTCTCAAGGCAGGCAGTAGCTGTGCAGAGCTGGCCCTGGGCTCCATGAGGACATCCCAGAACTGGGTTCCCTTTTCTGTTCACCCAGCACCCCTGACTCACCCAGCACCCCCATTCTCCCGGCACCTCCCACCCTCCCCACCAAGTACCCCCTCCCTTCCCACACAGCAGCACCCCTTCCTCCATCTAGCACCCCCTCCCCAGCACCTCCCATCCGCTCCCCCAGCACCCCCTTTCCCACAGCACCTCCTATCCCCCACCCAGCACCTCCCCTCCCCCCACCCAGCACTTCTCTCCCCCCACCCAGCATCCCCCTCCCCCAACACCTCCCCCCCACAATCAGCACCCCCCTCCCCCAAGCACTTCCTATCCTCCCTCACCCAGTACCCCCTCCCCCCCACAGCACCTCTTTTCCCCCCCCAGCACCCCCCTCCCCCCCACATGTTGGCTGGTTACTTCACATTGCACCAGAACTCTAGGCTTCAGATCTGTGTTTTAGAAAGAAAGCGGCACTACCCACAGTCATCACTTTTATCAGGGTGCAAGAGCCTTCTCTTTGGGGCTCACTGACCCTTGTAAGAGAGGCTAAGGAAAAGGGGAACAGGACTGAAGTTATTGGGTTAGACCAGTATCCTCAACTGGGGGTGGGTGTTGTCCCCCCCAGGGAACACGTGCTAATATCTGGGGAAATTTTTGGTTGTCACAACTGTGGAATGCTACTTGCCCCCACTGGGTGGAGACCGGGGTTGTTGTTAAAAGTCTTAACGATGCACAGGACGGCCCCCACAACAAAATGATCTGGCCCAACACGTCAGTAGTACTGACATGGCAAAACCCTGGTCTACGCCAGTCATGATGCATTGCCCAGAACTAAGTATGTTGCTGCCTTGAGTGAAATCGAGGACTTTGTGTAGACAACTCACAGCACTCAACATGGCAGCAAACGGACACGTGGGTAGGAGTCCAACTTCCGTCTGCATGGCTGGAGCACCGGGTGAGACAGCAGGGGTAGGAAGCGAGGGTGCCAGGCCGGGGAGGATGCCAGGCCCAGGGTCCCTTCTCCCGGGGAGAAGATGCACACACCGGCCTTTCAGAATCCTCTGTTCTCTGAAACGTTCACTTACAGAGTGGTGACCATCGGTGCTGGCCTCCCACGGTTTCATCGCTCTGTCTAGGCCATTAATGTTGCCCTTCTTCACGACATGAATCCCAGACGTGTAGCATGGCTCAAGTCCTCAGGCTGCATCACCATCAGAGTGGCCTTTGTTCTTTAAAAGTGTGTGGTTTCCAAGATCATTTTGAAGGGTTGTTGTTGGGTTTTTTTTCTGTTTATTTATTGAGAGAGAGATAGGAGGGGGTCAGAGAGGGAGGGAAAGAGAGAATCCCAAGTAGGCTCTGTGACGTCAGCGCTAGAACCCAGTGCAGGGCTCGAACCCAGGAACCGTGAGATCACCACCTGAGCCAAAATCGAGAGTCAGACACTGAACTGACTGAGCCACCCAGGCGCCCCTTCCGAGATCATTTGGGAAAGGCACGAAAACAGCAGGAAGCACTGAACTACCCTTTGGACAGCTGCTCCTTTAGTTTTCGATTAGCTTTTGAAAAATGTCTCTCTCAAGCCACGTTCATTAAGATTTTAATTTTGCAGTTTGTTCCTTTTTAAGTGACGTGCAATTAATTAAGGCTTAATGTGTCATCTATTTTTTGCGATGACATTTTTACTGCCCCCTTTTCATTTTTGTCAGTTTATAAATTGTACTCTGGCTAATGAGTTCCATCCCGATTTCCAGTTCCAAATAATTATCACTCTCCGAGTACGTCTATTCTTTAATGTGCCACAGCATTAAGCACATTATGAGGCAAGCCCAGGTGAGCGGGCCTGCCTGTGCCAGGGGGCCGCTGGAGGGGCGCCAGGCCGGGGAGGCTGCTGAGCCCCTCCTCGCCTCCGTTCAGCACGTACCGAGCCGCCACCACATGTCAAACACCTGGGTCCGCGTGAGACGTAAATGCAGAAGCCTCTGCCGGTCCTGGTCCCTGGAGAGCTCACAGACTAGATAATTGCCCTAGTTCTCCACACTGCTTTGCCAGTCAAAGTATGACTAATGGGACCTGAAATCCTGAATGATTTTTAACTGTGTATGGGGCTGAGATTGGACCAAGATTAATTGAACAGCAATACCTTCTTAATTTCTCTTATACGACTGCGCTGAAATTTATGAACATCTCATCAAGTTGAGCTGAAGTTTAAATTTGCAATATTAGGAGGGGGCGGTGGGTGGGACGGGGGAGATTTATTAAGGAAGTGACTAGTCTAAGGGAGACTGAGGATATAGGAGTCAGGATTCTCCAGAAACACAGAACCGCTGGGAGATACATGTTAAGAGATTTATTTTAAAGAATTAGCTCATGACCTTGGGGGTTAGCAAGCCCCAGATCTGCCAGGTCATCAGGCTGGAAACTTGGGCAGATGTTAATGCTGCAGTCTTGAGGCTGAATTCCTTTTTCCCCAGAAGTCTTTGGCTTTTGTTCTTGAGGCCTTCAACCGATTGGATGACGCCCACCCACATTATTGAGGGTAATCTCCTTCACTCAGACAACTGATTGTGGATGCTAATGGCATCTACAAAACAGTTTCACAGGGCACCTAGATTAGTGTTTGCTTAAATCCCTGGGGTGCCATGGTCTGGCCACGTTGACACAGAGCACTAAGTGTCATAGAGGAAGTGACCCTCCCTGACAGGTAGGCAGGAAATAAACACAGATGAGACCTTCTGTTGGCAACTTCGATGCCTCAGGTAGGTCCCTTGGCTGCTGTGACCTCCATCCATTTTGTAGCAAACCTTTATGAAATGCATGCCTCCCACCAGCCAGGATGATATGTGTCGAGGAAGCCAACCTAAGATGGGGGCTCTGTCCTGGAGAAGCCCACGGTCTGGTAAAGATGGTAGACCCAGGACCGACCAACTCAGTACAAGAAGTGAAGGGCCACACGTTTCCTGCACAATGGGACCCTCACAAGTGATTATTCCTTTTGGTGTTCTAGAACATTCTGGTGACATCATTGAAGTGTTCACACGTCTGTCTAGTCATCTCTTCGTTGCTGGAAAGCCATGAAATCTTATTTCTTTAAAAATCCCATGATTTAGGGGCACCTGTCGGTTAAGCGTCTGACTTCAGCTCAGGTCATGATCTCGTGGTTCACGGGCTCAAGCCCCACGTTGGGCTCTGTGCTGACAGCTCAGAGCCTGGAGCCTGCTTCCGATTCTGTGTTTCCCTCTCTCTTTGCCCCTCCCCCACTTGCACTTTGTCCTTCTCTCTCAAAAATAAATAAACATTTTTAAAAAATTAAAAAATTCCGTGACTTAGGTGCTGAGTTCAGGTGGTTTTATTTAGGAAAGGCAAGCGATTAAATTAGGAGCACTTAAAGCTGGGTTGTGTTACAGTCGTACACACAGTAAGTAGTTCATGGTCAGATGCAGGCTCATCCGGGTGGCACAGTTCCAGGGAGTCTGTTAGTAGGTTGTGGAAATTTTGCCTTTGATCCATTTCACTGTCTTTCATTTTCTGCCATTGGACGGGAAAAGTTCTGGAGGCATTCTCCCATTACTGTTTGCGTTTGGTTTTTTTCAGGAGCGGATGTCCATGCCCGGGACCCCCGCCGTGGGATGTCCTCCCAGGAGTGGGCTGCTTACACGGGACGGTTGGAGGCCGTCCGCCTCATCCAGAGGCTGCTGGAGCGACCCAGCCCCGAGCAGTTTGGGGAAAAGTACAAGCCAGAGCTGCCGCTCCCCCCGGAGGCCGTTCTGAAGCCCACGGGCTCCAAAAACTGCTTGCAGAGGCTCGCCGAGTTTGTGCGGTCCGCGCTGACGCCCCGCTCACGCCAGGGCCTGGAGGATGGGGGCGTCCTGGACCATATGGTCAGGATGACCACGAGCCTCTACAGCCCCGCCGTGGCCATCGTCTGCCAGACTGTGTGCCCCGAGAACCCGCCCTGTGTGGGGAAAAGGCGGCTGGCGGTGCAGGAAATCCTGGAGGCCCGGGGGAACCCGGACACGCACGCCCCGGAGAGCGATCAGGTAGAGGGCGCCGAGCGGCAATCCCGGACCCCCCAGGCCGCGGGGGTCTCCAGAGAGGGGGCCCCGAGAGCCAGCCTCCCGTCTCCGCAGCTGCCAGGCGCCCCGCGGAGGGCCAGCCTCCTGCCCCTGCAGCTGCTGAGGAGGACCAGCGTGCGGCCCGGCGTGGTCATCCCCAGGGTGCGCATCAGCAAGGCGCCCGCGCCCACCTTCCACCCGGAGCGGGCGGCCGCCAAGGGCAGCACCAAGGACAGCGCCCACCTGCAGCTCCCCAAGTGGAGGTACAAGGAGGCCAAGGAGGAAAAGAGGAAGGCGGAAGAGGCGGAGAAGCAGCGGGCGGCGGCCGCGCAGAAGGAAAGGCGGGCGCCGTCCTGGAGGAAAAGGACGTGAGGGGTCGGCTGCCTGGAAGCGTGTGCGGCGGGGGAGGAGGCGGCGGGGCTCGGCGCCGGGAAGGATGCGCCCCTCCCCCCGCAGTCCTCCGCCCTCGCCCCTTCCGCCGCGCTGCACAGCCCCGCACGTCGCCGCCGCGCATCCCCTGCAGACAGGCTCTCCAGGGGGGGCCCAGAACGCGCTCCATATTTATTCAGGCAGCACCCTAGAGTGAGTTGGGCAGGGCACAAGAAGATTAGCCTAAAACCAGTTCCCTTAGCAGTCAGTACACCTAGCGGGCAATTTGCCAAAAAGCCTACCTTTAGAACCTCACTTGAGAAATTTTTAAGACCAATGTATCAAAGGGCCTTTTCGGAATAATTTTGTATTTTAATCATGATCAAATTTGCCTTTTACTGGTCTTTGTATTTAAGACGTCATGAATACATTTGCCCGAAGACCTTTTGTTTAAAGTACGGTTTCTAGCAATAATTATTTGTGATATCTCTATGATTTCATACAGAATTTGCGGAAGCCTCCCCTATCCTTGATGTTTGCTCTGGTCTTTGCCTTTCCTTCTCATCGTAGGTGTGCATGAGCTTCGAACGTTCTTATTGATTTGATTAAGCGATGCTGAATATTTGTTTCTATTTGATGGAGGCATTTACTTTTACAGCAAAATGATGAAGTGAGACAGGGGGATCAGAGTTCCTTGTATCTTATTTTTAAAACTCTTATTTATACAGTAATAATAATGAAGAAAAACCTGTTGAAGTACGAAACCGTGCATAGAGAAGCATGTATTTATTGCTAGAACTAAACATTTTAAGCAAGGGACTTCAGATAAACTGGATGCAAAGCCTTTAACATACTCAAAAATAGATAGGAGAAAAACCTATTGCTTAATAAAATGGGGGCAAATGTAATAAATTTTTAGTAGAAATACAAAGTTAAGTTCTATGTACTCTTACAGAAATTGAATTCAGATATCCTTAAAACGTAAAAAAGATGCAAAAGAGTAAGGCGCCAGAGTGATACAAACCACTGAAAAGGGGGAGGGGGCTAGCGGAACAGGGATCAGGACTAAACATTAAACAAACTCATCTTAGGCAAATTGTCCTGGCGTGGGCTGGGCCGCTCCCTCCTCCAGACTCCGTTCCAAAGACTCCCTGGTGTGGAATTACTTTTATTTTTCCTTTGATGACTCCCTGTGATGTTCAGTCCATTCTCATGCTGACTTTGTAGAATTTCCAAGATATGGGGACTTCGGCAGAGCATGTATGCGATTTGCCCTGGGCTCTGAGCTCTCACTGGGAGTTTCCGTCCATACTTTTTATCTCTGAAGCACTGAGAAATTCTAATGACTCTCTGGCCATCTGGGTTGCAGAGTATCTGTCATATATATGCACTACCGACGGCACTTTATTTAAAAATTACCCTACTTGGAAGCCATAGATTTAAAATAGTAGAGACCGACCCTGGATTCACATGTCAGATCGTGCTGCTCCCTGGCTGTGTCGTGATGCGCACCTGTCTCATGATGTGGGCCGGGATGGCGCTGGCCTCTGCCTATCCTCCTGTGATGCTCGGCACCATCGGGCATTGAGCAATCTGGGGTCTCAGACTCACCTCTCCAAAAACCTCAACCAACAGTCTGTTGGGCAGCACCAGACTGATGGGAGAAGGTGCGATGCTAATGCTTTCTTTCAGCATCACTGATATTAGGGGGCTGCAGGCCACCCTCGTGTGTGAGTCGGGATTGGCCAAGTGCCCTCGGATGAGATGGGGACTGGTCCCCAAGGTGAAGAGAAACACACCTGAGCTCCCTGGCAGTCCAGTCCGGCATTCTTTGAGATAATTTTCACGTTCATGTATTCATTGCTTTGAATGGCTGGCTGCATTTTCTAGCTGAGGGTCACTCTTTGTCACCTGGCTTCCGCTGTAGGTCGGGGGCAGGGGCACTGATGGGCAGTGACCTCCTTCTGCTCTCCACATGTCCCCACATTTGTTCCCTGCCATCTCCTTTGCCTTCTCTCTTCCTTTGCCTGTTTTCTTCTCCACTTTTGGCTAAATGCCCTGATCCTCCGTGGCACCGCCACTCTGAGGTCTAAAAGGGCAGAAAAGCAAGGCGATCGTGAGACGCAGTGCGGTGTCCCTCTTGAATTATCACGTAGTGACCTCCACCTGCCCAGTGAATGAACTACAGATTTCCCCAGCTTCTTTGCAGTTGGTTTAGGATTTTGGCACGGTCCGCTATGCCCTTTTAAGGGCAAGAGACCTCGTGTGCTCTCCTGACAGATGATAACAGCACCACCCTGCTGTGCGGAGCAGGGAGGACCCCGTGTCTGCTTGCACCCCTGATGCTTATTAACTGTAAATAGTGAATTTCAAGTTGACAGGTACCTTCTCAGGGATTTATATATAAATATAGTTAGAGGAAAAGATGAAGTATATTTTAATACTTTTTAGCGTTTGAGTGAATTATGATCACACTAGACAGAAGAAATATTTCTAAGACGATATCAGTGCTGCTGCTTTCCAGGGAGCTGTCCAGAGGCTCCCTCTGTTGAGATTTTCTGGTTAGTGGAGACCCGGGACTTTGGCAGCTGAAGCGGCTTTGGGGGTAGATGTGAGGTCACCTCGGCACCTCTCAGTTACCCCTTGTGGATGTGAACCCTTGTATTTAAAACAGATTCAGCCTGTATGTAAGCAGCGGTGGCTGGGATAACAGAGACGGGCCGTTCGCCACTTTTACCTCTAGAACTGGTTCCTCCGTGTCTGCTGTCGGGGTGCATGCCGTGGGAATGACAGTTTCTTGTCCTGGCTCATGTGGACCCATGTTCCACGGTCATCCCGGTGTGCCGCTCACCACTGGGGAGGCAGGGGGAAAATCTGGAAAGCCGAGGGAAGTCCGTCTGGAATGGCCTCAGTGTTAAGAGGCATAAGCTGTCGCGTCTTTGGCCACACTAGGGACACACGGCCCATAGCATCACGGACCTTCGTCACTGTCTCTGAAGCATCTCCCAACAGGCTCCCGGCAGCACGTCAGGAACACGGAGGTGGGAAATCACAGCTGGTTCCTCGTCTCAGCGTCGGGTCCTCCCGAGACACCAGGCTCATTCTGCAGGGGACAGAGGTTCATGATGTCTGCTGGGACGCGGGGCCTGCATGCGCAGAGAGGCGGTTCCAGACGCCTCTGCCCACTTCCTTCCACGCTGTCAGTGGTGAGCGGGTCTCCGGGGGCCCGGCGTCTGCGTGGAGACCAGGAGTTGGTGTGCGAGACAGAATCCCACGAGGCGAGGCCGGACCCCGTCCTGACAGGGATGCCAAGCCCATGTTCCGCAGGGAAGAATCAGGGTACCACGTTAGGAAGAAAGGCCTCCCTGAGAGTTAACTTAATGAGCCAAGACTCAGAAGGCGGCACGATTCGTCCCTTGTAGCCTCTGGCAAGAGCACTGCCTTTCCCCCCTCGTCCACACTACAGTCAGAGAGGAGTCTGTCTCTCCCTAATTTACCTAAGTTTGCTCTAGGGAAGGCGCTCTGATGGAAGGCAGGGGTTCCTCCTCCCCCCGGCTCCCCTGGATGTTCCTGCTTGCTCCTTTCCTGTCTCCTACAACACCTGTCCGCCCCGCAGCGTGGAGGCTCATCATGACCTACTGTGAGCTCCAAGTCGCCGTCTTTCATGCGATCAAGTGCAAGCATTTGTTCTTCTTTACAGTATTTGGGGAAGTTCTGACACGCTGCCCGGGTATTTGCTCAGCGCCCTTTCCGGCCCACGTGGGTGACTGGGTTCTGCACTGTCTGTGGGTACTCCGCGTGCCGGGTCCCCGTTTCCCGCCACGGCAGCCTCGCACCAGCCCCCTTGAGCCAGACCAACGGCCTAGAGGACCACTATCCTTCAGGGAAGGGAAGGCAGGAGGTCCGTCACAACCGGCCCACGCAGAACGATGAGGTCGCGTTCATGATGGCAACTGGAATCCGGCAAATAATCCTCACCGTGGGGGTGCTGTTACCCACAGAGAACTTAGGACAAAACCGGTCTCCCTGAAGTGCTGATTGCCCTTTTCTCAGCTTGACACCTCGATGCATCTAGAACTTGTTTCTTTCGTCTGTGTAACTCTTGAGTCAGCTGCCCATTTCTGTGGCCTCGAATTCACCTGTTTCTTCATTAACATTGAAAGCAAGTGGCTAAAAAAATTCCTCTGGAGGCTGGTTTTGGGGGGGAAAAAACCCGAGACACACAGAAAAACACGAAACACAAAACCTAGCCACTACCCGAATTGATTTAACTGTTTTTCGAGCGACTCGGTCGAATGCCCGTGCCGTGCGCACAATTTCTGCATTGTGTCCCAGCCTGAAACAAGACTTCTGAGAGAGGCACGGTCCCCGCAGCGCTCTGATGGCCCTCGGCTGCAGGCCGAGCCGGAGTGCGCGGTGTGTGATAAGGTGTGAGTGTGCCCACACGCACGTGCACGCGCAAATGAACAACTAAAGGAAGAGCAGGTCCTGTGTTCGCAAAGGTGACGGCTGCGGTGGCTCCCTGGGAGCGTCAGGCGTGACCTTCATCGATGTGTGTGTTCAGGAGGGCTGGATGGTCCAAGACCTGCTGGAAACACTTCATCCAGTGGGGCGTGGAACACAGATGCATGTCGTAACCCGGATCTTCTCGAAGTGGAGTGTTGGGCCAGGCGCCTCATGTAGGACAAGGTCCAGTCGCCGAATTGGGGACATCTCTCTGCCTTTGACGCGTGTCCTCTGCCTTGAGAAGCAAAAGCCAGAGAGGACTCTGCTTGGGGAGTTCCAGCAGACTTTCAGCTGTGGCCACAGGGTGGGGACTGATCTTCGAATTTGGTGCCAGGTTAGCCCATAGAATCAGCATCGTACCCCGAGGAAGCACTAGGATTTTCCCAAATCCCAAGTATGAAGTACTCTAATCAAAGCTAACACAACTTGGGTTTTGAGAGGCGTCGATTCTTCATAGTATTACAGCTTTATATTGTTTTTAGAGGAGATGTAGGTGAGAAACGAAAACGAAGCTGGTAGGGCAGTGACCTGTGTTGACCTGACGCCGTATAATGTTTTGGGAGCTTGCGTTGAAGCACTTTATTAACACCAGCTCTTGAGCAGAAGTTCTCGAAGCTGGTTTGGAACTGCACAATTATGGACGACTGGATGAAAACCAAAAAAAAAGAAAAAAAAAAAAAGCTGTAAACCTGGAAATGTTACCAGCAGCTCTCCGAGCCTGTGGGGGCGTCCTCAGGAATTTGAATGATACACCCCTGGTCAGTTGAACAGAAAAAGGTTTCTTTGGGATTCTCTTCATTGAAATCATTGTCCTGCCTTGTCATGTTTTGGGTGTCTGAGGATGTGTGTTTAATAATGGCAACTTTATGGCAGTCTGAGAATCGAACAGGCTTCTGCACGGGGGTACCAGATTTCAAATTCTGTCATCTTGGGATAAGCTCTGTTTTCTGAATGTAAAGTTATTTCCATTGTCATTTCTGAAAACGGCTGTTTTGAAAATGTTGACCGGGGATAGCATTGGGTGCATTTCATAGCTTTTTATTTTGAAGGTGAGTTTTGTTACGGTTTATAAAAGATATTTTCCTATTTAGACCTCAGGGCTATTTTGGGACCTACAAATAAATGTGACTCCCAGCAGCGTCCAATTCTTGATACCGAGAACGTTAATAATCTTTACGTTAAATATGGTACATTATTCAGCATAAAGAATGTGTCTGTTCCCTGTCACCTTCTAACAAATTCTGTATCTAATATTTAAAAAGGCTAGACAAAAGTAATGTAAAAATATGGGGGAATTGTGGCTACAGGATTAAAAAGCGCTTGTGAAATAAACAGGGGTGTGATATTTGACGTGTGTAGGAAATGAGACAATTAAATATGTCACGTATTTTTAATGTCACTTCTTTTGATCGGGATAGATGTGCACTTTCTTTTTCTGACACACTGTTACCTGAACACGCTTTACTTTGACTTTCAATGGTAAGATTTTTAAATTAATGGTTTATCCAAGAATATTTTCATTTACGTTAAAATAGCACCGCTGCAGCCCACCCACTAGGAGGTGGGCACCCTTCAGTCGTGTGTCCATGTATCTGCATACATGTGTCAAAACAAAAATACGGTTTTTATTTTAGGCTTATTTATTTTGAGAGAGGGAGGGAGCATGAGCGGGGGAGGGGCAGAGAGACAGGGGGAGAGAGAGAATCTCAAGGGTCTTGATCCCTGGAACTCCAAGGTCATGACCTGAGCTGAAATCAGGAGTCGAGGCTTAATTGACTGAGTCCCCCTGGCGCCCCAGGTTTTGTTTTTCTGTGTATTCTTTTACCTAGCTGATACAATGTAAATGTTGTTCTTTGGTTTCTTTATTTAAAGCATGCTTTTTTTTTTAAAGCATGTCCTTGAAAAGCTTTTTAAAAACTCTAAAACGAATTTGATTTTCTTTTAATGGCTAAAAAAGGAATGTAGAAACACAGAAAAAATGAACCAAATGCCGTGAAAGGGTCTCAGATGAAAAGTCCCTGACCCTCCCTCGGGGCAGTCCCTCAGATGAATTACTTAGGCATCCTTCTAGAAATATATATATATATATATATATATATATATATATACACATACGTGTATATATGTGTATATATATACGTGTATATATACGTGTATATATACGTATATATATGTGTATATATATACGTGTATATATACATACGTATATATATACGTGTATATATACATACGTATATATATACGTGTATATATATACGTATGTATATATACGTATATATATACGTGTATATATACACGTATATATACACGTGTATATATACACGTGTATATATATATACACGTATATATATATATATATACGTGTATATATATACATATGTATATATATACACGTATATATATTTAAAAAAATTTTAGGATGGGGTGCCTGGGTGGCTCAGTCGGTTAAGCGTCCGACTTCAGCTCAGGTCATGATCTCGCGGTTTGTGGGTTCAAGCCCCATGTCGGGCTCTGTGCTGACAGCTCAGAGCCTGGAGCCTCCTTCGGATTCTGTGTCTCTCTCCCTCTCTCTGCCCCTCTCCCACTCACACTCTGTCTCTCTCTCCTTCAAAAATAAACATTAAAAAAAATTTTTTTAATGAAAAAATTGTAGGTTTTATGTAAGTAATCTCTACACCCCACGTGGGGCTTGAACTCGCAAGCCTGAGATCAAGAGTCGCATGGTCTTCTGACTGAGCCGGCTGGGCACCCCCGAGAAGTATATTTTAAATGTTTTCTCCCCTTCCTGTGTCATCTAGAGGAGTTCCTGTAGTATGAACAGCTGCTCTCGTGTTTTGGGGAGAGTGCGCTTGGCCCCTTCGCTCGTGTTGGTGGCACCCAGAATTGTTGGACACAGGTGTGCCGTGGCTCACTTAACCGTTTCCTGGTCCCGGCTCTTTGCAGTGGTTTCGGCTCCTACCATACGCAAGTCGTGAGGAGCCTTGACCTGACCTGTGTGCACAAGTGAATGTTTCTCCGGAGCAGGCGTGTAGACGGGAGTTGCCGGATCGAAGGGAAGGCCGATGTAAATTTCGGTAGGCACGGCTGTGTTGTCCTTTCCAGAGATGCCCGAGAGAGCGAGTGAGGGGATTGGCCCACCCGCAGTGGACGAGAGAGGCTGTGCCCCTCCCGCAGCAACACCGGCTGCTCATCAGACTTTCTGATGTTTGCAGCCTGATGGTTACAAAGTTGTATCATTTTAATTTTCGTTTCCCCAATTATGGGCGAGGGAGAGCCTCTTTTGATGTGTCTTTTGACCATTTAAAAAAAATTTTTTTTATGTTTTATTTTTTATATTTGAGACAGAGCACGTGCAGGGGAGGGGCAGAGAGAGGGAGACAGAATCCAAAGTAGGTTCCAGGCTCTGAGCTGTCAGCACAGAGCCTGATGCGAGCTCGAACCTGTGAACCGTGAGATCATGACCTGAGCCGAAGTTGGCCGTTTAACCGACTGAGCCACTCATGTGCCACCACCCCCCCAAATTTTTTTTTAATGTTTATTTTTGAGACAGAGACAGAGCATGAGGAGGGGAGGGGCAGACGGAGAAGGAGACAGAACGTGAAGCAGGTTCCAGGCTCTGAGCTGTCCGCACGGAGCCTAATGTGGGGCTCGAACCCACAAACCACAAGATCACAACCCGAGGCAAAGTCCGACGCTTAACCGACTGAGTCACCCAGGTGCCTCAAATTTTATTTTTTTAAAAGGAATCTCTACCCCCAACATGGGGCTCAAACTCCTGACTCCAAGATCAAGACTCTCACACTCCACTGACTGAGCCAGCCAGGTGCCCCTGGGTTATTTTCGATGAGACCGAAAACAACTCCTATTTATTTGGGAAATTCAGCCCTGTCTTTAGGAAGTCTGAAGTCTGACACATTAAAAGATCATAATTCTACTCCCCGAAAATCATAATTATTAAGGAAGGACCTAACTGGGAAGTCACATTTTAAATAGAATTGTCCAGGCCATGACGGTGATTGGAGACTATTTGTATTTGTTGTTTGGGGAAACACAAATGAGGTGCGCATGTGTTGGGTAGAAATATTAGTAAATAGGAATATGTACGAGGGATAGTCCTTTAGCACAGTGAAAACTGGGGCGTGAAAAGTGAGGGGGGTGGTCTCGCCCCCGCTGTTTTCATGACTGAATCTGCTGGGAGACGGTGAAGCCCCAGGTCCCCGCCCACTGAGGCTAAGGGTGCAGTGGCACAGGCCTCAGGAGGGTGCACCCCGGGGTGCCCTCCCCCGTCCGCTGGCTTCCGGAGCAGCGTCTCCACACGGGGCAGTCGTGTGGTCAAGTACGTCATCCCCTGAGGATCTCAGGACGGCCACCTGCCTGTAGCCCCGGTTCCCCTTCACCAGGAGGGGTCGCTGGCTCCCCAGGGTCACTCCTGCCCTCTCCCTTGGTGATGTGTTAGCTGGTTTGCAGCCCGGGGGGCGGGACAGGTGGCCTAGGTGGCCTGAAAGCCCCGGTCTGCCGACAAAACAAAGTTCGATGTGCAGACGGCTCAGGTCCTTGGTGAGCTGGCCAGCAGCTCCCGATCCCAGGGGTCACCACCTCCCCTCCCCCCCCCACATCAGGGTTGGTGAGGTCACAGCCGTGGGCGGCCGCCACCCAGCACCGCCCACCTCAAGACCTGTTATCCTGCCCGAGCTCATTCTTGGTCTCACTTAAAAAAACAAGCAAACAAACAAAAACCTACAAAATGTTAATACATTTTCCTGGCAAATAAATAAATAAATAAATGAAATGTGTAAATCAGACTCTAACCTGCCTTGATATTTTAAGAGCGGTATTTACAAAACAACACCAAGAAATTCAATCGCAGGGATATGATTTCAACTTTCCTCTAGCTCTTGCTGAAAAAAAGAAAACAAACGGAAATTTGTCAGCGTCGAGAGCCTAGGTGAGAAGAAGCTGGACCCCGGGAGCCGGGGGGCTCTCTCTGGGCCACCAGAGAGACAGGGGGGTTCCGGATTGTCGGGGGGGGGAAGTTAGCTTGTAGCGGGAAAGGTTGCAAAGTGTCTTCCCTCCCTGGGCAAAGGAGCCTGGGAATCCCGTCCCCCTAAACTCTGCACACTGAGGGACCCCTTCCCGACACTCGCTGTCCAGCTGTCTCCCACCTTGCTGGCCACTGGTGTCACCAGCCCCTTCTCCTCGCTCGACCCCTGAAGGCGAGAAGCCATGAGTGTAGAGGCCACGTCTTTGGGGCTGAGTGCCATCTCACAGCATCTGGAACAGGACTTGGCCCATGGCAGCTGCCCCAGGAGTATCTGTGGACTGGCGAGCTGGACTCTGGCCTCCTGACTCGGGACCGAGGCCACGAGCAGAGTTCCGCTCTGTCCCTTGGGCGGCGGCACAGTGGACCCAGGAGCGCGTGGACCCTGGGTCCACCCTACGCCCTTCTGGCTGCAGGGCTCCGGGCAAGGAGCCTGCCTCGTGCTTCCACGTCCTCGTTTTTGAAGTGGGGATCTTCCTGGTTTGTAGCGTTTTCAGGAAGATTTAATTAAACGACACAAATTGTACCGAGCTCTTTATCAGGGTGGACATGGAACTGGCAGCCAGTAAAAAGTTGCCTCCTTCCTCTCTCCGCTTGAGTCCTCCAGACTCAAGCCCGGGGACAGTCCCAGCGACATCTGCTTTCTAACTTGAGACCAGACTCCCAGGCGGGTGAGTGGAGCTCTCCACCCTGCCCTCCCCCCACCGTCTCCCACATACGTCTGCTCACTTCCCCCGACTCTGAAAGGTCCTTGACTTCACGGAGGCCACATCCGTGACCTACTGGACCTTTCCATCCTGACGCTGGAAGGATGGCCGGCCGCAGCCGGCACCTGCACCAAAGGCACTTGGGGTCCCCCAGACAGAACCCCTGCATCCCACAGAGGCAGGAGGAAAGAGAAGAAGGCCTCGCTTCCCTCTCTGTGCCTGGCCCTGGGGCAGCCTTGAGGGCTGAGCTGGGGCCCCCATCCGGGAGTCATTCCGGGCTCTTCCCAATCTGGGCTGTGCTGTCCTCTGAGCTGCTCTCCGTGTCCTCTCCAGAGGTCATTCACAGGGCCGGGGCTGTGTTCCCGGGGGGGGGGGGGGTGAGCAGAAGCTGGGGGCGGTCCCACGCACACCTCGGGGAGCCACCAGCCTCCTCATCTCGTCTGCCCAACGGTCAAAAATCTGACCTGCCGGCAGCCGCTTCCTGCCGGCGGAGGGGGGAGGGGTACCGCCTCTGGGGATCCGGCTGATGAGGCCGCGTTGATGAGGGTCCTGGCCTCCGACAAGGACCGTGTTCAGCGAAAATGGAAACCAGTGAGATCGGCTCAGCGGTAACCGCGCTGTGGAAGATACCCAGCTTTCCTGGATCCCGCCTGGCTTTTCTCCCAGAGGAGCAGACGGGGAAGAAGATGCTTGGCTTGCTTAATGAAACGGAGCGACGACATGCAGATTCTAGGCGGTGCGGGGCAGGGTCTTTGGAGACGGACACACGGGTCCAGTCCCGGCTTCACTACACGTTCTCGTTGTGTGACGGCAGCGCTAGTCATTTCCGTAAAGAAGAGTGAATCTCTGAAGGAAGTCTGCACACCCGGCCTGTTGCCTGGACAGAGTCTGGGGCCCACTCTGAGCACAGGCTGTGCACCAGTTGCCTTGACAGACTGTCCTCAGGGGTTGGCCCTCACTTCTCTGCCTCCACGGCCCCCAGGTGACCGGGAATGCCTCTGGAGAACCCTTGTGAGTCCCAGCGGAAGGTAGGCCCGTGCAATCATGGCCTGCGGCGGGGATGCGGTCAGGCACGATTGAAAGGCCTTCTGCGTCCTAACAAGCTCCATTAGGAGAGAGAGAATCCGGCCACAGCTCTTCAGCCCCAGGCCCTGTGTGACTCCCTGCAATGGTGAGCTGCCTTGGATCGTGCATGGTTTCCAAGCGGCTGGAGAGGGGCCCCAGCTCCTCGACCTCAGGGCCGCACCACCAACTGTGGGTAGTCGGCCCCGATCGGTGCTCGGCTCAGGGCCAGGAGCAGCATCCCCGGCCATCTGGGTCAAGATCTTTCCGACCACCGTGAGAAGGAAGGAGGAAGGGGGTAGGAGGGTGCCCCTCCCGCCCCGAGAAGTGCATCATTTCTCCCCAGAGCCTGCAGGGGAGCCCCGCTAACAGGCCCATCCTCGGGCCTTCTGGGAGCAGGGGGTGCCCCCCGAGGTGGACGGTTGCTGCCAACCTGCCCTCCGACCACCCAGCCACCCGGGATTAGAAAAGCAGGCAGAGGGAGAAGCGGGCCTCTGCTCTCAGTCCCAGGGCCGCACGTCAGCACCCAGCGGTCCTGGCTCTGGCCCGTGCTGGCATCCGCAGCGTTCGAGCTCA
Organism: Felis catus; assembly: GCF_018350175.1. Taxonomy (NCBI): domain Eukaryota; kingdom Metazoa; phylum Chordata; class Mammalia; order Carnivora; family Felidae; genus Felis; species Felis catus. The sequence continues at coordinate 230,933,888 of NC_058368.1, read as the reverse complement.
GGACGGTGGAGTCTGCCCTGCCCTGAGAACTGGAGAACACAGCCAACAAGGTGTTTAATTACCGTGAGCTTCTCTTCTCTCTGCTATAAGCAGGTAGAAATTCTGCTGCTTTCCTGAAGGACTTAGGGACACAGGATGCTTCAGGAAATCAGGACAGGAGCGCACACGAGGAGCCTGGCTGGTGGTCTTACTGTAGGTGCCGGAGAGGGTGGAAGGGGGGCCGGCCTCATCGAGCGTCATCCCGGACAACCTTACCCACTCTCCCCAGTTCGGATGTGCTCCCATGGGAACCTCATCCCTGCCCCGTCGTCTCCGGATGGGCTCGCCCCCTTCCTTCCCTCACGCAACCTTGATACTCTATTGCGTCCTGCTTGTATGCCGACCCAGCAAATATGAGCCTGGTAGTGGGCTGGACGAGTCATTTACCAGGCTTGCCATGACTGCCCCAGGGTGCTCCTTCCCGGGAACTGGCCTCTGGTTTTCTGACCTCATGGTTTCCTGGAGCAGCTGCTGATGGAGATTGAGGAGTGATGTCTCCTCCTTTGTTCCAGGGAAAACGCACTCCCGCTCGGCCACGGTGAGCATTTGTATGAAACAGGATTAGGTTCAGCTGCACGTGTGAGAAAACTCAAGAATGATCATCGTCGGTGTCACTAGTATCAATGACCATCATCGTCATTACGATTCATATCACTGTCAAAGCTTACTATGCTACTGTGGGCCAGGCGCCCAAAAACTCTGGAATAGAAAGTCTAATTAGCTTCATTTTACATATGGGGAAACTGAGATAAGGAGAGGTCAAGAAACCTATCCAAGGTCTCAGGGCTAGTGAGAGGAGGCGCTGAGATATACTCAGTGTGTGCTCTGAACTTTGCTGTTGTGGCCAAAAAAATAGTGGCTTAAACACTCGAGTGTTTGTTTTTCTCTAAGCGAAGTCTAGAGGCAGGCTGGGGCTGGCATGGTGGTTCCATTGTCATAGGGATCCAGGCTCTTTCTGTCTTTCTGCTCTGTCACCCTTGGCAACAGCGTCCGTTCCCTTGGTTGCCTCATAATCCAAAGTGGCTGCTGGAGCACAGGCCATCATACCTGTTTTCCACATAGGAGAAAGAGGTGAGGGGCAACAACAGGCAAATCTTCTGGATGATCCAACTCCCTTAAGACACCCCCCACTTGTATCACATTCACCAGAACTCTGTCCTGCGCCACGTGTGACTGTCAGGTTGCAAAACGGAGCTGTTAGAAGTGGGCTCGTTGCTTGTACCTCTATAATGGGCTCCATTCCCAAGAAGAGGGGGGACAGGGCCCTGGGGAGAAGCTGGCATCCCTGAAGAAAAGCGGAAAGGTCAGTGTTTTTCTTTATATTTTCCACTCTCGGTCAACTCCCAAAGGGCAAGCAGGGGGTGGCCCCATCCTCTTGTCCATCTGATTTTGGGGGACACTCACCACTGTAGACCAGCCCTCCCCATCGGCTCTCCTTTCCAGCTCCCTGCCCCAGCCCCACTGGAGATGAGGACCTGCAGCATGTCCATAGGGGGTCCCATTGACCGCTGGGGGAGACGGCGTCTTGAACTTGGAGTTGGAAGCTGGACTTTAGTCTCTCACGATTTCCTCCCTTTCGTTCTCTGGCTCAGGAGGAACGGGGTCCAGATTTCTCCTAGGTTTACCCATCCTGGGAGCAGGACCCAGCACCTGTCGGGCTCCGATCCAGATGTTTGGCAACCAGAGGACCTCACTGTTGTTCGTCCCACTACCGACGCCCACCACCCCTGGGATGGCTTCTGTGCATTGGCAGAGCAACGTCTGCCCTCTTCTGTGGGGAGACAGAGGAGCCTGGCGACCGTCCGGGTTGTCAGAGGGTAGGGGCTGGATGCAATGTGGAAACGGCAGTGGAGCGTTCTGCTCTTCAAAGATCGGTGATGAAGGGGCGCCCAGGTGGCTCGGTCGGTTAGGCGTCCGACTTCAGCTCCGGTCACGATCTCATGGTTTATGGGGTCGAGCCCCCTTGCGGGCTCTGTGCTGACAGCTCGGAGCCTGGAGCCTGCTTCGGATTCTGTGTCCCCGCCCCCCTCTCTGTCCCTCCCCCGCTGACGCTCTGTCTCTTTCTTTCTCAAGAATAAATAAACGTTAAAAAAAAATTAAAGACGGGTGGTGAACAGCCTAGAGCCTGGTGGTCAGATCAATGTCACTTTGCCACCTTCTAGCTGTGTGAGTGAATGAAGCAAGTTATCTACCGCCCTGTGCTTATGGAATATCAACAGTGACAGCGTCTACCAGGTAAGGTTGCCGTGAGTCCCTGGCACATGGTAAGTGCTCAGTAGATGCGAGGAGGAAGGTGATGGTGGCGGTGATGGTGAAGATAATGGTGGTGGAGGTAGTGGTGGGAAACAGGTCTCCTTGGATGCCTTTGTGATTCCCGAAACACAGTGTAACTCTGGTTAAGTCTCTAGAGTTGAGACAAAGCAAGTAATAGGTGCTCCGTTATCATTTTCTCATTCTGTTCAGATTACCTTGTTGTCCTTGAGGAAAACACTTGTTTATCAAACTGTTGCTGGTTCTCTTTCTTAGACGTTGTGATGGTTTCTGCCTCCGAGGTAATAATCTCCTGGTTGTGGTGGTGTTTCCTAGGATGGCTTTTGGGGGGATCCTTTTAAGACGCTAAGGGGCTCTGTGAGGATAGTTCAAGAACCTATTAAGTTGACAAAAGTTTGTTTTAAGGCAGGAAAAAAGCTTCAGCTGTGAAACCCACGCAATAAGTACATGAAGGGCTTCATTAGTTATCTTAACTCACTTAGCATCCTCCCGGGGCCGTTAGAGGTATATGACGTGACATTATATGTCGTCTGAGGGGGGTTCCTGATTATGCTTTAAGGAAATCTGACTTAGGATTACTCCAAACATGGTTTCCTAGGTCCGTTGGTTTGTTTGGGTTGTGATTTTTGTTCACAGGTCCTTTCTCCTCCAAAATCTGCCCAATCTACACGAGTCTGAGAGCTGGTGCCGGCCAGGATGTGGGTTTCTCACATGGGTCCTACGGGCAAGGATGGGTGGACCACAAACGCTTGGGCTGCCTTTCCGGGTCTGGCCCGACACCAACTCTGATGTCGGGTAATTCTAGGGACTGGAATTAGGATGAGTCTTAACGTAACCGAAAAAGCTGCTCGTTTGTGCCGAATGACTTCCGCGGTCACACAGGGCTTCCCCGGTTAGTGATGTCACCCTGGCAGATAGGGTTTCTAGAAGTGACTGAACCTGAAAGTCTCTAATCAACTGATGTACAGAGGCTGAGGCATCATTGGCACCGAAGGCGGAGACTTTTGTGGTCAAGCACGTGACCTTTGCAAATGCCTGTCCCGTCTGGCGCCCTGAAACCTGTTTTCCACCACCTTGTGATGTCATCCAGCTGTGCTGTGCATGTTGCGGCTTAAGAGTAGAACCAACTCACTGGACACCCTCACATCTGAGGGGTAGAAAGGAGGTCAGCATCGCACGCATGGAGCTGTGGGTCAGAAGCGGCCGCCTCCCCACGAGGTCACAGCTGGTCTTAGTCCTTCTGTGACAGAGACAAGGGCTTGTGGAGGGTTGCTGGTGGGTGTGGAGGGTGGGGACTCTGCCAGGAGACAGGGACATAAGGTGTGGCCGAAGTCCCGGCTGAAGGAGAGCTTCACCTACACAGCTTTCTCTTCCCTCCACATTATGCTCCGAGGCTGGCTCCATAGACAGATGCCGTCTTCCAAGTTCACCCTTCACCCCTCTGCCGTGTGTACGGACTCCGAGGCTCATCAGCTTGAGCCATACGAGGTCCATTTTGGAAAATAGGCTGCAGTCATTTGGAAAGAGGTTTCTAGACCTTCTTATGAGAATCTTTAAGTAGCTGAGCCAAAAGCCTGTGTGTCTGTCCTGCCTGTTCTAGGTGAGTGTGCTGAGGGAGCCACGGGGGACATTAATCTCTGCTGTCCTCTGTATCGGTGACTGAGAAAACAGCCGTTACGCTGTGCGCGCTCCCTGAAGGAAAGGGCTTGCTTTATCTAAAATTTTCCATTGCATCCAGGAGCGGATCTGAATCAGGGTGGTTTGCTATTTTCTGCTCCAGGGACGGAAAAGCACACAGAAGTTCCAGCTACATTAGCTGCCTGTACCAAGCATGCCCTTGTCACTGAAACACATATATTTCTTTTTCAAGAGTCCAGGATGAGGGAAATTTGCCTTTAATTATGTAATTTCATTGTGAGAAGTCATGGACTTCTGGAACAGGACCATTGAGGTTTCTCAACCTTGGTATTGTTGACATTTTGGTCTGGATGATTCTTTGTGGTCGGGGCTGCCCTGTGCAATGTAGGAGTTTGGGTCGCACCCCCCGCCTCCACTCGCTGGATGCCACCCCTAGTGCCCCTCTCTTCCTCCCCAGTCCCCGGCTGGGACATTGCCAAAGGTTCTCTGGGGGTAAGATGGCCCCCCCGAGTGAGGACCACAGCCCTAGAGATAATGAAGACTTCGTTAGTATCCAAGTACATTCTGTGTTCTCACCACATAGAGTCAGGATGGTTCGTTTTTGCCTGTCCTCTTGGCTGGGCCACAGGGCCTAGATATTTGGTCGAACGTTATTTTGGATGTTTCTGTGAGGTTTTGGTTGAGATTCACATTGAAATCGGTGGACTTTGAGGGAAGCAGAGTGTCCTCCACCATGTGGGTGGGCCTCATCCAGTCGTGGGAAGGCCTGAGAACAACAAAAGACTGGCGTCCCTCGCCAAGAGGGAATTCTGCCAGCAGATGGCCTTTGAACTTGAACTGCACTGGCTCTTCTCTGGGTCTCGCACCTGCTGGCCTACCCCGCAGATTTTGGACTTGCTGGCCTCCGTAATCATGTGAGCCAATTCCTTAAAACAAATCTCTTTATCTATTTCTCTGGCTAGCTATTCTATCTATCTATCTATCTATCTATTACCTATCATCTATCTATCATCTATCTATCATCTATCTATCATCATCTTCTACCTATCCATCTATCATATCCATCTATCATCTATATCTGTGGTCATCTCCCATCGTCTCCTGTTCTGTTTCTCTGGAGAACTCTAGCTAATACAACTATTGAGGAAATTTCAAGTCCTCGGAGTTTCACAGCTCACCACCACCACCCACTCACCCCTTCTCGACTTCAGGAGCATATGGCCGTAGACGCCTCCTGGGACGGTTACGAAATGCCTGGGATTTTTTGGTTTGGTTTTGCTTTTGTTTTGTATACTGCAGAGGCCAGCAGGATACAAAGTCTTGGGGGAAAAAAAAAGTTTACTTTGGGGTTTGTAGAAAGAAGCACGTAACCAGCATGGCAGCTGTGACGTTCGAAAAAGCTGGAGAACAGCGGAAGGGCACCGCCGGCCGCTGAGGCAGGAGGCAGATGTTTTCGAACTAATTCATTAATTAAAAACCTGCTGGGTCTGGCGATCTCTTTCGTCTCCTTCCAGGTCCTCCCTCCAGCCCTGCCCTTTCTTGGGGTGCCTGAAGGCGGTTTCTGCCCGGGCCGGGCAGCGCCCTCCACTCTGCCGGTGGTCGTTCCACTGTCTCCAGTGGTTTCCACTGTTTCCGGCTGCTTTTGTTCCCGCCACGGGCCTGCCGCACCCTGAAGCTTGGCTCCCAGTGCGCGCTGGCTCCCTGCGCCCGTGCCTGGCTTGTGAAAGAACCCGGATCAAGGATGGGGAGAGTGTTGTTCGGGTTTGGGCATGTGCTCGTGCCCCCCCTGAGTCGGCACTGGGGGGGTCATAGAGCATGGGGTTCTCGAGAGGCCTACAGCAGGGCCCCACCACCTTCGCCCTGTTTCTTCGGCCTCTTAGTGGTGTTTGCTTTAACCGGGCAGAGTCTCATGGTGTCTCTAGTCTTGCGTCCTAAATAACAGCCATCGTGATAGTGATGATAAGTTAAGATCGACTGAGTGCTCACCCCTGTCACACACACACAGCCTCATCTGGGAAGTTCAGGAAGGTTCCCTTTGGCAGTGATAAAGCCGAGGCCCAGAGAAGAAAAGTGAACTGCGCAGGTACGGAGTGGAGAGTGGCACATGACCTCAGAGGGCCCACGCTTGCTCTGGGCTCCGATGACGGCCGGCACAGCTCCATCAGGGGCGGACCGTGGTTTGAAGAGTGGAGTCGAGGCGGGCCCCCGAGTAGATGGGCATTGGTGCCACTGGCATGCACCTGAGGACGGGACAGGGTGTAATATGGCCCCTGTCTTCCTCCCTGGACCCAGAGAGGGACTGGCACAGGAGGGGATGTGTTGAGAGTGGGGAGCTGGTCTCCCCAGACCAGGCCAGGGCCTCGCAGGTGATCCAGAAGGGCCCAGAGATGGGGTGGGGGGCGGGCGGGGGTCTGCTTCTCTACACCAGGGGAGAGCGCAGGACTCTGGCTCCGTGGGTGCCCCCCCATAACCTCTTGTGTCTTGAATCAACCCAATAACACTTGTGAAAGTCACAGGGGGATTTCTTGCTGAAACCAGTCAGGGGCTGAGCTTTGTACTAGGGAGACATGAGCCCAAACAGAGCACCGGGCACAGCAGGCAGAGCTAGGGGCCAATGCAAGCCTCGTTGACCTCTGGGTCACGTCTGTCCTAGGGGGTCCTCAGGGTCCTAGGGCTCTACCCCTCCCTGCTGTGCTGATCATTAACCGAGCCTCTCTGGCCTCCTCTCTAATCCCAGACACCGCCTGGTTTGGCACCGATCCGGCCCTCCTTTTCTGCAGTCTTCTGTCCCTGCTGTCCAAAACCTCCACGCCCTGCCAGCACCGTCTGCCCATGTTGGGGGCTCTGTTCTTTTGAAACTGGTATTAACCAGCTATCTAATGAAACTGGTATCTAATATGACCATAGATGTACCAGTATCAATGATTTTTTCGTAGTCTTGCAAAATTGCAAAACCCCTTTCTCTGCGTACACAGCGGCCCAATTAGATTGCTGGAGACCTGTGGACCAGAGATGCTAATTGGAGAACTGGATTCGGCAGGGGCAGCACTGGAACCACTGAGTGTGAGCTCTACCCCCCCCCCCCCCCCCCCAGTGCATGGCCGGGCACCCCAAGCCTGCCTCAAGGGCCCCTCACCATCTCTTCATCTCATCATGGGCATGTCTGGGCGGGTCTGCTCCAGACCCGCCTCCTTTAAGGCTCAGCTCAGCACAGGACAGCCGCCCTGCCCTCCCCTTTTAAAAAGGGCAGCAGCTAAGCGAAGCTTCTTGTCCCTGTGGGGTTTTTAGATCAGCATTTGCCCTCCTCACAGCCTTTCTTTCTCTGTGGTTTGCATCTTCTGCTTACAGTCACCCTGTGCCTATCCCAACTGCTGGCATCCAGTAACCCTGGGGTTCCCCGTCTCCCCGAGGATTTCAGTACCCAAGTCACAATCCTTGGGGACTCAGCATCCAAACTGCCCCCTCTAGGCCATCTCATCCTCTCCACTTTCCTCACTTGGATCTTTGCCATCCCGCTGCCTGGCTCCCTCGAATTCCTCTGCCTGCCAGTCCCTCCGGCCATCCTCAGACCCCCAAAGAGGCCCCTCCATGGCCTCCGCCCCTCGGGGCTAGCAGGCGGTGGGGTGTGTTACTGAACTTACCCTCTGTGCTAAAACTTCCCGCGCCCACGTCCGAGTGTTCCTGGGGTCTTGCCTTGTCTGGCGATCGGTGCGATGCTGCGGTCCGCCTCCGAGGCGGCCCAGAGGGTGCTGGTGGACAGTGCGTGGGAAGTGCTTACTTAGCACAGTAACGAACACCCAGCTTGAGTCAGTGGCGACCTTCCCTGGGTGCAGCCCACGCTCGTCTAGCTGGCTGGCTCGTGGGGTAGGAAAGCACCTGCATCCTGTAACACGTCCTTGGCCTTGGCCCCCATCTCCATCTTGAGGGCAGGCAGCCTCTTCTTTCTCCAGTTCCTCCCCTTCAGGGCTGGAGGAAGCCCTAAGTTGGGATGGAATAATTCCACTACAGACCCACACGTGTGTGTGTGTGTGCGTGTGTCTGTGTGTGTGAACCATTCTTTCTGTGGCTTGGAAACAGGTTTCGTCACCTTTAACCCTGTGCATCAGCCACCCCGCCCTTCACCGCCCTATTCTGCACACGACATCCTCGCAGGCTTTCCTGGTGGCCGAGTGCCCGCGTGTGCAGTGCGAGCTTCAGCTGTCCCCCCGACTCCGCGTATTCTGCTGGGTCCGCGTGGGTTCTGTTCCCTGCTCCCACCCCTTCCGGAGCCTGAGCCTCCTGCTCCGCCCCTTGCCTGCACTCCAGCACCTGTGCCATCGGCCCCCGTGGGCCCCGCAGGGGCTTCCTCCGCAAGCACGTTCCAGTAAGTCCCCCGGTCGCCGGTGCCGAACGACTCCTTCTCCGTCAAACCTGCTTTCCCGCCAGCTGGGCTCCTCGCAGGCTGCTCCTCTCTGATTCCTGTGAAATCTGGCCTCTGTCTCTCCTCCTCCCAGACACCCCTGCTCTCGGTCAGTGAGGGTGATGGAATCAGTCACCTGCTGACGTAGCTCCTCATCCTCCTCAGTCTCCGTGTCCTGCCAGCAGAACTCTCCAGAACCCACGCCCACGCGGCCCCTGGCTTGCCTCTCTCCGCCTGCCTGGCACCTTGGGCTCACATCTCCATTGTGTCCCCAGCGGCCCGTGCCCACTGTCTCCGTCCCCAGGCCCCACTGTCACCCCCACCCTGGCACCACCACACGCCTCGGCCCCTCCTTGTCGAAGCCCTGCTCAGCAGCTCTGCGCAGAGGCCCCACACGGTCTGCCGCCCCCCTCACCTCTTCTCCATGATGGCACCTGCCCCATCATGCCGTCCAGGCCCCTGACGGCAGCACGGTCCCCTCCTCGTGCCCTCGGCATCCAGCCACGCCTGTGGTCCTGTCTTGGCAGCTCCCTTTCTGCATGGGATTTCTGTTCCTCGGTCCGGCGAGCACTGCAGAGTGGGGCCCGATGCTGAGGAGGCCGTGGCCCTGGGGTCAGAAGGATCTGGAGTCCAGCCTCAGCTCTGCCATTTGTTAACACGGACTTAAAAAAAAATCATTATCGAGATACACTTCCCACGCCAACAATCTGTCCATTGAAAAAAGTGCACCATTCGAGGGGCGCCTGGGTGGCTTACTTGGTTAAGCGTCCAACTCTTGGTTTCGGCTCATCAAACCAACGTCGTGATCTCACAGTTTCGTGGGTTTGAGCCCCGCGTCGGGCTCTTTGCTGACAATGTGGAGCCTGTTTGGGATTTTCTGTTTCCCTTTCTCTCTGCCCCTCCCCCGCTCACGCTGTCTCTGTCTCTCTCAAAATAAGTAAATAAGCTTAAAGTAAAGCGCACAATTCTGGTTTGGCATATTCACAGACGTGTGCAAGCATCTTCTCAGTTGACTTTTGAGTATTTTCATGGCCTCAGGAAGAAACCCTGTTCCCTTTGGCTCTCACCCACCTCCCTGTCCTCCCTGCCCCCACCAGCCCAAGAGCCATTGTCTCTAGATATTCTCTAGTCTGGGCCTTTCCTATGAACGGAACCCCATAATACATGGTCTTCTGTGGCTGGCATCTTTCACTGAGCATAATGTTTTTCTTTTCATTTTTTAAAGTTTATTTTTTGAGAAAAGAGAGAGAGAGAAAGCACAGGCAGGGGAAGGGCAGAGGGGAACAGAAGATCCAAAGATCCAAAGTGGGTTCTGTGCTGACAGCAGGGGGCACGATGTGGGGCTCGAACTCACAAACCGTGAGACCATGACCTGAGCCGAAGTTGGATGCTGAACTGACTGAGCCACCCGGGCGCCCCTGGTTTTCAACGTTCGTCTGCCTTTAACCTTTTTATGACCAAATATTCTGTTGTACAGATATACTACGTTTTGTTTATCTTCAATTGATGGACATCGAGGTTGTTTGCACCTTTTGGCTATTAAGAACAATGCCACTAGGGGCGCCTGGGGGGCTCAGTTGGTTAAGCGTCCGACTTCAGCTCAGGTCATGATCTCACGGTTCGTGAGTTCGAGCCCCACGTGGGGCTCTGTGTTGACAGCTTGGAGCCTGTTTGGGATTCTCTCTCTTTCTCAAAAATAGACATTAAAAAAAAAGAATCGTGCCGCTAATAAGTGTTTGTGCACACACATTTGTGTGGACGTATGTTTCCATTTCTCTCCGTGGCTGCAACCATTTCACATTCCCGATAGCGCTGCACGAGGGTTTTGATTTCTTCACATCCTTGCCAACACCTGCTGTCCTTTGACTTTGTTGATTTTAGCCTTCCTAGTGGGTGCGAGGTGGTCCCTCACTGTGATTTTGATTTGCGTTTCCCTGGTGACCAATGATCCCCAGTATCTTTTCATGTGCTTGGTGGCCATTTGTATATTTCCCTTCGACAAATGTTTGCTGACAGTGGCTTTTGCCACTGGGCACTGGGCTTCAGTCTTCCTGTCTGTGAAATGGGACAGCCACCACCGATGGAAAACTCTTATAGGGAAGAAGATGTGGGATCTGGAAGCATGTGGCTCTGGACTGAGGACATGGGCAGAGACAGCTGCAGCCTCACAAGCCACAGGGACCAGGGGACAGACAGCCTCCTGTGGCTGGAGGCACCAACCACGCCCACACCTCTCCCCTGCCGCCTGCAGACGGGCTTTGACTGCTCCCTGGCCGGTAATCTGCAGCGGGTAAAGCATTCTTACGGCTAAATTTATTCAAAAAAGCGATTTACAAAATAGCTAGTCAAACAGTGTGAGCCGGGAGGGAGGTTTCTGGCTTTTCAGCACATGGTTGATGCTCTGGGTTGAACTGTGATTCCCCAAAAGCTATGTTCAAGTCCTACCCCCCCAGCATCTGTGAACACGGCCTTATTTGGAAATAAGGTCTTTGCAGATCAAATTCCTTACCAGGAGGTCATACTGATTAGGGGGAACCATTCAGTGGTTCAAGTGTCTAAGGACATTGTTCAATGATGGTGTCCTTAGAAGAAAGAAATGTGGACACAGATGCACAGAAAAGATGTCCACGTGACGACGGGGACAGAGATTGGATTTATGCTGAACCAGCAACGCACGCCAAGGAATGCCAGCAGCCGTCAGAAAGGGAAAGAGCATCACCCAGGGCCTTCCCAGGGAGCAGGGCTGGGCTGACATCTCGATTTCAAGCTTCTAGACTCCAGAACCATGGAATAATAGATTTCCATTGCTTCAAGCCAGCCAGTTTGTGGTACTTTGTCAGGCAATGATGTGGGGAAAATGTAGGTCACAATGATGTTAATAACAAAGGCCTGGGGACAATTCTGTCCCATGTTGGTTGTGTGTTTTGCATTTCTGTCCACCAGCGTTTGACAGAGCCCGACTCCCTGCCCGGTGACGCTAAATACGTGAGACCCTCATTTTGTTCCCAGTCTCTTAAGACGAATGTGCTAATGCAAACAGCGGCTCCAGAGGGGACACGAGGGCTAAGGAAAGGCCAGGCTGGCTGGGAGATGCCAACTCTGGCCTGTCAGATGCCTGACACTCAGGTCCTCACCCGAGGGAGGAGGAGGCCCCGGGTGGGGAAACTTCAGGGGACCCTCCCAGTTCAATCCCAGGGTCTAACAGTTGTGCTCTCCTCCTCCGCACAGGGTTCCTGGAGACCTCTGGAGAAAGGTGAATGTCTTTTTCACCAAAAGCTGCTCACAGCCACCCCTGGACTTACTAATTCCTTCTTAAGTCTGTCCCGAAGGGCCTCCCTGGCATAGGGCCAGCTGCTGGGCTCAAGTAATATGTTTTAATCAGCTGCATTAAACTTTCCCATTTTCAGACATTTTAAAGTAGCTGATGAGACTCAAGGCGTCAGCCGTCCAGAGGGTCGACTTTGTGTCTGGGCAACAATCTGTGAAAGTATCCATGACGTGGGCATGTGCCTGATTCTAGTGAAAGCGTCGGGGAGCCCCTGTAAAATGTAGAAGAAAAAAAAAATCTCTGAAATAGAAGAAAAAACAAACCATGAGAAGAAATGCGGGACTTTTATTGCAATCGTTAATAATCTTGAGGTCAACAATTGAACTCATTCAGGAAAATATTTTGCGTTTAATGATTTAGAGCCCAGGGCTATATGCCAGAAGTAGCTAAAAGTACACGAGAAAAAAACGCACCTTGGGAAACAGCCCGGCACCCGGGGCCGCAAAACTAAAAAGTATCAAGGAAAAGGATGCGTCTTAATTTCTGTAGCAGACGGTACAATGGTCCGCCCAGGCCTGACCCGGCCCTGGGAGGTGGCTGCTTACTCACTGTGCTCTGCGACATATGCCCCCCCACCAGCCAGCCCCCCCCCCCCCCCGCCCTCCCCTCCCCTAGTCTGCAGCCCTGCAAGCCCGATGATACCAACATCTCCGCGGCTAAGAAATACTAGATGTGATGACAGGGCACCTTGAGGGTTATTCGCTGGCCCTCAGCAAATCAGCGAGCAGAGAAAGCAAACCTGCCTTTAGAAGGTGAAGCAGCACTGGGCTCCCCCCTCGGGGAAGGGCGAGGGGCGGGTCTGATGAGGTCTGATGAGGTCACGGTTCCCAGCTGGCAGGTGCGGCTTTGGTAAGGACATCGGGCGGCCGGCGGCGCTGGCCTCCGGCAAACACGGCCGTCGGTGGTGGCCGGTCAGGGCCCGGACGGCACAGCATCCGAGTGGACCGGCCCTTTGGCTTTTCGGAACAATAAAGCACTCGACCGCCGTGAGCCCAAGAGCCGTCCAGGGCCGCTCCGGGCAGGAAGGACGGGCTGCAAGAGTAGGACCGTCCGGCTCGCGCAGGTGAACAGGCCCGGCAAACCGCACGAGGGCAGAAGAAACTCAGGGCAGTGGGACTGACAGGTGTTTTCTAGCTCACGTGGAACACGGTGTTTCTACCTTCTTCTAGGAGAGTTTCATCTGCTCTTTCCACAACGCTCTTGCTTTGGTGTTCCAGAACTAGCTTTACGTCTACTCCTCCACCGGTCGGTGGTCACTTCCAGAACTCAAAAGCGGCTCTGGAGGGGATGACGAGAAACGCAGGTTTGCCTGATTGCCCCGCTGGAGGCGGTCTGGATCGGGGCCGTGCCGGGTTTGGGACGCACACGGAGATCTCATTCTGGAGCTGTTCCCTTTGCACAGACGGTCTAGGATCTCCTTCTCCAGAAGGTGGCTCCTGGGATTCAAAAGCCATTTCAAAGACGGGAGCTTCTCTTTGGCTTTTCCCAGGAGTACCTGGTGTCCCCCTACAGCGACCCCCTGTCACACGGGAAGGAGAATTCAGTAACGCTGGTGCCACTTTCAAAAGCCTGCCTTGCCCTGCCTTTCTGAAACGCGCCCCTGTGATTCCGAAACGCGTCCCCTAGGTGTTAAGACGCGTTGTCCTGTTACCAAAAAGCATGAAATGGTCCACTTTCCCTCCAGCCTTAATCTCCTCCTCCCAAATCTGCGCCCTCGACGACCGCTGACGTACAAGTAAAGCTGGGCTGTGAACACTTCACTTCGGTCTCGGCAAGTTCTGCTAAAGGCACGTACAGGGGCACGCTGACCCTCAAACGACATCAACCAGGACTCCCTGCAAACGAGGTTTGGGGTCAGATCCTTTCTAGTGTCAGACACGGAAATTTAAGGCAAAGGACGGGGCGCTTCACTTTGTCTTAGATTTCCCAGGGGAGCAGCGGGTTGAAGAAAACGCCAATTGTCTCTGCCGGGGAGATACCAAAGGTCGGGATATTGAGGCACTGCTGGTGGGGGCGCTGGGGCCTCGCCGTTCACTTGCGAGGCTGCTGGATGTGCTGGGTTCTCGGGGAGGGGTGCTTGTCCATGGAGGCGTGGGGCTTCTGGTGAGCCACCTGGGCGGCCGCCGGCGGGAAGTCTTTGTCGCCCTGTCGGGAGACAGAATGCACCAGCTCACCAACACTGAACAGCGGGGTAACGCAAGAACAAAGCCCCCGACCCCACGTCCTCTGGCTTCCCCGTAGGGTGGGCAGTGGGCTGGGGAGGTAGAAGGCTGTCTCCTGGGACCGTGGGGGTCCTGAAGCTGTCTGGGGTGCTGAGTGGGGCACCCAGAGGGTGACAATGCTGTCTGCCCCCCTTGCCGTGAGCTCAGGTCTCCATACGACTCACTCAGGACTAGGCCGGTATTGGGTGGCTTTCTTCTGCGAGAACTGTGACCTGTACATCCAGGGACAAAACAGAACCAAATCCAGTGTCCTAATTCTGATCTGCTGCCACGGCCGAGTCAGGGCACTTGTTGGGAAGGAGACACAGCCAGGGCAGGGCTGAAAGGCGTGAGATGAAGCCAGATCCAACCTGCTGAGTCTCACAGAAGGCACCCGGCTGTTTGTCGGGGAGGAAATGCCTTCTTGAGACAACAGTGCATGTGTGATGGTGGCTGGGGCCCAGACCACGGCAAGCAGGCTGGAGCCCTGATGTGCAAGGGCTGAGCTGTCACCATGGGGTGACTCTGGCCTTGTGTCGGCATTTAATTTTCTTTTGTGTATTTGAGGAGCCACCTGTGTGTCCCCCGGGGTCCTGGGGCTCCGTGGTGAGCTGTGTCCAGCAAGAGCATTTTCTTAAGTCCTCACGTGCTAAGGGCTCGGATGTACTGTGAGCCACAGGGCTATGGTTGGCACTGCTGTGCCCTCCCTCAAAGGAGAGTGTGCTGCTGGGTCATTAAAGGAAAATGTTGGGGGGCACTTGGGTGGCTCAGTCGGTTACGCACCCGACTTTGGCCCAGGTCTCGATCTCGCGGTTTGTGGGTTTGAGCCCCGCGTCGGGCTCTGTGCTGACAGCCCAGAGCCTGCAGCCTGCTTCGGATTCTGTCTTTGTCTCTCTCTGCCCCTCCACTGCTCACACACACTCTCTCTCTCTCTCAAAAAATAAACATTAAAACAAATTTTTTTTTAAAGTTGGGTTTCACCAGAAGTGGGGCTCTTGAAAAGTAAAGGGTGCGACAAACCCCCCGTGAGTTTAGTCTGGGGGCGGCAGACATTTGTGGTAACAGGCCAGACAGTAAATATTTCGGGCTTCGTGGCTCAGCTGCCACGGTAGCAGGAAAGCAGTGTAGACACGCGTGAATGGGTGTGGCCGCGTGCGGCTAAAACCGCATCCACAGCTAAAAGGCATCCACGGACACCGGGATGTGAATTTCATGTCATTTTCATGTGTCACAACAGCTAACTCTTATTTCGATTCTCATTAAGTCTTGTTTCGCTGGGGAGCAGCCGACCCTGGTTGAGTCGAAAGAGAAGGGGGAGCACGAGGAAGGCGGGGGGGCAGGCAGCTCCGGCTCCTCTGTGTGAGCCCTGCTGGCAGTGCTCGCCACACAGTGCTCGCCGTGGAAGCGCTCCACGGACACGACACAGCCCAGGGGCCTCTGGGCCCCGACAGATGAACGAATGGGGTCTAACAAAGACAGGAGGAGTCCCACAGCGCACCGAGGGTTTGGCGGAAAGGCTCTTACCCGGGCAATCACACCGGAGATGAACACGGTCGGTTTGGGCGGGCTGCAAGACAAGAAGGGAAAAGGCGATTTCAGGGAACAACTCACAGAAGTGGAGGGAGGCAGGCAGCGCGAACTGGAGGAGGTGGGTTTGGGGGCATGTAACAGACGGTGACCCGGGAGGACGGAGGAAGGGGCAGCCGACCTCCTCTAGTATCGCATCCCACCCCCTGCTGGCCATTGGGGCCCTTCTCCCGAAGCTGAGTTCAGGCAGGAGCGGGAGACCAGCAGGCAGCAGGTGAGTCCTGTGCTTTCTTTTGTTGTCGTTCGGGGGGCTGTCCCCAAATTGAGGCTAGGGGCAAGCCCAGGTGTTTTTGTTTCAAGAGACGATGGACACAAGTGCTTCCTGAGTCAGGGAAGAAACAGGGTCGCACTGGGCTGAACTCGGAGACCCCCACCAAGGAGGCATTCTTCTGGGGCCCTCGCAAGGTCCGCGGCTTCTTTCTGGCAGCTTCTAACGGGTGAGATCCCAGGGCCGATGCAAAAGCTCCTGGCCCCTAGGAGACCCAAGTATTAAAAATGCAGGGTCCTTGAGAAGCTATTGTCATTTCTTAACATCTCAAGTCATATTGAGCTCGCCCACCTGTCCGCAAGACTGGGGAGGTGGGGGACAGGACCAAAGCAGTAACTGTGCGTTGCTGAAACGCAGACAAGTTCAAACGTGCTGAAGTCAGTTGTCATTCTACCAAGTGGAAATGATCGCGGTTAATAGATGGATAGCCATCCTGTCTTTCTTTCTGTGGACAGACACACTTGTTTTCATATTAAACTTCTTACAAAAGAGTCACGTTGTTTTCTGTATTTAGGATACGCCGAGCATACTTTCACGTTAGCATACACTCTCCTGTGCATTTTCAAAAGTGGCTGCACGTCATTTACAAGTGGCTGCCATCATTTAAAAACATGAGAACACAGTTCCAGGGAGTACACAGGTGTGCACCCCCTGAATGCCTCCACCAGAGGTGAGGGGACCGGGGAGCAAGAGGTGAATACAACGCCAGCCTGGCAGGGAGAGGGTAACGGGGGGTGCGGGCGGCTCCGGTGGGTGGACAGCCTTGCTGGGCAGACAGAGGGGGGTCCATCCCGTGAGCTGCCCAGCTCGCCTCCCACCTGCTCTGCCGGGCATCCTGGGAAGGAAACCACTTGTCTTAGCTTTGTTTTGCCACAGGCAAAAGTCCCAGTATTCGGTAAGTTCACTGTTTATATCCCTAACAGTTGAGCTAAAATACCCCAAATTCCCCCAAGTGATTTCTGTCACTTCAGGAGACTAAGAAACTTCAAGTCTTACTAAGCAGCACAGAAACGTCCCCTACGTGACTGGTTTTCTTTCGCTTTTGTTGTGTGCTTAAATGGGTTGATTTTTTTTTTCTTTTATTACACATATGATTTGGCTACAGGATCAATAGCCAACCAGAGATGAATGAGTTCAACGCAAGTGTGAGTCCCCCACGTAGTGTATTTGGATTCTAACATTTCATAAATGTTTTAGAAAGGAATATGGTCCTGGCACCATAAAACTTTCTTACATTTTGAATGTTCCTTTAAAAATCTAGGAAAAGGGGCACCTGGGTGGCTCAGTCTTCAGCTCAGGTCATGATCTCGTGAGTTCGAGCCCCGCGTCGAGCCTCTGAGCTGTCAGCGCAGAGCCTGGAGCCTGCTTTGGGTTCTGTGTCTCCCTCGCTCTCTGCCCCTCCCCTGCTTGTGCTCTGACTCTCTCTCGAAAATAAGATTAAATAAACCTTAAAAAAATTAAAAATAGATAAAAAATAAAAATGTGGGAAGAGCCTAAAGCAGGAACGGTTCCATTTCGTCAACTAATCACGCGGCATCACCTTCCAGGGAGGCACCGCCATTGTTTTGTACCAAGAGCGTATGATTGCTTGAATCATCTCCACTTTTCTTGGGTTTGTAACCTCAGTCAAGGCTCTTAAAGGCAGTAGAGACAGCTCCCTCCCCTCAGCAAGAACTGGGTGAGAAAGTCACCCACAGAGAGCGAATCTGGTCAGAGTAAATACACCGTAGAGTGGCTTCCCTGGTCCAAAGTGAGCCCCAAAAGGTGGCCGAGGAAGCGTGAGCCATTATCTATATAGAACACGTATGCCTGGGCGTCCGGGTGGCTCCGTCGGTTAAGTGTCCAATTTCAGCTCAGGTCATGACCTTGCAGTTTTTGCGTTCGAGCCCCACATCGGGCTCTCTGCTGGCAGTACAGAGCCTGCTTCAGATCCTCTGTCCCCCTGTCTCTCTGCCCCTCCCCTGCTCGTGCTCTCTCTCTCTCTCAAAAATAAATATTAAAAAAAGCCCACATATGCCCTCTCTCTCTCTCCCTGTCTCTTTCTATACGTGTATGTATACATTCGTTATTGAAAAACGGACAAAAGCAGACAAGACAAAAAGTTAAAATCACGTGTAATTCTACCTGACTGTGTGTATAAAACACACAGATGCACATTTATGCCCAGAGCCAGACTATAAGGAAACTGCAGCCACATCAGCAGGTTACGCTCCTGGGGGAGTAGCACCTGGTTCTGGAGAAAGGAGGTGGCCTGTCGCAGGCAGAGTGCCAGCCTGCAGTGGGTCCCACGTCCTGAACCCCTGGAACGCCCGGCCCCCTCCGGACGGCAGTCCCTGCCCGTGGCTCCTGGGATCTGGTCATCGGCGCCCGCTCCCCTGTGTGCGTGGAGGAAGGGTCTCCGGACCCTAGGAGCCCCATCACGGGGTCCCACGCTTCCACCCGATGGCCCCCTGACCCTCCTCCGAAGTGCCCTTCAAAGTCTGGGTATTTCCATGCAAGTCGGTCCCTGTGTGTCTCCCACGTTAAACACGAGGGTGGGTTCCAGTCCTTGCCTTGAGAACATCGCGGGACATGTGTGTCAATGATCCTAAGAGGTCACTAATGGCCCTGGTCCAGCCCCAGCATCAGAAAATGCATGTGGAGGGAGGGAGCGGCCGTGCCTGGAATCTTGACTCCCACAGGCTCCCCTCCAGGTGAGTCTCTCAAAGAGACCTCCCCTCACGACAGTAGAGCTTCCAGAGCGACTCTGGGGACTAACAGAGACCCCGAAATAAGAGTGCCCACAGCCCGGCTCACTCCCTAGGGGGTGTGCAGGGGCTGTGGGCACAGAACCTGAGGATGTGCAAAATGGCGCTCCCCTCGCTGACCCCCGTCTTCCGGAGGCACCTGCGCCTTGACGAGTCCTTACTTAAGCTGTTGGGCTTTAATGGCTTGTTGGATTCTGCTCATAAAGGGAAAGTGTGTCCGTGAAAAGCAAGCTGGACTCAGAGGAAAGAAATACGCTCTGAGAACAGTCTGGGCGATGGGTGGAAGACAGCCGGGTGCTGGTGGCTCTGTACACCAGAGTTTTAAAATTTTTTTTAATATTTATTTACTTTTGAGAGACAGACAGATTGGAGTGGGGAGGGGCAGACAGAGAGGGAGACACAGAATCCGAAGCAGGCTCCAGGCTCCGAGGTGTCTGCACAGAGCTCGATGCGGGGCTCGAGCCCACAGACCGTGAGATCATGACCTGAGCCAAAGCTGGACACCCAACGGACTGAGCCACCCAGGCGTCCTGAGCCACCCAGATGTCTTAGGGCATGTATATTCTGTACAAAATGGCCCTTTAGGGTTGCAATGGAGGGAGGGGAGTTTCTGAAACATTCTGCTGAAATTCAGGAACCACCTCTGGTTAGGGGTGAGAAGAGGGAACAGGTGACGGCGCATATACCCCATGGCCCCTTTGGAAAGGAATCCGGAAACGGTGGGCAACCCAAATTGCAGAAGTAAACATTAACATTCCATATTAACAGAAATATTACAAGATAAGTAAATACTAAAAAATTCAAAACTCAAATATCCTCTTTTCCAGCCTTTGGTTTTTGGTGTTGTCTTAAGAAGTACACGGCACTGAGCGTGCCTACGCGTATCACAGGCTTCTTGCCGGGCGTACCGGCGGGCACGGGCCCACGGGGTTGCTGAGAGAGCTGTGCAGGGGTGAGGGGTGTGGCCCAGGGAGCCACTGAGGCCACAGCACCCCCACGTCTTGGCCACGGCAGGCCCCATTCCTTCCGCCAGGTGCGGGGTTTGTGACCCCCTGTTCAAAGGGACAGGAAGTCGCCCTCTGCGCACCCAGAGGGCCGATCTGGGCAGAGGAGCAGGGGCGCCAAGCTGGCTTCGGTCTGAGCAGACTCTGGGGCGCAGCCAAAACTAGGCATATTCCATCCAGTTAAGCCGGCTGGGAAGCGGCAGTGAAGACCTCAGACTTCATCCGGCTTCCCTGTGCTCCCGCGTCTCCATCTGTCGGTGCTGCTAAGAAATACAGCACCGGAAGCCACAAGGGGAAAAGCCCTGCAGATTTTTAGGTAGGTTTTTTCCATGTTTTTTATTTATTTTTGAGAGAGAGTGTGAGTGGAGGAGGGGCACAGAGAGCGGGACAGAGAATCATCCCAAGCAGGATCCGCACCAGCAGCACCGAGCCCGGTGCGGGGCTAGAACCCACCAACGGCAAGCTTTCAGGACCCGGGCCAAAATCAAGAGTCAGACGCTTAACCGACCGAGCCAGCCAGGCGCCCCTGCACTGTTCTAAGTTTTAACAACACATTCAAGAAATGTGCTGTACGTGCACACTCTTACCTAGCCTGCAGGGGAGGCCCGGGCCCGGGCTGGCTCTCGTCAGCGTCAGGTAAACGATGCTCCCGAAGACGGTGTGCACTCTCCCCTCCCCGCCCGGTCTGCTTTAAAATCCCAGCTAGCTCAGCAACTAATTTATTTACCGTTGTCGCCGCTGTAAATCGTACAGCTGTACAACTGAGTGGCAATACGTTCACGATGTCACGCAGCCACCTCCACCGCCACCGCCCGTTTGCAGGGCTTTCGCATCCTTAGGAGACACTAGTAAACAGCAACCCTCAAACCCCTCCCCACCCCCTGCCCACCCGCCTCCCCCAACCCCCTCCCCAGTCTCCTCTCCCAACCCCCACCCTGGTCCCCTCCCCAGCCTCTTCCCCCAACCCCCTCTTCCAGCCCCCTCCCCACCTCCTCCCCAGCCCCCTCCCCAGCCTCCTCTCCCAGCCCCCTTCCTCATCCCCTGCAAATGCTGTTCTACTTTCTGTCCTAAGAACTCAAACTACTCTGGGCACCTCATATGAGTGGAATCACACAATATTTGTCCTTTTATGCCTGGCTTATTTCACTTAGCATAAAGTCACCCAGGTTGTAGCACATAGCAGAGTTCCCTTTTTTTTAAAAAAAGTTTATATTTATTTTGAGAGAGAGAGGGAGGGTCGGAAGGGCACAGAGAGAGAGAGAGAGGGAGGGAGAATCTCAAGCAGGCTCCACACTGTCAGCTCAGAGCCTGATGCAGGGCTTGAACTCACTAACCATGAGATCATGACCTGAGCTGAAACCAAGAGTCAGACGCTTCACCACCGACTGAACCACCCAAGTGCCCCAGAACTGCTTTCGTTTTGAGGCTGAATTATATGCCATTATATGGGTAGGTCATGTTCTGTTTTTCCATTCATTGCTTATGGACATTTGACTTGTTTCCACCTTTTTGGCTCTTGTGATTAATGATGCTATGAACACTGGTCTAATAGGATCTGTTTGAGTCCCCGCTTTCAAATCTTTCATTTACACGCTCAGAAGCGGAACTTCTGGGTCATACGGTAATTCGTGTTCAGCTCTGAGGAACCGCCAAGCTGTTTTCCATAGACATTCCACCGCTGAGGTTCTCCCCAGCAATGCACAAGGTTCCAGTTTCTGCACATCACCAATACTTGTTCTACTCTGGGGTTTTTTGATAGTAGCCATCCTAATGTGTGAAAAGTGGTGTCTTATTGTTTGGACTTGGCAACTAATTTTTTTTTTTCAAATTTTCATTTAAATTCTAGTTGGTTAACATACAGTGCAGTATTGGTTTCAGGAGTGGAAGCCAGTGATTCATCACTTACATACGACACCCAGTGCTCATCCCCGAAAGTGCCCTCCTTAATGTCCATCACCCATGTAGGCCATCCCCCCCCACCTCCCCTCTCCCCGGCCAGCAACCCTCAGTTTGTTCTCTGCATTTAAGAATCTCTTGTGGTTTCCCTCTTTTTTCTTCCCTCTCCCATATGTTCATCTGTTTTGTTTCTTAAATCCACCTATGAACGACATTATAAGGTAATCTTTCTCTGATGTATTTCGCTTAGCATGATATACTCTAGTTCTATCTACGTGGTTGCAAACGGCAAGCTTTCATTCTTTTTGACGGCTGAGTAGTATTCCCCCCCCCCCCCCCCCCCCCCCCCCGTATACATATACGCACCACACCTTTATCATCCATCAGTCGATGGACACTGGGCTCTCTCCAGAGTTTGGATATTGTCGATAGTGCTGCTATAAATACTGGGGTGCACGTGCCTCTTCAAATCTGTATTTTAGACTTAGCAAACCAACGTAAGAATATGCTTTCCGGCAGCACAGAATACTACGTATCCATGTGTATTGATCAGTCGTCCAAGGTCTTTATGACACAAAACGCCCCCCGGAAATCTTCTTCCCTTCTCTGATACTAAAAAGGCTATAATCACCTGTAAGGACATATGGCAGCTGCCTGTGACAAGATAACCGAAGGCTGACCTCTCCCATGCTACCTAGCGGTGACATCTAGTTCCACGTGGCTCCTCTTCTGGCACGGACTGTGTTGCGGACTTTCATCAGGGTTGGCCAAAGGGCCCCTAGCTCTTTGTCTTTTTCCACCTACTATTAATAGAATCTCAAAACTGGTAAACGATTGTTCGTTACATTTGTCTAGTAGGAACGCTTTGTAAGCTCCTTGAGATGTGGTAGCTTAAACGAAAATTCACCAACGAGAAACCCCGGTAAGAGTCTGCTTACAAAGCTGTGTTCGCAAAAACACACATATTTTAAATTCCATTAGGGCTCCATGCACAGCATAACGTACACTTCCAAGATTCTATAAACTGTGATCGCGGCTTTGAGGATTTATTTAATCTGATGAGAATCATTCTGACAGATGTTGTTTTGAAGATGAGCATTACTTTCTCTCAGGAAACAGAGAGGGTGAAAAATATTGTTCCTGCCCTCCCCACATCCTCGGGCTTTTCCAATTTTTTAAAACCACACTTATCTAACTTAAAGGAATTGCAACCGAGGCGGAATTAGCAAGCAGGGATTAGCGCCCCAGAAACGGCTTCTTATGTATCGGCAGAAAACTCCAAAACTTCCTCACACCTGCCCTAAGCAGCTGCCAAATACGCACAGAGGTTTCCAAGGCTCACCTGTTCAGGACCACATCACAGTCTCGACAGGGTCCTCTGTCCTGAACTACAGATCTCATTATTTATTTCCTAAGTTTCCTTGATGAACAAGCTCCATGCTTCCTTGGCATCCCAGACGGGGGACGAGATGCCAGGAATACGCACGAGTGTCCCCGTGGAAGGCGGACGGCCCTCAGGACTGGGTTTTCTGGTCTCGTCTTTAAATAAAAGTCCCCAGGGGTGAGAAAACCATTCACGGTTTCAAAACGCTGCTAAAAAGCTAAAACAGCAATTATTGAAATAAATGGCCACATATTTAACTTAGCGCAACACATCCAAATGACAGTCCAACATGGGATCCATGGAAAAAGCGTCAAGATTACTTTACATTCTTCTTGTGTGTCTTAAGACCTCACGACCTGGACTGTCAGTACAGGCCCCGGGAGGCGTGACGTTTTCTGTCCACTCTGCTAGGAGAGACTCAGCCGCCCTGGGCGTTAGGGCCGGGAAGGAGGCGACCTGATCCAGCTTTCCTCCCCGTGGACGGCCACCCTGGCCCGCGCCCTCGCGTCTCTGCACGCGTGAGCCTGAGGGCCCTCGGGGAGGCCTCTGCACCATCTGGGGCTCCATCCACGACCAAGGCCTCTTCTGCGGGACAGGCCTTTGATGTTTGAGGAGGGCTTCCACAAGCCTCGGGGACACCCCCTTCCCAGGCTAAAGGCCAGGATTGTAAATTCCTTCACTGTCTGGGGCCCTCCCCCCACCTCCATTCCAGTGTGGTCTCTAGACCTTTGCCCAGAACCACACCGACACTCCAGATGCGCCCCAGCAGCCCAGGCCTCTGCAGGATGCCTACCGGGTCCAGGAACGTTGATGCTCCTCTTCCTCAAAGCTACGGAGAGCAGCGCAGCCCGGGGAAATGATTCTGGGCTCCCTGGCAAGGACCAAAACGCTAAGCTTCCCAGGACTGCTATCGGTAGGCAACATGGTGGGCGTGATTTGAATCCACTGCTCTGCAGCAACCCTGCTTTCCTAGCTGCTTACATGGGGTCCTTCCTCCTCCTCCCCCCTTTAATTCCGGGGAGCATCTGTTCTAGGTTTCTGTGAACGGCTGGTGATGTTCTATGCCTACGTGAGCGTTTGGTCTATGCCTCCCCAAGTGTGCTGGCAGAGATTAGGGTAGCTTGGTTGCTGCGTAGGAGCATTTTGGGATGGGGACACACACACACACACACACACACACACACACACAGTGATCAGTAGGACTGGGAATCCAGTCAAGTCACCCATCCCACCGCAAGTAGTCAAAATGGCGGCAAAGGCATTGCTGGAGAGTTCTATTTAACAGAATTATTTTCATGTTAGTGCTTTTGGTCTGGGTTCAAGGAAGGCCACTATGTTATCCTCTGCAAATATTTTCTCCTCTTCACTTAAATGCACTCTGAAAATATCAGAGGGAGATGTTTGTATACAGATGGGGTCATAAAAGCCTGTAGCGCGTTGTTTCTTAATTTTTCTAAGGGATGAGAATGATCTCAGATGCTAATAGCTACTATTTATTGACCACTTACCACGGGCCAGGCACTGAGTTAAGCGCTTTACATAGAATTACTGTATCTAACCCCTTCAAACTTGTGAGGCAGGAACTACCATGTCCCTTTTACAGGTGAAGGAATGATAAATTAGGTTAAGTAATTTGTCTGAAGGCTGCATGGCCAAGGACCGTGATGACACATGACGGGTTTTGTGACAGAAAAGACTTGGTAGAAAGTGATCTGAAATGCTCAGTACTGAGGCTACCAGCCTCTCCTCCACCCACAGCTCCTGGTCCCAGAACAGGAGACAAGGAAGACTGGCCGGGACGCTGGCAGTGGTCAGTGGTAACCCAGCACCATCCAGAAAAGGCTACATCAGGACCCAGGAGCGAGTCATCATGTGATACTCCTTCCTGGTACGAAAACAAGTGTGTGCCCAGAAGGGGATTTTCCCTAAAAATCTCCCGAACAGTCAGAGTTGTCTGGTGAGTCAGGGAGCAGTGCTTACATGAACACTCAGGCCCAGAAGGCTGTGTCAGAGTTTTGATTTCACTTTCCAATAAGCAGCTAACAGTTCTGTGAGAAGAGGCCTCCCCCGAGGACACACGACAGAAGCCACCCCCCCCCCCCAATTTAATCTGCGGGCTGCTCACAAGAGGCGCCGTGCTGCTCCCAGACCACAGAGACTTTCCGGGGTGCTGTGTGCGGTCAAAAGGGGAGGAAGAGGCAGGACCCACCCAAATGCAGCCCCGCAAATGGAAACACAGTGCACCTGACCGCAGATGACTGTGAGGGCTCCTCTGTGGCCCCAGGCGCTGCCATATCTCTCACATGCCTCAGCCTCTCGGCCACACTGACTGAGCCCCCTGGGGCCACAAAGCAGGGCTTTCCCCTCAGGGGGTGACCCAGCTCCAGAGGCCGGGTGCAGGCGCAGAAGCAGACATGGTGACCAGCTCTAGGACAGCGACGAACAGGGTGCTCTTCTTAGAGGAGGGGGGGTCATCACGGACCCCGACAAGGTGACATGTGAGCTGAGTCATGGGAAGGACACGACCTGTGTTCTCATGGAGTTTATGGAAAAGTATATCCCCATCTGGGGTGATACATATATTTCCCAGTAAATGGGAAACAAACCCTTCCTAGCCATTTTTTTTCTTGACATATCTTTCTGGCTTGGCGTTAATTTATTTGGGTTATTAATTTTCTAGACACCAAAATAATAATTAGCATGGCTGGGGACCAGAAGGAAACAGCTTACTTGACTGCATTTCTTTGTAATGTCATTCTTCAAAGATTGACAGTCAAGGTTGTTGGGCGGCCCACAGCACTCCCACAAGATGGCGCTGCTGGTCCTTTTGCTGGCTGTAGGGCCGCAAAGCTCTGCCGCGCTCCACACAGAGGACAGCTGAAGGCTGGATGTCCCCGGTGGGCAGGGGCACCTCAGGACAGGCGTGTCCCCCGTCTAAGGAACAGATGATTGTCCAGGGAGTCTGTCTAAAGGTAAATAAAACACGACTCAAGGGCTTTAAATAAAATTCTAAATCTAAGGAGAAATAATCTGGAACCCAGTTCCTTCCGGATTTGGTATGTGGAGTTTGTAGATCTTTTTTAAAGGGCCCGAGCAAAGGTACTTTTCTAGGAGAGAATGTCTGAGCCTGTGTTCAAACCTGTCTCCTAACACTTATTTTCAAGGAGACGACTGAGTCTCGGGGTCAGGAGTGGTGCCATGTCACCCCCTTGCTCACACCTACTGAGCATCTGACCTTGGGACAAATCCTTAGCCAGGCCTGATCCTCCTGAGTCCGTCCTAGAGACGCGTGGGGGTCCAGGTCTCTGAGGGCTTCTCAAACGACTTCTATCCAGATGACATTCCACCCACAGATACATGGCTCACTGTTGGCCCAGATGCCAGCACTTTAACCCCTGCTATTTAGAGAAGGCTGTCAGCCCAAGTCCTGAGTGTGCAGGATGAGTGTGGCGTAGACGTGAATGATGCGTTCTACAGACACTCAGGATCCACTGGGAAAGCTACTGATTGTTTCAACAGGACCTGGGAATCTTCATTTTCCCTCTAGACATGTATTTCCAGAAGCTACTCTAAGCTTAGTGCTCCCATCGTGTGACTGATGGATTTCCCTTCTTCTCTTTGTCTTTACCTCCTGTCCCTGTTCACTGGACACAGAGAAGGTCCATGCAGCAAGCATTCTAATTGTTAGCTCACATCTTATGGACTTAATGCACAGGGTCGTCCCGGCCAGAGGGGGTGTCTGCGTGCATCACAAGAATGGGTTGACCACATTGAATGAGGGAAACCACGCTTCCGGGCGGGGTGTGGGTGGGCTGCAGGGTGCCGGGCACCTGCACGCTTTAGAAAATCCACCTCATTCGGCCACTGCCTCTGTAGAAAGTTCAGGAAAGATGCAGAAGCACAGAGGAAAGTGTGCAATGGAGCGTTTGAGGACCCTGGCTTTGGAGACAAACGGCTCTGGCTTCAAGTCTCAGATCAGATGAGTAGCCTCTCTGGGCCTCAGGGTCCACTTGTGGAATGGGAACACCACCTCTTTCCCAGAATAGTTGACAGCTTAAATGGAATAATGTATACACTGGGCTTAGAATTATGTCTCCGCCAACAGAGTTACATTAAGTGGTAACAGATCCTGAATTAATTTCCAAAATAAAGACAGCCCACAAGGTGTTATTGTGTCTTCTAAATTGTAACTTAAAAATACTTTTCCTTTCTTTCTCTCTCACTCCCTTCCTTCCTCTCTCCTCCCTCCCTCTCTCTTGACTACAGAATTCCAGAGTTTCTTAGAGCTTCTTTGAAGAATGCCAGGGTTTCCATCTTGTTTTCTCACTCCTTGTTCTGAGCTCATACGGTCACACTGGGGTAGGAAGGGAGGGTTTTTTACAGAGAGAAAAGGTCCCTTACTGCCAGATTCCTGTATTATTCAAAGGCATGGGGGGGAAAAAAAGACTGCCTCCTTTATGTTGCTAAACGTTCCAGGGAAGATACCTTTTTAGGAAGAATGTAGATTATCATTAAAGACAAGGGCTTAGGGGCGCCTGGGTGGTGCAGTCGGTTAAGCGTCCGACTTCAGCCAGGTCACGATCTCGCGGTCCGTGAGTTCGAGCCCCGCGTCGGGCTCTGGGCTGATGGCTCAGAGCCTGGGGCCTGTTTCCGATTCTGTGTCTCCCTCTCTCTCTGCCCCTCCCCCGTTCATGCTCTGTCTCTCTCTGTCCCAAAAATAAATAAAACGTTGAAGAAAAAAAAAAAAAGACAAGGGCTAAGTTTAAAAAAGAAAAAAACAACAACAACAACAAAAACCAATCTGTGTGTTGTATCACGTGGCAATGTAGGAGATGCTGGGGAAAAAGCTTGCCTGTTGGTTGAAGTTCCAAAGCTACACCGTTGGAAGATGTTTGCTGTAGGTGGGTGGCCCCTTGAGAAGCTAAATCAAGGAATATTTTGGTGATACTTGCAAAGGCTCCTCGGTGCCGCCTGGGAAGTTGCTGTTCGTAAGTTCTTGTTCTGCAGTCCACTCACTCCTTACAACAGGGAAATGCTCTTTTCTCCGGCTTAGTTTGTATAATTATCAGACAATCTGTGTAACTATCATATTTACGCGTCAAATTTTTTAAACGGTACTTCATTTCCGTTAAGTAGCATTGACACTTAAAAGCTATTCCATCTTTGGTTCTGAGCACATCCATGTTTTGGGGTCAGACTCTTGAAGTTCAATTGCAGGGAATGCCGGTGAATAAATAGTTCGTGCTGAGTGGGTGGGTGCTAAAATCAAAGTATTTACTGTCTGTGTTCTGGAATCAGATCCAGTCGGCTGTTCAAGGTCATGGGTCACGTTTACAATTCTGTGATTTGGGGAGGAGGGTGTCCATAGTTCCAAGTATGTATTTTCTCTAGCTGTTACAGCTTTAAGTAGGAAAGGGATTGTGTAAGTAGGAAAAAATCTGACAAGTGTTAACAGAATTCCCATTAGGATGATGTACAAACTGACATTGTATCAAATACAGACACCAAGAATCTCACGTGGTCTCGGTCCACTTCCAGCTCCAGGAGAACAGGTGGCTGGCCTGAAACGGGACCAGCCAGCGTGAAGATGTTTTTTCGGGAAAACCCGACAAGAAAAAAGGAGAGATGCCCGATTTCACTTGCTCTCAGGAGACTTTCGACCACGGGAGCTTTGCATCAAGCAAAAGTCAAAACATGGCCTGGGAGGACTGAACACGGCTTAGGTTAAAGTCAAGTACACGGGATGATGGACAAGAGCTTTCGGATTTCTCTCTTGCTGGATTCGCCTGTAATTATATCCTTAATCCACCCTCCAAAGTCCTGGCAGGGAGGGATTTGGTGAGCTGACAGCAGCAGCAGGAGCCCAGCCAGCCGGGCAGGACACAACACGCTGCTGCCTTCGAAGGTCCCCGGATTGCAAACTCAGCTGCTTCCTGACTGAAAACACTAGCTCCTGGACCCTCCTCGGGTCACGCCGCACCCTCATGCTTTTTCAGCAATTAACAGAAATAGAGGAGCAAAGTCAAGCACCCAGAAATCGAAACCCACCTCTAACTCTGCTTGCTTTTACAAACCAGTTAGTGAGTTACGAGGACTTGCGTTCAATCCAAGAGCCCTGCCCTCCCGCACCTATTTAGAACAGAGGCTCCGGAATATCCAAATAGCGCGCGAGCATGACGGGGACAGGCCGTGGTGTGGACTAATGTCTAAGTCACTTACGCTGGTGAGAAAAGCACTCCGGGCACTGACTAACGTCTTCCTTCACTCCCTGACACTGAACGGTCCTGCTGCTCTGATCCCGGTGACCAGCTCACTCCCTGGGTAAATTAATATAGTCAGGACCCTAAGGTTTATTTGTGGTTTGTCTGTTGGTATCAGTTGTTTATTCATTCAAGAGACATACGTCTAAAAGTACCAAGCACGCCTCAAAATCGGGCAGCGTTGGAGTTTCATCTGACGCACTTCCTGCTTCCTGCTGTTCAGCAGCTCGAGGGACACCGGGCTCGCCCCCACTGCTCGTCACCGTCTCTTCTCCTCCACTAGCGAGTGTTTGGTGATCATCCGTTGTCTGGGACTCTGCAGTGGGTGGAGGTGGAAGCCATCAGAGAGCTGGACCCAGGGCCCCTCGAATGTCATCAAGGGGGGACTCCTGTGAGGTTTCCCAGAAGCGGAAAACAGGTCATCATGATTTTCTAGACACGGGTCATTCCTGTTTCAGTGTGGCCAGTCTCCGTAGCGACCATAAGAAAACCGAGCATATCCTTGTCTTCACCCACAGGAAGGACTTCCACGGGCCGATTCTCCGTCAAGGATGCAAAGTCCCCCAGGGCTGCTCCTGGGGACCCGGGGAACCAGAGCATCTCCCTGCACTTGGTGAATAAGGACCTCAGGTGGAGGAGGAAAGAACAGAAGCACGGGGTAAAGCAAGCGTCCGACACATGGTGCCCTGGACCCCATGCCCGAGGCTCTCGTTACCACTTCCTCCTTCCAAGTGCTCCCTTTAGGCATCTGCTACCTTTCTTTCCATGGGGACAGCCAGAAACCTGCTTTTGCCACCAAAGAAGCATTCGACGTGCCTTGTATGAAAAAGTGAAGCAGATAACAGAATGGTGAGGCAGTTCCGTGGCGCTGAAAAGGAGAACGGGGCCGCCAGACAGAAAACGGGCATTGTGACAGCCAGGTGGCAGCAGACACTTGAGACTCAGTTTCCTCACCCGAAATAAGGAACTAATAACTCCTCTGGAGCTCAGGGGAATTTGGGGAAGATCAAGTGAGCTCCATGTGGTAAGGGAGGCTGCACATAAAAGCAGTGACTCAAGGAGAGAACCATTATTAGATTCGTGGGTAAACTGAAGATATATCGAGGCCACATTAGAGAGGGGAGGGAGGACAGGGTGATGGCTATCATATGCAGAGAAGTCAGAGCAGAGAAGCACATCCTTGTGCCTGGAGGACAGCTCCCGGCACCCTTAGGCAATGCTTGGGGACCACGGTGTGGATGTTGCCAGGTGGGGAGAGGACTGAACCAGCAATGACCTGGAGGCCAAGGAGAGACTGTCCCGAGGCCACGGTCATACAAAGTGAGGCTCAGGCTGAGGGAGTGAGGGAAAGTGTAAGAACAGCAAGGTTATAGTTCAGAGTGTAAGAACTCACTCCTCTGAACTTCACAGCAGTGAATCACAATAAATGTAAATGAGCTAAAATGTGATGCAAACAAGGTTGGGACACCTGCTGGGCCTGCAGGAAGAGGCATTTGTTAGGGTTGGGAGAGGTGGACCTTTCAGTTGAAGAGTTGGTTCGGGCTGTGGAGCTCGACCCGACACAGCTGAGGTCTAGGACAGTGCAGATGCCAGTGGCATTGGGGGGTCTGCACACGGGGATCTCTGCATGCCACCAACATGCCTGGGCCCCTGCATCGAATAAGCATTTTCTGGGAAACCACTGGTGCCAGCCACAGGGCTGGGTACTGAGGACACAAATGGGGCCTGCCCTCCTGGAGCCTAACTGCATGAGGGCCCTGGGCTCCCCAGGGTGGACTGGAACTCAACACAGACCTAACCTACTTGCCAGTGAACCCAGGGCCCTTGTTTCTCTAGGTCACATGCTCTAGATAAGATAACCCAATTTTGCTTTGCATTTTGTTAATCAAAACCAGAATACACTGCCTGACAAATGAGAGTCCTCATGTGGGCAGTGGGAGAGAATATTCTCTTCTAGAAACTCTGTGGGTCCTGGAGGAGGGGGTGTAAACCCCTGTGTTTGCACTGTTCCATAGCCTTAGGTAGGCATCTGATGATCAAGCTGTCACCTAGGAAACCAGAGGGACAGACCACAAGGAAAGGTGCTGCCCGGGAGGAACTGGGAAAGGTGAGGGGCAGGGCGCCTGTGGGGGTGAGGCAGGGACTGGGGCATCCACTCACTTTGAGGCTTTTCCTAAGGAAACAAAGGAGATACGTAAACAAAGCACCCAGATCAAAGTCATTTGCATCGATGCTGCCTGTTTCACAAAGGCAGCCGGAATGGGAGCATTTGCTTGGAGCGCTGTCTTAAGGAACTAAGTTCTATCAGGTACAAAGGACCCTAAAGGGGAGCTCTTCTTAAGCTCAAGATGCAATTTGTGCTTTTCCTCGGCATTTGCCTCAAAAAAGTGCTGATCTGACTAGAAAGGAAAAGACAGCATCTTTATGGTGCAGTAACACGGCTGGGAGAGAGTCTTAAACCACTCTCGGTGACATCCGTACAAACATTTTCTGCAATGCAGTCTTCAAAAATGATACAAAGGCAGATGGCATGTTTGTCTTCCTATATTTTCTAGGAAAAAGAAGCAGCTAAGCCCTGCTGCGTCCTCCTTGACCGGTGGAGGGGACGCAGAATCAGCCTCAGCTGTCCCTGGGGTGGTCATGCGTCCCTGATTCCTGGGGCTGCTGGCCCGGCCTCGGTCTTGGCATAATTACTAGCCACACCACCTTTCACCCTCAAACCATACCGGTCTAAACATGTTGCACGGTCACTCCAAGCCAAGATGCAGAATTCTAGAATGAGCCTTAACATTCCCGGGGCTTTTAGGAATTTCATTGTGCATGGAAGAAATGTTAATGTCCCCTCTGGTCTATTAACACTGAGTCAGCTGGGAAACACCTGCTCGAAGGCCAGCTAACATGCTATCTTTCCAATGCCTTCCCCGATCTGCCGGCCTGTGTGGATTCTTTCCCAGCTGTGTTCCCGCAAAAACTTCCCACTTATCCGTGCAGCGTAGACTTTTGCACAACGAGTTCCCCTTGAAGGTCAAGGACGGTGGTGACAATCTGTTGTTCCGAAGCACTGCAGCGTCTGGTGTAGACAGAGCTTCAACAAACGCGGCCAATGCCGCGTGAGCACGGCTGGCCCAGGCTGCAGCAAAGGCGGGATCGAATTACCCCAGGGGATTAATTGGGGATGTTTGTTGCCCACGTCTTGGAAATGCAGGCGACTCCTTGTGTATGGAGGGCCTCAGAGGTTTGCAAGGGAGCCATCAGAGATCAGGTGGATTTATTTTTGTTACCTACTGACCAGCTGGTGATGGGGAGGGAACCTGGGGTTCCTGACTTAGTAAACGGCTTGAATTAGTGAGAAAGGGCTGAGACTAAGAGGCCCTTCTTCAGATCACCTCACGTCAAACTTCCATCGGTTGGATCTTGAAGGACATGGATGCTAGGGGCAGAAAAAGGAGAAGGAAGGGTACATCCTTCTTCAAACCATTCTCAAGAGTCTGAATTAAGACATTTAACAGGAAAAACCCATTGTCTTTCTATATGGCAATTCCTGGCAGGTGCCAACAAGGGCTGGATTTCTTAGCAGGACTCTTCCCGTATTTCCCCAAAAATCTAGAATGGGTCAAAAGTACAGGTAACCAGACTGAGGTCCTGGCTCAAAGGCAGCCAACCTTGTAAAGAAACCGGCGTCTTTTTTTATGAAATGCGACTTCACCCATGACAAAAGTCCAGTTCCATGCAAAAGGGACTGTAGCGTCCAAACCATCTTCTCAGGAGCCTGGAGAAGATCAAAATGTGCAGCCTCTGTCACCACCCGTCCCCTCAACGCAGACAGTCTTACAGGCTTTGCCTCTTCAGCTGGATTCTCAAATGCCCGAAGGACCCAGGTCTTCATTTGGAAACTTCTTCCTTACCTACGGCCATCTCCTAACAATGGTTGCTCATCTCAAGTACATGTTAGGACACACGGCCGGCTGCTGTGGACTCGACTCCCTGTTGTCACCAAGCACTGAAGAACATGAGTGAGGGCCAGTGCCAAGCCAGAGCGGTCACTTATGTGGACACAGAGAGGCTTTTTCCCCCTCAGAAACAGTATTAATGATGCCGAGGTGCCCGTAGTGTCTCACAATCCACGGAACCAAGGGCAGGACACGAAATGCCAGTGAGGGGAGTCTCGGGACTGAGACTGGCTGGCTGGTTTCTGCAGCCCCCGGGTGCGGGCAAACGCCTGACTCCACGTGGACAGGTCGCTTTGCTGTGTCAGGTACTCTACGCTTAGGAGCAGTTGTGTGGGATTCTGTTTTAGCATTCTGGAAGCATCACCGAGGCAGGAGCCCGATGACGTGAGCTCTAAAAGGCCTCTTTTCCCTAACAATTAAAAGAAATATACGAAAGGATCCAGAAGGGATGAGTCAGTTATTAAACTATTAAGAAGTGGCTATAAATGTGCAGTGTCGATTCAGTAATTTACAGCAGACCGGTGCAACAAGATTTCTAAGGCTCACGGAACACTGCTGGCTTCTGGCGGTAGCTGGCTTCCTGGGGTGTGAGCCAACTGCTTCTTTACTGAACAGCCTGGGCGAGGGGGTATCAGGGAGCCTTCTCCCTGGCGGCCTCCCAAAGGGCCCTGATGGAGGGAGAGAGCGGGTCCGTGGTGGGACTGTGCCTTCACCTCCCCCAACCCGGTCCAGAGCCTGGCACCCCCGCCTTGTCTGTGGCCTCAAGAGGGAAGCAACGGGAGGGGGCGGGGAGGCGTCTCGCCAGGCGCCACGACAGTGCTGAGCGTTCTTCACGGGGCGGCGGCCCGTGACCTTGATCCACAACAGCGCGGCCTGCTCCTCAAACCCTCTGCCGGCGTGGGTGCCATTCGCTTCACCGGTGCCTCAGTTTCCATTATAGCCCCTGACCTCCTACCTGGAACCCGCGGGGCCAGACGGGTTTCAAACTTCAGATTTTTTTTTTCAAAATGTTTAAAGACAACATGTTACATCAATCATGTATGATGAACACCCCCACAGGGGTCCTGGGGCAACACCCCATATTTAAACTCATTCATATCTTCTACAGCAAAACGTATGGATATTGCACCAAGTATGGAAATTAGCCGGGAAAGGACCATAAGCAGCCTCACACCAGTTCAGTTTTTGCCACCGTGTGAGTTTCGGCACGAAGACGTAAAACCTTCGCAGTTTCCCGAGGCCTCCGGACTGAGCATTCTGCTTGTCCCGGGGACATGTGGGCACTTTCCGATTACGCCTTCCTAAGCGGCTCCGGCTACCACTCCCTCCGGCACCGACAGACAGAACTGGATTTGGAAGACACAGGAGGGCATAGCCGTCAAGGGGGAAAGAGCAGCCTCCGCTTCACTCACTCTGGGATTACCCGGGGAGGCTGTGGTCGGGTCTATGCATGTATCTATCCAGAGTCAGCACGGTTCACGCATGTAAGCAAAACCTGGGCAAGGCAGAAGAAAACCGATGCAGCCAGAATTTCTCCCCAGTGGTCAGCTCCACCACCGCCTCTCCTGGCGGAGACGACGGACGGCACACGAACACCCCGTCTTACCTCTGCAGGCCTTTTGCTGATCTCCGGAGCCTGTCTGCCCAGGTTCCAGGGCCCTCCGCTGCGAGGTGTGCAGGGTGGGTGGCACACGGGTAGCCCTGGCCTCCTTTTATACAAGGAAGCAGCTGACTGGGAGAGGTGGCCACGTCCCCCGTGGCCTGGGGGCTGGCTGGGAGGAGGCGGGGCCGGGACAAGAACCCGGGTCCTCAGATTCTCCGGCAAACTGCTCTCCTGCCACCCGCCACACGCGCTGTGGCCCCACATCTGTTCGGCCCATCTCCAGTCTTGCAACGTGATTTGCGTGATCTTGGTCAACTGAGTCTTTGGCAACACCGCTCCTCCTGTATCCCCTTCGTGGGTCAGGCACTAGGACCCGGAGCCAACTAAGGAAACCAGATTAACTTCACTGAACCCATGTTTCCCAAATGCATTTTTTAAAAAAAATTTTTTTTTCAACGTTTATTTATTTTTGGGACAGAGAGAGACAGAGCATGAACGGGGGAGGGGCAGAGAGAGAGGGAGACACAGAATCGGAAACAGGCTCTAGGCTCTGAGCCATCAGCCCAGAGCCCGACGCGGGGCTCGAACTCACGGACCGCGAGATCGTGACCTGGCTGAAGTCGGACGCTTAACCGACTGCGCCACCCAGGCGCCCCCCAAATGCATTTGAATCTGGAACCCTTTGGGGCAGAAGTCCCCATCAGCATCGACACACTCTGGGACGCTGATTAAAGGCAAGTTCGACTGTTGAATTTATGCTTTTATGTAGAGTTGAGAGCAGCGTATCCATCTGGAAAGTGCTTTACCTCAAAGGCTGAAAGAGAACCCACCATGATTATCAGGAGACCCTGTCTAAGAGTCCATTTCTCCCGCCTCCTTGTCTTCCTCCTCCACCACCACCGCGGGGCCCCCTCCCGCCACGCACTGTGCCATCACCGGACGGACGGACGAGCCTGAGAATGTTCTACTGCTGTGTGTCTGGCTCTGATGCCCAGCGCCTAGTCTTTGTGGTGGAACAGGAGCGGCCCCTCCAGGCCGGACGCCCCCCTCACGGGCAGGCACTGTCTGCAAATCCTGCTGGGTAACAGGAAGCAGGGGAACTCGACTTTGGTCTAAGACACTGTCTGCTCTCCTCCAATTTTCCTTTCCAACTCAGTACAACCTTTTACGAGCGAGGTGGTGGGAGGGCAGGTTTAAAAGTAAGGTCAAGTCAATGCCTTTGCACGCTGCTTTTCTTCTGGAATTATTGAAGGTATGTGTGTGTTGGGAAATTCTAAATCCTTGGTCAAGCGGCACCAAGGTCGAAGATCAGTTTCACGAGCCGTAACAAAGTGACATTCATTTGGGCAATTACTGCCCCTGAAATCGTGTGAGATCCCCAGAAACAAAGCATTTCTCAAACACGTGTGATCAGGTGGGACGAGAAAGTAGCCACAGTCATCTCCAAATTCTGGCCTGGGAGAGTGAGCTTAGCTCAGCACCGGCAATTATATCAAACGGTGCAACGCTGAAAAGATGCCCTAACACCCGATTGGGCTGCGGTGTCCGGGAACAGCACTGGCCACCTGCCTCCGGTCTGACTTCGTACGTGGAATGCGTCACACAGTGGGGACAGGCAAAGGCGTCCTTCTGAACACACTGGGCCTTAAATATTCTATAAACACCACAGCTATCCGTTTACAGAGTCTTAGGATTTACTTTCAGTTCCAGGTTTTTGACTGTAAAATAACAGAGATAAAGAGACATAATGGAATACGACTAACGAGAGCTAATATTTCTCTCCTATTCTGTGCCAGGAGCTGTTCTAGGTGCCGCAGACACATGACTTATGTAATCTTCACAACAGCCTGCTCAGGGAAGTGCTATCATCACTCACAATCTACGGACGAGGACACCCAGGCCCAGGGAAGTTTAGTAAGCTGCCCAGGCTTACAGCCAGTAAGAGGCGGAGCCAGGCAGGATCCATGGTCATGAACCTGGCCCCTAACAGCAGCCAGTGTTTTCCAAAGTCCAGACCTGAAGCTACCCCAAGACCTTTTGTGGCTATAGCACAATTGTATGAATTCACCCAAATGTCGCTGGCTTTTAAGGAAATCAGACGGACTGGTTAAGACTAACTTTACAAATCAATGCCTAGGCAGATAAGAAACGTCTGTTCTAGGAAGAATTTCGTTTTTGTTTTTGTTTTAAGTTTATTTATTTTGAGAGAAAGTGCAAGTGAAGGGGGGCAGAGAGAGAGGGAGACAGAGAATCCCAGGCAGGCTCCACACTGTCAGATTTGGGGCTGGAACCCACGAACTGTGAGATCAGGACCCGAGCTGAAGTCAGATGCTTAACTGACTGAGCCACCCAGGCACCCTGTAGGAAGAATTTCTTTTAATGGTTTGTGAGACAAAACTATCATGGAATTTTATGAAGAACACACCTTTACTAACTTGAGAACAGCTAAGGTCATGAAATGATTTAAAAATTTTTAAAATGTTTTTAATTTATTTTTTAAACAGAGCATGAGCAGGGGAGGGGCAGAGACAGAGGGAGACACAGAATCCGAAGCAGGCTCCAGGCTCTGAGCTGTCAGCACAGAGCCTGACGTGGGGCTCGAACTCACGGACTGCGAGATCAGGACCTGAGCCAAAGTCGGACGCTTAACCGACTCAAACCACCCAGGCACCCCAGGTCATGAAATGATTTAAAGTAAAGACATTAACTTGCATAGCAGACGTGGCCAGATGTGTGCCTGTCAAGCCTACACTGCAGGTCAGAGAGCAGGTGGAGGGGAAAGCAGGTCAGCCCCTGTCACTAAGAGGTCCAGGTGTCAGGGAATCCCCATGCACGTAGAGTATTCTGGTCTTTCCTCAGGAACAGTGCAAACCACCGCTGTCTTCCCCTGACCGCGTAACCTTGGCCAAGTGATTTCTCCTTTCCTGATCGGCATCCCCACAACTGTTAAGACACAAGGGGGCAGGCCAAGTCCCAAACCCACACGGAGAAGTCGTAGGGGGTCGGCTTTAAAGAGAAGCCAGCCATCCGCCTCCAAGGCACTGTGCTAGGCTGCACACACCTGAGGCAGCTGGGGGCCGGTGGGGACCAAGTGGTGGGAGATTGACGGGAGGCCTACATTTAGGCAAACAGCTTGTACTGGGAGGGACGAGACGCTACAGGAGTAGGTACAGCAGGGGCGTCAGGTGCAAGAGCCCGATGTTTCCGCTGGGCTCCAGAAGACCGGCACTTAGCTGAGCGAGGCACCAGACCCCAGGTGGGCGGGGGACCAGGGAGAGGGGGTTGGGGATGGCTCTGTCTTCTCAACGGCAGCACGCTGGGTTGTACCAATTTACAGTTCATTAAAAAAAATTTTTTTTAAGGTCTGTTTTTGAGGGAAAGAGGGAGAGCAGGGGAGGGGCAGAGAGGGGGTGGGTGGGACACAGAATCTGAAGCAGGCTCTGCGCTGTCAGCACAGAGCCCGATGTGGGGCTCAAACCCAAGAGCTGCGAGATCATGACCTGAGCCGAAGTTGGATGCTTAACCGACTCAGCCACCCTGGTGACCCTATAATAATTTACGGTTCAATATTCAAAATACTTTGCAATATGGCAGCCAGCACTGATCCAAAGGTGGACGCTGGGGGCACCAACCCCCCGAGTCCAGTTCCAGAGTAAATTGTCCACCAGTCGCCCACTTTGGTGCCTGGCCCTTGTGCAGTCATTGCCCCCTTAGGTGCCCAAACTCTTCTTTGGTCCGAAGCACACGAATCAACCTTTCACAGGGCCAAGGAATCCCACTGACGGTGCAAACTCAGCGTTGCTGGAGCTCATTTACCGGGTGGGTTACAGTGCACGGTGCTGCAAAGCCCGGAGAGGACAAGGGGACAGGGGGCCAAAGCAGGACACTAAGGAAGACAAGTTTCATCTTAAGTCAGGCATGCTTTTCGACTCTGCCATTGCTTAAGCTATTTTCTCAAAGATCTGTCCTGCATTTTGACCATGACCCACAATAAAAAACTTGGGTCTTTTAACACTGTGACCCTGTGCATGCAGACAGACCCACATACATACATGAAACACATGGTCTGACTCCTACAGCCTGGAATGCACTCTGATATTTTCTGTTTCATCCTATTTTATTAAAAGAAGGCGGGGGGGGGGGGGACGCCTGGGTGGCTCAGTTGGTTAAGCATCAGACTTTGGCTCAGGTTATGATCTCACAGCTCGTGGTTCAAGCCCCACGTCGGGCTCTGTGCTGACAGTTCAGAGTCTGGATCCTGTTTCAGATTCTGTCTCTCTCTCTCTCTTAAAAATAAATAATAAACATGAAAAGAAATACTGGTCTCCACCCACTGACCTGACTTCATGACCCACCATGGGCCACAACCCACAGTTTGGAAAACACAGTCTTCTCTGACGAAATGCACTAAAAGAAACCCTCCCAAACTTCCATTTGCTGCTCACAGGTGCTGTCACAGGGGTGGTTTCTTCTAAGGTGGCTGCACAGACAGGCCACATAAACGAGATGGTAGGAAGAATATTAACCCCTTAAAGAAGAAAGGTTTGGGGGAGAAACCCAAAACACCCGACATGAAAATTTATACACAAATAACTGATATGTTTGTTATACAGAAGTCTTACTTATGCATTAAATCATGCACCCCCTAGGAGGAATCTGCTGGAAGCACTGTAATTAGACAAGTCCGAGTTACAGTATGATCATGAAAGCAACAATACCCTATTTTTTAATAAATATTTTATAATTTGGAATTTAAAAAAGTCTATCACACAACCATTTGGTAGAATTAATACAGATTGGTGAAGTTCTACTGCATGAGTTTGTAAGTGTTTAGATTTGCTGTTCAGAAGTACCCACACTGCTATGAAAAGCCAGGCAGACGACGTGGGAGAGCAGATAACAAAAGCCCAATGTCATGTGATCCCACCACAGTTTAGTTAAGAGAGTATAACTGTTTTTTGTTGTGGTGGTTTTATTTCTATTTATTTATTTATTTATTTATTTATTTATTTATTTATTTTTTAACTTTTATTTATTTTTGAGAGACAAAGAGAGACACAGCAGGAGCAGAGGAGGGGCGGGGAGGGAGAGGGAGACACAGAATCTGAAGCAGGCTCCAGGCTCTGAGCTGTCAGCACAGAGTCCGACGCGGGTCTCGAACCCATGAGCCGTGAGATCATGACCTGAGCTGAAGTCAAGACGCTTAAGTGACCGAGCCACACAGTTGCCCCAAGATGGTGTAACTGTCGCTCTAGGTTTAAGACCCAAACTGAATGTACTTTCGGAGAGGAATGAGGTAAACAGGTGACATGTTAAAGAAATTCCACCTCCGGAGAAGGAGAAGGTCTCATAGCCCAGCCTGCTGCCCAGCTGTCTTCATAAACCTCCCCCCGCACAGGGCACAGGGCTGCACGTGGGGTTGTGTGGCTCTCTCGGGCCAGGTCGCAGGCTGAGGGGCCCTGGGAGGGTCTCTCCACAGGAGACCACAGGAGGACACCTGCCTGGCGTCTCTGACCACGGGACTTGTTATCAGTACTTTCTAGGACCCGCGTGCCAGGAAGCAGGCTGCGAGAAATGCTGCACGAGGAACGTGCTCACGGCTCACACTGGCATGGGAAAAGCGGTCGATGCAAAATCAGCTGACATTTAGCGACTTGTCATGTTCCCAGGTGAGGCCCTCAAAAGAGCTGAGCGGTCGTCTCTAAACACGGTTTGCAGGTGTTTTGCCTGTATTCCTTCAGCGGTGGTTGGACGTGTGGTCCTTCCAGGCAGTATCGGTGCACCTGGGGGTTGGCCGGAGCTGCACGTCCTCGGGCCCCTCAGAACCTCCTCAGTCAGAAACCCCAGTGTCTCACCCACCCCCATGGGACGCTGACACGACTCAAGGCTGAGAACCAGGCTGTGCTCTGAGCGGGGGAGGGCAGCACCGAGTTTCTACTCCCCCCACCTTCAGAAACACGTTAGGGAAACTTCACTACCGGTGCTGAGGCAATTCAGTTTTTAATCTGGAAACAGTTTTTAATCTGCATTCACACACACACACACACACACACACACATTGTAAACACTATCTCCCCGCCCCAACCAGGCCCATCTAGAACATTTCCTCCCTGAGGTCTCAGGGGGGACAGAGCACCCTGGGATCTCCCGGCTGCTATTGGCCACGTGGGAGCTCCGCCAGCCTCTATCGCATTAAACCCTCCGCAAAATCCTCTGAACAAAGTATTACTGCCCCATCTCCAAAATGGGAGACTGAGGCTCAGGGCGTCACGGGGACGTGGCGAAAGCCACAGGGTGACCCTGGCAGAACCAGGTTTAACCCCATCCGTCATCCTGAGCTCACCTCACGGCACCAAGATGCCTCCGGGAAACCTGTCCCCAGAGCCACAACACAGATAAAACACTGAGTCACGGAGGTCTGCTAAGGGGTTTACAGGTGACAGAAGGTTCTTGGTGAGATCAGGTCGACTTTTTTATCAGGTCTTGAAGCCTAGTGCAGGGGGTGGGGGGGATGTCCAGAGAGTGAGGAGGGGAGAGCAAAGCAAGACCACAACCTAGTAGTAGACACAATGGGAGGTGCAGGTGTGGGGAACACAGCTGGGGAAGGTCACATCAGGAGACACCTCGAGTGAGGACCGTGCACGGTCTTCTGGAGGTGATGGGGAGCCCCTCACCTTGTAGAGCTCTGCACCTGGCCGTGAGAGGCACGGGCAGACGGTGCCCTCCCACTCGGCCTGTGGTGTGGCCCAGGGGAAAACGCCCCGGTTCAGCTCAGACCCAGGCTTAGAACCCAGACTCAGTCATCCTTCTGCACCGACTCAACCTGTCCCAGCCTGAGTCCCTCCCAGGGACTGCCTGCGGTGTGTCCATGCTTTCAGGGCTGGCCTTGCCCTCAGGGCTTCGCCACAGGCCTACCCCCGAGCCCAGCACACGCGGAGTATTCTAAGGAGGGGAGAGAGAGATTTTAAAAACACAACTTCCATACTCTGTGGCCTTTCCCCAGGCAGGGAAGCCGAGGCCCAAGCAAGGGTGCACGGGGGCAGGGAAGAGAAGCTTCTGGTATTTGCTAGGCAGCCTTCAGGGCCAGGGACGGGGGAATGCGCAGGTGGCCAAGGCCTGGCTCTCCTCAGGGGGAGCTCTCACCGTCTGGGGGCTCAGACAGTGGAGGTGGGGCAGAGACGGGCTGAGGGGGACAGTCACCTCAGGAAGTAGAAGGTGAGCTGGACGGGGCCCTGCCATGAAATCTGGAGTGAGTCAAGTAGGGTAGGTTGTGTGATTTTTTTCTAGAAACATCCAGACTCTTGCTTCTGGGCACAGAGGGTGCAGTGGGCACAGGACTGGAGGTGCACACAGCGTGCTGTGTGTGTTCGTGCTGGGGGGTGGCTGCAAGAGCCCCTCCATCTTGGGCTTAAAGTGCAAGGTGGGACGAAAGAGAAGCAGGTACGGAGGGACGGACAGATGGCACTTAGTTTGTCTTGGGCAGGGCAGGTGGCAAGGGCTAGAGAGCTGGGTACAGGGTTAGCTGTAGACGCACGGTCTGAAACACCGTGCTCACCCTGGGAGCACGTCGGACGAGGAAAGAAGGGACAGAGGAAAAAATGCGATGTAGCTAATAAAATCACAACTGAGAGCCTTAATTTAAACATGAGTGAATGCAAAACTTAACCTCTTGGAAGTGTTTGAAATTGTCAAATGTGACATAAACCCTGCCAGGGGTCCACGCTTCCCGGTTTGGGAATGAGGGAGAGGGAAGGCTCGTACTCTCCTGTTCGCTTAGAGGGAGAGGTTAAGGGCAGGCAGACCTAGGGGTCGGCGCGGCCAACAGTTACCTGCGGCCCCCAGCCGCCTGACTGCACGGTCGCCCACCCAGCTTGGGCCTGAAGCTCTTCTCTTTAGAAACCGGGGCTCTGGCAGATGCACTTGGCCTTGTCTAGTGTCATTCATACCCTGGGAGGGCTGCGCTGGCCACACTTTCTTACTCTCGGCATTTAAAATCCTCAGGACCCCTAAGGCACTTTCTCTTCTGCTTCGCTCTTGGTGCCTCTCCGTGCTCTGCCCGACAAGGGCTGTGCCCCGTCCTCCGGATTAGCCCATCACTAGCTGATTTAGGGTGAGGTACCTCTTTCCGTCCTTCTCACGCCGCCCTCCGAGTGGGGCCTCGAGCCCCGCGGTGGTGCGTAAGTGATCTAGGGCATGACACTCCCTTAAAGAGAAGACAATCTCAGGGAAACAGAGAACACAGGCAGCCGGGAAGGCCTCAGCAGGTGATGACCCCATGCTAAGGGAGGGGCTGTTACAGGCAGCACGGTGGCCCCCAGGCCTAACCCCCAGGACCTCAGAATGTGACCGTAGCTGGAGACAGGGTCTTTCAAGAGATCATTTAGTTAAAATGAGGTCATCAGGGTGGGTCCCAATCCACTATGAGAGGTGACCTTATAAGAAGAGAGAATTTGGACACAGACACGCACAGAGGGAACCAGGCGAAGACACGGCCGGGAGACAGCCATCCACAAGCCAAGGAGAGAGGCCTCAGAAGACTCCAATACCGCCAGCACCTTGATCTTGGACTTCCAGCCTCCACGACTGCCAGGAAGCACATTTCTGTTGTTTACACCGCCCAGTCTATGACTCTGTGAGGGCCTGAGCCGACTGACGCAGAGGGACGTCGAGCTCATGTGCAGAGAAGTCAGGTGGGGGCAGACCCCGGGACTGCAGCAGTGAGGGAAAGCTTTGTGACAAAGGAGCTCGTGTGGGTCTAGAAGGGTCGATACAGTCTGGGTAAGCGAGTGGACATGGCCTGCTCAGGCCCCAGATTCAGGGAAACGTGCAGGAAGAGAGGTCTTCGAGGAAGGCTGGATGGCACGAGGCTGGCTGGGCTACAAAGGGCAGGCGCCCACGAGACCACCAGGAGCTGTCGGCCACGGCCAGGCCAGCGTGTGGCTCTACACATGAGCCTTGAAGTCCTGGCTGAAAGAGCCCTTAACTTTCCCAGTGATCAACAACGGGCATTCGTAAAGTGCCTTATCCTGTGCAGACCGGGGTCTTTTCCCCGTGAGGGGTCTTCATTTTTACCCCCATGTTACACCCAAGAAGCCCAAGCCCAGGCTCTAGGGTTTTAAGTGTTTCTTCCACGACCACACAAGCAGCAGGTCACAAATCTCGGAGGGAAGGTCAAGTTTTGAGCCCCAAGCTGAGCTCCCCGGGCTCCACGCCCCTGCAGAGGCGAGCTGAAGCCAGACGTGGGACGGTGCCCTCCCTCCAGCCGGCAGACAGCTCTGGCCAGGCGGCCAGGCCGGGGAGAGCCATTCGGCGGGTAGCCACCATCGGGGCGAGGACTGGGGCGGGAGGACAGGCATGTTCTCGAATGGGGAACAGAAAACAGCACTGAGGTCTGAGGGCGGGGCGTCAGGGGACATTGATCGTACGAGGGGAAATCTCATCT
This sequence comes from Felis catus, assembly GCF_018350175.1. Taxonomy (NCBI): domain Eukaryota; kingdom Metazoa; phylum Chordata; class Mammalia; order Carnivora; family Felidae; genus Felis; species Felis catus. The sequence continues at coordinate 230,889,871 of NC_058368.1, read as the reverse complement.
GTCTGCCTGTGCATGTTCTCTACATGTGGCTACGACCAGGCAGTCACGACTCGCAGCACGCAGACTTGGAACTCAGCCATGGGTTCTTTCCACGGTGAAGGCACATCTGGGGTTTGGAAGTCTGAGCATCATGCCGACACCCAGGTCCTCGAAGAGCTGTCTGATGTAAACCTGACCTGTGAGTTGAGACATAAACGTGTTGATCTAACGTGGCTCTGAGAGGAACAGGACGAGGTTCTCTTAACCCAAGGGGCTCCAAAACAGAAATCAGGGCACCCAAGAACCGGGAACGGGGGAGACCAACCAACGGACCGTGTACCTTTGTTCTCATCAGCACCTAACTGACATGTAACATTCCCTTTCCCCAGGGATTCAGCAGCGAGCTGCCGCTGTGTGGGCAGCACCCGGGACCCCATCTCACTGTAGCCTTGCCACAGGCAGGCGTCTTAAAACGTCGTGCCGTTCATTACTACCTCAAAGTGACAGCGGCCATTAGACCTGTCATGAAATCTTGTTATTACAGTTTTAAAGGAATAACTATGTCATAGTTTAAAATAATATTTTGATAAGTGCGTCTCCTACTTCTTAGGGCAAGAAAACCTGTAATATGAGCAAACAAAAAGAAAACTGGGAAGAACGTAAAGGAACGAATTTGAAAGGGTTTCGAGAAGGAAGGCACAGCCGTGCAGACACGCACACTGTGGGGTCTCCCATCGGGGGTCATGGGTCCCCCCTGTAGGGACTTCCTGAAGTTGAGCCTTAAGTGCCCGCAGCACAGTGAAGGGGACGGGGAGGAATGGGGAGCACAGGTGCTGAGCGGCTACTAGAGAGAGTGGGGAAGTCTCAGCAGGTGTCCTGGGTTTGCTCCTTAGAAGGAACACTCCAGAGCATTCAGGAAGTGACAGCCTGGCTCTAAATACATCAGGGGTAACTTTCCAGCCCAGGTGCTACTGACGTGCCCACCCACCTGCGGGTGACACTCAGGTAGCCGAGTCCATGGTCTGTTCCCCTCTCCCCATGGGGACACAGGGACACAGGGTGGAAGTCTGACCGGTGGTGGGTTCCCACGGCAGCAGCTTCTGACTTTGAGAAACTCTGGCAACTGGCTGCTGTCTGCCTGACCTGTGGGCCATCGGACAGGTACTTCTTGAGGACCCGGCAAATGTGCTTATAAAGTAGCTGCTGGGTTAGGGGCCCCTGGGGGGCTCAGTCGGTTAAGTGTCTGACTTCGGCTCAGGTCATGATCTCATAGTTCCTGGGTTCGAGCCTCGTGTTGGGCTCTGTGCTGACCGCTTGGAGCTTGGAGCCTGGAGCTGCTTCGGATTCTCGCTCTCCCCCCCCCTCCCCCACCACTTGCACCCTGTCTCTGTCTCTCAAAAATAAATAAACAATAAAATAGCTGCTGGGTCACTTCTAGGTGAACAGCACCCCTTGAAAGCAATTCCCCAGAGCTATCTGGGGAACAGAAAGAAGAAAAATGCTAAGAACTGCCACAACCAGCAGGAAATCAATGCGTTAATGAACGTTTCTAGGCAAACAGGGCCAGTGCTCCGAGGGCACGAAGCAGGGCAGGCTGCTGTAGGAAGGGGGCCCCCCGCCTTGTCCGTCATCCGAGCTCCCCGGCCATGAAAACTCACCGTGGAATTTTAACAGGGAGAACGCACACAGGTATTTATCACTTTCCATGTCAGTTTGTCACATGTAACAATTAATTTGATGATCCCAAGTTGGACGTGACCTGAGCCCTCTTGATGATGTGGCAGCCTTGACTCAGCGGAGATGCACACCAGTTTTAATTTCTCTAGCAGAGGACACGAGGATACACCAGGGTCGCCCTCAGTAATTTCCACACCTCCCGACTCAGCGCCCACCCCACGGTGGCAGTGCCCCTCTGGCTGACAGCCGGGGCCAATTTTAGGAAGCCTGGGGTCTCGGCATGCTTACTGGTTGTGCACAGTTTCCAGAGACAACAGGAAGTGGGGGCACAGGAGACACCGAGTGCCACCCGCGGAGAATCAGGGGGAAAACGGGGCTGCAGAAGGTCTGAAATCGTGTCAGCAGGGAAATAAAGCTTGATAAGAGAAATCGTGATTTATGAGAAACTTTTCAGGAACAGATCAGTCGTGCCAAGTAAACACCCTTGGAAGTCTGTACGCCCCTGGGCAGCAAGAAGAAATCTTTTCTGTCCTGCGTTCCTCCCACAGCAAACCTGGTCCCTGCTGCCGGGGGGTCAGCTGTGGGCTGTCACACCCCACCAGGCAGGTGCCACGGGGAGGTACCAGTCACGCTAAGGAAACCCATCGGGGAAACGTCAACGTCTACATGACAACGCCTAGCCCCTGACAATACCCTGCTCACACCCACCACCCAACAGCTAATGCTCACGGCGGTTCTTTCTCACAATTACTATTCCCCATCACCCTTTAAACTGCAGTTAGCAAGAAGCCCACAGAACCGAGTATCCGTCATGGAAGCTGGATAGCAAGACTTTCAGTAATCAATGTACCGAAAAATCCTCTTTACACATCCTCAGGCTTCTGGCCATTGGGGCCGCAAAGTCCTGGCCATTAGAAGGCACGGTCATCCTTCAGAGCCGTGTCCCTTGATAAAATGTCAATGACAAAGAAACATAGGCAGATAGACCTATGTATCTGCTGCCTCGCAAGCCTCCGGCTGCCACAGACAGTCCCCTTGGAAGAGTAAGCAGTTTATAAAAGAAGGCTACACATCCAGTCTCTCCAAAACAGCATTTATAGTCACAAACTCTTAAGCTGATAGAAGAGAGAAGATACAGTATTAATAGCCCATTGGATCAAAACAGAAGACAATGTTACAAACCATGGAAAAGAATTCAGCCGCCCTTCCACATATATATGTATCTCCTCTCCTAGAGATACAATTTGCAGAGCAAAGCTCACTCAGCCAGCTCCTGGTGCAGCTGGCTCACCTCAGGTCGTCTAACTGGGGCCTCCTCGTCCACCCTGGTGCTTTGTAAGAACAACTCAGTGGCCACGGAACCTTGGAAACGATACTCAGCTCCCCTGGGTCATCCTAACACGAGTATTGGTAGGGCCATGTCTTGGGGACTCTCGGGAAGAAATAACAGATGACGAATGGAGATATATAGGAATGATCATTAAGAATACCCAGGCAGGAAATAAAACAAAGCAGTGCTTGAGCATTTTTAGTAAAGGAAAAGAGAGCAGGCTACAGTCCCTAATTAGCACGTAGCACTTCGTGAGGAGAGATTATATGGCAGGCTCTGGGCCAGATACGAAAGCAAAAGAATCAATGTGTGAAACCCGGCTCCTGCCTCATTAAAAATCTTGGTCTGAGTTGGCTATACATTTTATTATATGCTGTTATCTTCATCCTCATTGTACTGCTGAGTTGTGACAACTTCGGTGTTGACAAAGGGCTCCCAAGGATCTATGAAAAGGAGCCTCGTCCTTCTTCCTCTGCCTCGTAGTGGGGACTGTGTGTTACCTGAGTGCATTTTCAGGGTGTTCATTTGGAAGATTATTGAAGCAAATACTGAAATACAAACGATGCATTGTTTGGGTGCAGAAAAAAACCATACAGCACTAAAGAAACGAGAGATTTGTTCAACAAACCGTAGCTCACAGACAGTCCATTTCCTTCTGTTATCCTAAAAATGTCATACAATAATTCTTAGTAAAAACTTTAAAAAGACTTAAAAGCACAGTGCCTTTAATCCTGTTTAAGTTTGAAATGACTCATCGCCCACCCAGGATCGACTCTACCACCATCGCAGGGCAAAGGGTCCCACTGAGGACCTATCCGTGTCTCCAAGTTTCGCGAGGACTCACTTGTGTTTTCTCGTCTCCTCCGGAGTCCAGCAAAGTCCCTGCCACAGAACAGGAACTTCACACATGCGTGCTTTTAGTTTGCTTCAAAGCCTATAGGTGTTCATTTTTCCTCATTCTATTTTCATCATAAAAGTCCCACAAGAGAAAAGACTCATCTACAAATGTCATGCTGTCGATGAAGAGACAGGCTCGGAAGGCTAGTGCCGTAGGTGGGATGACCCAGGAGCCATGGATCAGGATGTGGGGAGTCCCCCAGTGCAGACTTTTCCTGGCCAAGCTGCTTCATGCACATTTCAGGCAGACAACAGGAAGCCTGAGCCTAGGAGACTCTATGTCCCTAAACTGCTTGGTTTCATAGTCGTAAAGATGGTCTAGGATCAAAAAAGAAAGCTACAAAGACCAACAGAAAAACGAACAGACAAAAGACCCAGTCTGAGTTGGGTCAAACTCAAGCTCCAAGTGGAAACATTTCTCTTTCCTGGTTCTGTTGTCCCCTAAAGGATGCCAGCTCAGTGACTCAGAGGGAGGAGCCCTTGTGTTCACCCTCAGGCTTGGGTTTCCAGAACCTCCCATCCAGGGACCACGGCCACATAGGCGCAGAGTCTGGAGCTCTGAGTGCCCAGAAGATGCTGGGGGTTCCACGGACACCTGCAGCCCTGGGCCTCCTTCCCCCGCCTCTCGGCTTCAGGCTTCAGACCTCTGACCCAACAAAGGCAACAAAGTCCTTTCTCATAGAAATCCACTGCCCAGGCTCCACCTTGCTCGAGCTGGAAGGGTTGACATTTGTTTCTATCTATAATCACATTCGGAGCCTCTGGCAAAATGAAAACACACTCTTCCATTCTTTAGCAGTGTTTGTTTTGGGCCCATGTGGGCACCACCCTTCCCATTTAAGGCTTTTTACTTCTTTTTTCCACTTAAAGTCAAAATGAATTCAGCAGCCATGAGTCATCGGTTTTACCCTAACTTCCTCTTATTTGTGCTTTTCTGCTCTGATTTCCTCTCTTTGCTGACTTGAGGAATCTCCGTCCGATCTATGGCTTCTAAAATCAAGATGGCCCCAGTCTTGGTGCTCTGTGTCTCCCACGCACTGGGCTGGGCGCTTCTGAGGCGGATGGTCATTTTCCTGGCTCTGTGGCTTCTGTCACGGAGATCTCAGCACTTGCTGGAGCCGTGCTGCCATTATTCAGGCCGAGGCAGCGGGGCATGCCCTCGTGGGAACCCGTGTCACCTGCACTGTGCCTCGTACAGCTGCAAGCCGGAGTTGACAGTTGGGGTAGAAGAAAAATCCCAGAAACTCTATCTTAAGTGAGCTTGGCTGGAAACAACCTCAGTGCTGCAAATATGTCTCTGAACTTTTAAGATTCAGAGTAAACAATGAGGTTCTCTTCTCAATAATTGCCCCCAAATTCTTTGGAAAAAGAGGGTTGGTTAGTTGCCAGAACACAAGCGGTGGGTAGCACAGTGGCACGTCTTTGGAACAGGACAGATTTGGATGCAAATCTTACTTGTGTCATTTCCTGTTAGGATGACCTTGGGCATGTCAGCAGCGTTTCTCAGCAGATTTCCTCATCCATAACGAGAGACACTGCCTCCCTTTGCAGGCGGTGAGGACAAAGTAAGACTAAGTATATAAGGCACCTGGTCTAACGGTGGCTTGTATTTGTCATTATTTGGCCGTCTGACTTTCCAAATGATGCTAAATTGCTTGTTTGATAGCAGGGACAGTCTTCTGAACTTCTTATTCCCCAGGGCCCAGTTAAGATGAGACGTATCATACACCCAAGAGGCTGACTGACACCTTCCAAATAGATTAAAGTCCCATAAAAAAGTCCAAGAGCTAGGAGGTGCCTGGGTGGCTCAGTCAAACATCAGGCTCTTGGTTTCAGCTCAGATGACGTCATGATCTCACAGTTCATGGGCTCGAGCCCCGAATCGGGCTTTGCGCTGAAAGCTGCAGAGTCTGCTTGGGATTCTCTCTCTCTGCAACCCCCTCCCCCTCCACCCTTCCCTTGCTTGTGCTCTCTTCCTCTCTCTCTCTCTCTCTCTCTCTCTCTCTCTCAAAGTAAATAAACAAACATTAAAAAAAAAAAAAGCCCAATATATAGTTCTCACTTATACTGTCTCTCTTCTCCTGTCTGGAGTACTTCTAAATCGGATGATCAATTAGGAAGTTATATTTATTTATAGATAGCGAAAGGATAAATTATTCACATAACATTTTTAAAAATATTTTTTTATGTTTATTTTTGAGAGAGAGAGAGAGAGAGACAGAGAGAGAGAGAGCACACATGAGTGGGGGGGGGCACAGAGAGGAGACACAGAATCTGAGCTGTCAGCACAGAGCCTCACGTGGGGCTTGAACTCATGAACAGCAAGATCGTGACCTGAGCTGAAGTTAGACACTCAACTGACTGAGCCATCCAGGCGCCCCTCATATAACATTTTTTACATCTGATGTAGTGTTGACACATTTCTGAGAAGCACATAAACTTTATCAGCGTTACAGAGACTGGAATGGGGTCTCACTACTCCAAGTGGGATAAGAACAAGCCGCGCCCCCTGGGAGCCTGTGAGAAACGGGGTCTCAGGCCCCACCCCAGACCTGCTGAGGTGGGATCTGCATTCCCAGGGGATTTGTAAGCACTTTGAAATTTGAGAGCCTCTGCCCTCTTCTTGGTCAGAGGAGACAAGCTATGGGATGGTGACAGCGCTGGTGGGGGGACTTGGGAGACCAGGATTCTGCTGGTTGCTGAGTAGCCTCTATCACTTCTGCTTAGCTGAGCAGCAACGGTAATCACATCACTGTACAGGCTTCTTCTGTGTGCACCTGCATGTACACACACACACACACACACACACACACACACACACACACGGAAGACACAGGCCTCTGGGACAATTCCACAGCTGATGTAATACTCAACGGTGAAACACTGAGAGCTTTGCTGAGAAGATCAAAAGCAAGAAAAGGTGCCTGCTCTCAAAACTCCTATTCTATTAACAGTACTAGAAGTCCTAGCCAGAGCAATCAGGCAAGAAACAGAAATAACAGGCATACAGGTCCGAAAGGAAGAGGTAAAGCTGTCTCTGTTTATAGATGACGTAATCTTAAAAAATCCCAATGGCTTCACTAAAACAGTGTTAGAAGTGATAAACAAATTCCATAAAGATGAGGGATACAAAATCAATACACAGAAATCGACTACCTTTCTAGTCACAAACAACAAACTAGCCAAAAAAGACATTTAAAAAATCCCATTTGCGATAGCATCAAAAATTATAAAATACTTACGAATACATTTAATAAAGGAGGTGAAAGATCTACACACTGAAAACTGTACAATGCTGATGAGAGAAACTGAAGAAGATGCAAGTAAATGGAAAGACAGCCTGTGCTCATGGATCGAAAGAATTAACACTGTTAAAAGGTCCAGACCACTCAGAGCAATCCACACATTTGAAGCAGTTGTTACCAAAATTCCAATGACATTTTTCACAGAAATAGAAGAAAACAATCTTAAACTTGGTATGGACGCACAAAGACCCCAAATAGCCAAAGGAATCCTGAGAAAGAAGAACAAAGCTGGAGACACACTTCTTGGTTTCAAACTATATTACAAAGCTACTGTAATCAAAACAGTATGGTACTGACCCAAAAAAACAGACACAGACCAATGGGACAGAATCCAGAGTCCAGAAATCCGCCCCCCCCCACACACACTTAAAGTTCTGGGGGAACATTCAGACTCAGCCCAAGGGACAGGCAAAAAAGACAACGGAGAGCTGTGGTGGACAACTGACACTCAATTTGTTTTGCCTTGTTTTCCGGAGCTTCAGGGAAGTGAGATATAAAGAGAAGGTGTATAGAGTCATAGATTCTGGGGTCAAGAAATTAAAATAGTGATGCTGACGTAGAATCTTGGTTTTCTAAATATTTATTTTAAGACAGAGAGAGTGCGTGAGTGCATGCACAGACACGCCAGACTTGATCTCATGAACCTCGAGATCATGACCTGAGCCAAAATCAAGAGTCAGATGCTTAGCCAACTGAGCCACCCAGGTGCCCCCTGATGTATAATCTCACAGATCTAAGAATGTTCTTTAGAAACCCGACCTGCCAGGAAGTCCAGGTAAATGGGTATCATCGCTACACTCCTAGGTTCCACTTAGGGGGAACTCAGGAGGGACATATCTTGCCCGAAGGTAGGAATTCTGGGCAGGCACGCTGCAGCACGCCTTTGCGCAGCCATGGAGAGATACACTGGCACACGCAGCCCTTGTGCCAAAGTGAGTATAGAGAGGGAAGAGATCCACAGAGGACAAGGCAGTGGGGACGGAGCCAGCCCGGCCCTCCCTCCGGCATTAGCAACATCATCTCCTTTGCCTTTTGCAAAATGCTCATTTACACCATTTGCCCTGACTCAGACTCCCCGTATTTCTGTTTTATCACAATTCTGCATATGCTTCTAGGTTCAGAGTATCAACGTCCCCATGTTAATTGACAGCGTGTTAACTAACAACATTCACGTTGTGTCAATTTTCCTGGTGTTTCGGTCAACCCACAGAACTTAGCCAAAATTGCAGGAGGGCAGTTACCCTTTCCCCACAAAGGGGGTAGAACTATTCCATCATGTCCACTTTCTACTGACGCCACATGTGCGGAAAGCTAACCTTCGCTGCAGAGCTCAAGCTGTGCTGGAGGAGAAGAATTAGTACTTCTGGAACCAAGCTTAAGTTTTACAGTCAACTGCCATCTTGGAAGGTAAGTGCCCACATCAAAACGTCCTATTTCTGCTCTGTCGTCGTAGCGGTCCTTCCCTTCATTCCCCACCTCCCTCGACACCCCCCAGAAAATAGCAGTTACTCCTCTATATTTAGTCAGACTGGCTGAAGATGCTCTAAATCTCATTGTCATCGTGCTGAGAGAGCCTGCCACGAAGGAACAGTGAACAGATGTCATTTAAGCTCTAGTCCCAACATACAAATTCAAAATTATCTAGAATACAAAGTTAGTGGTGGTAGTCCAACTTTTGGACAAACTCCTGGAGTACCACAGACACACTGTTTTCTCCACTGCTATGCAGCTGTCCTGGGGGGAGCTGTATTTTGCAGAATGTGAGGGGGGCCACGGCCAGCCACCTTTCCACCGGCACACCAAACAACCCATGATTGTGCCCTATTCGCAAAATCCTTAACCTCAGACTTGACCATGATTCTTGAAGCAACATCCGTGAAGATCCTAGTCTGGTTTCCCCTTAGGGGAAGACCCATCTTTCTAGTGGTGCCATGTCAACTGTGGAACAGAAATGGCTGGAACATGGTTGTGAAAATTTCTCTTTGAGACCCTGCTTTCAAATCTTTTGGAGATATACCCAGAAGTTGGCAAGGGCTTAATTTTAATATAAAAAAACGTTGTGGGTCTCTACCCTGTAGATGTTTTGCTTTTGGTATCTAGACCCTTCTAGATCTTTGGTAACATCTGACATCTTCCTTGGATTAGGTGATTTATCAGGTCATGTCCAGCTGTAAATCTGATGATTCTATGAGAATTTCTCGATTATAACACTATCCTCATGACTCCAGTCCACATTCGTTTTACATTAATGACTGCAGCCCTGCGTTAGAGGTTGCACACAGCCAAAAACCGAAGTAAGTATCTTGCCCAGAGAGAGCTATGGGTCCAATAGAAGATGTCCATAAGAATAAAGACTTTTCTTCCTCCACACTGGCCTTACCTCACTGACCTCCTTTTCTGGCTGGGAAATAAGAAGTAATCAAGTTAATAAAGTTGATTGACTATTTTGCCTTTTTTAAAAAAAATCTTTATTTATTTTTGAAAAGAAAGAAAGACAGAGTGTGAGCAGGAGAGGGACAGAGAGGGAGACACAGAATCCGAAGCAGGCTCCAGGCTCTGGGCGGTCAGCACAGAGCCCGACACAGGGCTTGAACTCACGAACACGAAATCATGACCCGAGCCGATGTCAGATGCTTAACCTACTGAGCCACCCAGGCGTCCCAACTATTTTCCCTTTAAAGAATCAGAGTCTAAGCTGTATTATCACTGATTCACCAAAGTGTTTTCTGAGTGCTGTGGATTCAGAGACAGTTGAAGTCAATAGAGTGTATTTAAATAGAAGGTTTAAAATTTCAGGCATAATCATTAGAATGTAGCAAACTCCATAAAGGGCTCTTGTTTCTACGTAGTTATTCTTATATGTAGCATTATTCCATGAAGCTACTATTCCATACTTCATTCTATAAAGTCCAAGCACTGGAGAGCTGATTTAAATTCAGTTCATATGTTTATGTAATAAGAAAATGCTCCTGATAAATAGTGCAACCCTTTGAGTAACACCATGAAAACAAAAGACTCATCCGTTCCAAGAGGCTGACTCCACTGCAGATACACAGAGTGGTGTCTGGAGGGGAAAACTGATAGCTCCATTTCCCTGCTTCCCTCCTTCCATCTGATAAAAAGAGCTCTCCCACTGTGGGGTGGGTGGGTGACAGTCTTATAAGGAGGCTGCAGGCCTGTGGAGAGAGAGGGAGCAGGCATGGGGCGCTCAGAAGCTAAGCCATCACGCCTGGTCCCCGCATCCGTTCCGGAACCAGATGTTGCCTACGAGCTGATCGGTGGCAGCACCAGGCGCCGGGGGAACGCTGGGCCTTCAGCACCGTCCTTCTCAGCCCCAAATGGAAGGGGTCCAGCCAAGCTCCCGGGCCACATGGATGCCCGTAAGCTCCGTCCCACGGCAGAACATCGAGCCTCTGAATCGCTACCTGCCAGACTCGAGCGTTCTGTTGGAGCCCATCTCCGTGAAAAGAGAACTCAGAGGCTGAGTTCCTGACGATGCTAATGCCTGCGAGTTCTGGGACATTTCGTGGTCTGTGTTCATCGGGCACTTCCGGGAAAAACGTTTTTTTAATGTTTATTTATTTTTGAGAGAGAGAGAGACACACACACACACACACACACACACACACACACACACACACTGCACGAGCGGGGGGAGGGCAGGGAGAGAGAGAGAGGGAGACACAGAATCCAAAGCAGTCTCCGGGCTCTGAGCTGTCAGCACACAGCCCGATGCGGGGCTCGAACTCACAGACTGCAAGAGGAAGTCTGAGCCGAAGTCGGATGCTTAACCGACTGAGCCACCCAGGGGCCCCGGGTCCCCTTCCAATTTCTCAGTTAAAGTCCTTACCCCCAGTATCTCAAAATGTCATCTTGTTTGGAAATGGGGTGGTTACAAGTGTGGCTGGTTAAGATGAGGTCACACTGGGGCAGGGAGGGATCCTAACCCAACAGGATGGCGTCCTTATGAAAGGGGAGACTGGACACAGACACAGGCACAGGAGGAACGCCAGGTGAAGATCTGTATGTGGCCACCAGCCAAGGAACTAAGTGCCAGCCACCGGGGGAGACACCTGGAAAGCCTCCTTCCCCAGTGCCTCCGAGGGCACTTGGCTCCACTGACATCCTTGTCTCTAGAACTTCGAGAGAACGCCTCTGCTGTGGAAACCACCCGTCTGCGGCACTTCGTTCCGGAAGCCCTAGGAAATGGATACCCTGCTTCTTCGGGAGAGGCTGCCAGCCTGATAGGAGTTCACACCTGCTGGAAGCTGGGGACTCGGCCCTCCCGAGCAGAGGGAGGGAGGGCTGACATCAGGACAGGCTGCAGACTCTGTGACCGCAGATGGACACCCCTCCCCCGGCAGCCCGTCACAGGGGCCACCGGCCGACCCGGGCAGCCGTGTGGGGATGTGGGGACCCGCACCTGCTCTGTCAGCGTTCTCCTGCCCAAGCTGCCACCGGCTGAAGGATCACTTTCGCCGCTCCCTGCCGGTATACGAATGCTGACGCTGCACCCCCGCCCCGTGTCACCTGCAGACGTAGAGCACTGATCTACGAGTCTCGCGTAGGCAAACGTGGCAGTGAGAGGCACCCACCTGCGCCCAGAGTCTCCCCCATTTCGTCACCGCGGCAGTCAGGACAGTTCGGCGCTCTTCCGGCTGCCGTGAGATCTCGGGCTTTCTATTCTGGGCTCACATGGTGCCCTCAGAACCGCTTCTCCCTGCAGGAGGCACCTCAGGCCACAAGCGGGTGACAGCCACGTACCCCCTTCCCAAGGACATTCCGGGTCGCCTGAAGCCACCACACCAACTCTCTGCCCTCGGCCCAGGGCAGGGGTCTGTGGCCGCCGTGTCCCGGGCCCCGCCCGCCAGCACAGGGCGCCCGCAACAGGACAGACGTTGGTAGCCGGTGGGCACTCAGCACCCCCAGGCCACTGGCATCTTCACGCATCTCAGGGAGGACACAGCTCTTCTGAACGGCAGCTGACAACCGGCCTGGATAGAAAAGACCACGCCGGAAAGTGCGGATGATGCTGACATTGGCTCAACAATGGTGCAACTAACGTTCCAACACAGATGATGGCTTACAGAAGTAATCTCAGGCGTGCAGGCTGTGCTATCCCTTAGCTTCAGTTATAAAGGTTTACTTCCTTTTTTTAAATATGAAATTTATTGTCAGATTGGTTTCCATAAACACCCAGTGCTCAGCCCAACAAGTGCCCTCCTCAATGCCCATCACCCCCTTTCCCCTCCCTCCCACCCCCCCATCAACCCTCAGTTTATTCTCAGTTTTTCAGAGTCTCTTATGGTTTGGCTCCCTCCCTCTCTACCTTTTTTTTCCCCTTCCCCTCCCCCATGGTCTTCTGTTAAGTTTCCCGGGATCTGTTTATTTCTTTTTTTTTTTTTTCAACGTTTATTTATTTTTGGGACAGAGAGAGACAGAGCATGAACGGGGGAGGAGCAGAAAGAGAGGGAGACACAGAATCGGAAACAGGCTCCAGGCTCTGAGCCATCAGCCCAGAGCCCGACGCGGGGCTCGAACTCACGGACAGCGAGATCGTGACCTGGCTGAAGTCGGACGCTTAACCGACTGCGCCACCCAGGCGCCCCAAGGGATCTGTTTATTTCTTAAGAATTCACTTTAGGGGCACTTGGGCGACTCAGTCGGTTAAGCGTCTGACTTTGGCTCAGGTCACGATCTCATCGTTTGTGAATTCGAGCCCGATATTGGGCTCTCTGCAGTCAGGGCAGAGCCCGCTTTGGATCCTCTGTCTCCCTCACTCTCTGCCCCTACCCCACTCGCACTCTCCCTCTCCCTCAAAAATAAATAAACGTTAAAAAAATTTTTTTTAGCGTTCCTGTATCCCTTGGGGGATGGGAGGGAGGGGAAAGGGGGTGATGGGCATTGAGGAGGGCACTTGTTGGGATAAGCACTGGGTGTTGTATAGAAACCAATCTGACAATAAATTATATCTTAAAAAATTTTTTTTAATTCACTTTAAGTGAGACAACCATTAAAAATGGCCACAGGTTACCACTGGCATCTGTTAGAGACTGAACTTCTTTCCCCCAAACGGCTATGTAAAATCCTAACCCCAGTACCTCAGAATTTGACCTTTCTAGGAAATAGGGTCTTTACAGAAGTAACTGAGTTAAAATGAAGTCTCTAGGGCCGGCCCTAATCCAATGACTGATGTCCTTACAAAAAGGGGAAACTTGGACCCAGAGACAGACGTACACAGAGAGATTATGTGAAGAGACACAGGGTGAGCACCACGTGGACAGATCGACACAGATCGAGGTGAGGCATCTATAAGCCAAGGAACGCCAAGGATGGCCAGCAAACCACCAGAAACCAGGGCTGGGGGCACAGGACATATCCTCCCTCACAGCTTCAGAAGGAACCAACCTTGGGGACACCTGATCTTGGACTTCCAGCCTCCACCGCTGTGAGGCGCTATGCATCAGTTATTTTAGCCACTGCTTTGTTGCATGTGTTATGGTGGCCCCGTAGTGATACGGCATCCATACAGTGATGACTTCCAGGCAAGGTCATGGGTGAACGCTAAAAGCAGCAGGTGGAATTCTGATGAGAAACAAACACTCGCAGCACTTTTTGTGGTGGCCCACAGACATGCGCAGAGCAGCAAAAAATGATCATTGACGTGTAGTTCCATACGAGGTCGGACAAGATGGCACTCTGCTGTCTTCTTTCAGTTTTTACGCTGCAAACAAGTGTCCTTTTCATGGTCTCCAGTGTAAGGATACCTTTTGTTTTTTAAATTTTTTATGTTTTTAATGTTTATTTTTGAGACATACACACACACACACACACACACACACACACACACACACACACACAGAGCAAGCAGGGAAGGGGCAGAGAGAGAAGGAGACACAGAATCCGAAGCAGGCTCCAGGCTCTGAGCTGTCAGCACAGAGTCCAACGCGGGGCTCGAACTCGTGAACCGTGAGATCATGACCTGAGCCGAATTTGGACGCTTAATCGATGGAGCCACCCAGGCGCCCCAGAATACTCCTTGTTTTATAATTAATACATATACTGGGGGAGATATTTGAGACTATGCAAATATCCTGTTTCTCCTTAGACTTCCTCCCACTCTTCGTAACATCCATTGGTGGATCTTGTCTGCAACGGTGACTGAGCTGTTTGCCTGTTGGTGATGGTCTATTTCCTTCCTTACATAATTCTTAATTAAAATTCTTCTGTGAGGGGCGCCTGGGTGGCGCAGTCGGTTAAGCGTCCGACTTCAGCCAGGTCACGATCTCGCGGTCCGTGAGTTCGAGCCCCGCGTCGGGCTCTGGGCTGATGGCTCAGAGCCTGGAGCCTGTTTCCGATTCTGTGTCCCCCTCTCTCTCTGCCCCTCCCCCGTTCATGCTCTGTCTCTCTCTGTCCTAAAAATAAATAAACGTTGAAAAAAAAAATTTAAAAAAATAAAATAAAATAAAATTCTTCTGTGAGAGCTGTCTCTTCTCCTCATTTATATATTCAATTACTTATATCAGGATGCACTTAGGAATGTTTATTTTACCCTGTGGGTTATAATCCAGTACTGTCATTTGGCTGCTGACTGCCCCAGCTTTGGCCATAAGGAGCTCCTCCGAGTGGCCTTCTGTCCTGATGAGCCCCATCATCTGTCACACTGCATCCTCTTGTCCTGGCCCTACAAGCTGTTCCAGGCTCATCTAGGATTTTTCCTGCCCTGGCCCTGGAATTTACCACTTCTGCAAGGAACCCTGGTTCCCGTGATGGGGGAGAAGTGTTTGAAACAAAGATCCCGGTCCAAGTGACGCTCAGGGTTACATGGGTGTCAGTTCTCATAGGTGTTTAGGCTCCTGCTGAACACAGCAAGGAAATACAGGTATGAGCGCCAACCCTCCCCATCTATCTTTATTTTTTCTTTTTAAAAGCTTATTTATTTATTTTGAGAGACAGAGAGAGAGGGAGATAGATGTGGGGGAGGGACGGAGAGAGAGGGAGAGAAAGCATCCCAAGCAGGTTCCACCCTGTCAGCGCAGAGCCCAACACGTGGCTTGAACTCATGAACCATGAGCTGATGACCTGAGCTGAAATCAAGTCAGAGACTTAACCAACTGAGCCACCCAGGCACCCCATCTTTACTTCTGCCTGTATGTACACATCTGTATGTTGTCTCCTATCCATCCACCCATCTTTTAAAACTGAGTTCGTACGAATACCTCTAATTCAATTCAACGCCACAAAACTCATTTCAGTTCCCTCTTTCCAGCTGTAACCTCTCCCTCTGGCAGTGAGAAGCTTCACTCTCAGTATCCACGACATATTTATATACTTGTTCAAACACCAAAGCAATTTCAGAATTGTAACCCAAACCCCTGTAAGAAACACATCTACTAACTAGTGTGCAGCATTTTGGGACAGGTGTGTGTGTGTGTGTGTGTGTGTGTGTGTGTGTGTTGTCTTCAGTCTTAGAGTACCCAGTCAGAATACTGTTTTCCAAAATTAGTCGTTAAGGTATTTTCTTCCCCAGTCCTTTCAATGGCTTAGAGTAATCATCTGTATTACAATTAAGTTCACCTCTTCCTGTTCGGATTCCATCTGGATCTCTCCCACACGTGGCAAAATTTGAATTGTTTGCTTATTTTTCGGGTGCGTGAGGTTCTAACTCAGGGTGAAAAGACGGCCACACTCAGCCAGGGCTGTCCGCTCTGGGTCCTTATCAATCCCACCCTTATCTCCTTCTTCCTTCCACCCCTCTCCCACCCCCCCCCCCAACCTCGCCCACACCCAGACCCTTGCATTTCTCGTCACTCCTCCTGTCACGTACGCTTTTCAATCTCTTGTCCCAAGCTCCACTCGTGGTAGGACCTCAGGACATGTTCGACACTGAACCGTGTTCTCTAGTGAGTCTTACTGGCTCCTGAAGTCCATGCTGTGTCTGCAATTTCCCCTTCGCCTAATCAAAGTGAGCACTTCATCTCAATACGCTCGACACGAGGCTTTGGGGAAAACCACGGCTTTCCTTAATTGGGTCAGTTCTGACATGGGATCTAGCAGCTACTCAGGACAGCACTGGCGAAGAATTGCAAAGCTCTAGGCCTCTTCTGGGCCATGAAGAGCCACACGGAGCTAGTGCCCAGCTTGACAGGAACTCTAGGGCAACACTTTCAAATTTCTGCTACTTCCTTTTTTTCCTTTTTAAAATGTAGCATCTCAAAACGGCCTGGCAGCCTAGGAAATTATCTGTAAAACCCCAGAAAATGACAAGATTGAAGGGAGGAAGGATAGCATGAATATGTGCAATACAAAACAATTGCAAGTAAAAGTTGTGTGTGTGTGTGTGTGTGTGTGTGTGTGTGTGTGTGTGTGTCACACAATAATGCTCCAGTTATTCTGTGATCAGTATTTGATTTTCAGATTAATGAGGAAGGAAGCCACCAGAGATGAGTCAGGAAATGTAAAGACGAGCCAGTTATAAAAGCCTGGAAAGGAAAGCAGAGAGCTTTGCAAACACAGATCTAAGGAGGAAACTGGCATTTGAGACTCTACACTTATTTTTATGTCCAGAGGACACCTGGACCCAAACGTGAAACATCATCAAACTTTAGGACCAGGGTCATGTGGATGTTGAAGTCACATGCCATGATACGTCCAACAGAATAATGAAATGTTTGACAAAGTCTGTACATAAACAGGCCTTTTTATAGGTAAAGTAAAGACAGCCTATCCCCCCTCCCCGAAACCCTATAAAATGATAATCACACCATCTACTGACAGCAAAGCTGCATGGGTGGAATCACAGGCTAGAGGACTATGGGAAAGGTCACGGGCAATCCGGAATCAACCAGTTTAGGGACTGGATTTACATTCTCTCAATATACTCTGTTTACTGTGTCAATTTGGGGGCTTCTACAGCATATTAGGGGCCAGACAGAATCAGGGCTGAATCCTGGCCTGGCCACTCACTGGCTACGTGTCACTGGGCCAGATCACCTCCCTAAGCTTCGGTTTCTTCATCTCTATAATGGGCACAGTAATACCCGCCTATAGGTGGTTTGAGCTTTATTTTTTTTTTAATATTTTTTTAATGTTTATTTATTTTTGTGAGAGAGAGCAGGGGAGGGGCACTGAGAGAGAGAGGAGGACAGAGGACTGGAAGCGGGCTCTCTCTGTGCTGACGGCAGAGAGCCGGATGCGGGGCCCAAACCCCCAAACCCTGAGATCATGACCTAAGCCCAGATGGAGAGTCGGATGCATTAACCCAGGCGCCCAGGTGGTGTGAGCTTTACATCTGATGTGAAGCACTTAGGAAGTGCCCAGAACAAAACAGGTGCTCCATTCGCAAGCACAGCCTAAGGGTCGATAGTGAGGACTCTGGACTCTGCTGGAATACTGGCTCTGCCACTCATTTGCTGTGCCACATTGGGGAAGTCAATTAACCTCTCTGAGCTGTTGAAGGGGGAGTAGCAATCTGGAATGGGGTTAATCGATAACCAACTCAGAAACAGGGATGATAAGAAATAGAGTAGTTGCAAGGATTTAATGAACTAATGCAGACAGGGTACCAAGGACAGGGCCAGATGTCCTGCATTCTAGAACACTGGCGACGGTGACGGGTTGTGATGACTCAGTCAGCCCACCAGACAGCTGAGGAGCGCTTAGTGGTGGAAATAATCTCTTACGAAGAGTACCAGGCGGGGCGCAGAGGCCTGGAAGGACGTGTGTCGGCAACATTTGTCGACGGCTTAAGGGCCTTGAGAGGCTAACCCCATCTGCCAACGGCGTGTCAAGTGGTTTAACCCACAGTGGTCAAGAGCAAGGCCGAAGTCAAGAGCACAGGAGCCAACACACTCCTAAGGAACATATTACAGCAATGTCGCTGCAGGGAGAAAACAAACAAACAAACAAACAAACAAACAACGCTTGCTCACATGTTATGCAAACCCTGCTCTGCAATCAGCCTGCTTCGGAGTTCTTGGCCCCACAGAGAAGAAATCTTTGAGGCAGGACGTTAAGGTCCAGGGTGCCGCTGTGCTCACGCCTGTGTCTTGCACTCATTCGTCCTCTGGCATATTTATGTAAATAGCATGTCTTCCCTAAACGCTGTATTTCACCTCATGAAAAAAAATCAATAGAAAGAAAACGAGTAGGCTGTTCGGTCTGTATTTCTAGACATGCTAATAAATGATCGACTCTCACTATATTGACACCGTTTCACAGGGAAATAGCTATTTGCGCCTTACTCCGCTGCAACTCTCGCAGAAACGTGTGTTCCATCTGCTCCCCAGCCAAGTCTCTCTCTCTCATCCTCTTTGTCCCTTACGGAATGACTGGATATAAAGACGGGGCCTCCCAGGTTTTGTGGTGGAGGAAACCCCACAGGCCCACGCTCTCTTACTCGATACTGAGTTCAAGAAATGTCCAGAAACTGAAAGTTTCCTTGTAACTCAGACGGAGGCAAAAGTTAACCTGAGCTGACCCAACTCTGTAAATTTAAAAACATCATACACAGATTCCAATATGCTGCCTGAGGCCCCACTACGGGTGCTGCGTGTTCATGGTTTCATCCTTTTAGGACCCCCAAATTTCTCAATTCTGAAATAAATTGGGCCCCAAGGTTTTCGGATACAGGACTGTGGACCTCTAGGAGAGTTACCGATGCTGTTATGTTCCAAACATGGCTGTGTGAAAATAGCCAGTGAGGCAGGCAATTCTAGAATTTTCTTAACTGAGCTGTCAGCACAGAGCCCGACGTGGGTCTCGAACTCGTGAACTGCGAGATCACGACCTGAGCCGAAGTCGGACGCCCATCCGACTGAGCCACCCAGGCGCCCCAACTGCCTCCTTCTTTTAAAACAGAACTTCGACATGGCTGATCTCATGATTTAAAACGGGCAATAATCGCCCAGAAAGTTTGCCCCTACTTTTGTTTGCCCCCAGGTGACTGCACTACAGGGACACGTGGGGTTTCTGAGAACATGGATGTCTTTTCAGGGCACATGTGTTCTTGGGAGCTACTCTTTGGAAGCCTGGCCTGTTTGGGCCCTGTTAGACCCAGGTTTAAATCCTGGATCCAATAACTTGCAAGGCACACGGCACAGGCACGTGGACCTGTGTCCCATGTGAAAATCAGGGAGATTTTCAGTTCAGCAGGACTGTTGGACTGAAACAAGGAGATGTGCAGAAACATGGGTTAGCTACCTTCCAGACCCTTCCCACGCTGACTTTCCTCCTCCAGCCGGTGGAGACACCCTCTGGGGACATGGCGTAAGGCAGAAGGCCTGGGGTTCACTCTTTTTCGCAGACAAGCTCAGAGAGACGTGTATGTATTTGTGGCCCACGTTTGCATATTACAGGGTGGAAAGGAATAGATTTGCAGCGAGGTTCTGCAGCCAATCAGAACCTCCCAGGAAAACGGGTAACAGAGCTGGGGGCGCCGCAGACAGATGAGCTGTCGGGGACCCGGGGGGTGAGGGGCAGAGAGGTCATTTAAGGACACCTGGGCGCTCCTCAGGGTGTGGCCTCACTGGTTTCGATTTGGCTGAAGAACCAGCGTCCAGATACCTGTGGACGGTTTTAAATCCGTAGCTCACTGTCCTAGCTGCACAGATGCCAGCCCGCCCCAGAGATTCAACCAGAACGGCGTTTTCACAGGTCTCAAGGCGATTTCAAAACTGTCGTGGAAACTGAGGGCACTGCCCATGGACTGACAGTAAGCATACGCTCCGCCTGAGTCAGGGCAGAGGCTCCAGATGCCCGCTTCTCCCGTCTGGGGACAGAGCCTCACTGAGTAGGAAAGAAACACGCGGCGCAGGACCCCACAGGGCGAGGGGTCACCAGACGTGCAGGGAGGAGAACAAACCTCACGTGTAACCGAGTGACGCGGCTGTGAAACACACACAGTCGCCCGCGTGCTCACCTGGGACTCTCCCATCCCTGGTCGTCCTTGTCTTTCTCTTCTTTGGTGTCTCCCGAATGCGGGTGCTTCTGCACGATGCGCATTCCGCCAGCTTTCACTACAACAGAAACAGAGCGGGGTGTGATTGATGTGGCAACGCAAGCACCAGAGAGAGGCCCAGGGGAGCTAGCTGGAAAGGTTCGCCACCACCCCCCCCCCCCCCCACGGCCACACGTTAGTCCCGACGACCGGGCAGTGACAACGATTAACGACAGAGGTCAGTGTGAGGACGATGCGGCAGCCAAGGCGATCTTTGACTCCAGATCCACTTAGACGCTTTCCAAGGCTCTTGTTTGTTCCATTTGTTTCTTACAAGAACTTTGCAAGAGCAGGAGCAGACCCAGAGGATAAACCACGTGGACAAGGTGGCTGCTTGCTATGGGTTCTCTCTGCACATCGTCTTGACTCAACAGGGTCCCCCTTAATCCCCGCTCTGTGACATTTTCTCAAATACTGATGATGCTGTGGATGGGACGATGCAGCCACAGGTGACACGGGACAGCTGCCATGCCACGGTCACAGAGCCCACGCGGGCAGAAGCCAAACGTCTGTGGCAGCCATTCCCAAACTACATTGTGAAGCCTCATTGTGGGCACACGTTAACTGTTTTTAAAAGTGGCCTTCCTGACACATAATTCACACACAAGCCGCCCGCCCACGGGGCACAATCAGTGGTTGTGAGTGTGCTCCGAACTGCTGTATGGCGATCGCCACAATCGACTCCAGCACGCCGTCATCACTTCAGACAGAAACCCCACACCCGCTAACGGCCCCTCCCCAGGCGCCCCTCCCCCCAGCTCATAGCAGCCCCTCGTCTGGCTTTGCCTGGTATCCGGCCTGCTTCTTTCACTCGGCATGTTTCCAAAATTCATCCATGCACCAGCCCGTGTCAGCCCTTCATTCCTTTTGATGGCTGCATGGTGGTGTTCTTGGCACGGAAGACCACATTTTCCGTGTCCCTTTGTCTGTTGGACATCCGGGCTGTTTCCGCCTTGTGCCTGCCTAGTATGAAGGATGCAGCCATGAGCGACGTGTGTCCAAGTTTGTGTGTGGAGACGTGGATATACACCTTCCCTCCCGTGGGCGCACACTTAGGAGTGGGGTAGCTGTGTTCCACGGTGACTGTGCTCATCCTTCTGAGAAGGACGCCAAGCGGCTTTCCAAGGCCATGGTGCCATTTCACATGCCAACCGGTCTGTGGGTTCCCGTTTCTCCGCATGCTCGTCGACACTTGTTACTGGCTAACTTTTTCATTGTAGCCATCCTAGTGGGTGTGGAGTGTTATCTTATTGCACTTTGACTTGTGTTTCCTCAGTGGCTAATACGTTAATACTGCCTTCCAAGAAAACAAACAAAAACAAAAACAAAACACCAAAAATGGGGACTCTAGGATCTGTTAGCATGGGAAATGCTAGGCTGAACAAATTAATGCGTTTCCTCAAGACAGATTTTCTTGGCCGTTAGCATGCGTTGTGAGCTTTATGAGGGGCACAGGGCAGAGCACCTTCCCCACGTTCATGTGACGCCACGAGTCCCTCCCACCCCAGTAATGCTGTTCTCATGCTTCAGGACCATAGTCCTCCACAGAAGAGTTTGGAAATGCCGGCCTTATATCCTCAAACAGCCAGCCTCCCGTGACTGTCACGGGCACGTGCTGTGGGGTCAGTAAGCCACAACACTGCCCTCAGCTGTATGGTTTTGGACTATTTAGCCCCTCAAAGCCTCGCTGCTTCATCTGCAGAAAGGGGGTAAGAGATGCATCCTGAGATCTTTTTTTTTTATTAAAAATTTTTTTTTTCAACGTTTATTTATTTTTGGGACAGGGAGAGACAGAGCATGAACGGGGGAGGGGCAGAGAGAGAGGGAGACACAGAATCGGACACAGGCTCCAGGCTCTGAGCCATCAGCCCAGAGCCCGACGCGGGGCTCGAACTCACGGAGTGCGAGATCGTGACCTGGCTGAAGTCAGACGCTTAACCGACTGCGCCACCCAGGCGCCCCTGAGATCTTTAAATAAGAGAAGCTGTTGAAACCTTACCCCCGTGTGACAGTGTTTGGAGGTGGGGCCTCAGGGAGGTGATTAGGTCATGAGGGTAGAGCCCTCCTGGATGGGATTAGGGCTCGTATGAAAGACCCTCAGCCCCCACCCCACCGAGGTACCCTGTCCTTTCCCCCGTGTGAGGACGCAGCAAAAAGATGGCTATCTACGCACCAGACAGCCAAATCACTAGCCGCCGAACCTGCTGGTGCCTTGATCTTGGACCTCTAGACTCCAGCACCACGAGAGGCTTCTGTTGTTTATAAGCCATCAGTCTGTGGTGCCCTGACACAGCAGCCCGAACAGGACTAAGGCGGCGAGTACTTGAAACAAAGTGCAGCCCGGTGACCTGTGCTCACCGCCCTCAGGGTCGTGGTGTGGGGCTCTCCGTGTAGCCCCCCCTCCTCCGCACAGCTCTGCTCACAGACAGCCAACATGGCAGACCGTGTCCTCGGGCCCCTGCTGAATTAAGAAAAGTCCAGGGCAAGCTTCCTTATGATTCTAAAGAACAGGAAGGAGAATGTGAGAAACATGCTCAGGCTCCCACACTCAGGGGTTATTAGTTCTCAATTTCCCAGGCAGAGTTTGCGGCCTGGGCTTCAGGAGGCCGACAGCACCTGCTTCGAGGCCAACAGCGCCTAGCAGCAAGCAGCCCGTCGGAAAAATGCAAAGCAGAGGGCGGGTAACATAAAGGACTGTGTCTGGGGACACATCTGCCACCAATACGAATTCTCTTCAAGGGGACCTTCTACTTGGAAAGGAGGAAATATAATCCTGTGTGGGAATTCTTCCAAAAATCTGTTTTACAAAAATTTTGATGTTTAGTTTTGAAGGAGAGAGACAGAGCGCAAGTGGGGGAAGGGCAGAAAGAGAGGGAGACGCAGAATCCGGAGCAGGCTCCAGGCTCCGAGCCATTAGCACAGAGCCCGACGCGGGGCTCGAACTCACAGACCGTGAGATCATGACCTGAGCCGAAGTCGGATGCTTAACCAACAGAGCCACCCAGGCACCCTGAGCCCATCTGTTGATTTTTATTTCAATCATTTTATTTTTCACTTCTAGGGTATTTCCAATTCACCCCATCTTTTACTTGATAGGGTCTTTTTCGTGTCTTGTGTTTTTAAGTCTTTTCTGTGTGCAATCGTTTTAGGCACACTCGTGTCATTGTGCATTCAATTACTGTATGATCTGAGGTCCTTGGCGGTCTAATCCCACTGCAAGTTTTGTCTGCTGACTGTCATGCTCATTCCGGTGATTGTACATTATGAGCTCTCCTTCAGAATGGCTTTGTCTGTGGGGGCCTCTGGGGCCTGGGGCGCAGGCGGCCTCCCTTCGGAAAGATGTTGTACACCTGTGTGAAACCAGTACAGGCACCCGGAAATCCTTTTTACGTCAGATTTCTCAGAACAGGGATTGCCAGGCTGTAGCTTTGAACTCCTAGCCCCTGTAAAGGCAGGCCTGCGTTTACACGTTCTTAGGTAGACTTCTTCTTCCCCACCGGAGCCCAGGCTGAGGGAGAGCGGTTCCCCACCATCCCGTTGTGCTGCTGGGCATATGGGCTTCTCCCTTGCTCCACAGGTTTGACCTCTGAGCACCCCATTTTATGTTGGGTCTTGGGTTAAATGAGCCTGGTGGGGTGGGCCCTAATCCAACATACTGGTGTCCTTATACAAAGAGGAAGAGAAACCACCACCTGCCTCATGTGGGCCCAAGGCTCATGCTAACTGTTCTGAATTTGTTTCTTCTTCGGGAGTGGTTCGTGGGGATCTCCCTCACTTTGGGCTCAGATTTTTTTTTTTTTTTTTTTTTTTTTTTTTTTATGAAAAGAAAGCAAGCAAAAACACCACTGCAGGTGGCTTATCACAATATTCCAGGTTGAGTAGTCTGTCAAACCTTAAGAAACAGAAACTGAAAGAAAATTCTGTAACATGTTAAGATAATTTTCTACTCTATTGAAATGTAAGATCAGAGAGTTATGTTTTTGGCTAAAGGGGGCTGTAAGAATTGTCCCCCTAAAACTTTTGTTTTTCTAAAAAATTTTTTTAAAGTTTATTTATTTTTAGGGTGCCTGGGTGGCTCAGTCGGTTGAGTGCCTGACTTCGGCTCAGGTCATGATCTCACGGTTTGTGAGTTCAGGCCCCGAGTCGGGCTCTGTGCTGACAGCTCAGAGCCTGGAGCCTGCTTCGGATTCTGTGTCTCCCTCTCTCTCTGCCCCTCCCCTGCTCACACTCTGTCAATCTCTCTCTCAAAAAATAAATAAACATTAAAAAAAATTAAAAAAAAAATAAAGTTTATTTATTTTTGAGAGACACCTTGAGACAGAGAATGAGCAGGGGAGGAACAGAGAGAGAGGGAGACACAGAATCTGAAGCAGGCTCCAGGCTCTGAGCTGCCAGCACAGACCCCGACGTGGGGCTCGAACCCACAAACCGCGAGATCATGACCTAAGCCGAAGTCAGATGCTTAACTGAGCCACCCGGGCGCCCTTTAAAGTTTTTTAAAATTCATTTCCTCCCCATATATCCCACCCTTCGCCCACACCCATTAGAAATCGATCAAAGGTATTATGGGCTGTGTTGTGTCCCCCGAGTTCACATGTTGAAGCCCTCAGCCCTGTCACCTCAGAATGTAGTTGCAGATAGGGCCTTTAAAGAGGTGAGGAAGTTAAAATGAGGCTGTTAGGGTGGGTCCTAATCCAACAGGGCTGGTGTCCGTCTAAGAGAAAGAAAGGACGCTGGGGATGCCGCCACAGAGAAAAAGTCACACGAGGACACAGCAAGAAGACAGAGGTCTGCAAGCCCAGGAGAGAGGCCTCAGGAGAAACCCGCCAGCACCTTGATCTTAGCCCTCCAGTCTCCAAGCACTTTGAGAAAACGAAACCCCACCTGTGGGATTTTGTTACAGCAGCTGGAGGTGACTAATACTCAGGCCCGTTTAAAAAACAATGCCTGACTCGTGTCAACTTGGCAGACATAACACTTTGAAACTACAGCTCACAGATATGTTCTAGAAATGGACGAAAGTGAAAAGGGCTGTATCACCATACAAAGAAAGCCGCCCATGAAGGTCCAGTCGACATTTGAAATAAGCCAGTCCAAAGCTCCACGGCTCTGTCGAAGTCACTACACGTCAAGGCTGTCACCCCCCCCCCTCCGTTAGCACTTCATTTAATTTGGTTTATAAAAACAATGAACTTCATCAATCCCTCACAGCGTGTGTGGTGATTCATGCAGGAATAAAAAGTGGCAATAATAATAATAACTCAACACCGAGACAGATTCATTTCAACTGGCGATAACTGCCGAAATCTATGACAGCATTTGTTGTGGCTGTTTTATCGCCGTCACTAGAACTCCTCATTTGTAAAAAATACAAAGGCCAGAGTTATTTTTGCAGAAATCTTTGCAAACGTGAGTATTTTTAGGAGACATTAGGAAAAAAAGAACTCGGAATTTCTCTCAAATGAAAGAATCCCAGATGCCTCTTGGAAGCGCTGTGCGCACGTCAGGGGCATGATCCTGGAGTCAGATCCCTGGGTTCCAATCCTGGCTCTGCCCGGGTGTGTGCGTGCACACACGTGTCTCTTCGCCGGTGTGTGTGTGTTGCTGCCGTTCTCTGTGGCTCAGGGTGCTCCATCTGGGAGGAAGGGGAGACCGTGCTCTCCCAGCAGGGGGTGAGGAGGACTAAATGACTTAGCCCATGTGACACGGCTCCCCCAGCACCTGGCACGTGGCGAGGGCTCGGCCGGTAGCTGCTCCTATTAAATGGGTTTTAACCCTCAGCATCTAGTACTTAGACCTCCACAGCCTGTGTCCTCGGTGCTGTCCTTTCCCTCATGACAGTCACCTAAGATGTAAGACGGGATGAAGGTCCAGGCTTGTGGGGATGGGGGATGGGGGAAGGGGGAGACACCCTGTAAAGCGCTCCGCCGATGTGGTCAGCTACCCAACAGCAGGACCGTTGTCAGTGTGTCACCACCTAAGTGTGGAAGCTTCCGGGGAATCAGATCCCGGCTCATTCTTCAGCTTCACTCTTCCTCACCATTTCACCATACGGCTAGGTGCAGGCACCGTTCTCACCACTGGCCTCGTGATCTCCCACCTCACAGGTACCGCGGGGTGGATCCCGAGGGTGAGGCGGGGGGAGCCGGCGGGCCAAGCCAGCACAGAGCCGGATCCGGCCCTGCGGCCTGTGCCCTTAGCCGCACCCTGCAGGCCTTTCTCTGCTTGGACCTTCCAGAAGACAGAGAGCATCACGGACCGCATAGAAAGACACAGTGATGGCCCGGGCAGGCTCTGATTACTGCCACCAGGCTGGGGAAGACCATGAGTTTGACCTTCAAAGCTCTCTGCAGAGAGCTTCCTGCCTCAGGGGTAAAGGGAGGGGGGGGAAGCATCTTCCTTGGTCAGACTTTGCCAGGGGGGACATATTGAGCACACTCTCCTGTGGCCGGGGCATCCCCTCAGGGGTCGGGGTGTGCTGGCTGTAAGGGGGTCGCTGGCGGCTTTCTCTGTCCCTGCTCAGTAGCAGGCTAGAGGGCCCCACAGCCGGAAGTCGGGCAGGGGGACGAGAAGGCTCTCCCTAGGATTACTCACGTCTCAGCCCCCGTTTCACACAAATATGCCCAAAGCACTAACTGCAGGTGTCCCAGCACATCGTGAAAAGTGTACCGCACCTTTGTTTTTACCTGACAAGAGCCGCTGAAATGTTATTCGAGGGAAAGCTAGTCCAGCAAAAAGAAGGGGTGCGAGGGTCCCAGAACTGTTCAGGTGAGAAGAAAAGAAACCAGACCAGAAGCCAGCCGAAGTTGTAGGTTAGGAGCAAACCCAATAATCTAGGCAGGGCAGGTGAGCCGGGGCCCCCACCCCGCCCCCCAGGGCTGGGAGGTCAGGTGGAGATGAGGGCAAAGGAGCAAGGTCCACGGCAGTTAGCAGCTACAGCTCCCTAGGAGCAGGCACGGAGAACTCACTGGCCAGCAGTCCTGACAGGGGCTTCCAGGTCCACAGGAGGCGGGACGGAGGTGGGGGGAGTGTGTGTGTGTGGGGGAGCAATGACTTGTGCTAAAAAATGAGCCCCTGAAAAATTTCCAAACTTACCCCTGATGGTTTGATCCCTAAGAGAGCAGAGGAAGAATGGAGGGAAACTGCTATTCTGTGCTTAGAATCGAAGACGAAGGTGGCAAGGCCCTGACATTATACAGGGCAATCCGGTCACATTCCAGGGGTAGAAATGAAGTTCAGGGTCATGGCGTGATGGCCAGGGCCTTGGAGCTCTGGATCAGACCTAGACAGGCCGGGCTGCCCTCCACAGCCGTGTGCGCTCCATTCTGCAACGGGGCTGTGACCCAAAGGACAAACTGCACGGTGACTGGACCAGGATGGGGACCCTGCTGGGCAGCCTGGGCCAAAGCTGAGGAGGGGGTGGGGGCAGCCACACGGGTATCCTTCAGTTTAGGGAAGCCAGTCCCTAAAAGTGCAGGGAGGATAGGGTCCGAGCCTGGAAGCCCAGCAGAGAAACCTGGCACTAGCAACTGGAGCATAAGGCTAGGGGTTCACTCCCCACCCCAGCCGCCCTTGCAGGTGGGCTGGAGCCACTGAACTGGGTTCTGGCCAAGGCTGGCTATAGCAGCCAAAGAAAAGTGATGCAGTGACACGTGGAAGTCACAGGTGTGACCGTGAGCCCCCACACCATGGCCTACACCCACTGTCCCCTCCGCACAGGCCATGCCAGCGGGGGCCCCGGCCCCTGCACTTGCTCCTTGTGGGAGGGCCGCCTGCCCGAAAGGGAAACAAACCTCGACCAGTTCAGCCTGGGATTCCGGGGTGTCTGTTACGACAGTGAGCACTATTGGACTTACTGATAGAACTGTAATTAATACTTCATACTTTTAATATAACTGGGACTAATACAGTACTTGATACAATAGTGAGTGTTCCCTATATAAACACAAAGATTCCCCAAGCGGGGAAGGGGAAAGCATGTCCCGAACCAAGCACGAACGCACGGGGCGTCATCCTGAATGGGAGGAACATACACAGAGCACGAGGCAAAGTCCTGAAGAGCAAAGTGAAACCTAAACCGTGTTTTAGAAATGCTGCGTTCTACCCCGACTTGAAGCGTCTGAAAAAAAAAATGCAGTGACTAGAGGGGTCTTTTTTTTTTCTTTTTCTTTTTCTTGGCATGTCAGGAGCGAAGGCAGACCTCTTCCCTGTATTCTTCCAGCGTTAATCAGTGACTGGGTTGAGGGCACTGGGGGCAAGCTGGGCAAATCTGTGGCTTTACGCTTTAATACAATAAAAGACAAATTAGTCTTTCATTGCTAGCAATACACTGGCCTCGGTAACATGAAAAACCTTCTGGAGATGATTTAGGGAGAACCATCACCCACAATCTTTTAAATGCATCCTTAACTCACATTTGAGTGACTGATGTAACAAAGAATTCAATTATCGTGAAGTTACTAAAAAAAGTAGTCTACTTCCCGTTTTACTTTAAATAAATACAGTCGTGTTTATGTTTCCGTACGACTCAGCTCTAGAAGGGATGGGAAGTCTACTTTTCAAAGAAAACCATACGTAAAATTAGTAACGCTCAAAGCTATCCCATAGATTTACGAGAACTTTACTGACATATGGTTTTGGCTACCCTGGGAGATGGAGGGGAACGGGGCCAGCAAAATGTATTGAAGAGTGAGATTTTATCCACGTCGCTGCCACAAACTCCCGAAGACAGGCAGAAATGAGTAACAGTGTGTCTGATAATTACGTTCTCCTTTCTGCCGTGGCGCACTGGTCCTGCTGTGTGATGCAACAGAACCTCGCTAATTCTAACTTTGCTAATCTGTATTTGCAAGAATGCTCATAAAACGAGCGGTCTCAGCCCATTTCTCCGCAGATACTTTGTAGCTGAGAGCAGTGGCGGGGTCTCCAATCATTAAGACTTCATTACTTTTGCCAAGGGCCGGGCCAGGATGACAGGAGCACTGCAGCGTGGGAGGTGATGCCTCCACCAGTCTTGCCCCGAAGCTGGTATTTAAGGTGGTGCTTTGCGCCACTTTGGGGAGCTACTCCGTTTTCCTTGGTCTCTCCCATAAGTACAGGAGGCATCTGTGTTACCAAACTTCTGTTGGCTTTTCTCTTGTCAGTCCGTCTTTTGTGAGCAGTAGGAGGGTCCTCAGCCAAGAATTTAGAAGGGTGGAGGGAAACACTGGCACACGGTAACACTCAGCACAGGCTGGTTACTACTTCCGCTGCTAAGATGCTACCTAAACTGGCTCACAGCCTCCCTGCATCACTACGACTCACTGGAGGCAGCTCAGAAGTTCAGGGACCTTGTGCATCCTGCATGCTCTGTCTGGGGAAAGTGAGAGGTGAGAAGAGGCTTGGCTTGGGAGAAACTCACTAGGGAGCTATTTATTATTTTGTGCCTGACACTGTGCCAGCCCCCGGGGATGAAGATCTCAGTAAGTCCCAGGCAGAAGCAAGGAGAAGACAGGCAGACAGGCGCACGAAAGTGTGACAGTAAGGAAACGGAATGTCATAGGGATGCACAGGAGGGTCCCTGGTGCAGACAGCAATAACGAGAAAACACAAAAGAACATGAAGACAGTCATGGGAGAGAATTTTATTGTTTCTGATTGAGGATGTAGGCACAAGTCTTTGTCATCCAACTTAAGCACTTAATGAGAGGGTTCCTAAAGTTTTTAAGGTTGTTATTTGATTTATGAACGGTGCTCTTGGCTATCTTTGATGATTATTCTTTATTATAGCAGGTCTTTCTTTTCTTTCTTTCTCTTTCTTTCTTTCTTTTTAAATTCTTTAATAACATCTACTCTGCAGAGCTTCCTACTCTCTGGCCGGAGTAAGCAAGCAGACCCTGAAGCTCACCCTGCAGGGAACTCTGTGATCTGGGAGAGTGCGCTGAGGGGCACTACTGGGAAACAAAATACCGCAAGCCAAGCCGTAGAAAGCAAAAGGCCCCTTTCTAACCTGCGCCCCTGGGCCAGGATGCCAGGCCTTTCCTCTGACTCTGGCCAAGAGTGACCAGTCTCAGAAAATGCAGAATAACAGTGACAGATCCCTAAGCAGCTCCTTCTTGACTGGGAACCCAAAGGCTGAAGGACCTGTCCTGAAGTCACTTGAGTTTACCTGTGGGGTTAAACGCCCTTTGGCTCTGATCCTGATGGATGGAAGGGACTGAGCTGAAGAGTGTCCTGGGCTTTCCCAGAGGAAGGTCAGCTGGCCCAACCCTCCCATTTCAAAGATTAGGAAAAGTAAGCCCCAGAGAAGTGACAGGCCTCAAAACTTAGAACCCCAGGTTCACTGCTCACCAGCACAAAAGTTGGTTCCTTGCACCTCAGGGCATAAATAAGCCATTCAGTTCGTAATTCGCAAAGCCTTAGCTGTTCAAAATTCACAGAAAATCAGAGTCCTTTAAGAAATTTCTCCCAGGGAGTTAACAATGTACAGTTTATACCTCTGATCTTAAAAATCTCCATATGGATATGTCTCTCCATGCAATTTAATTACTGCTACGTGGATTTGGTATCATTCCAACAGATACGCTTTAATGCCACTCATTCCCCCGGGACAGGGGAGCCATGGGCAGACTAATGCCACATAGTCCAAGGACATGACTGCAACTGGAGGGGTTCCTTCCTGCAGAACCGCCCAGGTGAGCAGGCAGCTGGACGTGGATCCCTAACAGGAGGAATCCAAGGTCAGAGTTATCTTTAAAAGAAATCCCTCTGAGGTCCTGTTTTTTGTAACTAATGCAATACAAATGGCCCCAAAGCCTGTCTTCCCCAAATCCCACGCCTCCTAAGTCCCCATACGGCAGTCAGCCATTTTTCTTCCCTAGTGCCAGTTAGCTTTCCTGTTGTTGAGAGCTTTTTTCACCAGTGAAAAATATTACCTACTCTGGAATGCACCTTATTGAAAAACTGCTCTGTTGCCCCTGTTGAGGCAGAGACTTAGTGTCCTAACGTGAGGACAGCAGATGGCGATTAGGCGACTCTACTGGAACAAGAATGGGCCCAAATGGGGCACAGAAAGCAGCCACGTTTCCCTAAGGCTTCTGTTACTAGAAGGCTGAGTTCATAACACTAACTTGTACAGTTTAGACTCTGAAAGACCCACACACACAGAGGCGCCGGTAGCCTTTGAGTCTCTCCCTGTGTCCTTCCATATGGATCGATTGTCATTCCAGAGACAGCGACCCATTTGGACAGAGTCGAAAGAACAAACGGGAACCCTGCTCCGAGAGGGAAGAGGTGGGCCCTAGGAACTTAAAAAGTCTGCTTAGATTCGTTTTTTTTGTTTTTTGGTTTTTTTTTTTCTCGAGAAAGCTGACTCTTTATCCTGGATTTAATTAACTTCCTTGGCTCATAAGTTCAGGATTTGCAACAACAACAAAAAAAGTCCGAGGAAAAACTTTTAAGAAAAAGCTGGATGCGAAAGAAAGTCGGGAAGGGGAGGGGGGAATCACACTGAGTGATTAATGATAAAAATTATTTCCGCTTCTCTAGTTCTTTTATCCGCACGAAATGCTGTCAGCCTACAATTAATCGTCACCACGACACGACACACATGGACTTTTCAGCGTTCCGGCTGCCCGTTTTCCTAAGACATCTGTCTGTCCCTTCTAAGTACGCACTCGGCCCAAACTTTCTCGGGGGAAGTTGTGCAAGCGACTTTCTTCCAATCATTCTGATTTGCATGCAACTCCCACGGGCCGGCGAAGCCGGGGGCGCTCGGAGCCCAGGCGGAGCCCCCGAGCGGAGCCCCCGAGCGGCCCCCGCGCCCCGCAGCCGGGGCGGACGCCCCCGCCCGGCGCCCCCTCCGCGCCCCGCGTCCGCAGGTTCGAGCCCGCCCTCGCGCCCCGCGGCGGGAGAGAAAGTGGGAACGAGTCAGTACCGGCGGGCGGATGTCCGGCTTTCGTCTCTAGCTTCCCCTCGGGAGGCGAAGACATGATGCGACCGCGCGTTCGAGGGGCTGCGACGGCGACGGCGACGGCGACCACGGCGGGCTCGCGAGCCGGGAGAGGGGCGCGCGCGAGCTTGAGCGCCGGGCTGCGAAGGAGGCGCGCGCGGGGGGCGGCGGGGCCGCGCACGGAGGCAGCAACTGCGGTCGCCGGGAGGGGGCGCGGCCGCCGCGCGCCGACGTGGCGCGTCCCCCTTGCCTGCGGCTGCGCGTTGTCTTCACTGCGCCCGGCCCCGCCCAGCCGCCCCCGGCTCCTCCCCCCCGCTCTGTGCACTGAGCATGCGCGGCTGGCAGGGCCACGTTGGAAGCTGCGGCCGCGGGCGCGAGAGGAAGAAGGAGGGTGAGGGTGGGGTGTTTGCGGTTAGAGGAGGCGGGGCTGATGCTGGCACAGACTCCGGCAGGAGATCGAAAGGGCCCAGCGGGAGGGTGGCCCCTTCTCGCGCCGCGCTTCACCCCGCCCCCCCGCCGGAGGGGCGGTGACGGAGGTGCGGAAACTGCCGCCGGCGTGGCGCGCGCAGAGGGTGATGCAGGTTGTCTGGGAACCGGCCCGCGGCCAGGAGTGCACACCCTGCTCACACTTGGAGCGACTAATTATGTGCGGAAATGAGACCCCACGTGGGACCGACTAGGAGCCTGAGGATTGCAGGGATTTGCTCAAAGACCCTGCATATGGGAGTGCCCCCCGCAGCCCCCAGGAGAAACACGGCGCTGTGAAGCCAGGGACCAGGACTGAGTTCTTGCGCTGCTGCCTCTGTGCCCCCCGGCGTGCTGTGGGGCGTGATTTGGGTTCTGTCCAAAGCTGATCCTTAGCCTTCGTGCCCTGCTTCGCATCACTCCCGCCTTCTCAAGCGCTTTGCAATTGCAGGTATCCTCTCCTGCACCATCCATCCCGCCTTGCCGAATTAGCGTTCAAACATGCCCAGTGTCTTGAGGAAAGGAAATACCATCGTCTCTCTTGGCTGTACATCCTACCCTTGGCAATACAACTGATCAAAGAGGTTAAACACCTCACTCCCCCTTTACCCCTCAGCCCAGTCCAATCCAGCTGCCCCCGAGGTTACCCTCAAACAGGCATGGTTCTTTTATCAAGGTTACTTATGACCTCCATGCTGCCCAATCCGGTGGTCACCTTTCCATCTCATCCTACTTGGCCTGTCAGCATTGACCTGGCTGACCGTCCCTCTCCTCCTTAGCCTCCTCCTAACTCTGTTAGGTGTGTTGGCTTTATTTCTAGATTTATAGACGTTTGAATATTCTAAGGCTCACCATCAGCCTTCTTCTGTCTGGATCTTGTTTTATGGCAACATGCAGGCCCATGGGGATGACTGTCATTCATTTACTTACGGATAACAAATCTGCAAACCCATTTCTCTACCCCTGTTTCTCCACTAAGCTTCAGACTCCCACTGTCTCCTTGACCTCTGGGTGCCTAACCCAACGCTGCCTAAGTGTGCATCACAGCACATATGCATGTTCTACCCACTGGGGCTTTCTCCCCACATTTCAATAGCATTAATAGCAACATAGTTGTTGGCCAGGCGGCCGTCATGATGTAGTTGTCATTCTTTTCCATTCATTCACATCAAAACTCGCAGACAGGTGTCAGCAGCTTAGAAGAAAATCCGAAATAAATAGCAGGGCGCTCTTTTTAAGAGGTGAGCCATCACTAACACTCTAAATGGGACAGTGAGAAAATCCACAGACCCTCTGGATATGGATCCTGAATGGAAAGAACCTTTAAGGATACCTAACCAATTAATTGTATGAAGATTTTCCTTTTTATGTATGTGCATGAGTGCTATGTAAAGACTCATGTCTTAATAATTCTGAAAGAACCGTTTCTAAGAAGTATAAAATAATTCTAGAAAACATTGTGTTATAGTTTAATTGGCAGCATTTTTGCCCCTAGTGGGACATAAAGCTGCATGTGAAGAGTGATGACGTCTTCAGGGGCATGTGGCATTGCTAGGGAACCCTGGGGTAAAAGAAAGAGGCTTCTGAGGAGGGAGTCAAGCTACTCAAGGACCTTGGTGGCCCCACCGGGCTGCCCTGAGGCCTGTTCTGGGACTACGCTGACTGGAACACTCTGGAGTGATAGTCATGTCTAGTTTTACATGTTCAAAGCAGCATTTCTGATTCTCGCTCCTAGCCCCAAATACCTTTCCACCTAGAATAGCATCCAGACTACGGTGTGGGGTACCTGCCTAGTCAATAGCATTACTACTGAAGAAAATGTGGTTGTGTAAGGAACTTGGCTTGGAAAAAAACCGTCTGAGTTTTTCCCAGCCTCCCTTGCAGCTAGGGGAGGGCACATTCTGCCATGGAAATGTAAGTGGAGGTTTGTTGGGAGATTTGTGGCAACATTTTGCACGTTTGGTGTGAAAACTGCTCTTTCTCGTGTTGACCTCGTGGCTCACACTGCCTCGAATTCAGACAGCAGGTGCAAAGCAGAGCAATCCTATTGCAACTGTGAGGCAACTAAGGGCATGAATGCCATGTGCTCAGGGTGGCAGAATACACGGGCTTGAGGTTCTTGGTCGGGTGTGTGTGTGGGGGGGGCTCCGCAGAGCAATGGACCCGCTTCCAGACCATTTAGATCAAGTCCCTGTGGTTGGTGTCTTTACATGTGGCCAAATGCAACCCCCAGCACATGTGGCCTCCCAGGCCCTGTGTGATGGGGGCTGTGCCCACCTCTAGGAGCTCATCCCTCGTGGCCCGTCTGGCCACCCTGGCCTTTCTGATACTCCTCGAGTGTGATAAGCCAATTCTTCCCTTTGGGCCTTAGCATTAGCCATTCCTTCCACCTGGAACTGTTTCCTCCAGATTATCCCCCCAGAATCCTTCTTATTCTGGAGCCAGCTTTTCCATAGGGCCTCCCCTGCCCACCAGATCTGAAGCAGCCAGTTAGGTACGTGACTCTCATCCCTTTGTCTTCACGGCACCTCATCCTCCTCCAGAATCCCTCATCCGTCTTCTGGGTGTCAGCTGTCTGTCTCCTCTGACTAGCACTGGTTGAGTGCCAGCCCCCAAAGAGGAGAGACCTTGTCCAGTTTGTCCACTGCATGCTCAGCACCCAAAACCAAGGTGGGCACATCAAAAGCGTTCAAGGGATGCCTGGGTGGCTCAGTCGGTTAAGCATCCAAGTCTTAATTTTGGCTTAGGCCATGATCTCACTGTTCATGATTTTGAACTGACAGCGTGCAGCCTGCTTGGGATTCTCTCTCGCTCTCTCTCTGCCCCTCCTCTGCTTGCGTTCTCTCACAAAACTGAGATAAATAAACATTAAAAAATAAATAAAAAGCACTCAATGGATATTCTCGCTCATAACTCCAGAGCATGGATGCATTTAATTTCCCACAATTGTTACCAAAATGAAGAGCAGTGAATGAGGACTATGCAGAGAATGGCAACATCAGTACAGATGGCCGCTTGTCCTTTCTAACATTTGCTCTCGCTGTGAACACGTTTGTGTATGCATGTGTGTACGTGCATGCGTGTGTGTGTGTGTGTGTGCACGCTCACATGCATATGCATGGGTGTGTCCAGCCTCACCAGTCCCAGATGCCTGAGGATAAATGCCAGGCACCACCCATTGGAAAGTTTCTATATGGCCATGCACACTCAGATTTTGTTAGAATTGCTGGGTGACTAATCTTATTTGAAGCTCACTGTAATTCTGAGAGCAAGGCAGGTTTTTTTTACCAAGAAAAACAAAAGCAGACAGAAAGAAGAAAGGATTGTTGGGTTGACATGGGACACAACTCTCGACTGCACACTGGGACCAGAAGCTGGATTTTTGAAGCCCCAATACCATTTTCTCCCGCCTTCCAAATAGAGTTTTGTGAGCTATTTCCCCCTTCTTCTCTAAGTAGACTTGCCCAATCCCAAATGGTGCTGGAAGAAATGGTGCTGAATGTAAGATACTTCTTTTTCAATTAAAAAAAATTTTTTATTTTAGATGAGAGTGTGCAGGGGAAAGGGGCAGAGGGAGAGAGAGACAGAGACAGACAGAGAGAGAGGGAGAATCTTAAGCAGGCTCTGTCCTCAGCTCAGAGCCTGATTTGGGGCTCGATCCCATAACCCTGGGATGATGACCTGAGTGGAAACCAGCAGTTGGACACTCAACTGACGGAGCCACCCAGGCACCCCTGTAAGATACTTCTTAATGTGAATACTGTAAGCACTGGAAAAAGTATTGGAAGAAGGAACAGGAAATGCAGACCCTCTTTTCCATGTGTGAATGTTATACCCTGGGCTACATCCCTGGAGCTTTCTGAGCCTGTTTCCTTATCTGCACATTCCCTCAGAGAGGTGAACACTAACCTCCCCCAAGACTGGTGTGAGATCAGGATTGAGTGCTGCCTGTGCTCCATGTAGCTCTGCCTCAGCACATTAACCGTCCACGAGATCCTGAGACCCAAGGACTTCTCCGCCCTCATCCATGGAGAAACCCAGTCTGCGAAAGGCCAAGCATGGGAATCGGTGGCTGGTACCTGGAGACCCGAGAGAACCCTGTGCTGGCCACCGTCCTGCCCTGTAAGCCTCAACATACCGTAGAATGTAGTGTTACTACTACAAAGGGAGTTTTCATGAGAATTCACGGAATCCATGAGCTATCCTATAGCGTATTGAAATAACCCCACCTATCAATCACTGTGGTGAACATTGCTTCTTTATTCCAGACTGGCCCGTACGTTATGTCTTCTCATGCTGTCTGTCTGATGGATGAGAGTTTTTATATTCGTACTCACTATGCAGAATTTGTTTTCCATCGTTGATATTGCTCAGAAAGGGAGAGCGGCATTCTTGACTTTGTAACATCCAAGGTATTTCTTACTATATTATGGAGGTTTTAAATAATATTAATTTGAATATAACTTATATGACACCCCCACACACACACACATACAGTACTTGAAAAGAATATGCATGTCCTAGAGCCAAATAAAAATCGTAGAACACCACACATCTTACACACACACACACACACACACACACACACACACACACGAGGAATCCTTTGGGATTTCATTGGGCTTCCACTTGTCAGTCACAGGGTAATTGAGAAGCACTTTGAGGCATTTTTCAAAAGTAGTTTAACAGCTAATAAAAGACACGGAGGTCGATTTTAGTCGCCTATGAGGTTACCCTCTGGCTCAGGATGTTTGAAGAAAAAAATAAGCAGCGTGAATCTTGGCAACACATTTTTATCTGTATTTGGACGTTAGAAAATAGAAGCCGCAAACAGGATGAGAGCGCTACTGCCGTGAATACTGATTTCCCACGGAACCGCACCTGCTACGGAGGCGATTTATGAAAAGTGTGTTCCAGCAGGGAGAAATGGCGTGGGGGGGGGGGCGCGGGGGGCAGGGACAATCTTGTTTCCGGCTCTTTCGCAGAGTCATTATTTGACCTTGCACCGCATTTCGTGATTGTGGTTCCATAGTGGAGGCCGTAATACGAATCCTACTCGGGGATTCAAACAGTTATTCAATATTATGCCTTAGCATTTATCTCCTTATATAAAATTCTTACAAGGGTGTATGAATTGCTATAAGTAGAAAAAAATAAACATGACAAAGGCATCAAGAATAAAGAGACTTTCAGCAAGATAAAATCATCTCAAGGGAGTCTGAAATTGAAGAACAACATATTTTGCTTAGCTTTTTTTTTTTTTTTTAAATCTATTCAGGATTCAGTGGTACTAGGATATTATTTTATCCTTTTCCCATTAAGAAAATTCAAAAGTTTCCTCAGGGAGAGTATGTCATTGTTAGAGAGCTTAAGTGAAAGACGAACAGGATGTTGGGGGGCTGCTTCTGCCTTTCGGCCGTGAGCCTCTGCTCACACCGTCCATGTGGGATCGGTCTGGGAAGGAGAATCTACAAATGACGGAGCGCTCGTCTTGGGGGCTGCAGACCAAGGTTTGAGACCCAGCCTGATCACACTATGTGTGGCATTGGGGAAACACTATCCTCTCTGGGTCTCAGAGCCTCCTCCCACCCCGCCTTAAAAATGGAAGTAATCATACACCCCTCTAGAATGTTTACAAGAAGTGCATGGGATCACATATTGAAGATGCTTGGTAAACTTTAAAGAACTAAATACAAGTCTGCCCAAAGCACATGACTTGTTGGAGATTTTAGAGAAATCGCAAAATAAACCTATACTTGTATACTCAAGAGGGAATGAAAGTAGAAAAAAAAAGCAAAAAGCGTTTCAGTATCGTAAAAAAAGATAGTTTTGACCTCATAGCTCCCCTGAATGGGTATAGGGAAACTCCAGGAGTCCCCGGACCACATTTTGAAGACTGCTGTTCGAGATCATTCTTTAGACACATTGATTTAAGATTAAGAATAAAAAAGCATTTAGGTTAAAAAACAACCACCACCCTGTAGTTGGTGGAGATGTCAGCCTTACGATAGGCTCGAACCGCAGTGCCATCTGGCATCCCCTAGAGTGGTCCAGGTTAGCCGGTGGGCACTCAGGACTGATTCACAGGTGCTGGGCCAGCCAGGTCAGATGCGGGGGTGGCGTGGGCTTGTCTTCCCAAATGACAGCTGCAGCCCCCACTGGCTGGGCTTCCCCACTCCCCACCGCTGTTTCCAGACGGGCAAAGCCCTCCTGTTGTGCTGCTTGCTTTCAGAAAAGCAGTTTGAGAAATCTTAGAGGTTTGATAGCCTTACTGACACCAGTTTTCAAAAGAGCTGTTTTCACAGGCTTTTTAAAAAAAAAACAAACATATAATTGACATATAACATTGTATAAGGGTAAGGTACACAATGTGATAGTTGGATATATTTTGAGATCAAGAGTCAGATACTTAACCAACTGAGCCACCTAGGCACCCCAAGTCTGTACTCTTAAACATCTCCCCAATTCCTCCAACCCCCAGCTCCTAGCAACCACCAATCTTCTCTCTGTTTCTATGATTCAACTTTTTTAGATTCCCCATATAAGTGATATCACACAGTAGTTGTCTTTCCCTGACTTATCTCACTTAGCACAATGCCCTCGGGATCCAACCCATGCACATCCCATTAACTAAGGAAGTAAAAAACCTGTACAATGGAAACTATAAGAGTTTGGTGAGAGAAATTGAAGACACAAATGAATGGAAAGGTTATCCCATGTTCACCGATTAGAAAAATTAATGTAGTTCAAAAGTCCACACCACCCGAAACCATCTATAGATTCTAGGGGGTCCCTGTCAAAATTTGAATTGTTTCTCGCAGAAATAGCGAAAACCATTCACAGACTTTTAAATAAGAAACGGCAGAAGATCTCAAAGAGGAGGCTATTGGCCATTTCTTTCCCCTCCAAAGCTGCGGGTTGTGCCTTCTCTTAATAAGCACAGACGTTTTGACTACTACATAGGAGATATTTGGACGCCTTTCATGTAAGAGCGCTTTTTATAAACACATTAAAAAATAAAATTAATATACTTTAGAAAACCTAAATAATAGAGCAATGCCCAAAGGAGAATTTGGACACTTCTTGGTGACACATGTCCCCACTTCTTAATAATCCTATCAGCATTAGGATGATAATATTTAATAACATCTGGCTTCCAGAAAAAAAATAGATAAGGATTCTTTTTAACTGTCTTATTTTGTGCACTGTCCCTCAGTTTATGTTAGTCTGATGTTTCCCTCATTCCCTGTTATACAGGGGTTATGGATGTTTGGAAGGAAGACCATGGAAGGGAAGCGTCATTTTCTCTCCACATAATTTCAAGGGCACATGCTATCAGTATAGGTTATCATAGGTGAGGTTATTTTATAGATTTAAGTTAATGTACTGGTAAGTTCAGCTATTTATGAGGAATCAGTGTGAACAGGGGCTAAGTTATTTGTGTCATAACTTTCAACTGATAAGCCTGTATCAACAAGCATACACATGGCTATGATTCTGGAAGATTCTGGAAGATACCTTTGGGCACTTCTTCACTTTCTCTCTCTCTCTCTCTCTCTCTCCTTTGCTAATGAGAGGAAGAGAGTTTTATTCTCTCTCACTATTCTGAGGTTAGAGTTGGCAAATAATTGCCCTAACAAATTTAAAGCCTATTTTCCCTGCTGAGGTTACCTGGGTTTCCTTTTAAGCCATCTTTCTTCCTAGTGAAGTGATTTAACAAAACCGATTAATTATTCCACTCGGGTGGAAGTATCTGTGTGTGACTTTGCAGGCTAGAGAAGGCTGTAAATAATGATTTCGGTGGGCGTCCTCCTTCTCACCATGTTTGCGGAAAAGCCAGCTCAGCTTTTGCTCAATTTTTAGGGGAAAGTCCGAGCTTGGGAAATACAATTGCGATTGATCTAGATAAGAACAAATCTCAAGCCCATCCTTCAGGCTTGGAGGGACCCTCTGGGGCACCCTTCAGAGCTTTTTACTGACATAAATTAATAAACTGCCTTTGGCCATGGAAAAGATAAAAGAAAATATGCAAGCTTCCGCTCGCTTGAGACTTACAACATGACCATTCATCTTCCTAACAAAGAACCACGGAGTGTTTGGGTAAAGAAAAGTTACGCTGAAGGGATCCCTTGCAGGGTCCGTGGAAAAGGTGATGTGACTTCACACCCACAGATAGCAGAGAGGGGCCTAGTTTTTTGTCCTTTGCACCCTTACAAATTGCACATAAATGAAAAGCAGTGCCCCTAATGGATTCATTACACAATTTGAAGCCTTGCTGTCCACCCTCTCCCTGCTCCCCTGCACCCGCCGCCCCCCGCCCCCGGCAATTCTACCTTGCTATTTTTTTTCTGATACTGAAGTCTGTCCTATCCCATTAGACACACCGTTTACCACAGGCTCTTTCCATCAACTGCCCTCTGCTTTTATCCCAGGTTCCCTGGGATTCATTTCCAGCTTCCCCAACTTTCACTGAGCTGATTGGAGAACTGAATGTTCCTTGAGATTCCAGGCAGAAGGCTGGTGCTGCTATGGTAGCTGAGAGACAGAAAAGAGCCCTGTCCTTATCTACTCATGAGGGGGTCCTGGGAGACATGTGCTGGCCTGAGCTCTCTCCTGGGGTCCTTGTCCTCTTCCTACGATCCCAGGGGTTTAATGGCAGGGGGAGGGAGGCACAGTTGGCTACCAGGCCCTGAGGATGAATCTAGGAATCTCAAGACTCGGAAGGAGTTTATCGATTTCATAGACTTTGTTTCATTCAACAAATATTTTTGAGGACATACCCTATGCCAGGCCCTTTTCTAGAAAGTGAAGATAAGGTCTCAGCCTTCTTAGAGCTTACATTCTAGTCTGTCGGAGGCTGAAACTGTGCATAGTGAGCGACAGACATAAGCGTCTGATATTCTCCTCTAAAACAAACTGAAATGATGAACAACTTCCCAGTTTCTGAAGCTTTGCAGTGTTAACATGCTGGGTTGTTTCTAAACAAAGACTTCATAGAGTTCCCTGAGACACATTTTAAAAGATAAAATTCAAGTGTCATGTCATCCCCGGTTCTCCGTGCCTTTGCCGGTAAGATCCTTCCGGAAGAAATGTGGGGTGGGGAGAGGCTGTCTTGTGCTCCCCTTACCCTTTCAGGCATCGCTTATGCCCTGCAAGCTAGGGGTGGTGGCAGTCCTTTATCCTCTGGAGCAGGAGTGGGCAAATTCCCTTGTACCCATGACTGGTCTGGCTCTGGTTTCTAGAAGCTCAGAACTGAAAAATCATCACAAGCAAGCCTCTTCTTGTATCTTCGCTATAGGCTTAGAAATTATTTTTATGAGCCTTTCCTCCCATTTACATTACCGGTATCCCCTCAACAGATGGGATTGTCATGGTTGGCCCAATGGTCTTTTGTTGTGTCATTAAGTAAAATAAATGAATGGAAGTTCTCTTCTAGGTGACTAGGTAGAAATTCATCATTAGGATGGCGAGGGGAACCTTTCAGGCAATTCCAGGCCTTCCACACTCACCCCAATGCCTCGACAGTCACACAACTTCTAACATGATTCTAGGCGACAGGACAGTTCAAGGTCACGTGTTCTCTATTTTGGATGATGGTGGTCAATACGGATTCGATATGATTTGCGTGTGTTTACGATGAAGCATTTAATACATGTGTCACCTGAATGCCTTTGTCAGAAACAGTAACCTGCTAGCTCTACTTTTACTGCTAACTTCTGTTTTATTCTCAAATAGAATACGGGCTATTTTCTGTGACACTTGGCAAACTACGACCTTTGAATAAAATTTTGCCTGAGGGCTGCTGTGTAAATAAAGTTTTATTGGAACACAGCCATGCCCCTTTGCGTACATGTTGCTCCATGCTACTTTCGTGTTACCATGGCAAGGTTGAGTAGTTGTGACAGAGGTCACGTGGCCTCCTAAGCCAAAAATACTTACTTGTCTGGTCCTTGGTAGCCTGTTTGCTCACGCCTATAGACTACAGGATCAACAAAAAGTAGAAGCAAAGGGATTTGCCCTCGGTAAATATTCTGATAACGGATCACTTCGGGGTTTATGTTTCAGCCTTTATTTCTTAGGAAACGTGACACAGGTAGACCCTTCCAGAGAGTGCCATCTTTCCGATCTGTGACATGGTGACATGTGCCGTGAGGAACAGTTTATGGTGGAACGTAGGAAGACCTTGTCCGAGGGGCCACGTTGAAACTCTTCTTTGACTCAGAATATGACAGGCAGCCTCACAGATAACGTCCCCCCAGTCCCCTCCTCCTTGAGATGATATCTTTGTATAAGACACTTCCCTCCGGTGTGGGCTGGGCCTAATGACTCGCTTCCACTGGACAGAATATGGCAACAGTGACGAATGTCGCTTCTGAGACTAGGTTATAAAAAGACTGTGGTTTCTATCTCTTGTTCTCTCTTGCTCGCCTCGTTTGCTTACCTTCGGCAGAGCCAGCCTGGGAAGCGGTCCTGTGAGGATGATACCCGCGTGGTAGGAGACGGGGCCCTGACAATAACCATGTGAGTGAACTGGAAGCTGATTCTTGGCACCCGCCCCGGATGAGACCCCAGCTCTGTCCAACAGCTTGACTGCCTCCTCCCGAGAGGCTCTGAGCCAGAGGCACCCCGCTAAGCCACCCTGGATTCCTACCCGCAGAGACGGTGAGATAATTAATGTGTGTTGTTTTAAGCCACTACATTTTGGAGGTAATTTGTCATGCAACCGTAGGTAACTATTACCCAGGGAAAAAAGACTGGAGCTGAATTAGGGAACGATATAGCTTTTGGGCTTATATAACTTACTCAATCTGCTTTGTTTAAGTTGAATGAAATTAGACACTATTACACAGGTAAAGTAGTGACCTTTCCAAGTGCACTGTTATTTTCCACGAGTTCACATACCCCACCTGTTGGCAAACACTCACGGAGGCTACATGTCCTGGCCCTCGCATAGGCTGGCACACTGCTCGGGGGCGGGCAGGACCCTCCGGTGGGTCTTCCCCTGTCTTTACTCACAGACCTGGTCCGCGGAGGCCCCTGGTGGCTGCCTGGGTGGCGGGGGCATCAGGGGGCGCTGGGAGGCTGTGGCTGGAGCCGCGTGGGCAACCGAGGCAGGACCGCTGCCGCGGCTGCTTGGGCCTGGATGGAAGCCAATTTGGGCGGAGACAAATCGGTTCATTTTGCGTTCTTCACCTTTCTCTTCTCATGTACGTTCGTGGAATCTTGACGTGGGGAGCCTTTCCGAATCTGGCATATGCTTAGAACGACACAGGCACGGACGCCTGGACCCACACAGACACACACGTGTTGTGCACACACTTTGCACAACAAGGTGGAGGGCTAACAGAGCTGAAGAATTACTTCGAAGCTTGTCCGGCCCTAAACAAAGCCTCCACGTGCTGGATCTTGTGACTGTTTTTTCAAAATGCGTATCTGGGTCCTGTCCTGACCTAATTGAATCAAAGTCTCCGGTCAGCCCAGGAGCCTGTATTTATATGGTGGCAATCTGGTCACATCTGCCCCCAGCCCCCACGGGAGGCTGCCGCGTGTTTGGTGAGTGGGGAACCTGTTTCAGTTTGCTAGGGCCGCCTTAACAAACAACCACAGATCAGGGGGATTAAACCACACAAATTTATTGTCTCCCAGTTCTGGAGGCTGGAAGTCCAAGGTCAAGGCGTCAGCGCGTCGGTCCCTTCTGCAGTTGGGAGGGAGAGTCTGCTCCAGGCCCCTGTCCTCGCCCTGCGGAAAGCCCTCTTCTCCCTGCGTCTCTGTGTGTCATCTTCTGTTTACGTGTGTGAATGTTCACATTTCCCTATTTGCAAAGACAACAGTTATATTGGATTGGCTTCCACTCTAATCACCTCATGTTAATTGGATTACTTCCGTAAAGACCCTGTCTCCAAATAAAGCCCTAGGCTGAGATACTGGGGCTTAGGGCTCCAA
The DNA here is from genome assembly GCF_018350175.1 of Felis catus. Lineage (NCBI taxonomy): Eukaryota > Metazoa > Chordata > Mammalia > Carnivora > Felidae > Felis > Felis catus. Next base: position 230,845,350 of record NC_058368.1, on the reverse strand, counting down.
TACATCTTTTTTTTTGCAGGGGTGGGGGGGACAATTGGGCCCCTATTAGCACCCCTTTACATAATAGAGGACTATGTCATGAGTATTCCATAATGTTGAGATGATCAGAGCTACTGTTTTTGGGTGCTTACTCTCTGTGCTAAGTGTTTTACATGCGCTTCTTAATTTAATTTAATTTAATTTTACTTTACTTATTTTTATTATTTTTTCAAATATCATGTATTGTCAAATTGGCTAACATACAGTGCGTAAAGTGTGCTCTTGGCTTTGGGGGTAGATTCCCGTGGTTCATCGCTTACATACGACACCCAGTATTCATCCCAACAAGTGCCCCCCTCAATGCCCATCACCCACTTACCCCTCTCCCCCACCCCCACCATCCACCGTCAGTTTGTTCTCTGTGTTAGAGTCTCTTACGGTTTGCCTCCTTCCCTCTCTGTTTGTAACTATTTTTCCCCTTCCCCTCCCCCATGGTCTTCTGTTAAGTTTCTCAAATTCCACATATGAGTGAAAACATATGATATCTGTCCTTCTCTGACTTATTTCACTCAGCATAATACCCTCCAGTTCCATCTACGTTGCTGCGAATGGCATGATTTCATTCTTTCTCATTGCCAAGTAGTATTCCATGGTATATATAAACCACATCTTCATCAGTTGATGGACATTTGGGCTCTTTCCATAATTTGGCCATTGTTGAAGCCGCTGCTATAAATATTGGGGTGCACGTGCCCCTATGTGTCAGCACTCCTGTATCCTTTGGGTAAATTCCCAGCAGTGCTGTCGCTGGGTCATAAGGTAGATCTATTTTTAATTTTTTGAGGAACCTCCACACTGTTTTCCAGAGCGGCTGCACCGGTTTGCATTCCCACCAACATGCACCATTTAATTTTAACCTTCACTGCCAACGTTGACGAAACTGCTATGTTTCCCAATTTGGAGATAATAGCTGAGGTTCACAGAAATTAGCTAACTTGCCCAAGGCCTTGCCACTAGCAGATGGCAGCGCAGGGATGATGCGGACGCCATGCTTTCTTCCTGCTGTATATTCGGTTGTCCAAAGCTCTAACTGGTGCAGAAATCCTCTTCCCCTTAGCCAGTATTTGCTTTCCTATTTCCTTGGCCTAAATTCTTTGTTCTGCTTGGATGGCAGGGCGGCTGCGCCCCTCCTCATTGTCAGACCCTTGTAAGTTTCTCGGCCCTTTCAAGCCTTCACTTTTCCAGGGTACACACCATGGGTCCTCTGACCACAGTGGTTCCGTCTTCCCGGACCTCTCCAGTTTGCTGATGAGCACTTTACGGTGTTGTCCCCCGTGCAGTCTGGAGCTGGGCTTGGACACAGTCCTGCTCCAACTGTGCTGGCTTGTTATGCTCAGAGGAAACAAAAATCTCCCAGCTGCACGTGCACGGTGTCCCATCGGTCCAGGGCACACGCGGTTTCCGTCCTTTCTGTGTAAGTGCATCAGAATATAGGCTAGGCACACATTGCAAGCCAGAACTCCATGCATGCGCCCACTGTGTAGACCAGGGCAAAGTTATAAACTGAGGCACGTCAGGCCTAGTGTTCCAGACAGAGCGAAGGCCCTACTGTTGGGGTCGTTGCCCAGGTTTCCAGCTCACCGGGCTGTGCCAACACCAAACTCCCCGTGAGCAGGGCTCTCAGGGTGAGCAAGCCAGCAGCGTGGCTTTGCCGATGGCGTGTTTGGTTTCTGCCCTCTCCCGGGTGACTGCAAATCTCCTGTGTATCTGAAACCAGGAAGGACTTTCCTCTTCTCCATCTTACTGTCTTACTTTAGCTAACATAGTTGCCCTTTAGGTAACTTTCGAGAGATGGTTACTGTCCCAGACCTGTGGTTTTGTACTTGGCCTTCTGAACTATTGAAGAGATTGACATCATCACCCTGAGCGTGGCCTTGCAGCCTGCCTGGTCTTAGCACTTACTATGGGACAGGTGCCTGGCTGCTTAGCCCTCCCTCTCTTCCTCACCAACAGTGATGGGCTCTGGTTCCAGGCATTGTTCTAGATCCCAGGGATCCCAGGTTGAACAAGACAGACAAGGTTCCTGCTCTCAGGGACATTCTAACAGTGGGTCAACTGGTGACAACGAAGTAAACCAATTAAGTGCATTCAGGTTGTGCGAACAGCAGTGTTGGAAATAAACAGGACAATGAGGTGTGTGTGTGCGTGTGTGTGTGCACCTGTGTGTGCATGTGTGTGTGTGTATGTGCATAGCCTCCTCCTTCTAGATTCCTCCAATGCTAAACTCTCCAGTTTCTAATTTACACGCCATTAGCCAAGTTACATTCTATTGACCCACCTTTATGTCAGCAACCGGTCACCTGTGTCACCTCCCTTCATTTGCCAGGTAAGGGTCATGCAAAGTAAATTTTGAATTTATCCCAATTGTGGAATTAAAATGATTAAATAAGCACTCAACCACCAGACAATTACAAGTGGGTCTCGCCAGTGTTCTTGTCGAGTCCTGAATGACTGTGGGCATGGGGTATGAAATGACCTGCTTGCTAGCACCTCCCTTACATAAGCATCCACGGAGGCAAAGCAGCACCTGGAGAGTTTGTGGAGTCGAGGAAGGGGATCTCTTTCCTGTTGCTCTGCCCCCCATCTCCTCCACTTATCCAAATAAGAAGAGAGTGGCCATCCCTGGCTTACCGTCAGATGAAAACTTGGGACCAGGGGTGCCGGGCCTGGGACTCTATCCAGAAATGAAGACAGTGCATTTTTCTGGAGCCTCTCCATTCCTCATGCTTGGGGACCCCAAGCTGGCCCACTGAGTTAGGGGCTCCAACGGGCCCCTGCATGGGGAAAGAAGATCTGTGAGTGAGGCTTGGAGGCAGCCAGGAATGGGATTCTTATAAGAACAGGGGCACTTGGGTGGCTCAGTCGGTGAAGCATCTGACTCTTGGTTTCCGCTCAGGTCATGATCTCGTGTTTCATGAGATCCAGCCCCAGCATTGGGCTCTGTGCCAACAGCACGGAACCTGTTTGGGATTCTCTCTCTCCCTCATTTTCTGCCCTTCCCCCCTCAAAATAAATACATAAACTTAAAATATATTTATATTATAGAACAAGCACTGTCGTTCCAAGGTGCAAGAGGCCCTCAGACCCTGGGAGGAGAGACGGCTCTTACCAGGTCCCTGTTTTCCTGAGGCTCAGCAGGAAAGGACTGAATATCCCAACCCCTTGCATGGAGCCCTTACTAAGGTGGACAGCCTTGTAGGCTCCTTCCTTCCTTCCTTCCCTCCTTCCCCCCTCCCTCCCTCTCTCCCTCTCTGCCCACCTCCCTTCCTTCTTTCCTTCCTTTTTTCCTTCTTTCCACATTTCAGGCGAACAATCTCATTGGAGTGGAAGGCCCTGGCCTCTTTAAACAGGTACTAGCAGACTGAACTGCCTATCTCCTGAGCATCGAGGTGATGGTGTGGGTGCTGCTCTGAGCCCAGCCCCAGGTGCCTCTGAAATCTTGCCCTGGGTTGGAGTAGTCCTCAAAGGAACCTCGCAGCCTGCTCTCATGTGGCCCCTGGATGGGGGATGAGGCTAACTTTTGAGCCATCACTGCTGCTTCCAGGCTTCTGTACACATGTCCCCACACACGTGGGGGTAGGGGCAGCTGGGCTCCCTCTCCTGCTGCCCATGACTGGAGCCCACTGTTTCCCTGGAGTTTGCTCTGTGAGCCGGCTGCCTCCTTCCTGCCTTTCCCACACTGGCTCCCTCTCTTCATTGCCATCACCGAAGTTGGGGCTCCCCTCGTCAACCTTCCTTTAGCCCCGTTCTTTCCTCCTTCCAGGCAAAGGTTTCCAGCTCTCCAGAGCTCATTTCCTGTGAACCTTCTGTCCATCTTCTGTCCAAGCCTCTGCCATCTACTCTGAGGCAGAGGTGCCAGGAGTCCTTCATTCCTGATGCTTTGGACTTTGGCCAAAGCAGGAAGCAGGAAGTGAGAAGCAGGGAACAGGAAGTGAGAAGCAGGAAACAGGAAGCAGTTGTTTTCTGCTGCTGCAGGTGTCCTTCCTCTGGGGTCCAGGAAACTTCATGCCCAGGGCCAGTAAGATTAGGGAGGCAGAGAACCCTGCCCTTGGGGCTAACCTGCAGAGAATATTCAGGAAACTTGTTGACCTGCATGCTGATTTCAGCTACTAGATAAATAAGTATGAGATAAGAAAAAAATATGTATTGAGATCTATTGTAGAAGTAATTCCAATTACGGTTATTTGAATGAACTACTGGTCATTCATGCCTATTTGTCATGGGGGTAGATAGACCCTCGTGCACACTAAAAGAAGTCTACTGAACTTTGAGGCAAGTTTTCTTCAAGTATAGAGTCAAATCTGGCTCATACTTGCGCCCACCTTCCTGGTATGTTGCTTGGGTACCATGGTCTAAAAAACAGAGAGACACTGGCCTCTAATGAACGTGGAGCAGGGACCCCACTGTGGACATTTTATCAAACAGGCTACTTGTGTTTCTTCCTTTCTGCAGTTGACACATCATGGAAAATCTACATGCAAATAAAAGTTTCCCGTCAAATAGTATCTCAAATGACCTTTAGCATCTGTCTCTAAACCATGCATTCTCAAAGGGGAATCCTCAAGAGAGCATAAAAGTCATACTCCTTTGTACATTGTTCATACAGGTTTTTATGTGTCAAGCACAGATATGCATCCAATACATAGATAGACAGTGTGTCTTTAACATTAAAATTTCATCGGGGGAAGGGATTTGAACAAAAATGTCTTAAACGGCTCATGACGGGGGGTGGAGAATAAAGGTTGAGAAATGTGCCTAAATGGGTACTTTTAGCATTCTTCTATTTTACAGTATTACCTTCTAATTAGTTTTTCAATAGAAATGTGGATTTTCGTATCTTGCACTTGCTTAAAGTCAGACAGATCTCTTGAAAGTCTGTTACTGCCAGAAGGCAACATTCATCCATCTTAGCCATTGCACAGTGGCCCCCAGGAGAGTCTTCTAGCTGGGAAATCTGCCATGCTATTATAAAATAATAAGGCTGCTTATTGTCCACAGCTCGTGGAAGCAGTCTCATTATTATTTTATGGTCAAATCTCTGGCGATAATAGTACTGATAATTATAACGCCGTATTTCATGAAAGCGAGACTCCATTGATTGCAAGATGTGCCATTAAAATTTGACACAATGCTAGGATGCTGCAGACTGTCAGTTTCACTGAAGAAATGTTAAAATGTGGGGAAGTGGGGAAGCACATTTTCGGGCCAATGGAGAACAGAAATGATAGCTGATAACCTCTGACTCTTTACCACGTGCCTGGTTTATATCACTGAACACTCTCAACAGGGTGATGCCTGTTACATATGATGATACTTATTATCCCCATTTCTTAGATGAGGACAACTAAGATTCATATAGGTTAAGTAACTTGCCCAGGATTGCACAGCTCCAAAATGTTGGAAGAAAGAATCAACTCCAGGACCCTCATGCCTTAGCCTTCTGGTGAACATTAGGCTACATCTTCCTTTACCCCTCTTCAACTCCCAGTTGCCCAAAAAGCAGATGTGCTTCAGTTCACTCAACACACAAGTTTCTAGAGGTGGCACAAAATAGAACGCTCATATCTCACGAATTCACAAGGGGAATTTTAGTTTTCAAAGGCATGCTATGGAAAGAATGCTTTGGTGCTGTGGCCTCCCCACTCCCTTCTGATCTGCTGGAATGAGAATTGACCTTGAAGACAGAAGGACCAGGGTTTGATCCTCACTTCTGCACATACCTGCAGTGATAACGTCGCTGAAAGTTCACCTTTCTGAGTTTCAGTGTCTAAGTATGAGTCTTGAAGCCTGTGCCTCATAAATCCAAGCTCTCATAGCCACATGGCTTCATTAATAAACTCCTGAAGGATGAGAAGTTAAACCCACACTCCTAATAGGTTTATAGCTTTCTGCTTGGGGGTTGCTGTCAGCGAGAGGTGTTCTATTTTTATCTCTCTTTTGCCTTTGTTTTGATTGCTATTCTGTAAATGATCTCGGCCATCCAGAGTGTATTTAGCTCATTCGGCTGGGACACTTCCTTAATGGTATAGAGATAACCAATTGTAGAGTTTATATTGGAATAGAGAATTCGCCTCCCTCAAGAATATTATAATCTTAACTTATTGTTTGAGGCTCCATTGCTTTTGGGTAAATACGAAAATGTGTTTTCTCTTTCTCTATTCCAGTGGGCAGCTTTTCAAATGGACTGTAACAGAAGCTTCTCTGTTTGCACTGGGAGTCATCTCAGGTTTACATTCAGAAAACCTAATAAAAATGTGAGCAGGAAACAACCGAGCTAAAGCAGGAATGAAAAGAAATTGTTTGATGAGGATTTTGCAGAATAATGGCCCAGGGCTGTCCTCGCAGTAGGACTTGGTGGTTTCTTGGGAAAGGGGGCAGGTGTGTGTGCTCACCCCAGGTAATCATTCCCAAAGCTTCCGATGTCCCTTAGTCCCTTGTGCAAAACTACACACATTAGTCAGAGGATCCTTCCACACTGGCCTTGCTTAGATTTGGGTGTGTTTCCAGTAAGTTCTTCTTCTTTTCTGACTTTGTGTGCTATAAAGCTGTTTGAAGTAACTTTAAACCAGACTCAAAAAGATTAAAAAAAATTCCATAAGAAATGATGACTGCCAGAGATTGCCCAGTAATACTTATTCTGCCGGTTTCTGGAGAGAAAAACGTTCTAAATTTGTTAACTGTAGGTTTCGCCAAAAGTCAAAAGGAAGGTTTTCTCTTCCCTAATATTCTTCTATAGTTTTAGTTTGCTTGAGTAAATATTGTCAACTGAACAAATAAACTTTGGGCTGTAGCTGGGAAGGTGTTTTGGTTTTGTTTCTTCCTGGGGTTTGGTATCATGGTCTCTGACCGGGAAGACATCTGCTCCTGTGGTTCACACTGGTGCCTCTCTGGCCCCTGAACCATTGCCGGAGCTCCTGGAGCTGTCTTTGCTGGTGTCTCTCCCAACCTGACTTTCAGTGATGTCATGCTGGTAGCTTGAAACTGACCTTGAGGGAGTTTCTACACCACAGAAATCAACAAATCCTACAAGCCAGGGCCTTCTCCCTGCCCCTCTCCCACCTTGGGAACCCATGTTAAATACTGATGGTCCTCCAGCGCCTATGGTGTCAAATCTTGGCGACAAACCGTGGAGGACACGTTATAAGTGTTGGACGGAAAGTCACTGTTGGGACTACATGAGTCTCATTTTAGACCTCGAGACACCTGCAGGTTGAAAGTAAGGTGACGGGGAATCATGTGTCATGCTAATGGAGCATCAGCTAACACACAAATTCAGTACAGTCACAGGATACAAAATCAATGTACAGAAATTGGTTGCATTTTTATACACCAATAATGAAGGAGCAGAAAATCAGAATCGATCCCATTTACAATTGCACCCCAAACCATAAGATATCTAGACATAAATCTAAGCAAAGAGGTAAAAGATTTCTACTCTGAAAACTATAGAACACTTGTGAGAGAAACGGAAGAGGACGCAAAGAAATGGAAAAAAATTCCATGCTCATGGGTTGGAAGAACAAAAATGTTTTAAATGTCTATATTATCCAAAGGACTCTACACATTTAATGCAATCCCCATCAAAATAACACCAGAATTCTTCACAGAGCTAGAATAAACAATCTTAAGATTTGTATGGAACCACAAAAGACCCCAAATAGCCAAAGCAATCTTGAAAAAGAAAAGCAAAGCAGGAGGTATCACAATTCTGGACTTAAAGCTACATTACAAAGTTTTAGTCATCAAGACAGTATGGTACTGGCACAAAAACGAACACAGAGATCAATGGAACACAATAGAAAACCCAGAAATTGACCCATAACTATATGGCCAACTCATCTTTGACAAAGCAGGAAAAAATATCCAATGGAAAAAAGATAGTCTCTTCAACAAATGGTGTTGAGAAAACTGGATAGCGACATGCAAAAGAATGAAACCGGACCCCTTTTTATGCCATACATAAAAATAAATTCAAAATGGACGAAAGAGTTAAATGTGAGACAGGAAAACCATCAAATCCTAGAGGAAGTCAGAGGCAGCAACCTCTTTGACCGTGGCCGTAGCAACTTCTTACTAGACACATCTCCGGAGGCAAGGGAAACAAAAGCACACATGAACGGTTGGGACCTCATCAAGATAAAAAGCGTCTGCACAGTGAAGGCAACAACCAACAAAACTAAAAGGCAACCAGTGGGATGGGAGATGGTATTTGCAAATGATATATCAGATAAAGGGTTAGTATCCAAAAATCTATAAATAACTTACCAAACTCAACACCCAAAAAACAAACAATCCAATTAAGAAATGGGCAGAAGGCATGAACAGACATTTGTCCAATGAAGACATCCAGATGGCTATCAGGCACATGAAAAGATGCTCAACATCACTCATCATCAGGGAAATACAAATCAAAACCACAATAAGCTATCACCTCACACCTGTCAGAATGGCTAAAATTAACAACTCAGGAAACAACAGGTGCTGGTGAGGATGCAGAGAGACAGGAACCCTCTTACACTGTTGGTGGGAATGCAAACTGGTGCAGCCACTCTGGAAAACAGTATGGAGGTTCCTCAAAACTTAAAAATAGAACTACCTTATGACCCAGCAATTGAACCACTAGGTGTTTACCCAAAGGATACAAAACTACTGATTTGAAGGGGTACCTGCACCCTGAGGTTTATAGCAGCATTGTCAACAAGAGCTGTATTATGGAAAGAGCCCAAATATCCATCGACTGATAAATGGATAAAGAACATGTGTTATGGATATACAATGGAATATTACTCAGTCGTGAAAAGAATGAAATCTCGCCATTTTGCAAAGATGTGGATGGAGCTGGAGTGTATTAAACGAAGCAAAATAAGTCAGAGAAAGACAAATACCGAATGATTTCACTCATATGTGGAATTTAAGAAACAAAGCAGATGAACACAGGGGAAAAAAGAGAGAGGCAAACCATAAAACAAACTCTTAACTATAGAGAACAAACCGAAGGTTGCTGGAGGGGAGGTGGGTGGGGCAATGGGCTAGATGGGGGATGGGCATTAAGGAGGGTCCTGGTGATTGATAAGCACTGGGTGCTGTATGCAAGTGATGAATCACTAAATTCTGTGCCTGAAACTAATATTACACTACATGTTGACTAACTAGAATTTACATAGAAACTTGAAACAACAAAAAAAAATATTTGTTAAGTTGTTATACAGATGAACGCTACTTAAATTTAGTTGCTGGAGGCTTAGATTGGAATATTTTGTTTTCTTCAGAAATATTTTCATCAAGGGGCGCCTGGGTGGCTCAGTCGGTTGGGCGGCCGACTTCGGCTCAGGTCATGATCTTGCGGTCTGTGAGTTCGAGCCCCGCGTCCGGCTCTGTGCTGACAGCTCAGAGCCCGGAGCCTGTTTCAGATTCTGTGTCTCCCTCTCTCTGACGCTCCCCCGTTCATGCTCTGTCTCTCTCTGTCTCAAAAATAAATAAACGTTAAAAAAAATTAAAAAAAAAGGAAATATTTTCATCAAAATGATACTAATTATACATGAGTCATATTTTCAAAAAATATATGAACAAAAGCAAGTCACTGTCTGGGAACCTGGTCTGGGGGTTTACAAGCAGGTGAGTAAGCTGGGCATTATGATTGCCATCACTGCTGCCCCCACTCAGCTGGAAGCTGTCGCTGTGCCCGTGTGTGTGTGCGCGTGTGTGTATGTGCAAACCTGTATCTGTATGTGAGAAGCTGTGTGTGCCCCTATGTGTGTGCCTGTGTGGTTGAACCTGTGTGTGTGCACGTGTGTGCATTCATGCAGGTGTCTGTGTGTACGTGTGAGGGGTGTGTGAGCGTGTGTGTGTGCGTGTACATGTGCCCCGCAGCTCCTGAAAGCGAGTGCATACAGCAGCCCCCCTTGGATCGGGCTGGGCGTTCACGAGCCATGGCAAAGAGCTCCTCAGGGCCGTGCATGGCTTTGTGGGAGTGAGGAATGGCCATCTGGAAAAATATGAGGACGGGCGCGACTCTGGTCACGTCAGTCCCCCTTTTCTTGCCCACTGCTCCTTCCTGTCTGTTAAACTTAATATTCAGGAACTTTTAAGGAGGAAACGGTGCCCAAAGGGGAGGCAGGTGGAGGATGAAGGAGGAGGGAGTGTTAGTGCTGCCTATTTGCCTGGCAATGGTGGGAGTTGAGGGCTGGCTGTATGTCGGAGCCTCGGGGCTTCTCTGGAACCTTCCAGCTGGGCTTCTTTTTCCTCATCAATGAAAATGAAGACTGACCTCAGGTCCCTGCGCCTTTGTCCAGCCCTTGGTTGTTGTCTGGCCACTGCAGCTACTGTTCAGGCTCTCAGGCCTGAGTCATCGCCCAGAGTTAGAGATGTGGGCAGGAGCCCCGCCTCCTCTTTGTGCCCCGAGGCTGTGTTGTTCCAGTCCTTACATGCCCTTGTTACGGTTTGCCTCTTTGCTCTACAATCCTTACACATCACTAAACCTCACAGGGATCCACTGGGGTAGGTCCTTTATAATCCCACTTAAGTGTTGGGGGAAACTGAGATCCCAAGACACGAAGCAACTGGCCCCAAATCTAACAGTCAGCAAGTAGCAGAGGCAGGTGTGGAAGCCAAGTTTCCAGACTCTCAGCCACACTTCTGTCTTCTCTGGAGGCCAGAAGCGATCTTTCTGTTTATTTGCAGGGTTCTGAGATCCCTAAAGCGACTCGCTTCAACGCATTTTTTTAAATATTCTTTTTTTGTTTTTGTTTTTTATTCTGAGAGAGGGAGAGAGAGAGAGCATGTGTGCATGAGGGAGCTGGGGGGGGGGGGCAGAGAGAGGGAGAGAGAGAATCTCAGGCGGTTTCCTTGCAGAGTCTGATGCAGGGCTTGAACTCATGAACTGTGAGATCATGACCTGAGCTGAGATCGGGTGCTTAACCGACTGAGCCACCAGGTACGCCTCTCTTCAAACCATTTTGTGTGTCAAACATAACCAGCAGAATCCTTCCTTCCCAGGCCAACGTGAGGGTCTTGGTGTGGGTTGGCTCCAGTTTCTTTCTTTCTTTCTTTTTTTTTGAATTTTTAAAATGTTTATCTACTTTTGAGAGAGAGAGAGAGTGGGGGAGGAACAGAGAGAGAGGGAGACACAGAATCTGAAGCAGGTTCCAGACTCAGCTGTCAGCACAAAGCCCGACGTGGGGCTCGAACCCACGAAATTATGACCTGAGCCAAAGTTGGACGCTTAACCGACTGAGCCACCCAGGCGCCCCTGTTCCTTTTCTTAACTGGAACCACTTGTCTGTCTGAGCATCGCTGTCGCTTTACTGCCTGCTAGTAAAAGGGAATATGCTAACATTTTACAAGTTTATGAATTTCATAAATTTTTGATTTTTAGCAGGGGCTTCAGGCCGATTCCCCATCTTCCTCCTGGTAAGTCGTTGTTCTAAAGGCAGCACTTTCTACTGAATCATAAAAATGTTCACCGTGGACAAGGCAGTGACATGATTGGAATCATTGAGAGACGTCCACTTTTGTTCCACTTGCTTACTGTTAACAGATGTCAGAGCGAGGCTGCTCTTCAGCATTCCGTAAAAATTTTGACTATTGGTACTTAGGTAATCACAAAAATATGTTGGGAATAACATATTCCAGATATTATCTGTTTCTAATGGCTCGTTTCAGTCTTGAACAGAAGAATGTCAAGGCTTGAAGTATTCTAGATCTCTGAGGGGCTTGGTTGGAAAGAAGGATGTTCTTTGGTGGGATGCAAAGTATAAGATGTACTCCTTTTCCCTTTGCTTCGGTGGGAGGAGTGTTCTTATACGACACATCTCACGTGTACCTGACAGCTGCTTTCTCCATCAGAGCGCTCAAAAGTTTCCTGAATCAAACTCAGAGAGAAATCTTAGAATGTTCCTCACCTTGTGGGGTCACAAGGTGTGGGGTCACACACAATGATGTGTGCCAAGACCTCTTCATATGTTGAGCATAAGCTACTGGATATGGTGAATGTTCCAAACCTCCTGAGCGGCCTTGTTCCAGGTGCTAGTAGCCCTGACCTTGGCCAAAGCCATCGTTCTTGATCTGCTCTTTTATTTTTTAGGTGTGTGGACGTCTATCCTCTCTCACACAAAAATATATCCCCTTGACCTCGGAATCATCAACAAGGTCTCAAATGATGTCTTTCCAGTGGTCCTACTCAGCAAGCATTTACAGGTCACCAGACCAACCTGTAACTATTTCCCACATGGTAGGATTAGGATGATCTTACACATGGTTTTCTCTCAGCCCTCACAATTCAACCTGTGGAATGGATCTCAATTCCTTACCCCTCCCACTTCCCAAGCCCTTCGTCAAGTGACTTTGCTGCCCTGTTTATCAAGATGTGATATCTATTCCCCGACCCCTGAGTGTAGGTCACCGTGAGACTTGCATTGTCTCAAAGACGGCAGATGGGACAGTGTGGCAGGGACCTTGCGTAACTTCTGTTCTTTCTCACACTGGGCTACTTTGCCACGAGGACATGGCTAGGCTAGCCTGTTTGACGACTGTCCCAGCCACGGCCACCCCAGAGCAGCATGTCCCCAGCCACCCTGCCCACTGATCACAGACTCATGAGCATGCCAAGCCGAGAACAGCCCGGCCCAGATCACTGGAACCACACAACTAGCTCGGAAATGATAAACAGTTGTAGTTTTAAGGCACAGAACTTTGGGACATTTTGTCACTCATCAATAACAAACTGATACGCTTCAAGCACAATAAGCATTTGGTAAATATGGCTAGTGCTTTCAGTTTTTATTCAGCTCACCGAACAGGTCCTGGTTGCACCACAGTGACCCTCCCCTTTCCGTGTGACTTTCCTCTCCAGTCCTCCTTTCCCTCTGCTCTCTGTGCCAAGCCCGTGCCTCACTGCCACTGAACATCGTCCACTCCCCGCTTTCCATTTCCCTCTACAGAGCTCAAGAAAACACAAACCGAAGACCTTCTTCCTAGTAGAACAAAGAGCAGACTGTATCAAATTCCTGGCACCACGTTAAATTTACGTAACAAATGAACAGTGAAACGTGGCTTGAATCCCATCACTGGTGTCTGACATCAATTGGACCTCTTTCCGTGTCTTTTAAGCAGGAGCATGAACAAAGTCCTCATCCTTGTGGCTGTCCAGGCAAGCCCAAGAGTGCCAAGCACCAAGGGAAGACTGGAACAGAGTTGAACTTGGTGGAGTTGAATTTGGTGGAGAGACACCCCGTCTAACTGGGTCTCGATCCTACCCGTGCCAGCTGCCATTCGACCCCGGCCCAACCAGTCATCCTCTCTAAATGTGCTTCTCGTCCCTTAAAGTAGGAATAATTCTGTCTGCTCTCCTTGTCTCCTACCTCATTGCAAGGATTCAATTAGGTGGCATGTGTGGAAATGCTTTGCAAACTATTGTGAACTCTGCAGTGCTATGTGAGGCACTGTTGTGATTGTTACCATTTCAGGTCCAGCAGGGAGCTTGGATCTGGGAAGAAAAGCATTGTGACTCCTGTCAGAAAAGATGCCTGGCAAACACCAAGAGCATAGTCTGGAGAAAGCTGACGAGCCCACAGTTGGGATTCTGCACTGGGGTTTAGAAACATGAGCACCAGGACGCCGAAAACATTGGAAAGAGTCCAGGGGAAAAGCGACGTGAGTCACTCCAGAACAGAAGGCCCAACTTGGGAGGGAGTCGGCAGGAAACGTGTGCGCTTGGGCTCCCGGGAATTTGTACTTGTTTTCCCAGGTTCTTCCAAGGCGAAGCTGTTTCAGGGATATGAAACCTGCTGTGGCGTGAGGGCTGATGTACAGAGAGGGCCCTCCGGACTCTGCTCCTAGTCTGAGTGAAGGCAACGGAGATGCACCAGAGGAAGGGGAGCCAAACTCTTCCGCGTGGACCAGTGAGAGTTACACGGATTGGGGTACTTTTGGCTGCAAGCAACAGACACGCTAACAGCAACATCAGCTGGGACTCAACTCACCCCCCCACCCCTGCCCCCTCTGCTGTCCTTGGTGGCCTGACTTGTCCTGCTAGGCTGGCTTCCCTCACCGTTCAAAGATGGCTGCTGCAACTCCAGGCATAGCACCCAGTTGACAGTCCTATTTTGCGAGCAGGGAATACTTTCTCAGATGTTTGGCAGCAGATCCCCCCCTCCCGTCGTACTTGACCATGACTGCATCTCCCTTCCAAACCTGAATCAGCTACCTACATGGGGTATAAAATGGTAGTGACTGGCTTAGACCAATCAAGATTCGTCCTGGGACTGGAGAGAGAGCCTGGTCCTCACAGACACAGGGCCTTCCAACTGCTGAACACAGTTGGGATTCTGATGGCGAGCGAGGAGGAGAAGAGCTGCTGGGGGCATTGGCCGCTAATAGCCGCATCCCCGTGGCCCATGTGACCCATTAATGATCTGAGCCCAATTCAAGACTCGGCTGCTCAACTGACTGAGCCATCCAGGCACCCCTAATGGCTTCCAGTTTCTTAACATTAGGGCAAAATTCTTCTCCCAGGCCTTTAAGGGACCTTATGATGTGGCACTGACCTATTTTTGCTGTCTTCACGGCTCGTGTATCCACCCTCCATACTTTGCTCACACTAGATTGGCTTCGGTGCAGTGGCCATGACCTGTGTTCCCCTACCTCTGGACCTTTGCACAGATTGTCCTCCCCCCCACCAGAAAATATGTTTGCATTCCCCAACCATGTCCCTCCCATGCCTAACTGTTGAAATTATGTCCATTCCTAAAGCCTGGCCTGAATGCCTCCTGTAGGTCACTCTCAACACCCCCCATCACTTTGCAAAATCTCATGATAGACATCATATTCTGCCCCACGTTGTACTTAGTGGGTTGTTGATTAACCTCCTCTGTTAATTCTGTAAAATTCTTGAGCATGGACTCTACATCTCGCTCAGCTTTCCATCTTCAGTTGAGGATGGTTAGATACGTAGTGTATTTTCACAAATATGAGGAGAATTACAATGACAGGCCAGACTGAAAACTAGATCGAAACTAGGGCCCAGCAATGAAAACAGTGTCCGTAAAAATAAGAAATCCAAAAGAAGGACTAAAAGGGAGTCAGTTCTGATATGACCCAGAGGAAGATGTGAAATCCTGGGAAGAAACCTGAACAGAAGAAAGACAGAATGACTTCCCCCTGGTATTGCTGCTGTATTTGAAAACCCAGGCTATTCAAGATAGCACTTTGGCTGAATATTCTAGAATGTTTTCTGAAAGGGAAACATTTGATCTCTGGAGACAACTCCCCAGAAGCTTTGCCTTGGAAGGCTGGCTGGACAGTGGAACTTCTGAAGTCTTTTTACTCTGGATTGACTTGCCTTTGCGATGCTTCAGTAGAGAGTGAACAGCGGTTTTCAGCAGGGAGCAGCAGGCTTCCAAGGGCACGCGTACGCCCTGAAAACCATCTACTCTGCGGACACGTGGAAACCATTTGTAAGTCGTAAGTGTGGGTTTGCCTGGATCTGCTGGAACACAATCAAAGGGAAAGTGATTTATATAATCTCTCCCTTCCCATGTGCTTTTGGGGCCGGACTCGAGCGAGGCACTCAATCAAAGGTTAGGAAAAATAATAAGAAAACAAAACACAAAAGTCACACCTCTCCCCCCAAACGCCTGCAAACTGAGAGAGAACACTTTCTTCTCACTGCAAGAGAAAACTGGGAGATAAACCTGTTAGCCACGTGAATCTGGTGGGAAAACGGGTGGATGCTTCCCCTAGCGAATCTTAAACCAGTAAGATTCGCCCCTCACCTTTTCTTTTCTTTTTTCTTTCTTTTCCCCTTCATCTGTCCATTAGCGAGGCTTGCTCGCGGGGACTTGAATAGCTTCTCTAATGATCCCCAGGCATCCCCGGCACAGCGGCACATTAAAATGCATCGCGAAGCTGAAAAAAGGGGGAAGGAGCCATAGCAGCAATGTGGCAATTCAGTGGGGAGTAAAATGGGCTGGCGTCCCTGGGGCTCTGCTTTGTGGCTCAGCGGAGAGGTGGGGGTGCTCTGTGTCCCTGGCACATGCCCGATGGTGTTGGATTTCTGTTGGATTTCTGTTGGATTTCTAGTGTCCTGGCTGTCAAAGCCATGAGGTTTCTGGGAGGAAGGAAGTCAAGCTGGAGACGCGGAGGTGGGGATGATGTGACGTTGGGGTGAGTGCTGGAAAGACCCCACCCACCCAGACACTCTCACTCAGCTGCTAAGCGTCTAGAGTCCGGCTCCTGGAAGCAGAGCCTGATATGGGGAGGCTGGTGCAGGGGGTTGATTGAAGAAGTGCTCTCGGGACAAGGGAGCAAGGCATCTGGGGACGAAGTGGGGCATGGGGGCAGCTAAGCGAGGGTGTGGGCTCCACTGGAGGCCAGCCTCAGCCCGATCCCACGGGAGGCCCTGAAGCATGAGTCATGTCCCACAGTTGGTTTCTTCTGAGGCAAGAAGGCTGGGCTTTTGTCTTTCCATGGCCACCGATCACTGGCCGTGGGGGGTGGCCAGGCGGGGTGACATCCGCCAGGACAGCAGGGATGCTCAGGAGAAGGAACAGGAGCGAGTTACCCCCCGCAGTCGTGTCATGGGGTTATCGTCAAAGAGCCGCAGACCAGAAGCTTCCACAACAGACATTTACTGTCTTCCGGTTCTGAAGGCCAAATCAATGTGTCTGCAGGGCTGGTCCCTTCTGAGGGTGGTGAGGCAGGATCCGTTCCAGGCTTTTCTCAGCGGCCTGAGCAGGGCCGCCTTCTCCTGCGTCTCCTCGCCTCATCCTCCCTCTCCGTGTCTGTGTCTCCTTTCTATGAGGAAGCAAGTCATACGGGGTTAGGGCCCACCCTAATGACTTCATTTTAACTTGATCACCTCTGTAAGGACCCGTCTCCAAGAAAGTCACAATACGAGGTACTGGGGTTAGGTGTGCAACGGGGGCATTTGGGGGGGGGGAGGAAAAACACGATTCACCCCATAACACCAGGCAGCATTCTTCTCAGCAGTGGGGGGATGGGTGCGCCCACCAGCCCGTAAGGAGGAGCTGGGCAGGGTCCCCCAGTGCCCGCTCCACACAGAACCTGAAAAGCGAGCTCCGGAGTTGGGTCATTTTAGTCATGACCCCTGCTTTCACCTGCTAGGAAACCACTAAGAGCCGTTAAACACAGGTTCGGTGCAGAGGAGCACTTTTCTCCACAAAGACACCATGTGACTAAGACACAGCGTGTGGAACTGGGGGTGGGGACGGGTTGGAGGCTAAGGTGAGAAGCCAGGACCAAGCTCCCCAGGTGGCCTCAGGCCAGCTCCGGAGTGAGGGAGCCACGCTGTCGGGAAGCAGTCGGGGTCTCCTGCTCTGACGGGAAGGGATGATGAAAATTAGGGTTTAGGGAGAAACGGTGTCATCCCAGAGATGAAAAGGTAGAAGTGACACGGAGGAGGGTAACAAGACACCAGATTTCTCCCTGTGTGGGTAGAGCTGCCCGGCTCTCGAATTCCACCTGCTCCCTGCACCTCGGCTCCCCGCTCTGGCTACTGTCCTCATCCAGGGACCTCAGACCCCCGGCTGGTGACCCTCGACTCCCCCCTCTGGCTACTGTACTCGTCCAGGGACCTCAGACCCCCGGCTGGTGACCCTCAGCTCCCCCCTCTGGCTACTGTCCTCGTCCAGGGACCTCAGACCCCCGGCTGGTGACCCTCGGCTCCCCCCTCTGGCTACTGTCCTCGTCCAGGGACCTCAGACCCCCGGCTGGTGACCCTCGGCTCCCCCCTCTGGCTACTGTCCTCGTCCAGGGACCTCAGACCCCCGGCTGGTGACCCTCGGCTCCCCCCTCTGGCTACTGTCCTCGTCCAGGGACCTCAGACCCCCGGCTGGTGACCCTCGGCTCCCCCCTCTGGCTACTGTCCTCATCCAGGGACCTCAGACCCCTGGCTGGTGACCCTCGGCTCCCCCCTCTGGCTACTCTCCTCGTCCAGGGACCTCAGACCCCTGGCTGGTGACCCTCGGCTCCCCCCTCTGGCTACTGTCCTCATCCAGGGACCTCAGACCCCTGGCTGGTGATGACCGATGCTGCCAGTGGTCGCATAGATCCACACTTGAAGTCTGTCCTGCTCTCTGACAGGCTTCGCACAGGACAAAGTTGAAAAGGCTGGGAACCGTGGCCACTTCTGAAGGTCCGAGGGGAGTTCTTGGGCACAGTGGGCACAGTGGGCACAAGTAGGTTTTCACAAGCTCCTTATTTGACGCTGAGCAGGGAGAATCTGCTTCCGTCTTCTTTCAGAAAGAAAAGGAGTAGCGTTTCTGATCGAAAACACTTTTTAGTCTTGGGGGTTTGATTCTTGCAGAGAAAAGACACCCTTTGCAGGGACCTTTCTCTGTTGCTATTTGGTGAAAAGGAGGCTGTGGGCACAAGGGCAGGAAAGGCCAGCTGGAGACCACCGGAGGTGGGTGATGTGGTGCAGAGGTGTTTCTGGCTTTACAGAGCTGGCTTGGGAGCAACTTCAATTCCTTGCTAGGAGTTTAAGATAGGTAAAGTATGTAAGTGTTTATTGTGTACTGTGTATCATTCCATCTAAACAAAAGTAACAGGAAAGACTTCACATCAGGAATGAGTTATTATTATTAAACTCCCAGGTTGTGCTCCCCTCCCCCCCACGCCCACTGGTCTTGGCTTATAGATGTTACATTTATGTGTGTGTGTTTCTTTTTTGTTTAAGAGAGAGCTGGGGGGTGAGGGGTGGGGGTGGGGGGTGGGGAGGGGAAGGGGCAGAGGGAAAGAATCTTGAGGTGGGGCTGGATCTCACCACCATGAGATCATGACCTGAGCAGAAATCAAGAGGCAGATGCTTCACCAACTGAACCACCCAGGAGCCCCTCTTGTTTGTTTGCTGGAATCAGGGTGCTAGCAAGGCCCCGGGCAGGGCTCTGGGTGACATCTCTCTTACAGGGTCTTAATACATGGGTTTCCCCCCGCAGTTATTAGCTGATGCCAATAGATTTTATCCCGTAGATTCTCCAGCAGTCTGACTCTTGCTGACTCATCGTCCTTGGGACCCTAAACCTGTCCCTCTGTCTGCTGTCTTTCCTATGAAGTGGTAGGAGAGTGGAGGGTCAGAATCAGATTTGTTCTATTTGGCAAGGCTGCTCCTGTGTGCTGGGGTGAGCTTCCTTCCACCGGAAAGAATCAAGGATTACCTACCTGGCTGTCTGTGGTGTTGGACACTGGACGTGCATATTCTTCTTGTTTTTTTTTTTTCTTTTATAATTCTCTAAAAATATAAAACCATTCTTAGCTTGAGGGCTGTACAAAACAATCCCCAATTGACTAAATCCATTACTTTATTAGAGATGGCAAAATGGTCTCACTCTCCAATCTTCATTTAGTAGCTGGATTATTTCTATAAAGTAGAAGTTTCTCCTTATCACCGATTTGATAACCCTGAGGGACAGTTCATTTAAGAAGGGCAGAATAAATGCTTGGATTTTTTCTCTTTACTTACTGCTTTTAATAATAATGAGTTCCTAGACTTTTCCCCAAAGAAAATCAAAACTTTAAAGAACATTATTATGAATGTATGGATTTAACCCTACGTCACATGTTCTCATCCAATGTATTGATTGTTCGTGTTGAGAATCAAATTTGCTGCCTTGGACCACATTGGTCCCTGATTTTTTTTTTTTTTTTTTTTTTTTTTTTGAGAAGGAGAGGACAAGCATGCCCATGAGCATATGCAGGGAAAGGGAAGAGGGAGAGGGAGGGAGAGAATCTTAAGCAGGCTCCATGCCCAATGTGGAGCCCGATGTGGGGCTCGATCCCACGACAGTCATGATCTGAGCCAAAATCAAGAGTCAGACACTTAACCGATTGAGCCACCCAGGCGCCCCCTTAATTTTTAAGATAATTTTATTGAGGTGCATCATTCACATGCCAATTCACCCATTTAAAGGATTGTTTTTAGTATATTGTTTTTACTATATTTGGAGTTGCACAGTCATCATTAAGATCAAGTTTAGAACATTTTGTCACCCCAAAAGAAACCCTGTATCCATTAGCTCTCACTCCCAGCTGCCCTCTGCCTGCCTCCTCCTCCTTCATACCCCCAGACCTAGGCAACCTCTAACAGACTTTCTGTCCCCATGGATAAGCCCATTCTGGAGAGTCCGTACAATATAATTATACAACGTGTGGTCTTTTGTGCCTGGATTCTTTTGGCAAAATGCCTTCAAAGTTCATCCATGCTGTAACAGGTGTCTATACTTTGTTTCCTTTTATTGCATAATAACATTCTATTCTATGGGTATACACATTTTATTTACCCATCTTTCCATTGATGGACATTTGGGTTGTTTCCATTTGCACCCCAAGTTATTTCATAGAACCCTAGCAATTCTCGATAGCTTCCCTGTTTTCTGGTGTGATAAGATGTTCAGACTCATCTCATACATTAATAACCCAGACCCGTAAGAGCCTATTTTTCAAGCAGTACTTACTTAACTCCCTTAAGTGGGAAAATTGAAGTCAAACTCTGGGTGCTGGGGATTCTCATTGCTATTGGGCTGGTCATTGATTCTGGGACTTGCAGCAGACAGAGATAGGAAATATTTTTGTGTATTTATCTGCTGTTTAAGATAAGCTCTATCCAGAGTTCATGCTTAAACTTCCAATTCAAAGTCTAGGGCCATTGTTTTTACTTAGCCTCATCAATCTTACATTTGGATCTTTTCTTCTACGCTAAAATTCAGGATCTCAGTGACACCAATGCAATTAATCATTTGCATTATCCCACAACGCACACATACAAATTTCAAATCACAATATCAACATTTGCAGGAACAATATATTTACTGAAAACAATTTAAGATTTGTTTGAAGTTATTTTTGCCTTAGAGAATTGTCACTGCAGATGTACATTCCTTTGTGTGGTTATGCTACCTCCTCGAAATCATTTAAGTTCATTTGGTTCACTTTATTTTTGATTCTTAGGGATTGTTTTTCAAGTTAATTTTGTTTTATAGCTATGCTCTTAAGATTAAATCTACAGAATAAGATTTATTCGAAGGAGTCTAGCTTTAATCTCTATCCACTCTATTCTATTCCTTCTTTCCATAGGCCCCCATTAATGTTTTTAAAATTTTAAGTAAATTCCCATATATATTCATATTTTCCTTTTTCTTAGCCTATCGTATTTACTATTCTCCTCCTTTCTTTTTCCATTTGATTATACATCTTAGAGATCACCTCATAATGGAAATCTTCCTCATTCTTTTTTTTTTAATTGTTAATGTTTATTTATTTATTTTTTTAAACATTTTTTTTTCAACATTTATTTATTTTTTTTGAGACAGAGAGAGACAGAGCACGAACGGGGGAGGGTCAGAGAGAGAGGGAGACACAGAATCTGAAACAGGCTCCAGGCTCTGAGCTGTCGGCACAGAGCCCGACACGGGGCTCGAACCCACGAACCGCGAGATCATGACCTGAGCCGAAGTCGGACGCTCAACCGACTGAGCCACCCAGGCGCCCCTGTTTATTTATTTTTGACGGGGTGTGGGGGAGAGAGACAGAGCGACAGAGAGACAGAGCATGAGGGGAAGAAGCAGAGAGAGAGGGAGACACAGAATCCAAAACAGGCTCCAGGCTCTTAGCTGTTAGCACAGAGCCCGATGCAGGGCTCGAGCTCACAAACCATGAGGTCATGACCTGAGTTGAAGTTGGATGCTTAACCGACTGAGCCACCATGGCGCCCCACTTTTTTTTTAAATACTGCAAAATAGGGGCGCCTGGGTGGCTCAATCGGTTAAGCGTCCGACTTCAGCCAGGTCACGATCTCGCGCGGTCCGTGAGTTCGAGCCCCGCGTCAGGCTCTGGGCTGATAGCCCAGAGCCTGGAGCCTGTTTCCGATTCTGTGTCTCCCTCTCTCTCTGCCCCTCCCCCGTTCATGCTCTGTCTCTCTCTGTCTCAAAAATAAATAAATGTTAAAAAAAAATTTTTAAAAATACTGCAAAATACCTTAGAACTTTGTAGATGTACCTGGTTAATTCACCTTGAGTCTAACTGATGGACAATTGGGTTGCCCCAAGTTTTGTGCAATCTCACAAATAGTGCTGTAATGAACAGCCTTTTGAATATAGGTTTTCAAATTTTTGCCAGTGTATCATTGGGTTAGATCCTAGAAGTGCGACAGGTAAAGGAAAAGCACATATTGTCAGATTTGGGGATTTTGCCAATACATTAATTCATGAAGGGTTGCAAATGGTGATATTTAAACTCCATCATTCATGTATTAGCTGGGACAGCTCCATAAAGAGAAAACTCCTTTTATCACCTTTTTGATTATAGTAAACAAGAGTCCATTTAGGAAAGGCAGGATAAATGTTTGATCCTTTCTCTTCTCTTCCTTAGTTTCACAGTAATGAATTGCTTCTCAGGCATCCTCCAGGGAGGAACAACAAAGACTTCTGTGCCTGTATGTGTCATTATGAACATACAGATGTAGCCACATTTGATGTGTTTCAATCCAGTGGTATTTCAGTATAATTTTAATTTGGATTTCCCTTATTATGAGCTAGGTTGAACATCTTTTTATTTGTCTAAGAATCAGTCACATTTATTTTTCCATAAACCACTTATATCTATCTATATCTATATCTAATCTATATCTGTCTATATCTATATCTATATCTATATCTATATCTATATCTATCTATCATCTATCATCTATCTATCTATCTATCTATCATCTATGTATCTATGTATAGATAGATGACATTTCAGTAGAGTTCTTGGCTTTTTTTCCTCTTATTTTTAGAACCTCTTTATCATTAGACATTGACTCTCCGATGCATTTTCATGTGGGTCTCCTGTCTTCTCACTTCGCTTATGCTTTTTTTTTTTTTTGCCATAAAAGTTTTTCTTTTGTAATGAGACGAATCAATCTTTTTCACTTATTGCTTCTAGATTTTAAGTCTTAGTTAAGAAAGTTTTATTCACTTTGAGTTAAAGAGAAATTCAGTCATATTTTCTTCTAGAATTTTGTGGTTTTCTCTTTTTTACTATTTAAATAAACACCATTCGCCATTTATCCTGGCGTACAGGCAGCATGAGCAGAGGATTTGTTTCCCCCCTACGGCTATGCAGTTAGCTCAACACCACTTGTGAAAAAGTCCGTCTTTTCCCTACTGTATTAAGATGTTGTCTTTGTTGTTTGCTAAATGTTCATACCCATGTGCATCTGTTTCAGGATTTTCTGTCCTGGGTCATGTATGTTTATTCAAACACCAGTAGAAACCCGTTTAGATCATAGAAGCTTCGTAGTGTGTGTTAATATCTGATAGGTCCAGCCACCCTCCCCTCCCCTCCCCCATTCCTGGTCTTTTCAGGGTTCTGCTTGCTTGTTTGTTACTCCTTTTTTTTAACGTTTAGTTTTTAATTCATTTTTGAGAGAGAGGGAGAGGAGGGGGAGAGAGAGAGGGAGACACAGATTCGAAGCAGGTTCCAGGCTCTGAGCTGTCAGCACAGAGCCTGACGCGGGGCTCAAACTCACGAACCGTGAGATCATGATCTGAGCCAAAATCAAGAGTTGGACTGAGCCACCGACTGAGTCACCCAGGTGCCTGCTTGTGCATTATTCTAAATCAACTCTATAACCAGCCTGTCTCCCCAGAGAGAAAAAATTCTGATAATTTTTAATATTTAAATCACAATAAACTTATACGTTAGTTTAGTGAAAACTGATTCCTTTTTGATGCCACATCATCCTATCTGAGAATGTGGAGTGCCTTCCTGTTTGTTCGAGACGATTCTTGTGTCATTTAGGAGTGTTTTCTAGTTTTCTTCACTGGGTTTCAGACGTTCTTTTGCAAGATTTGTGCCTAAATATTTTCTTCTTTTTGCTGTCATGAATGTGGTCTTCTTTCCTATCTTTGTACTAGTTTTTGTTTATGATATATAATGGGTATCTATTTTTCGTTGTTAATTAAAAAAAATCACTACCTTACAAAGTCTCTGATTGTCACAGTAGCTTTTCCTTTGATTCTTTTCAGTTTTCCCGATACATAAATATGAAGTGAAAACATTTTTTTGTATTAGCAGCTCTGAAGAAATGTTTGAAATCGGAATCTCTGAGCGAGTACGCCTCTCGTGAACCATGTGAAGGGAATCGATGTAATTTCCACCACTGTTGGCAACTAGGAAAACTGTCTGCAAGGAAAGAAAAGGCAGCTTTTTGAGTGTTCAGACTGGCTTCTCCAAGTTATAAAGTTGGCTTTTGCGTTGCAAAAATGTTAGTTTTCTCTCTTTTCTCTGAAGGCTTTTCCTTCTGTCTTTACCCCCTTTCCTTATATATTAACATGCATCCAGGAATGTCCTTCCTGCACAGACCCTTACAGCTTTTTGCTCTTTTTGATTTCTTCCTGTAGCCAGTCTTTACTGTTTGGCTGGTCTCTGATTCATTGTAGTTCTCCTTCTCTCTCTTTTTTGGTCTTACGCTTTTATTTTTCGTTATTTTCTCCTTTCTATCCATTGACGAGAACATTGGAGAATAATGAGGACTAAGTAAAAAAATGAAATCCGATCCAGGAAAAGACGTCTTGAAACTATTATATGAAAACTTTTTACTATACGTGTTTGTGGCTTTGTTCCTAGAAAGGCTGATTTTTGTGTGCAATGTAAAGCCAACAGTACGTAGCTTAGCTTATCCTGAAGATCCCAGATGATAAGAATGATGGTGAAAATCCCCATTTAGTGGGCAGCTCCCATGTGCCAGAATCTGTGCTGGAAGGTCATCCATTCACTCAACTAATATTCATTGAGTTCCAGGAACCTTCAACGTGCTGTGGATAAAGTCTGAATTCTCAGTCCTCACTGAGCTTACACTGTAGGAGGAAGACAGAAAATAAATGACATCAGTCAACAAAATATATGAGACCCATCGTCGCCCTGCTCCTCTAGAAGTTAAAGGTTGTGGCCAGAGTGGGGAGAATATTCTTATAGGGACATTGGCTTTTGCTTGGCAGGAGTTGAGAAGCTGCTGGAGGGCGGTCTTACAGCGGACGGGTGATGTAATCCGACGTATGTGTTTTCACAGGGCGGTCACGACCCTGCAAAGTCAGTGATTCAGGCTCCAGAAATGCGATAATTTCCTGATGGTCACACAGAGAGAGGGTGGTGGAGTCAGGACTTGAAATCGGCTGCTCTTGGTCAAAAGTCCTTGCTCTATCTACTGGGAATATTTCCTTCCAAATATGTTAGTTGCAAAGTTTTTTTTTTTATAAGAATATTTTTTATTTGTATTTTGAAAGAGAGAGAGGGGGTGGGAGGGGCAGAGAGAGAAGGAGAGAGAAAATCCCAGGCAGGCTCCCATCAGTGCAAAGCCCTATGCGGGGCTCGATCTCACCAACCGAGAGATCATGGCCTGAGCCGAAATCAAGAGTCTGACACTTAACCAGCGGAGCCCCCCAGGCGCCCCACTGGCTGCGAAGTTTTTAATCCACGCGTCTCGTTTATGCCTCCTTTCAGGCCTGCATATTTCTGCTTGATGGAGAGTGAAGTTGGATTGGGTCTGCATTCTTTCACTCAGTCCAAAAGCATTTATTCACTTCCTGTCAAGCGTATGGCAGTGTAAACTGTACTGTGGTGAATGAAAGAGGCAGAAGACAAGGTCTCGACTCTCAGGAAGTTTATAGACAAGCTGGAAAGAGAAGACAGAATTTGTCTGTAAATTATTTAAATCCAGTGATTTTTATTTTGGGAGGTTCTTACTTGTTTCATTTAACCACCTGAAAGAAAATTGCTATATTATATATATGTATATATGTGTGTGTGTGTGTGTATATATGTATATATATACATATGTATATATAGCGATATATATAATATAGCAATACAGCAATATATATTATATATAGCAATATATATACATAATATATATTTATATATTATTTTATATATATATTATATTTTATATATAATTTATATATTTATATAAATATAATAAATATAAATATATAATATATATTTATATATAATATATATTTATATATTAATTATATATAATATATATTATATATATATTATGTATATATATATTTTATATATATATATATATTATGTGTGTATATATATATATTTTTTTTTTTTTTGAGAGAAAGCCCTGCCTGAGAACTGGAAACAGACAAAAGTATAGGATTTCTTCTTGGCTTTTATGGATTTTGACTTCCAGCCTGACTACTCAGCACATGAAAAGATGATTCCCTCCCTCTCCAACCCCGAGCCTTGCGAACCCAACCCGCGATCAGAAAATCCAGCTGTGCACTGGCTGTTTCTCACCTGGTCGCCAGGAATAGAGATTCCGCAATCCCCGCTCAACTGACAATGTTGCCAGCGACACCCAAGGCCAAGGAAAAACCAGATCAGCAGCTCTGCAGCGGCGGAGGGAGCCGGCTGGGGCTCGGCGTCAGGCAAAGCAAGCTGGGCTGGCGGGGAAGAGCTTGTACCGCAGTGGGCAACAATGTCCCACGTCAGAATCTGCCCTCTCGCTTCGGTGAGAAGATGTGCCTGGGCAAGTGTTGAGTCGAGTGGCTGTTCGGTTTACCTTCCGTCGCCGTGTCCATTATTTTCAGGACATGAATCCATCAGTCCTGCCCCTGGCCTTCCTGCGGGAGGACTCAGGAAAGCATTATGCGTTAGAGAACCAGCTCTGGATATAGATTGAGAACACAAGGGTTTGAGATCTACCCCTCCTGCATTCTGCCTATAAATTAAAAGTGCAATCTCCAAGAAATGATTCATGAAGTCATTCAATTTTGCGAGTAACCCACACGAGCTTTATTTAGGTCTTGCAGAGTCCGTAATGGGAAGCCAGCAGAGCTGTACCTGGGCTCTGTAGCTCTTAAAATATCCCAATTTAGAAAGCCCATCTGTATTCTGCTCGAGTTTGCCTCCCTGCTCTATGTGAACATGCACCAGCTCTCTGGCTTTACAGATTAGAATAAATCCATGACCTCTACAGGAGACAAAGATCTCCATCTTATCTAACTTGTTCTCAGATAATGCATCCTATTAAGTGGATGTCCACACCAGTTTCTTATAGCCACTATTTAAAGTCCTATAGTCCTGGGATCCTTTGCTTTATCATAGCTTCTTCTTATGTGGTTGTGGGACACATCCATCCAGCCATCCCTCTATCCATTCAGTGAATAAACATTTATTAAAAGCCTATTACTTGTCCAGTGTTATGAAACCCGGTATCTATCCCTTCCCTTTGGGAGGCTGATGCTTCAGGGGGTTCGTACTTATGTCTTTTGCTTTCCTATTGGAGTGTCTTTGGTATGAACGGTTTACAAAAGGGGAAGTCTTCCAAGGAAGTATGGTTTCTTTACTGATCAAGTTTCTACACCTCAGAAATCGTCCAAGATTCTGTACTAGAAATCATTACGATCAGGAAGTTTTGATTTATTTGTAAGGAAAAATCTACTTAGTAATGGTGAATTTTCGCTCTTCTTCCCCCAAACTAAAAAATATAGAAATGAATTTTTACAATGAGTTTTAATTTCTTTTAAAAAAAAAAGTTGTTTGGGCAAGTTTCTCTTGGTTACAAAAACGTGAGCAATATTGGTTTTAGGTTTTGAAATAAATCTGAAGAGGGGCTCCTGGGAGGCTTAGTCCATTGAGCATTCGAGTCTTGATTTCAGCTCAGGTCATGATTTCAGGGTCGTGGGACCGATCCCCAGGTTGGGCTCTGCACTGGAGAGTCTGCTTAAGATTCTCTCTCTCCCTCTCCTTCTGCCCCTTCCCCCCTCTCTCTCTCTTAAAAAAAAAAGAAAGAAAGAAGTCGGAAGATATGAATATCATAGTGACTACTTGGAAATACATTTGAAGCATGCAAAATTAAGCCTGCCAAATAGATTTGCACTGATTATGGAAAAAATTAGATATTTTTGTGTGTAGCAATTGAATTCAAATATGGACCTACCAAAAAGTATACACGCGTAAGAATCTGGTTCTCTTCAATTCTCGTATCACTTCACTTCATTTGTCATTAAAAATGTGGTTTTACTGTCAATTCCCATTTAAATTAAATTGTGTGTGTGTGTGTGTGTGTGTGTGTGTGTGTGTGCAACTGTGTATTCAAATGCAAGTGATACAGTGGATTGTGGTAATAGAAGGATACAGAGGCTTGGGGAAAAGAGTTTAACAGGGTTCACACTGCATGATCCTTTCCAGTGAGAAGGGCCCCAGCCCTCCCTGGAACCATCAGGCACTCTCAGTTTTCCTAACCTGTTCCTCTGTGCGTGTCACTGGCCGTACAGTGACAGGAGGCAGAACAGAGCAGGAGAGATAAGAATGCTCTGAAATCAGAATGTGTCTTACAATTAATGTCTCTTAGAGTTGATGAAATGCAGTGACCAGTGAGCTGGAATGCAGGAGGCTTAAGGCTGACCGGCTGATCAAAAGTGGCTGTGGCTGCTTCAGCTTGGAATCCCCACTGTCCCTAGCACAGAGCCTTATACACTCAGGGTAGATTCTCAAGTACTTGTTATTGAAGACAAATATTGAAGAACTATAGCTAAAGAATACTAGATGACCAGTAACTCTAGAGATTAGAGGCAGCTAATTTAATCAGGCAAGAAAGAGAGCCATCCCTGGAGCAGATGAATAGTCTCATTCAAATACTGGCATCCATAAGTGGCCCTTGATGTACTACCCACTTACAGACTCTGCGTTGAATAAAAGGTACTCATGAATGTGTTTGCACGTTCCCTGAACTCTGAAAGTCTTTCTTCAAGCTCTCAGGGGATTCCCAGGTATGATGACTCCTGAGAAGCCGATCGGTTTCCAGGACCACCCAGCAGTGAGACCTTGGAATCCACTAGATCCAAGGATGGAGAGGACTCCTAGGGGTCTTCCGGTGGCTTCCCCAGACAAATATGTGCTGCATGCCTCCCATGTGTGCTAGGGATATAGTGGTGAGCAAGACAGATGACGTCTCTGCTCTGATGGAACCGAAGTTCTAGAATGCTGCGTAATGCACATAAAAGCATGAGTGCACTACCCAGCCTTCGGGAGGTGTGCCAGGAGTGTTCGTTTCTTTTCTTTCCAGGTAAGGTCCCCAAGCCGGAAATGGCAGGGAGGCCATGCACCTCCCCATCCCCACTCCCATCTAGCTCCTCAATGCCTTGGTACTGTTTTCTTGTAAAAACCGTCTGTCTTGGGGCACTGGACGCACACATGTGGTTGCTGCTGAGGGGAGCCTGTCTGGAAGAAGCTGCAGCAGACGTCCATCCATATTAGTCTAAGCAAGTGTTCCCAGTCCTTTAAGAAAACCATTACTTGGCTCACTGCAGGCTAATTGCATTTGTTCAGTCATTGTGAAATGGATGCAGATGGGATGAGGAGGCTTAGAAATACCCTACTGTTAAATCAGAAATAAAGCCACTTGTTCAGGGGACACTATTCCCCGGGATGAGGTTTTCACCAAGAAGTGGGAAATTGCTCGGTAAATTTCTTTTTTCTGCTCAAGCAACTCTTTTAATTAATTTTTACTGACCTACTCCTCCTTTAACACACAGAGTGTGAGCGTGTGAAGAATTGGGCTTGTTGATAGGACCGTACAGAGTTGGAAGGGGAAGACGAGGGAGACGGATTTGTTCTTTTCAGTCTGGGACAAAGCCTCGGGGTGTGAGACAATGTTCATAGGGAGCCACAAGGGATACGATGTTGTCTTATTATCTTAGTGTGTCTGTGTTGGTATAAAAAGATCTCACTTAAAAAAATTTTTTTTAATATTTTTATTTATTTTTGAGAGAGAGAGAGAGAGACAGCACGTGAGCAGGGGAGGGGCAGAGAGAGAGGGAGACACAGAATCCAAAGCAGGCTCCAGGCTCCGAGCTGTCGGCACAGAGCCCGACGTGGGGTTCAAACTCCTGAATCCTGAGATCATGACCTGAGCTGAAGTCAGATGCTGCTTAACTGACTAAGCCACTTAGGCTGCCCTAAAGATCTCACTTTTAAAATAAATGCCGTTATGGGAATAACAACCAAAAAATGAGAATCAAATTTTAAAGGGAGAAGTGCACATTTTGATAGAAATATGGGAGATCTTTCTATTTGAAATTGTAACATTGTTTCTTCTATCACATAAAGGCATCTTCTCTATTGGTTTGATGAAATGATGCCGTATTATTCTCTTTTCAGTAGTAATTAAACATAAAGGTGTAGTGTCATTTCGTAATTTACTATGATGTGGTAGAAATTCTAAAGGGTTTCAGAGTTTGGGGAGGGATGTTAATCCTATCAGGGAGTAAATGCTCTAGGAAAGTGTTGTTCACTAACCTTATCATCCCTTTGGAAACCTCTCGGTAGCCTGAAGAAAAATGTCCAATTGAAGCACTGTATTATTGCCTCACGTGGCCCAGTATGTGAGACACACAAGCCTATGAGGGTTGTTAGGAGCAGAGTTAATAGCATGCAGCTCGGAAGGGATAATACAAAGAGTTGGACGCTTGGGAAGAGAACTTCAGCCCAACCTACCAATTGGCTGGTCAACCAGTTGGCTGGTCCACCACGTAGGTGAACTTACTTACTTCAGGTCACACAGCCACTCAGAACAGCACCAGGACAAGAACCCCGGTCCCCTGAACTACCCCAGGGCTGCTTCCACCTTAAGAAAAATGTTATGGTCACTTCTTTTAAATGGTGTATAGGGCCTGTGATGAAAGAACCCTTAGAAGTCTCGTTAATTCCAGGTCTCTTTATGGGACAGGTTTAGGAACTATGTATTCTGTCTTCAATGATTTCGTTTCCAGTTCCAAATGGAAAATAAACAAGGTTCTTATGTTAGGGTCAGGGAATAAATGGGTTTTAATGGTTTTCTTAAGGTGCCAGAGACTTCTATCAAGAAAAAAGGCTCTATTGTGAATAATGCTGTGGTAAACA
This sequence comes from Felis catus, assembly GCF_018350175.1. NCBI lineage: Eukaryota > Metazoa > Chordata > Mammalia > Carnivora > Felidae > Felis > Felis catus. Next base: position 230,814,399 of record NC_058368.1, on the reverse strand, counting down.
AGGGGATGTAGATACCTCTTTGAGATCCTGTCCTCACCTCCTTTAAGAATATATCCAGAAGTGGGATTGCTGGATCATATGGTGTTCTATTTTTAATTTTTTGAGGGCAACGTGGGTGGTCCTGGAAGCTTTATGCTAGGTGAAATAAACCAGAGAAAGACAATTCCTGGGGGCGCCTGGGTGGCTCAGTCGGTTGAGCGTCCCACTTCGGCTCAGATCATGATCTCGTGGTCTGTGGGTTCGAGCCCCGCATCGGGCTCTGTGCTGATGGCTCAGAGCCTGGAGCCTGCTTCAGATTCTGTGTCTCCCTCTCTCTCTGACCCTCCCCCGCTCATGCTCTGTCTCTCTCTCTCTCTGTCAAAAATAAATTAAAAAAAACGTTAAAAAAAGTTAAAAAAAAAAAAGACAATTCCTGTATGACACCACTTACATGTGGAATTTTTAAAAGCCAGGCTTATAGAAACAGAAAGCAGAAATGGTTGTTACCAGGGGTGGGGGAGTTGGGGAGATGTTGGCCAAAACATAGAAACTTTCAGCTAGAAGATGAATAAGTTCTGAAGATCTAATGTACAGCATTGTGATTATAGACAGCAATACTGTATTAATGTACTTGAAAGTGGCTAAGAGAGTAGATCTTAGATGGTGTCACCACAAAAAAGAAATGTCAGTTCTGTGACATGATAGAGGTGTTAGCTAATACCGCCATGGTAGTCATATTGCTGTGTATAAATGTATCAAATCAATACTTAGGTCAATTACATCTCAGTAGAGTTGGAAAAAGAAAAGAAAAAGCTAACATCGCCATGGTAATCATAATGCGGTGTATAAATGTATCAAATCAATACTTAGGTCGATTATATCTCAATAGATTGGGAAAAGAAAAGAAAAAGAGATTCTACTTCTACTTAATAGCAGCATTGAAAATGCTGAGCTGAAATGCTGAAAATGCTGAGCCTAAGTCTCTTGTGGCTTGGTAACTATCTGTCCTGCTTTGCCTGGGAACGAGAAATTTCCCAGGAATCCGGAACTTCCCAGGGCTAACACTGGGAAAGTTCTGGACATGCTGGACCGAGTTGCTCACCGTGTCTGTGGCAGGAGGGAAATCTCTACATTCCACACTGGAAATACACGCACACGCACACGCACGTATGATCCATGGGTCTAAGCTTGGAATGTTAACCTGCCTGTTAGTATCCTAGATACTCGATCACAAAAAAATTTAAAAGGTTGTAAATATTTTGGCCAAAATCCTGTTCCAAGTTTGCAGATCTATAACTGTCTGTTCTCTGTGTCATGATTTGAACATGATGATGGCTTTCTACTGGGGCCACCTGAGATCTTCAGCACCCAAGTTTGCGAAGTGAAATTTTATCGTTCTTTAAGCTTCTCGGAGTTTTAACAATTCCGTACAGGCGATGACAGATTTCTCCAAATTGCAGCGCAGCTAAAAATTCTTTCTTCCCGGGTAGCGAAGCCCATCTGTTTTTAAACTGTGAGGGAGCTGCTGTCACTTTATTAAGCCGCTGTTTTCCTTACATTGCAGTTATCTGAAGCGACACTCCCCCCCCCCCCACCCAGTCCTGTTTTCCTGTGTGCAGTAACCATAACTACTTCTTATTTGGGAAATTGCATGTGGCTGCTCCATCACTGGATTAATACACGGAGTCAATATTTTTTGCTGTATTTTGCAGCATCCCAGCGGGTGGCTGTGTTTCTTGAAGATTCGCTTTATCCTCCTCTCTTTTTCCCTTCTCTTCTGCTGTAAGAGTGGGAATACTGGACATTCTAAAAATTTTTTTAATGTGTATTTACTTCTGAGAGAGACAGAGACAGAGCGCAGACGGGGGAGGGGCAGAGAGAGAGAGAGAGAGAGAGAGACACAGAATCCAAAGCAGGCTCCAGGTTCTGAGCTGTCAGCACAGAGCCTGACGTGGGGCTCGAACTCATGAACTGCGATATAATGACCTCAGCCGAAATAGGACGCCCAACTGACTGAGCCACCCAGGCGCCCCAATGGGCGTTGTAGTTCTCGCAGGAGGAAGAAACCAATGTTTAGAGAAAGTCTGGTTTGCAGTTTATTGATGAGACTTCTGTGAGCATAAGCTGCAGCATCCATAGACATATCTCGGATGGATGTCCATGCAGTTCTTGAAAGGATGCAGGGGAATCTATACTCAATTACTTGACTTTTTGGTGAAGAACACTTCTTCCTGAAATTTTGCTTCTCTCTCTCCTTCTCTCTCTCTCTTTTTTGCTGGCTTTCTGGTTTCCCTGCAGATCAGTCTACCTTTCTCTGGGCCCTGAACTTGTATCCCTCTTCTTTCCTACTTGTGCAGGTGGATGCTTGAAACATACACAATGTGAGGGGCTTTAAATATCATGTTGTGGCTGAGTCACAGTATCTGAAAAGAATAGTGGTTAGGGACAGTGTCCCAGGGAGTCAGCGGATTCTACAGATAGAGTCTCAGTCTCGTGCTTTTGTTACCTTATTCATATGTTTTTGTTTTAGAGCTGTCCTCGGTTTACTTTTTTTTTTAAATTTTTTCTAACGTTTATTTTTGAGAGAGAGACAGAGAGAGAGAGAGAGAGAGAGAGAGAGAGAGAGAGAGAGAGAGAGTGTGTGTGTGTGTGTGTGTGTGAGTTGGGGAGGGACAGATAGAGAGGGAGACACAGAATACAAAGCAGGCTCCAGGCTCTGAGCTGTCAAGAACAGAGCCCAATGTGGGGCTCGAACTCACAAACTATGGGATCATGACCTGAGCCGAAGTTGGACACTTAACCGAGTGAGCCACCCAGGCGCCCCTCAGTTTACTTTTAATCACTGTATTGAGAAGAAAAATGAGAGACATAAAATCAAACGAGAAGTTGAGTGGTCTTGGAAGGATCAGAGAAGGTGAAACACTCTGTGCCTCTGAATGTTTGGGATCTTTCTCTTCTCTCTCTTGAGCCTCATTATTTCCTTCTCACGCACCTGCTGGTCAAAGCCCACACTCGATGCTGGGACAGAAACTCCAGCCTAGGTGGAAATTCGGGACCTCCCCCCCACCCCCACCCCAGGCCAGGGGATGGACAGGAAGGACGTGGCGGCAGAGTTCTGGAGATCTGGGCAGCTGAAGAATGGCGTCTGCCGGGCAGGCAGAACCCGCGACATCGCACAGAGCAGATTTCCAGGAGAAGGAGACACCTGCCGTGCGGAGGTAATTCCCTGAGTGTGTTTGTGAGTGTGGGAGTGCATGCCCACTGGAAAAACGAGGGTGCTAGCAAAGCGAGAAGCCCCAAACGAACCAAAACTAACACAACTACACTCATGGACTTCTTACTGCTTATTCCGAGTTAGCGCAAAGCCAAATTTCTGGTAGGTGTAGTCCGTCAGGTTTACCTTGCGGCAAATTTACTCCCCTGCAAGAGAATATTCTATGCAAGTCTAGCTCCTGCATGTGTGGAAACGCACACAGATTCTTCCAGATGGATGGACCCCAGGGATGACCTACGTTCCAGGCTCAGGGTTCAAGGGCGACAAGATTCTTTACATATCCAGAACTCTATCCACATGTCCTATCCTCCTAGGCCCGTGTTGGAGAAGGAAGGGAGATTAAGAGAAGGGGAGGGCAAGAAGGTGGGGAGGGAAGGCAAACGTCCACATTTCCTCTTTCCACCCCACCTCACAGACTTTCTGAAATGACTCCAGCCAGGTTATCCAAGGACATGGCTTCACAAGCGCTATAAAGCTGTTCTTGTTGCACACCAAATCTCCACTCATGGCTTCAGCTGAAATCTTCACTCATTCATCCAGACCAGTGTAGACTGAGAGCCTTGTTATATAAATACGATGGGACACAATGGGTTGGTATACAAGGCGTAATGCCAAGGTACAAATGATGGCATCAGATCCTATCCTGTTTTAATGGGGGACAATAAAGGCACAGCCTGGACAGCAACGGGTAGAAAAGAAAAGGTAGAGATTGTAGGGATCTCAGTTCAACTTCAAGGATCTAGCTGTGTTCTCTTCATCTGGCTTCGTTTATTGATGTTCAAGGCAAAAGGTAACCTTAAAGGTCAACTAGTCCAATAGAGTCATTTCACAAGTGAGGATCACGTGTTCTCCAGAGGTTAACGCCTCACCAAGGGTCATCGGGCTGGTCAATGGCAACGCACTTCAAGGAGCAGCTCTCTTGATATGCAGTCTTATGCTCTTTTGATTGCAATATGTCACTTCCAACATTCATGATGGCAAAATAAAAATCATGGGCCACATTCCCCGCCAGAGCTTTGTGCAGAGGGCAGGCCCCTTACCAGGGATGGGAGGGGGAAGGGTAATGAATTATCAGCTGTTCCACCACCCCCCCCCCCCCCAACTACTTCTTCCTGCGAATCCTCCCCAGGACCCTGCATCTATAGTCTGCTGGGGATTTAACGTAGCCCTATTTGTAAACTTTCAAGTTTTTAATATTTTAATCCTGGTCTAAATTTGATAATTGGGGGGTATTTGTTGTAGCTGGATTTTTTTTTTTTTAATTCTGATTTTGTCTGAACAATCGTGTTCTGCCTATCTTCCCCATCTTTGTTTTTTCTAAGGTGTTCTGTTAGGTTCCATTTTTCAAATTCAGCTGGGACATACCACTTCCCCACCATCCAACCCTGTCTCTGTTGAGTGCCCAGTCTCAAATTCAGACATCAAATGAATGCAGACCTGGGCACCACGGATCACGTGGAGAAGACGTCGTCTCAGGTCAACACACGCTCTTTGTCACGTGTTGGATGTGGGAACTCCGAGGCGGTTTGTTACCTTGGCACTGTTTTATCATGCGACCTTAGGCAAATAGCTTACGCTCTCTGGGCCTAACGCTCTTCATCAAAGAATGATAACAGCTCAAATAGCTCTGTTCAAGTCAGAGTTGTGAAAATAAAATGCAGATAACAAAACAAGGTCATGCATTAAAAAGTACTGTGCAAATAGTAAATACTGCATAACTGCACCCTGCATTTTCATACTTTGACAACCTCAAAGGTCTGTTGAAAACAGTTAAATTTAACACCGAATTTATTTTAGAAAACAGGCTTTTTTCTTTTTTTTAAAGAATTCACGTTCTTAAAAAATGAGACATCCAATCATTTCAAGCAAAGGAGAACGGTTCTGTTTTAGAATTCTCTAGTTATCCCCTGCCTTCTCGGAGTATAATTGAGTGCTATAATACTGTTTATTGCTCTCTATTCCTCTGGGTGTTGCAGTATATTGAGTAAATTGATAGAGTGCTATGAAGTAGCTGGCCAATTCTCTGGATTACAAATGAGAGGATGAACAAGCTGCTTCACTGACCATTTGTTCCAGGGGTTCCCATTATGGGGCCATTTTGATGAGTCCATCAAATCAGGGGCATGGTGGAGTAGGCAGCCACATTCCATAGATCTCCACACCCAAAGGTAATTCCATGTTGTAAGGGCATCACAGGATTGCAGAGTTGATAGAATCATTAGATTATATCTGGTCCACTTTCATTTTAAAGCCTACAAGATGAAGGTGTAGAGAGACTGGGAGTCCGGTGTAGACCATAGAGCCATGGTCCTCAGCCTTGCTTCTATTGTCTGGAAGCTCTCCCAGGGATTCCAGGAGACGGCCGTAGCCCTTAGTTTGGGGATATAGAAAAATACTCCAGAGCAGTGGCCCCCAATCAAGGGGCTTTTTTGCCCCCCCTACCCTCAGCAGACACTGGCAATGTCTGCAGACATTTTTGCCACGATCGGGTGGCTAACAGTGCCACTGGCATCCAGTGGTTTGAGGACAGGGATGCTGTTAAACGTCCCACAGTGCACCATGAAGCCCCCACAACAAAGCAGTATCCAGCTCAAAATGCCAGTAGTGCTAAGGTTGGGACACCCTGGTCTAGATGAGCTGTTAACTTGGGGACTGAAAAGACTTACATTCAAAATCTGGATCTATATTCTCCATCTTTCTGAGTAGGTGAATTAACCTCTCTTTTCCCTCGTTGCTTCGTCTATAAAACGGGCATCATAATAGTGCCTGTTGCATAAGATTGTCATGGGGGTTAAACAGAACACTGCACATAAAACATAGGGACTGTCCCGTGTTGGTGTTAAATAAATGTTAACTAGGATAACTAGATGAATGTCAGTAAAATCAAATAGGGCTTGTGTCAGTGACTTTAGGCACTGTTATGACAGCTTGGTAGGGTAAAAAGACCCCTAAATTCTGCTTCCAGTACCCTGAAGGGAGGGAGCAGCCCAGTCAGCTTGGAAACGCTTTGAGGACAAAGATTGTCTCTTTCCCTGCCTGTCCCCAGGATCTACAACAGGATCGCACTAACTGGTGAGCAAATAAGTGAATGAATGGAGGAATTAGGGAAGCTTCTAGGAAAGGTGCTTCTTGCTTGAATCGGATAATAGTAGCATAACTTAAATAATAAACACTAAGGTGACACAAACAATGAACCAGAGGAACATTGTTGATGTGTGAATTACCGGAGTGGGGGGAAATGGCAGTTCGGGGGTGCGGGATGGGCACACAGTGCCCAGGAAGGGCTGAGAGTGAGAAAGAGCTAGATGTTCTCGGGGAGCCTCAGGCGCCCAAGTGTAAGCTTTCTACCCTTCAATGTCTATAGAGTGGGTGACGTTGCATCCAGAAAAACATGCATCTGCTCCGCTAGCTTTCAGGAGGTAGTGCTGGCAGCTATAGGCTCAGGGCCACCCTGCTCTTGGAGACAGATGGATTTGGGAATATATGCTTTGGGGAACCTAACCTGTTTTTAAGGATAAGGTCCTTGGCTGGGAATCTCACTGAGGCTGCATATGTACTCATGTGGGAATTTGGGGAGTTAGGGCCTGAAGGGAGGACGGATGGTGAAGCCCTGGGTGCCATACCCAAGAGATTAAACTTGACCAGAGGGTTGATGTTGTCCCAAGTGCACCGCAAGAAACAACGACAGCTAACAGGTGCTAGCATGTATCACACAGTGACAGCACACTTTGTGACAGGCCCCTTCTCATCACCTTGTAAGTATTGGTTCACGTAACCTTCAGAACAACTTCATCAGTGTTTTCCCTGTTTCACAGATGGGCCAGCTGAGGCACAGGGCTTCAGTGGCAGTTGGTAAGAGGCAGATCCAAGATTTGAACTTCCACATTCTGTTCCAGAGTCCATGCTCTTAACCACTATGTTGCTCCTGAACTTGGTGATGGTACTGAGTACATATTATTGGGGCCCTCGTCAGCAGTGGGGAGAGTAGGGAGAAAGCTCTGCAGAGCTAGGGAGAAAGGCGAGGGGAATGAACACAGAAAAGGGCAGCAGGCATGACGTGGGGGAGGGAGTCCAGAGCTGTTCCGGAACCATTGACTATGGGTGGTCCGAGACAGAGGGGGGCTCAAGTGTACTCCACCAGCTTTCAGTAAAGATGCCAGTTGGCTATTTTGATTATATTTTTTAATGTTTATTTATTTACGTTCAGAGAGAGCATGAGTGCAGGAGGAGCAGAGAGAGGGAGAGAGAGGGAGAGAGAGAATCCCAAGCAGGCTTTGCACTGCCAGTGCAGAGCCTGATGGGGGGCTCAATATCACCAGCTGTGACCTGAGCTGAAACCAAGAGCCAGATACTCAATTGAGTAAGCCACTCAGGTGTCCCTAGTTTGATTGTATTTTACTTGAAGCTGAGAAGTTGTCGACATTTATCCAGAAGCTGGTGTGAAAGTTCTCCAACACTTCAGTGCTGAAACGATGGAACAACCCCCCAAGGAATGTGGCTCATGGTTATCCAGGCCATCCCTCTTCCAGCCTTGATTTCCACTGGGCAGCCTGTGCATTTAGTTTGGCTGTTAACTTACTAAAAACCAGTTTACTGTTTATGTGTGAATTATATTACTGAGGTTTTGACAAGCTGGGTTTACATTCTTATGATGTCAAATCTGTTGACCATATTGTCGAAAGTTCTTCAGTTGCTTTTTTGTCTATCAGAAAGTCATTCTTTTTTTTTTTTTTTCAACGTTTATTTATTTTTGGGACAGAGAGAGACAGAGCATGAACGGGGGAGGGGCAGAGAGAGAGGGAGACACAGAATCCGAAACAGGCTCCAGGCTCTGAGCCATCAGCCCAGAGCCTGACGCGGGGCTGGAACTCCCGGATCGCGAGATCGTGACCTGGCTGAAGTCGGACGCTTAACCGACTGCGCCACCCAGGCGCCCCATATCAGAAAGTCATTCTTAAGGGGGCATCTGGATGGCTCAGTGGGTTAAGCATCCAACTTCAACTCAGGTCATGATCTCATGGTTTGTGAGTTCAAGCCCCACATCAGGCTCTGTGCTGACAGCTAAGAGCCTGGAACCCATTTCGGATTCTGTGTCTCCCTCTCTCTCTGCCCTCCCTCCTCTGCTTGTGCACTCTCTCTCTTTAAAAAAAAATAAATAAAATTAAAAAAAAAAGAAATTAAAAAAAAAGAAACTGATTCTTCACACAGGCTAATTTTTCTCCAATATTCTTTAGCTTCATGTGCCTTTTATACTTAAAGCTTGAAGACATCAGAAACCTATTTTGCTGTGAGGATTTCTGTACCTGATTTGTTTCTAGTTACATTCATTGAAAAATCGATAGCTTTTTGTCTTTTTTCGGGATCTGTTTGAGGTCCATCTCTCCTTTTCCATTCATTTATTTAATTCTGGCACCATACCGTGCTTTTAAATTATTATAGTTTTTAATATGTTTTAATATTTATTAATGAAAACCTTTCTCCCTCCTCTTTAAAAAAATTAATAATTCTCATTGTGTTGGGCTTTCATATCTTCTTTTTTTTAAGTTTATTTACTTATTTATTTTGAGAGAGAGAGAGAGTACAAGCGGGGGAGAGAGGCAGAGAGAGAATCCCAGGCAGGCTCCACGCTGTCAGTGCAAAGCACAACGTGGGGCTCAAACTCACAAACCATGAGATCATGACCCAAGCGGAAACCAAGAGTTGGATGCTCAACCAACTGGCCACCCAGGTGCCCCTTTCATATTTTCTATTTTTAATATTATTGATTTATTTGTATTATATCTTATTTGTAAGAGCTATAACCAGGTAGATTATAAGGATCTGATCACAGCTTTGATGGGGGTAGATAAAGAAGCAGTTCAGAGAACTCCAGGCCACTCAGTTATGTGTCCCAAGGAGGAAAGTAGGACATTTCATATGACAAAGAACAGAAAGGAGAGCTCTTTGGGGGCTGGGTGGACACGAAGGACACGGGAGGAGGGTGTGGCAGGTTGGCTGGGGTCAGAAACATTGCAGTCAGTTTTATACTTGCTAAAACATTCAAGAGGAGGGTTTCACTGAAGAGCCCCCCACAGACATACTGGTTTGGGAGACAACATCATTCAGTGTGCACTGAAGCCCCGGGTTTGTACTCGGGGATTCCTCCCCCGAGCGCAGAGGGCTCCAGGGAGGGTTTCTGAAAAACACCTTCAACAAGCCAGAGGAGGAAAAGGATCCGAAGAAGTAGACTGAAGAGAGATAAGGAGACAAGTGGGAAGAGAGTGGAGGCACCAAAGCCCATGGAGGTCAGAGGAAGGTGATGGGCAAACCCTGCTTCCAGTACCGACAAGACGAGTAAGGGGGAATGGCTATTTGATTTAAAAACACTGGGGCACTGGTGTGGGGTTTCAGGGGTGTGGTGCGTGAGGAAACAGGTCAGCACTGCGGACAGAGGCGAGAAGGATAAGAGACCCAGGGGCCGGTGAGGGGCAGGCTGGTCAGCCCACGGGACAGCCTCTGTTTGTAGCCACGGCATACACCTGCTGGATCGATTACAAATGGGGAGCGTTCCCATCTCCTGGGGCTCTTGGGCGATCAATGCCTTCAGGACAGAAGTCCACCTTAAGACTACTTTCTGATATTAGCACTGCCAAGCCAACTTCCTCTTGCTTATTTTTAGCTCGGTGTGTCTTTTCCATCCCTTTTCTTTCAAACCTTCTGTATATTACATTATATATCATATCATATTATGTTAAAGTTTCTATATGTGCAGGTTTTTGTTGGACAAGTTCAACAATAATCTAAATCTGCTAAACCAATGGTCTGTCCTCAAGACTCCTCTTACTTGACTTTTCCACAAATTTCAACGATGTTTTCCACAGTTACTCACTCCATCATACTTGAAACACAGCCCGGGAGTCTGTGTGGGGAGTAGAAAAAAAATTATAGGCCTCCTGAGAGAAAGTAAATCTTTTCCATAAAGTGGCCTGTTACAGCACCCACACATACGCTATTCATGCGGGTGAGGAATCCGAAGCCAAGAGATTAGTTTAAAACAGATGTCAGGACAGGAACCTTGGGACGCCCAGCAAAGCAAAGGCTAAACCAGTTTGTAGGGACATTTCCACCACCCGAGAAGGTGGGAGTCCCAGGGAAGACAAGATCACAATTAAGTAAAATGCAGAACACAGGGAAAGAGATCTACTACAATACATGCACTTGACTTTATCTTGCTGGAGACCTAGAGAGCTTTTTGAATCTGAATGTCATGTATTTCTTTAAAAATGCCAAGTTCTTAGCCAGTGTCTTTTAAAATGTTGCATCTCTCCCGTTTTCTCTATTTCTTCTTCTGAAACTATTTTCTAGACATGTGTTGGACTTTCTTATTTTATTCTATGTGATTCCTAATGATGTCTTTATATACGTGTGTATAGACACACATATGCATGCACACACACACATATATGTATATATATGCAGTTTAAATTTCATTTTTATTAAAGTAATACATGTGGAATATTTAACATGCAGTTTAGTGCATTTCTTAAAAGTTTATTTACTTATTTTGAGAGAGCGAGAGCAGGGGAGGGGCAGAGAGAGAGGGAGAAAGAGAATCCCAAGCAGGCTCCACAATGTCAGAGCAGAGCCCGATGCGGGGCTCAGTCTCAGGAACCCATGAGATCATGACCTGACCCGAAACCAAGAGTTAAGATGCTTAATGGACAGAGCCACCCAGGCACCCCTCATGTATAATATTTAAAGCCAAATGGTTCTACAACATTTGTGACAACATAAGGAAGAGTCTCTGCTTTACAGTAGATTCCACCTTTCAAACAACCATTTTCAACTCTTCTTTTCATTTCTTCTGATATTCGCCTCTGTATTGCTATAATACAATTTCCAAACCAGAGGAATTAGCTCTTTTTTTTTTTAATAACTTCTTTGATGTGTTCCTCTTCCTTCCACTCTCTTTCAAACTTGTCATGGAAGGTTTTCTTTCTACTGTCATATTTTTATTTTCCAAGAAATTATTTTGTTCCCCAGCTGTTTCCTTTTTGTTTGTGTCCTGTTCTTGTTTAGTGTATGTGCTGTCTTCTCTTATAACTCTGAGGATGTTATAGTTGTTTTTTCCTTTTTCTTTTTTTTACTTTTTTGCCTCAATTCATTGTTTCTGTTTCCTTTTCTGTTCCCTTCACTACCCTTCCCTTCCTCTCCTCTCATCTTTTTGACACACAGAGCTTCCAGTTAATTTTTTAATCCTCAGTCTTAAGTACAAACCCAGCCAAAGAGTAGATGTAGGGGCACATGAGTGGCCCAGTTAGTTGAGCGTCCAACTCTTGACTTCAGCTTGGGTCATGATCCCAGGGCATGGGATTGAGCCCTGCGTTGGGCTCTACACTGAGCATCGAGCCTGCTTTGGATTCTCTGTCTCTCTCTGTCTCTGTCTCTCTCTTTTTATCTCCCTCTCCCCATCTCCCCTACTTATGCTCTTTTTCTCTCTCTAAAATAAAAAAAGGAAAAAGAAAGGAAAAAAAAAAGAGTAGATGCTTTCTCTGGAGCTGCTCAGTTTCTCAAAGGGCACGTCCTGCATTTTCCCTTCTGATTGATAGCTCTTGGCTGCCAATGTTTTCAAACTCAAATGTGGGGCAGGGACGAGAAGGGACCCATTGTGCAGTAGGCAGAATTTCATTTACTCCCTCAGTTTTCAAGCATAGTCCTTGCCTGAGGTTGAGCTGGGTTCAACTTCTCCAGGGAGTTTTCTGCTAAGGAATGAGGATGAACTAGATCCAACCTCTTCTCACTCAGTCTTCCAGCCAGTTCTATTCTGACTTCTACACACACTCTTGCTCCCAGAGGTAACAGAAGCTTCACAGTGTGAACCAAACTGCATTCATGTTTTGCCAGTTTTGGCTTAGATTTGGCAGAGTTTTCTCCAGTCTAAGTGATTATTACTAATGTTTATCATTGCATCTTCTCTCCCATTGTTTGTCCTTTTGGGTTCCCGCTTTCTTTGACCACTATCATGTTAATGGAATTTTCAGGAAGGAGGTGTGATAAATGTTTATGTTAAAGCTGCCATGTTTTACTAGAGATTCCCCATCCCCTTCTTTTTAAAAAGGCCTCTTTATCTCCCTTGCTGCATTCTGGTTAATTTGTTCAGATCTAGAGCTTTCGTTGGTAAATTCTATCTTTGGTTTTATCTATTTAGCCTGACCACTAAGTTTGTAATTTTAATGACCATATGTTTTTCCTTTTCACCCATTAGAAAAATCTGCCTCTCTCTCTCCATGTTTTCTTGTGTTTTTCATTACAATTATTTTCCTTTATCTTTCATCTATCTTCTTGTTGACACTTTTTAACAGATGTGGCTTTATGATCTCTTCAAGATTTTTCTAATCTCTCAAGCCCTTGCAATTTTTTCTTTCTTTCTTTCTTTCTTTCTTTCTTTCTTTCTTTCTTTCTTTCTCCCTCTCTCTCTCTTCCTTCGTTCCTTGCTTCTGCTTTTGTGATTGCTGAGTCACCATTATGGTAAAGCAGGTCCTCTTCTGTTCTTTAATTTTTGACAATGAGCTCATCTTCACTGGAGGCTTACTTCTTTCTGTGGGAGGCCCTGGGGTTACACAAGAGTCCCTGCTGAGTGTTGTAGCATTTGCTCTTGCTGATAACCATAGGGTTCGTTGTCTGAGATTTTTGTTATTTGTTGAGATTCCTGTATTATTTGGATAGTGTAAATTCAGACCCACACTGAATATTATTTTTCACCCAGACCCTCAGGTAGAGAGAAGCTGCTTGTTCAGCCACCTTCTTGGGCCAGTAGGAAGATATTCTTTATTGCCATTTGTGCTGGTTATTCAGCTGGAGGCTCTCAGCTTTACCCCCGCTTCTATACTCTGTTTCTGATGCCAGGGATGGGATTCTGCAAGCCACAGTTTCCCTATGCCATCTGGCTGTCTTTCAGCTTTTGCCAAAAGGGCCTCACAGAGAGAATGGAAGGCAGAAGGAGAGAGAAAAGATTTCTTGTTTGCTCACTGTTCCTGAAGCATCATTTTGGCTATGGCTCATCATCCCAGTGATGGCAATGGTTCTAGTTTCTGGCTTTTTTTTATACCACCGGTGCCAGTCTCACCCCAAGATACCAATATCAGCTGGGCAGTACTTCTTCCTTCAAGCTCTGGGTCTCAGGTCTTCAGGAACCTCCCCCCCCCCCTCCAAAGTTCTAGGTTCTAATAACCCCACTTCTGGGCAAGAACGTATGGGTCCAGACCAATAAGTATGTGAAGTAGTTTCTAAGATGGCTCCCAATCATCTTTGTCTCCTGGTTTTCATGCCCTTGTATAATCCCCACCCCTTGAACACGAGCTGTACCTAACAAACAAACAGAATGCAGCAAAAATGATGAGATGCCACTACTGAGATTAGTTCAGAAAGTGTTTGGCTTCCATCTTGCTTCTCCTCTCTCACTCTCTTGCTTGCTTGCTCTGTTGGAAGTGGGCTACCATGTTTCAAGCTGTCCCATAGGGACACCCAGTGATGAGGAGTGAAGAGAGTCCTCTGGCCAATACGCAACAATAAGCTGAGGCCCTCAAGCCCACAGTACATGAGGAACTGAATCTTGCCAACAGGTACATGGGTAAGTTGGGGGTGATCTACCCCCAACTGACACCCTGATGGCATCCTTGCAGGGAAGCCTGAGTCAGAGGGCCCAGCTAAGCCACACCAAGATGCCTAACCTACAGAAACTATGAGATAATAAATTTTTGTTGTTTTAAGCTAAGAGGTTTTTGGGGAAATTTGTTACACAGCCATGCGTAACTAATCCTACCCTACTTCTGATAACAGAATAGCTTTTTGAGGGAGGCAGAAGGTCTCCAAAGGTGCTGGGAGTCCCAGTTGTCTCTAGTCCTCAAGGCCCCAAGACCTCTCTGGCTCTCCCAACACGGTCATTAAAACCTTGTCCCTCAGGTGTTAAGGCTCATGTTCATGATCCACATCATGTAGCATCATGTCTCTGCAAGCTCCGGCTTAGTTTCTGGCAGCCTGGGAAAATTTCTTTTATGTTTGAACTTGACAATGCACTTCAAAATATTTTGTAATATCTACCCCAAATTTCCCTGTGTTTGAGGAAGAAACAGACACCCTCCCCTGTCCAGTGCCCCTTATGGCCAGAAGTCCAAGGTCAAGCAGAAGAATCTGGATTTTTACACATAAAATCGGGAAGACTCTGTATTTTAGTTCTCAATATTTAAACAGATTGATCTTTGCCAGTTGTTAAAGCACAAACTCTAGTTCATAATATGAATGATCTCCCAGGATGAATGCCATTAGGGCAATCTGGTGGCTTAATTGCTTCCTCCCTGATGACTTATGACTTGGAACAGCTACGAAAGTAGGGTATCCAAACAAATACTTGAAGGCCAAGGATAAAAAATGTTAATAATTAGTAACAGCTAGAAGCAAAGTTAATTCTCAGTGGGCCCATAATGCCAGCTATTTAATGCAAATTAACAAATGGCATTTTAATGTAAAGGACTTGAAAGCTAATATTTTAATTTTCCATGTAAGATCAATAATTCAACAAACAATAATGTGTAAGAGGAAGGAATTTAAAATTAGAGCGATGACTTTATTTCAGACATAAGTGAAATGCTATGTGACGTTTATATTTGTGGATCCAAAATTAGACCAAATTAGGCTTAGGTGCCACATGCATTGGAAGAAAGGCCTCATAAAAATGAAAAGTGCCAGCGATAGCTGATCACAAAGTGATAAAATTGGTCTTATGATGCCAAATAATGAGGCAATCTTTTTTTTTAGAAAGATTATGAAGGATAATTCTGAACTAAAATGGTGTTGTTTTGAATTCTTGGGTCTTGCCCTTTAGACAAAAGTTTAATGAATGAATAATGAACCAGAGTCCCAGTTTCTGACCTCGGTTGTGCTGGGTGGATGATTGTGACCTGAAGTGTAAAGACACACCTGTATATTCAGACTGTAGCCTCACCGTGGCCACAAGTGGCATTACTTTTGTGGCTGGTTTGTACAAGATGCCGGTGGGGGCGGCGGCGGGGGGGGGAGCACTCAAAAGGAGATCTTCCATTTGTGTAGGACCAAACATCTTCCCATACTTTCTCTCATTTGATCTTTAAAAAAATTTTTTTTAATGTTTATTTATTTTTGAGACAGAGAGAGACAGAGCATGAACGGGGGAGGGTCAGAGAGAGAGGGAGACACAGAATCTGAAGCAGGCTCCAAGCTCTGAGCTGTCAGCACAGAGCCCGATGCAGGGCTCGAACTCACCACCATGAGATCATGACCTGAGCTGAAGTCAGACACTTAACCGACTGAGCCACTCAGGTTCCCCTCATTTGATCTTTAGAATAAGCCTGTGTGGTAGGTATTCTTAGCCTCATTTGACAGATTAAGGAATGGAGAAATTATGATTTGACCAGGGTCATGCAATTTGCAAATGTAGAATTCCTCCCGGGAACCTCAAGTGCATTACCACATTCTAAGTGGTTTCCCCATACACTTGGGTTTTTCAGGTCTATCTGGGCATTTTGCTCTGCAAAGCCATGTGAGTGGTCTTCATTATCATTTTTCAGTGTTTTCTTAAAGAATTAAAAAAATATATTTGTTTATTTTTGAGGGAGAGAGACAGAGAGAGAGAGAGAGAGAGAGAGAGAGAGAGAATACATGAGCAGGGAAAGGTCAGGGAGAGAGGGAGAGTGAGAGAGAGAGAGAGAGAGAGGGAGAGAATCCCAAGCAGGCTCCAGGCTGTCAGCACAGAGCCTGACAAGGGGCTAGAACTCATGAACTGTGAGATCCTGACCTGAGATCAGGAGTCGGATGCTAACCGCCTGAGTCACCCCGGAGACTCTCATTCTCCAGTGCTTTAACGTGTGTTGGATCCTCCAGCTCTCCTAGCTTTGTTTACCGTGTTTGATTTTGAATTTGTTTTTTACCAGACAGAATTCGAATGCAGCTTTACTGACAGTGGACTGTGAACCACCGTCTTCTGGGACACACTCTGCACTCCTCTTCTCTGGGTCTTATTTTCTCTCCCCAACTAAAGAAAGAAAAATTTTTCCTAAAATATACCCCGTATACAGAAAGATTTCACACGATAAACTGTCAACAGTGGAGCACAGGCCTATCTATGGAGTTCGGGGCACGAAACAAAGTTTTTAGCCTGTCAGAAACCGTCTTGTGTTCTCTCTCAGAAACCGTGCCCTCGAAGGGTAATCGCTGGCCTGAACGCTAAGGGCACACGTTAGCTTTGCCTGCTTTCATTCTTTGTGTACGGACATCTCTTGTGACTGGCTTCTCTTGATTGATAATATGTTTGGGAAGCTCACCCATGCTGTAGGATGTAGCTGTATATCATTTGTTTTCAGTGGTGCATAGTACTCCCTGGTGTGAACTTCAGTATTTTATTACAGTGTTATTATTATTATACACAAAATAATACTTTGTAATGGAGTCACCAAGTAATAGACTAGACAAATATTCTCGAATAGCTTTATTCATCATTCCACACATGACAGGCATTTGGGTGCTTTCCCATGTGGGCTATCATTAATCGTTCTCATCTGAACATTCTAGAATAGGTTTTATGAAGAACATAGGTGCACAGCTTTTTTGGTAAATGTGATCCAAAGTTTGGATCCCCGACATTCTTCTACGGGCATAAATAAAAATATATCAAGAGTATAATTTTCCATTTATATATTTTATGTTAATAATTCAAATCATAATTTCTGGAAAGTTAAGAGCTCTGATGGCAAACATACTTCCTTTATTTAGACTTCATCGATTTAAAATTTATAATCATTCAAACTGGAACTCAACCCACATCTCTTTTATTTATCAAGCATTTTCTTTACAGGTAATGTCAATTAATATTTCAGTATGAGATATATATTTCAAACTCAAGAGCTAGTCATCAACTACTTTAGAAATGACATTTAAATATATAACTCCTAAGGTAATTGCAAGCAGGTCTTATCTAGAAATAAAAGCAAGGTATCTCAGGAAATGTCCTTTACAATAATAGGCTTTGTTAGTGGGTCTGAGTCGGTGGTACTTTAGTATTGTTGACAATTTCTTTTAGAAGTAATTCTACATCCTGTCATTTTAAATTATCTGATTTAGATGTGGCACTGGCCTAGAGTAATAAATCTAGCTAGCATGTAAGCACAGAATACTTATCAACATGTAGAACTTTTCCCCCAATTAATCAAGAAGGACAGAGGTAATAAGGTGGGCGTGTTTAAATATTCATCGAGAAATCTGTGCGCGGAAGCCATGATATAAACTGTAAAGTGCTCTATTTTGGATAGATATTTGTGGTTATGATATGTCCTCCTCTCTCCCTCCATCATGTTCTTTTCTAAATGCTTCTTCTGCAGAATTATAAACATGGAGTGTGGTCATTTCCAACATTTTCTCACCAGATACCATCCCCCCAACCCTGCTTTTGTAGGGTTTTTTGTTTGTTTGTTTGTTTTATTTTGTGTTTTTTTGCCCTTCTTGATAATCCAGCCCCTTGGCTTAGCAGAGTTCTTTTCTGACTAAGCCAGGCTCTCAATGCTACCACCTCCTGAGAATAAAGCTTTCTCCATCTGCTACACAGTGAATTGGGAGAAGTGCTAATTGTGAAAAGAATCTGGTGCCTTGGGAGCACAGGAGAGAAGCATTAAATTTGCTCCGGGAGGCGGGGGATGGAGGTCATCCAGGAAGATACATCCAGATAGCGTGATTTTTAGATCAAGAACTTGGAAAGTGGATGCACACGCAGTGGTGGCGGGATATGAATTAGCCGGTGTGTTTGAGGCAGAGAGGCTGTGTTTAGGATACTCTGGACGAGCGGGGCAGTGATTCTCACCTTTGGCTGCACGTGGGAATGCCCTGCTTGATTGGTTCTCTCTTGCCACGGCAATGCGGTGTAGCAAATAACCACACAACCACAGTGCTATACGATGACGAGCGTTTGTTGCCCACACGTCTGACGTGGCTGGAGAGGTAGCTCCGTGAGATATAGGTTCAGTAGGATTCATCGTATTATGATAAATCCATGTGCATAATCAGGGAATAAATACAAGCTTCAAAGGAGGCACAGCAGGGGACTGGACTCCCAAACACTTGAGTTCGAAGCCTGGCTCGCTATCTCCAAGATGCCTGGTTCTTTATTCGTTGAATGGGAATAATCATAACGCTCACCTCCTGGAACTTTTCTGAAGGTTAAACTGAGATCATACGTGAAAAAGCCGGGCACAGCACCTGGTCTCCAGTTAGCACTGCAGAGTGGTGGACTGTATTACACGCTGAGCTGGAGAGTGAAATTCTTAATCGCTCTTGAATAAGTTTAGCCCTGTAAGTTCTTTAGAACGTGGTCATTTAGGTTGGTCATTCAGAATAATACGAAGAGCATTCATATAGTGCATTAAAATTCATAAAGTGCTTTCATGTACCTTTTTCAATCAACATCATAATCTGGGTGGTAAATAAAGATGAGAAAATTGAGGTTCAGAAATGTTAAAAGTTTCACACAAGGTTATTTAGCTAATATAGCTCACAGATGGAATCCATATCCTGACTGGATTATAATCATGCTCCAGATGTTCAAATTAGAAGTTTAGAGACCGGAGTCCCTAAAAGGCACACACTGACTTTCCCTTAATTCCCCACAGAACAGCACAGAAGGCAGAATCACACAAGTGGGTTCACAGCCTGACTGTCCCCTAAGATGTCTGATCAACAGAGATAATATTTGGGGAATCACTTTTTACATCGGACCGTACCAGGCATATTAATTGTAACAATGTTGTCCCGTTTTGTTGAAATACGATGTTAACCGACTGCTGTCACGCGGCTTGTGTATCACACCCTTTTAACTTCTTGAAGTTTTGCAAAGAAATTTTGTAGTTTCATCCGTGAAGAAAGGTAGATGTTAGGAATGACAGAAGTTAACAAACATTTGGAAAGAGTGGTTTTTCTGGCTCAAAGTATCCCTGCTTAGCCATCACAAGGGTGACTTACCACCGTGACTGTACTTCATGCCATTTTAGGTTGTGGTCAAGGTAGGGCCCATTAAGGACTCACATTTTATTTATTTATTGAGGGGGGAGGGGCAGAGAGAGAGGGAGAGAGAGAGAGCTTCCCTGGCAGCCTCCACACACTGATGCAGGGCTTGAACTCACGAACCACGAGATGATCGTGACAGGAGCCAAAGTCGGACACTTAACCAACCGAGCCACCCAGGCTCCCCAGAGACTCATATTTTAATAGAAAATTTCTTTTCTTATCTTTTCTTTCTTTTTTCTCCCTTCTTTCTTCCTTCCCTTCCCTTCCTTCCCCTTCCTTTCTTGAATTACTGATTATGTGTGCATGTGTGTGTGCGTGTGCACGTGTGAAACTGTGTGTCCTTCCACATCTCTGAATTATAACCTCCTTGCACGGGGAAGCCACAGTGCAGCCTGTCTTACCTCCCTTATCCACCACAGCCAGTGCGGATCTTTTCTTCCCACCAATGCCTATAGTTTCCTAGCAGAACAGTACTCATGGTACTTAAGCACCAGCACCAGGTGATCAATAGGCCCTGTATTTTTAGATAACAGTCACGACAGCAAGCTTGTATTGACTACTTAATTTGTGCCCGGTGCTCTCTTAGCACCTTACTCAAAAGAGCTCACTTAACCCTCAAAACACTCCATTAAGAAGACAATGATTTGTGGGGCACCTGGGTGGCTCAGCTGGTTGAGCATCCGACCAGCTCAGGTCATGATCTCACGGTTTTTGAGTTCCAGCCCCGCGTCGGGCTCTGTGCTGACAGCTCGGAGCCTGGAGCCTGCTTCGGATTCTGTGTCTCCCTCTCTCTCTGCCTCTTTCCTGCTCATGCTCTGTCTCTCTCTCCTTCAAAAACAAATAAACATTAAAAATTTTTTTAAAAAGCAAAAGAAGACAATAATTTGTAAGTGTACATTTTTTCACTCGTCAATAATTTTTAAAAGGGCCTTGAGCCTTAACTATGTTCTTTTGGGGTGGTGGGTAGGGGAGCAGTGAGTTGAAACTTGGATGTGGCAGACGTGGGACAAGGGCTAAGTGACAACTTCACCAGAGGAAGAAAGCTTTCCCCATCTTTGCCATCCTCTTTCCTTTGCAGCATTCGATTAAAAAAAAAAATTCAAATATACAGAAGAGTAGGCAGAATCGTACAAGGTGTATGTTCTAAGCTCAGCGATCACTAATATTCTGCACGTATAACATACAATTAGGCATATACAGTAAAACCTTGGGTTGCGAGTAACTTGTTCTGCGAGTGTTCCACAAGACAAGCAAACATGTCTAATAAATGTTAAATAAATATAAATAAATAAATGACTTGATAAGCGAGTGATGTCTTGCGGCATCATGCGATGTTGCCGAACGTCACATGATCACCAATGAGCCGCTGGTTCCTCTCTCTCTCTGCGGGATTGTGGGTGATCATCTCCCACGCTCGGCCGCTCGGTCTCAAGCTGAGGTGTTTGGCAGAAATCGGTGATTTTTCGGAATGTTGGAAGATGCCCACAACTGGCACTGGTGTCCTTTTTGTCACTTCCAAGCCCCCGTGGACAGTCCTTTGCTTTTCGATCCAAGAGTAAGCTTAGGAATGCTTTGCTTCTTCTAGGTCAGGCTGCCTGCAGATATAGACCCTTTCCTCTGCTGCCTTATTGCCAGTTACATTAAGTACAGTCTATGACAAGAGTTTATTAATACTGTACTGCAGTCAACATCCGTGTGAGCGTAACCAATGGCCCCCACGCAGAAGATTCCAATAGACAGCAGTGATTCTGTTAGGGATAGTGACAGTTGTCCCACACAATAACCCTCCCTTCTCTTGTCTCCTTGACACCAGCCACGAAGGTTTTCAAAGGCGAGTGCTGGTTAATTTGTTATATTTTGTGTTTTCTTTATCATTTTGTATTATGTTACAGTATTGCACTCATTTTTTTATTATTAATTTTATTTATTTATTTATTTTTTATTTTTAAAAAAAAATTTTTTTTTCAACGTTTATTTTATTTTTGGGACAGAGAGAGACAGAGCATGAACGGGGGAGGGGCAGAGAGAGAGGGAGACACAGAATCGGAAACAGGCTCCAGGCTCTGAGCCATCAGCCCAGAGCCCGACGCGGGGCTCGAACTCCCGGACCGCGAGATCGTGACCTGGCTGAAGTCGGATGCTTAACCGACTGCGCCACCCAGGCGCCCCTATTTTTTTTTTAATTTACATCCAAATTAGCTAGCATATAGTGCAACGATGATTTCAGGAGTAGATTCCTTAGTGCCCCTGACCCATTTAGCTCATCCCCCCTCCCACACCCCCTCCAGTAATTCTCTGTTTGTTCTCCATATTTATGAGTCTCTTATGTTTTGTCCCCCTCCCTGTTTTTATATTATTTTTGTTTCCCTTCCCTTATGTTCATCTGTTTTGTCTCTTAAAGTTGTCATATGAGTGAAGTCATCATTTTTATGTGAATGTTTTGGGGTTTGGGAACGAATCATCTGAGTTTCCATCATTTCTTATGGGGACCTTCACTTTGATATACAAGTGCTTTGGATTACAAGCATGTTTCCAGAATGAATTGTGCTCGCAAACCAAGGTTTTACTGTATATATGTATAAGGTTTTGCTGAATAATTTGAAAGTAAGTTGCTAATACCTTGGCATTTCCTTCCTAAGGGCTACATCACACACCTTCTTAAAATAAGGGCAGTATCTTACATAACCACAATGCTGTTATCACACCTAAGGAAATTAACAAAAACATGGAATATGGTCTGTTTGTTTGTTTTCTCCATCTCTATTTGTCTAATAAAAAGGCAACAGAGGGGATGCCCGGGTGGCTCAGTCAGTTAAGCAACCAATTCGTGATTTGGGCTCAGGTTATGATCTCACGATTTGTGAGTTTGAGCCCCGCATGGGGATTCTCTCTCTTTCCCTCTCTTCCCCTCCCCCACTTGCACACGTGTGTGTGTGTGTGTGTGTGTGTCAAAAATAAATAAAAAAATTTTTAAAAAGGCAACAGAGAAAATAAATTTGAATTTGAATTCTAACAAACTAGTATTCTATATTTTTTGGTGATGTGTAAATATTGTAGCTAGTCTTTCTTTTTACTTGGAAAGCACTTGCTACTTTGATGGGGAGAGAGGGTAGTTTTTAATAGTTTAAA
The DNA here is from genome assembly GCF_018350175.1 of Felis catus. Classification (NCBI taxonomy): domain Eukaryota; kingdom Metazoa; phylum Chordata; class Mammalia; order Carnivora; family Felidae; genus Felis; species Felis catus. The sequence goes on along the minus strand of NC_058368.1, from coordinate 230,791,955 downwards.
AATTGGAACTCACTCCCTTACTGAGGTAAATAGGAACATGCTTATGGTATGGCTGGGAAAATCAAGACAGAAAATTATAGTGTCAGCCTCTTAAGGATTCAAACTCTGGGTTTTTTCCCCCAAAAGTCCAGTTTAATTTAGGGCTACTCAATAATTCACAGATGCGATCCCTAACCAAGAGATTTAACAGTTTAATAAAGAGGAAACCATACACAGGTCCAAAACGTAACCGTTAATAGATGGGACTTCGACGTCCATTTTCAAGACTGTGTGCCAGTGAAGATCCAATTATATCAGTGAGCTAGTGACACATTATGGCTTTCTTTTTCCATTTATGAAAGAAGTCTCTACTTTTGCTGACAACAGAAAAATGTAACTTTAAAAATCTTGAAAAAATAACGTGTAAACTTTGCTTCATATTTACTTTCTCCAAGCCAATTAGTGCTTCAAGACTTTTTGTGCAGGTAAAGTTGTCTAACATTCTAGCTTTTCCTCCAAGTGTTTGGTGATACTTGATTAAATGCCTGACACTTTTGCTGTTGATGACCGGATTTTTAAAATTACTTTTCGCAACAATGATTAATATCAGCTGGTCTCTGACAGAGGTAACGTTTATTTCTTTCGTTTCAGGTTTGGAACTGTGTTTGGTCATTCCTAGTTCTCGTGGATAGAGGACAATGTGATGGAACATCTTATACAAGAATATCCAGATAACCAGGAAATATGCAACCGTGGTAACCATCTGGTGGTAATATTGGAGGAAGTCTTAGTTTTGCTTTCATGGAGGGGCTGAACAATAGTGGAAGTGTTCCAAGAGGGAATAGATGTGATGCTACCATAGGACGTGAATTTTGGAGAGTACCAACTAGATTTTAAATACCTGATATGAAATCAGGCTGCTCTCAGTTGAACTGAGTCCCCCCGCAAAATGATATATTGAGGTACTAAACCCCAGGACCTCAGAATGTGATTTTTTTTCTTTAGAAATGAAATTTTTACAGAGGTAATCAAATTAAAATAAGGTCATCAGGGCAGACCCTAATTAAATATAACCAGTGTCCTTACAAGAAGAGGAAATTTGGACACAGAGAGACATATAGAATGAATGCCATGTGGAGATTAAGGCAGAGATTAGGGAGATGTCTCTACAACCCAAAGGGTATAAAAGATTGCCAGCAAACCACCAGAAGCTCAGAGAGATGCACTGAATGGATGCTCTCCCCCCCCCCCCCCCCCCAGCCCTTAGAAGGAACCAGCCTTACCCACGCCTTGGTCTCAGACTTTTAGCCCCCAGAACTAGGAGACAGTAAATGCCTGTGTTTAAGCTGCCCAGCTTGTGGGGCCCTGTGACTACAGCCCTGGGAAACTGATACCCAGGCTAATTTCTTGAGCTGAAATACATGAGGGTATGGGGTGTGATTTTTCCTCAGTGACTAGGTTACTACTAATGTAGTGTAAGATTTCCTTTGGGGAACTAAATAGTGTTCCATATATTTACTTAAGGAGCCTTTCCCTTGAGTTCCTTCAGAGTTAAATTGATCGGTGGTTTTATTTTAAAGGGAATCATGTAGCTGTCCGCATGAAAATTTAATTAGAGAACACAAGTGCCTAGCTACCGATCAGTGCAATATTAGCAACGATTACATCTTTCTATTTTGGAATAATTTTGGTCTTCCCCACCTCTCCTCATCTGGGGAATGTTCCTGAGCCACAGGATAATCCCTGCTCTGCCCACGTCGTGTGGGTGAGGCTGTGAGCTCCAGCTAGTCCAGGAAGCTCCAATAAGAGTTCTTCATTTCAGTGATGAGAATGCAACCCACGCTAGACCAATGTGTGTGTTCCCAGGGAACTCACCAGCCTGATCAGAAGACGTTCCCTTTTCATCAGGCATTCTAAGCCCTAAGGTGAGTGCAGACTTCTGTTTGGGGATGGATGGAAGCCGCACTGAAAATTATGGAGCGAGGCTGGGACAGGAGATACAGGCTCAGTCAGAAAATTCTTACCCCCTGGATCAAACTCTTCCTGATCAGAAATAATCTCTTGACGTTCTACTTACAGGAATGAGCCAACGACATCTCCTTTGTACTTAGAGCCCTTTTGAGTTGGGTATTTGACACGGACAATTAAAGTGTCTTAATGAACCTGCAAAGCATAATCTTTAGTTTTTGACCCCTCATGGCCTCTGGAAGTCTTGGATTGTTTCTGTGCTAGAATGTTCTGGAGCATGGTGAGCCCTCAGTAAGAGCTGATTCAGGTTTTTATCCTACATTGTCAGAATAATATCGATGTCCAAATTCATCAAAATGTCAGTGGGATGGTTTTCCTTATAATGTGGGATGGCCACAGTCATACTTTGCCAACGTCCTTGTGACGGGTTGTGTTTTTCAACAGCTGTGTGTATTCACATAGGTCACCCCGCAGCCTGTTATTTATTACAATGCACTCTCTGCTTTCCCACTGAGACGTGGCCTCCGAGTTTCTTCCTGGTGAATCTGGGGGAGGGTTGGCTCCGGACCTCTCCAACCAGGATAAAATGGCAGAAGTGATGCTCTGCGGCTTCTGAGGCTAAGTCCTAAAAAGGTTGTGGCTTCCACGTGGCCCTCTTCCAGATGCTTCCAGAAGCCAGTCGCCGTTCTGCGAGGAAGGCTGAGCCAGGAGAAGAGAGGAGCTGGGCCCTCCGCCTCCAGCCGACATCACCCACCAGACACATGAGCGGACGGGGCTTCAGATCGCTCCAGCCCCCAGCCTTTGAGACCTCAGGCATCGTGAAGCAGACATGAGTTGTAGCTACTGTGCCTCATCTGCACCCCGATCCACTGAATACATGAACATAACAAATGGTTGTTTTCCACTAGTAAGTTGCAGGGTGGTTTGTTACACAGCCATGGTGAGGTCATTTGCGACATGTCAGAATTCCCTTTCCCGTATGTTTCCGGTGAGGGTGAGCCACAAGAGAGATTCTCCTGGAAGACTTGGCCGGGGTGTGTGAAGCAACAGCCGTTGGTAGCTCACATGTGTTGTCACTGGTTTGTTGGCTCATCGGCACAGGCTGTTCTGGGGCCCGTGTCTGCTCTTCTGGGCTAGTGTGCGGTTAGCTCCACAGCAAAGGGCCAGACTTCCTGGGGACACCTGTATCGTTAAGGTTAGAGGAAACAAAAACTGACACGTAATGGGATCCGGTTTGTGCTGTGGGTTTCCTTTTATTCCCCTTCCATTTGTCCCTCGATGTGCACAGTCACTTGCCTCTGGTATTGCTCACCGCCTCCTGCACCTGTTCCCTGTTTACATTAGTATTGCCGCAGTCGTCACTGAGTTGAAAATCTGAATACATTTTGAGGATGTAAATAACCTTGGAACACAAGCTGTGTCTGAGAAGCCTTTCCCAAGTGTATATGAATAGATTTCTATCCCCAATGGACCGTGCAAATACCCATATTAAGGAAAAGGCTTGCTTGTTTATCTTCATTCCTTGGATGACCCTTCACCCAACTTTTTAGGCCAAGACGTCTTAGTTTGCTCAGGCTGCTATAACAAAATACCAAAGACTGGGTGGCTTAGACAATAGATATTTATTTCTCACGGTTCTGGAGGCTGGTAGTCCAAGAACAGGGTGCCAGCACGGTTGGTTCCTAGTGAGAGCTGTCCTTCTGGCTTGTAGAGTGCTATCTTCTTGATGTGTCCCCACATGGCAGAGAGAAGGCTCTGGTCTCTGCCTATTCTTATAAGGACACCAGTGCCATCATGGGAGCCTCATCCTCATGACTTCATCTATACCTAATTACCTCCAAAGTCCCACCTCCAAATACCATTACATTGGGGTTCACTACGAATTTGGGGGCAGGTACACAAACATTCAGTCCATAACACAAGATAAAAACCAAATCTTATTAACCTAAGAGGACTTCTCCTGAAGGATTTACATGTTTATTCATGGTTGAGTGTCTTTGGAATTTGACAATTGGAAGAACACTCTGACTACTATACATGGACCAGGAAGGGGAGATAGAAAGACTGTCTGCAGTTCCTCCACAGTCCCTGAGGCTGATGTAAATTGCCTTTCCATTAGTAGTATTTAGTTGTACATAATGAAGATCCCCTCATGTGCTGAGAAGCTTCCTCATGGAGAAGGAGGCCAAAAAAGCCAAGGGCGCCAATGGACAACATGCTGATGATTCAGAGTAAAACATGGCAACCCTTCAAAGCAGAACAGTCATATTCTCTCCTAGTGGACGTGCTCGGAAAAAGACATGTCTTTACACAACCCAATATATTATATTCTTAGTTCCCGATGTAGCAAGGTTCATTGACACACTGAGAACATAAACCAAGTAGAATTACTCTTTACAGCAAGAAAGGCCAGAAAGGCACGAAGCATTGATACATCGGGATAAACTGCATATGGAATATGTTTGCCTGGGTTCATGGTGCTCCCTTCTGCTGGACCTGCCCACACCCATGACGGTCTTACAAACCTTCTGGCAACAGTTGGATGGATGAGGTTTAGAAACGTGACCCAAACTGAGCCGATAAGATTATTCTTTTCCTTGGAGTTTAGATTTTCACCAAAAGATCCTCAATCTATATGTTACTAGAATGATGTTACAGATTGAATTATGTCCCCCCCACCAAATTTGTATATTGAAGACTCAACCCCCAGGTTGGCTATCTTTGGAGATAGGGCCTTTACAGAGGTAATTAAAGTTAAATTAGGTCATAAGGGTGGGGACTAATTTGATAGGACTGACATTCTTGTAAGGAAAGGAGGAGGCACCAGACGTCTTTCTCTGTGCCTGCATGCACAGGGGAAAAGCCACGGAGGTTACAGTGGGAAGGAGCCTTGTACAAACTGAGTACAGAAGGAGACCTCGCCAGAAACCATCCGACTGGCACTGTGATCTCAGACTTCTAGACTCCAGAGCTGTGAGGAATAAATGTTTGCTGTTTCTAAGCCAGCCAGTCTATGGTACTTTGTCATAGCAGCCCAAATGGACAGGTAGACATTGGTTTCATCTGACATTAATTAATCCAAAGACCTCATCAAGCTCATACTCTGTGATGGAAAAACAAATGGAACGTGTCTCAGCCTCAGGACAGTCTGTGTGCTTTAGAAGGAAAAGTGACCAAACTGTGGGCCATAATCTGAGACAGAATACTGGGTGTTTGTTGTTTTGGCTCCCAGCTTCTTCTCCTTGCCCTGAGCAACCACTGCCTCACCATCTTCCAATGCCGTATTTGGGGTCAAGTTTGCATAATGGCTCCACATGTAAGGCGATCAGTACATTCCATCCTTCTGATCAGAATGGCTGGCTTCCCATGGTCACATGACACAAATCCCATTCATCATGTCTGAGGAGATTCAATTCCCAGTCTTTTGTTGTCATCAGGGAAGCACACTTCCTTTTCTTGTTGGCGCCTAGGTGAACAGATGATGGGACTGGAATTGTGGCAGCCATCTTGTGAGCACATGGGTCCTGAGTGAGGACGGAACATCAAGGAAGCAGAACTGAGAAATCCACAAACAGAAGCTCCATCTCAGTGAAATCGTCTGAACCTGGATCAAACCATACCTGAAGCTCCCTCTGGGTTTTTGGTTATGTGGGCAAATAAATTCCTTTTCCTGTTCCTTTTCTTCAGCTGGTTTGAGTTAGGGTTTTTGTCACTTGCAGCAGAAAGTATCATAACTAATACAGTTATTGGAAGTTGAGTTGTGGCGTCAGGCAATCTATAAACTGGGGAGGCTGCACTACAAACAGGTTCTGAAACTCCAGTAGGTATGCCTTCTCCTTTCTTTGAAATCATAAAACACTTTGCTTCTACAATTGATATAGCATGTATCACATATTGCCTTGAATTGCAATTACAGTTCTCACACGGTAGGTACAAATCTCACAGCCGTAAAACTCCGGTGTGCAGAAATATAACTTTCTTTATTGTTTTATAATTGAGCTTAATTTAGCTCACAAACCCTCATGTCTGCTAATGATGGAGAACTTAATTTTGCTGATTCCACGCAATTCTGTCAATCCTGGTATAAAACTTGGTACCTTTTGGGGGGAAATACCTAGCTAATTCGGGATTCCTATTCCCTTCACCCCTATCTGTTTTCCCTGGGGGCTGGTCTATGTTCTAGCAAGTATGTTCAGGAGGCAAAGTGTCTGGTCTGGGAGTGACCTCCGACCTGGTGCAGACTTTTGTGATTGATCCAGCTGACCAGGCAGCCACTGCTGCCGGCCGTGTCTACACCCAGCTCTCAGCTCAGTTTCTAGAAACTCAGCCATGCCCTTCATCCAGTCCCCAGCTTGGGCTGCCCACAGGTCCCTGATCTCATAGCACAGTTGCCTCCCTGCCATGCACGCAGCTCGCAACTCAGCTCCCAGCGACATCCCACTGCAACATTCGGGGATCCTTGACTCCTTCACGTCCTGCAGGAGTGAGGGAGACTTGGGGATGGGGATATGTAGGCCAGCTTTGCTCCCATTTCTGTGCTCCAAGAACCACCCGTGTGGGGGGAGTCGGCTTCCCCCAATTCTTGGATGAGCCCGCTCGGTAGGATGAGCCCACAATGGCTGCAAACCCATTGTGGGGTGGGGTGGGGGGTAGCTTGATCTCAAGAGCAGACACAGAACCTCACCCTCCCTTCCGTGGCTTGCTTGCCCCTCTGTGAGCTCTGCGCCCCTACCCAGGAAGGGCTCTTTGTCATCCCCTTGAACTGGAGGTCAAGCTCTTTACCCCAGGCTGGCTCTTGATATTACTTGAATAATAAGGAAAACCCTTTCTTCTCTCACCGGTGTGGCTCTTACAACAGAAAATTATTGTTTCCAAGACCAGCCCGTGCTCTTGATTCCTTGAAGTTCCCCCTAGAGCTCCCCAGGGGAGAGTCCCATGACTTGTTCTGGCTGTCTCCTTGGGACCAGCTCTTCTCTGGAACCTCACAGTCTGGATCCAGTGGAGGAAGGGCTGCAGGGCAAAAAAGAAGACCACAAAGCAGAGCTGCTGGGAGGAAAAAGCACTCAGGGACTATTTCACAGTGTAATTTCGCTCAGTGAGCTCTGTGGTTGTTCTCCCAGCCACAACAGCGTCCTGTCTGTCTCCCTGGGGTGTGGGGCATTCACTGGCTGCCACTTTAGCCAACACTTTGACACCCTTGGCAAAGGCCAAACTCCACCCAGTGTACTGAGAAACTCAGCCAGCGGGAGGAACTTTCCAGGCTTTCTCTGTAGGCCAGTTGGCCTCTGGATGATCACTGCTCTTTCAGCCTCTGGAGGTTGGCCTTCATATTTTCCATTAATAATAGGAGCAGCTTCCTGCTACTAAATATTATTAGATAGTATTTTCTATCTAAGAATCGTAGTAGCTTCCTGCCCAAGGATCGACACCGAGTCTCCTGTAGAGTCGCCTTGGCGTGTGGTGGCCCCGGGTGGCACTCAAAGTCATCCTCAGTGGGTCGTGCATTCACCTGTGTCCCCAAATGCTAGTGGAAGTTCTGGCCCCTGGCACCTGTGAAGGTGGCCTTGTTTGGAAATGGAGTCCTCGCAAGCTTAAGCAGTTAAGAATCAAGGTGAGATGACATCAGCTCAGAGTGGCCCCTAAATTCAATGACTGGTGTCCTTCCGGGACAGGGAGAGACATTCAGAGCAGAAGAAGACCACGTGGCAATGGAGGCAGAGACTGGAGCGATGTGCCCACCAGCCAGGGAGCGCTGAGTGTGGCTGGGGCCACCAGATAGTAGCAAGGGGCGGGCAGGACCCTCCCCTAGAGCCATTGAGGCAGCATGGCACTGCACCCCTTGGTTTCAGACCGGTCTCCAGACAGCCAGAGAGTAAATTTCTATTGTATACACAGAAACAATGATTTGTGCTGCTTTGCTCTGGACGCTCCCTCCTGCCTTGTTTCCCTCTCCCCCAGCCCAGGGTCAGATTTTTTTTTTTTTTTAATGTTTATTTATTTTTGAGAGAGAAACAGAGTGTGATCAGGGGAGGAGCAGAGAGAGAGGGAGACGCAGCATCAGAAGCAGGCTCCAGGCTCTGAGCTGTCAGCACGGAGCCTGATGCGGGCTGGAACTCAAGAGAGGAGCCGTGAAATCGTGAGCTGAGCTGAAGTCAGACGCTCAACGGCTCAACGACTGAGCCCCCCAGGCGCCCCTCCCAGGGTCAGACATTCAGAAGGCTGTGACATTGCAGGGATCCAGAGAAGGCTCACCAGAGAGTGAGCTCCAACTGAATCCCCTTTAGAGCGCTGGTTCCCCCAGCTGCTCTGAGTGCTGGCTGCTGAAGGCTGAGCTGCCCTGCTCTCTGGGAACAGCAGCTGCGGCTCTCAGCCTGGAGACTTTGCGCCACCGCTGGAGGGAGGACGGTCCCCAGGTGCGGGACGCAGTGGGGTGCAGTGCTGCTCCCCTCGCCTCTACTGAGACTGACTCCGGTCTCATTACTCATACTCCGGCTCCGGAACCCCCGCACCCGCGGGGTCAGGCCGAGGGGCTCTCCTGCAGAGCGCGGCTCTGTTTGCTCCCCTGGCCCGGTCCTGCTGCCCTCCTCCCTCCTCTCTGGTGTAGCTCCAGTCCTCTTCTGCGCCCAGTCCCTGCTTCGGGCGTGGCTTCCGGGGAAGCTGAGCCCGGACACCAGGTAGGGACTCCCCGAGGGCGCAGACTTTCTTCCCTGTGACTATATCCAGCACTGGGTAAGGCATGGCCCCGGGCAGCGGTTCTCAAGCTGTAGCCCGCACAGGGGGCACCTGGAGAGTCGCTCAGGTTCCTGGCTTTAACCCCAGAGATTCTGATTCAGGAAGTGTGGGACCGAGCCGAGAATCGACATTTCTAACAACCTCCCAGGTGTTGCGGCTGCTGCCGCTGCTGATTCAAGGACCACACTTTGAGACCCAGTGGCCCAAGCTGTGTGGCTTGATGGGTGAGACCCGAAAGGGCAAGTGTACCGGGCGGGAGAGGTTTGCGGAAATTAACTTGCATGTGAGAGCTTTGAAGCTGGGCAAAGGATGGAAAGAATCTGTGCGATGGGTGGAGGGTCGGGAGGAGGTGAAGGGGGTCCCCCAAACACTTCTGTTGGGCAGAGGGACTAGCTTGACTTAGAAAAGGGGAGCTGGGTATCCCTGGGCGCGCCTGTGCATCTGTGTGCGCACGCGCAAAAGCGTGCACGTGCGTGTATGCATGCGAGTGTGTGACACAAGCATGCGGTCGCGGCCTTGTTGAGTGCTCTTAGTCACCTGGGCAAGACAGCCACCAGCAGCAGCAGCAGCTCCCAGCACAAAGGGCAAGACAGCCACAGCCCCACCGCAGCGCGCGGGTGCGCGCGCGCGCGCACACACACACACACACACACCCCGTTCTCCTGTGGACTCCTCCTCGGGTGCAGCAATCTATTTTTGTCTGAGAGCCCTCACATCCTCATTTGCAGGTCCTGGCATTTTGGGGTTTGCTCCTTCCCACCCCACTCTCCCGCCCAGCCAAGTCCAGGGTTTCATCTTGCTCTCCCTTGTCCGTGTCAATTACACAGAAGGAAGTTTGGAATCTTCTCCGCTTTTGTTGCTCCATTCACCTCTCCGATCGTTTGTTTCGTGGCTGCCGATCCTGAACCTCACAGAGAGGGGATCTGAACGCTGCTGATTCTTTGTTCCCAGAAAACCTGGGCCCCGAGCCACCACCTCTCCGCAGCCTCCACGGCGCTTGCCAGCAGGTGGCAGAATGTCCATCCTTCTCGGTTTTTTAGAAGAGAGACCGAGGGGGTGCTTCGAGCGGCAGTCCATCCCTGCGTGCCTTCTTCTCTTTTACAAATCAAAAAGAAGGGGCTTCAGGTTCAGAGGTTGAGTTAATCATATTCCTATTTCCGGCACATTCTCGTCGTCACTCTGAAAAGCGGCTCTTTCTTCGCCAGCCCCCTGTCCTTCCATAGGGACTTAGAATAAGACTTAGACATTAGAATAATTAGAAACATTAGAATAATGTATTCTAAATGTTTGTATCTGTAGTGGATGCTAATGGCACCTCACAGGGACCCCTTCCGGGGTGGAGTACCTGACCCCCTACCACTGTGAGTGCAGTGTCCCTGGATGGTGGTAACTGCTCTCAGGTGGGGAACGTCTGGGCTGAGACAGCCAATGACTGTCTGAAAAGCGGCACAAAAGGCCAGCCCCTTGTCTGGAGGGTGTGCCTTGCGCCCCAGCAGGCCCTGGGGATCTTTCTAGACGTTCCCCAACTCCATAGCCTCACTGAGCTCCTTCCCCTGCTGGATCCTGCTCCCTCCCTGCTTTCTCCTGAAAGCCTCCCTCAAAGCATCACATGCATCTGAATCCTGTCTCATGTTCTGCATCTAGGGATCCACATTGAGACAGTGTCCACACTGAATGTGTAGTGGTGTGTGTGTGTGTGTGTGTGTGTGTGTGTGTGTGTGTATTTTAGCTGTTGATCTACCAGCTCACACCCTTTCCTTCTGTTTTCAGGTAGCACCCTCTGTCCAAGAGCCGTCCCTGGTGCTATCCATTCATTCAGCAGTGTCCTCCAAATGCTCTTGAACCAGAACTACAGTGACATGGAGATGCGACTCAGTGGCAGCTTCTCTGGGTGCTTGTTGGGGGTGTGCTCATGTCCCCCTGGGAGCTGTCTTCTTGCCAGTGTAAGAGAATCCTGACCACCCTGGCTGGGGTGTGGTTGGGTGAGGAGAGAACCCAGTGTTGGGACTGCAGAACTTTCCTGTTGACTTTATGCCTCTGGGCTGTGTGAGCCTCAGTTCCCTCATCTGTAAGATGGGGCAATAATACCTACCTCACAAGAGCATTGTGAAGGTTAAATATGATGAAGATAGAAAAAGAAAGAAACATGCTTCTTTCTGTTGCATGCGTATTCCACAGTGTGTGCCACCACATTCTAGCCACTTCCCTAGTGAGAAACAGATCGATTGCCTCTTCTCCATGGCTGTGGGAATGACCTCAGTGGACACCCTTGTACACAGCCCCTGGGACTTGCATGACAATTTCTCTGGATGGACAATTGGGAATGGATCCTGAGCTCCGGGCACCTGCAGATGTATCTTTACGGAGTATTTTTTATTTTTATCTTTTTTAGAGACAGGGCACAAGTGAGTGAAAGCCAGCGAGAGAGAGAGAGAGAGAGAGAGAGAGAGAGAGAGAGAGAGAGAGAAGAGAGAAGTGGGGCTCACCCAAATGGGCTCATGATCACCCGATGTGGGACTTGAACTCAGGAACTGTGAGATCATGATCTGAGCAAGGTCAGATGCTTAATGACTGAGCCACCCAGGCGCCCCTTATCTGTACAGAGTCTTACATGTTACTCCCCTGGAGCTGCCCTAGTTCCCCAAGAGCTGCACATGCCCAGTGGTGACACATAAACCTTCCTGTCTCCCCCATCCTCTCCAACATCAGGGACTGTCTTTTCCTTTCCTTTTTTTTTTCCTTTCTGATGATGGTTTTCCATCATCACTTTCTTTTCTCCTCCATTGCCAGTGACTTGAGCATCTCTGCATGTACCAGTGGCTTTCGGCACCTCCCCTTTTGCAAAGTACCTCCTATTTTTTTTCGAATTTAAAGAACATTGTTTATTTTAGACATTAATCTCTTGTTTTATACACTGAAAGTATCTTCTTTGAGTGGGCCATCTGTCTCTTTCCCTTGTTTATGGCATCCTTCATTGAGCGGAAATCCTTAAGAGATACTGCCTTATGCTCGCATTGTCGTATGGAGATTTTGACAAAATAGCTCATTTATATTTCACCTGCCCTTTGCTGCAGTACTCCAACCATGACTCAGGCATGAATCCATAGGGACCTGGGTTAAGAGATACTCAGAGATACAGCGACCATTTTCATACAAAGTCATGGACACTTTTTACAATTGACCCATACATCTGGCTTTTGCACCCTGGTCCTGTCTTCCATGAATCTGAGTTCTTTTTTTTCCGGAGCTTTCCAGTCCCTCATGCATGGGGACTCCTGGTGGGCCACCCAGCTGAACCCTAGAGGTGTCTCAGCTCACTTGAACTGCACAGAAAACACATGTTAGCATGCTAAGCTGGTCTCCACTACAACATAAACAATAGGAGTTAATTCTTCAGCAGACCCTCTTGAGAGGAACTTTTCATTTTTGTGCTTCTCAATAGGTCCCCAGTCATACACTGTTGCTCTTAGAGTAAGCAAACAATATTATAGCAAACACCCAGGTGGATACGCGATGCTGAACAGCCTGGTCTACTTTCCAAAGGTTGAGAACAAAGGTTTTTATTTCTTATTTTGCTTTGGGGACTCCCAGGAGGATCTCAACAGATGACTGGGTACACTTTGGTATGTTGATGCTCCAAGAAAGGAGAAGTGAGAAGGTGACCACGCTTTCCTACATAAGTGATTGCAAGACACCCGCATAGTAGGCTCTCAGGTAGTGGGTATAGACACAGGTATCTCTTTTTCCCTTGACTGGGTAGTTCTTCCAAGGCTTAAACCTGAGAAGAATCCCTGGATGTCCTGAGCTATCAGTTGTAAGGAAAGCCTAAGTAGGGTATCTAGGGTCAGGGAAAGGACTTTCCAACAGTTAATCTCGACCACAATGGCCGGTGAATGTGATGGCTCCAAGCTGTTGACATAAGGCTTTCTCCTGCTCTTCATTAGCACTTCTCTGTCACTTAAGTTGGCATCTTCCACCCCACATTTCTGATTGCCAACTGACTCCTGTCCCCATACTGTCCCTTCCCAGTTTGCTGCCCCGTGCCTCTGTGTACTGTGTACGGATAATTGTGGCGAATCTATGTACATGTCAGTTCTTGTCCTCTTTATATATTCAAGGTATTTTTGTTTGGATGAAGGCAGGAATTTGCTTACCCCTATTAGAATAAGGTTTGAGTGATACTATGAAAAGTGTGCAGACCCTGGGATGACCCTTTGTGGCTCAGATTCACCAGAATGTTCTCTCTCCTTGACGCGACGTGGAAAAGTGGTACTTTTATACCAGCAAAATGCTCTACCTAGGTGAGTACCAATCTCTTAGCTGTGTGGGCATACTTTATGGATTTCTTAATGAGAATGAGAATTTTTGCCCAGTGAAAACACACGCTTTCCTGATCTCAGGAATTTTTCATCTACCTTTACTTTAGACGTGTTATAATCGGTAAGGAATAAAGACTGGCAGAACTCTTTTTTTTTCCAAAGCCACATTGTTTTTTCTCTCCACTTTTTTAAGTTGTTAGAATTCTCCTTCCAGGATCATTTTTAGCAGAAAATAGTTTACACATGTAACAAAGACTCAGGCTACTGGGCATGACTCAAATAATGACCACAGCATAAAGGAAGAACCCAGGCCTCTTCAAGGTGAGGTCCATTGTAAAACTTAGGTGGCGTGGCTAAAATGCAGACTCCTGGGTCCTATATCTCCTGAGTTCGGGTGATGTAGAGAGTCTGTATTTAAGCAAACGTCTCAGGTATGATTTGAGCACAATTAGATTACACTGCATTAATTATCTACTGTGTTCCAGGTATGTTCTTGCATTGTATCATTTAATTCCATAACTACTTTGCATGGGAGCTATTTCTAACCTTATCTGATAGGTTTGGCGATTAAACTTTATAATCATGAGACTGTAAGAAAGAGTTTTTCAGATCTGTATCTGTCTGTCTACAAAGCCCTCAGCCCTAAGAATAAAATCTACAGGAGAACTGGAAAGAAGAAAAGAAGCAGTTTGCTCTTTCAGGGCAAGAAGGAGTTTGAGCTGGAAGACTGGATGTGAAAGACAACTTTATTTCTCCCACCTGAAAAGCTGAGGGTTCTCATAGTGAGGGCCTTGTTTTCAGTCTGTGTCAGTTAGGAGAGGCTCTGTTTAGCTGCTATAACAAACACTCTTCAGAGTCTTGAGATCACAAATGTTTACTCCTCACTCATGCTGTGTATCCGTTGTGGGTTTGGGGAACCACTCTGGTCAACATAGTCATTCAGGGACCTGGTCAGTATAGCGTTGCTGGTCTGGAAAGTTGCCAGTGGTTGTGAGTGAGAGAAAAGAACACTCACGAGGGGCTTGGACGGGCAATCACATGCTTCTGCCTAAAACTAGCAATCGTCGCTTTGCTCAGAACCTGTTGATGGGAAGTTGTCACATGGCCCTACCCATGTCCACAAGGGACTCGGGAAGGACAATTCCACCATGTTCCCGGAGCACTAATGACCACACTTATGATCACCAGAGTCCCTCTCAGGGTGGGGACTAGGGTAGAGTAAGATGGCTGAGTTGTTAAAATTGTAATATTTTATTCATCACGAACTCTTTTTTAATATTCATTTTTATTTTTAAAAAGATTGCATTAAGATACGATTTATCTTCATGACTGACTTTTTTGGTACCCCTGTAAATTTCGCACCTGAGTCCCAGCCTTGTGACACACTGAAGGGGGATAAAAGTATCAGAGTTTTAACTGAAATTTTGTTTTCATATTAGGGCTCGAGGGAAAAGCAGTACTTAGAGAGAGGTAAGGATATAGATGACATCCACATACATATTGACCAAAAAAGAGAAGAAAAGAAAAAAGAAAAAAAGGAGAAATACACTCTACAAGCAAAGAGAAGGCACAAAAAAAGGTCAGTTTGAGATGGAGATTCCTGCCCAAATTCCATATTTCATCAGCATTGTGCAGAAAACCTTTTGTGTTTAATTTCCCCAGTGACCTTCCAAGTATATTATGAAGACAATTAAAACCTGTATCCCAGAACCACAAAGTTTGCAGTGACCGGGCTAAGGTTAATCAGTGCGAATTGGGTGAAACAGCTTGCTCAAGTAAAATTGATTGAAATCTTGATGAGCAAAAATGGAAATTTTGCCTGCCAGTCTTGGCTCCCTTTTCTTAAGAACACGGCTGTGTAAGATTTTTTAAAGTACTACTAGAATCTCACGCAAGCTTTTGTAAGATGCCCAAGAAATTGATCGGGGTAAGGACCTAGGATATTTGCCATTTATGGAACTGTAAACATATAGCAATTTAACTGATTTTGATACTTGGTATGATTTTTCCTTTAACCAATGTCTCCCAAATTTTGTACTTATGTGGATTTCATGTGGGTGTGAATCTATAAAATTGACCCAGATTCTCTCTCAGCAGTAGAATTGATCTTTTTTTTTCCTACGTGCCTTGTAAAACATATCCACGAGCTTGCCTGATGAAACTGAGAAGAGAATTTCTTCAAATACCCGAATTATTTGCTAAATGTGTTTCTAGTTTGAACATCTGTGGACTGTACGCGTAAATATGGAGTCAACGTGAGAAAATCTTGACCATGGCATTGCTTCAATTTTTGGTATTTTATGTTCTTTAGAAAACCCCAATATTCCTAGAGTGGCGCCTTAATGGATATGATCACTACATAATTGTCCATGAAAGTAAGAACATCTCAGGTTTTTGAGAAACTCTATGAGATTCTTGAAACACAATGTGTTGTTCTCTGAATGCTTTTTGCTATCTGAAATCAAGTTTTCTTAGGAACTTGCTTATATGGTTTCCTTCTGTATCTTCATAGAATGTCTTGGCAAACAAACTTCCTATAGCTGGAGTCATTTAGCGCTACATTAATAAATCACAGCTAGTGGGTTAGCTTTTCCTCATTGCCTCCCTGGGGATAATTAGGGTCTTGGAGAGATTCATTAGTATCTGCTCTCTGGGATCAAATTTACTAAGAGGGATTCCTGTTGGCTTTTGGGGAAAGACTCATTAAATTGTAATGAGAAATGGCACTCTGGAAGATATTCCAGGTGAAGGAAAAGTGTAAAAGAAAAGGTCCCCCACTTGGGTTACCAATTATCAGAGAATGTGTCACCAGAACCTGAACAGGGTTTGAAAGGATGGGTGGGAGTTCTTCAGTAGGGAGGACCCCTTTCCAGGAATATGAGCTCAATGTCTGCAACCTTGCACTTCATAGCTAAGGCTTATCTGAGACCTTAAGATGATCACCCTTGGCCCTACTCCTGACACTTGTCCTTCCTCCTCCATGAACAAAGATAGAAGTACCTGGATGCCTAAGCAGTACCCTCCCCCCATGCCCCAAGAGGGCCCCTGTGTACAAAAGCCAGTCTGCTTTGCTGAAAGGTGGGACAATTCCTGAGGCACAATGTGCACTTCAAAGACTCCCTGGAATCAGGCTGAACTGGGGACTTCGGCTGCAATTACGTCTTTTGTTTGGCGTCTCCGCCCGGGTTGGTTCCACCTACGAGGTTGTGGGTTTCTGCCAGCGTCCTCAGTGAATCACTCGCGCCTGAATCCTTGGCTCAGGCAGTCCTGGGAGAACCCTGCCTTATATATCAGAGCAGGAACTCTGGGGACGGCTGCAGCAGCTGCATGTTCCGGAAATCATAAATACTAGATCAAATGAATTTATACTGCATGAGAAAACACTCTGTAAACCAGAAAGTGTTTTACTATGTTAACAATTACGTTATAGTTCTCAATTTGTAACTATCTTTCAATACAGGCCTTGAGAATGCTTCTTCAGCTCCCTTCCTCCTCCTCCGGCCTGTCAGCACCCTTAATGACATTCCCTGAGGCTGGAGTGAGCAGGGAGTGGGCGGGGCAAATAGAAACAGATTGCTGAAATCTACATGACAAATCTCCCCTTTGCTGGCTTTGATTCATAGCTTTTGCTTGGCCGACTGGAGCTTTTCTGGGGCTCCTATCTTAGTACTTTGCTTACTGCTGCCGAGTTATATGTTACATACCCACCTTCTAACGCCAATGAAAAACAATTTCTCCAAGGCAGTTTTTTTTTTTCCATTCTGTGAATATGAAAAAAAAAAAAAAAGGCAGTAAATCAGGAACTTTTCATCTTAGATAGTTATTTTATCTTCTTGGCTCTGGCCCGTGGAGATCAGGGGCCAGAATCAGATAGTGCTCCTCTACTCATTCTGGAGTCTTTTGCCACTTAGGTGACATCTTGGCTGCTATCAAATGTGGCTGGAGGCTGGCCATTGGCTTGATTTAATGCTCTCTTTCACTGTAGTCCATTTGCCCCAGGCTCAATCAGCCGTAAAAAATAGACCCTGTGCCAATTTGACAGCCTCTGCTTCAGAGATGTGAAGCCAATGGGAAAAGTACAACAGGATGATTTTCCTTTTATTCTGTGTATTTGGAGAAATAACCATCAAATTAGTGATCCATTATTGGGGAAGGTGGGTAAAATTCAGGCCATTGATAGAATTTCCTTGGGTTTAAAAGAACAATTTCTCTGGGGCGCCTGGGTGGCGCAGTCGGTTAGGCGTCCGACTTCAGCCAGGTCACGATCTCGCGGTCCGTGAGTTCGAGCCCCGTGTCAGGCTCTGGACTGATGGCTTCGGAGCCTGGAGCCTGTTTCCGATTCTGTGTCTCCCTCTCTCTCTGCCCCTCCCCCGTTCATGCTCTGTCTCTTTCTGTCCCAAAAATAAATAAACGTTGAAAAAAAAAATAAAAGAACAATTTCTCAAACCTATCTCTCCCTCCCTCCTTCCTTCTTTCCTTCCTTCCGTCCTTCTTCCCTCCCTCCCTATGTTTCTCTTCCTCCCTCCCGCCCTCCCTCCTTCGTTCCTTCCTTCCTCCCTGTCTCTCTTCCCTCCCTCCCTGTTTCCCTCCATTCCTTCCTTCCTATCTTGGATTTGAATCTGGCTTTATAATCTGTGTGAAGTTTAGTGTGAATTCAGCGGTAAATTTGTAAAAATTTTAAAAATCAGTTGGAACCACAGCTCTGTAAACTCTTCCAATAAAAGCCGCTCTGTGCCACTGCTTATCTGCTGGGAGGCAAGAGTGTTCAAGGCTCGGATTTTCAGCAGCAAGCACATGCTGGCCCTTCACTTACGGTCTGACTTGGGGTAAATCTAAGCCTATGCATCTCACTTTCTCAGATGCAAAAGGGATGTAATTACGCCTCCCGCAGTGGATGGTGGAAAGGAAAGAGATAATGTTCTAGCACGGAAAACAGCACATACTAAGCTTAATAAATGATAGGCATCATCGTTAGACAAACTTGTGTAAACAAAGAAGTTTGCGTTGAAATGGGAAAGGAAAAGGAAATCTTTTGGGGAAAACAGGGTTAATATAATATAGTTTCAAAGGGGCTTTGGGACGGTTTCTCTGAGTCTGTTGTAGGAAGAGATCAGCATATGTGGATGTGGGTGGCAGGTGGCCGGAGCGGTGGGGTTGACGGGAATTGCCAGCTGGGGGGGGGGGGGGCGGTGATTATTCCGACAACCTCTAGCCAAAAAGCGTCCTGAGTCTACTGGTCAGGGGTGTTGGGGAAATCTCCCCAGTGTACACGAGATTCCCCCTCGAAATGCCCACTGAATTGCATCGCAAGGTAGGAGTCAATGTTCCTCTTTTCTTCTTAAACACAGTCTTCCAGTCCAGTTCCTTCTCCTCCTCTTCCCTCTTTGTATAAACCTCTAGTTTAGGGAACTATTTTAAAAGTAGTCCTCCCTGTCGACTACAGAGTCAGCGAGTACCCATTAGAGCATGTTAAGCAGACAGTCTGCCCGAGGTCAGGATACAAGTTTTGTTGGTGGTGGTGGGGTGTGTGTGTGTGTGTGTGTGTGTGTGTGTGTGTGAACCTTTGTGTGATCTCCTTCTGTCTTGTCTGCAGTCAGAAATTGGCATCTGAAAATGCAGATTATGTTTTGTGCCCTTGTGTGGGGATCTAGGGTGAGTCTTGATGTCTTGAGTTGGAGGTGAGAACGATAAAGACCCGGGAAGATGAAAGGATACTCAAGAAGGAGCTTTGTTCCATGTGCAGAAGCTGCATTGAAATTAAAACTCTTGCACAAACACCATTGACACACGCGCGTTCTGATCCTCATGGTGGGTGCCACAGGGTATTATTGGTGGAGTGAATTTCTCCGCAAATCTCTCCCTCTTTAATCCCACTTTACACATACCTTCGCTCTTATAAAAATCAGAGCCTTTCCAGAAGGGAATGCCCTGCAAACTCACCTGTCCTCATTCCTCAGGGAGAACATTTTCAAATACTAACATGCCCATGAGAGAAAGAGCAGGTGGTGGGGTGGGATGGGAGGGCTGAAACACGAATCAGAGAAAACAGTAAAAATTTGCCACTGGAAAGTCTGGCCTTTTAAGCCTCTCCCTTTTCTAGATTCAATCTTTTAAAAAGAGAGGTTAAAACATGGTACTTTAAAGGGAGAATCTACAAACTAAATCGGGAGGGAAATCCTAGAGCATGTACGCGCCCAGCCCCCTTATCGCACATAAGCAGATGTTTCCAGTAAATGTGTAGGTATCACATCTCTGGATTAACTGTATTTAGGGGAAATGAGCAATTAAGGCTAGTATCAGAGACTGGACAGGGCGCTTGGGTGGCTCAGTCGGTGGAACATCCTACTTGGGCTCTGGTTTGACTTAGGCTCAGGTCATGATCTCACGGTTCATGAGTTTGAGCCCCGCGTTGGCTCTGTGCTGACGTCTCAGAGCCTGGAGCCTGCTTCGGATTTTGTGTCTCCCTCTTTCTCTGCCCCTCCCTGGCTTGTGCTCTCTCTCTCTCTCTCTATCTCAAAAGTAAATAAACATTAAAAAAATAAAAAAAAAAAGAAACTGGACAATTCTTAGCACTCCTCAAATTGATTTATTCTATCAAATTAAAAGTAATTTTAGGAATGTACAATAGCTTGATTCACACGTATTTGAAAACTTTGCCACCTATTTTTCATTAACTCAGAGTGAAAAGGGTAATAAAGCAAGACGGTCTCAGTCTGAATACAGAGGTGATTTTAGTTGATATGAAAAAATGGCCTCATTTAGACCCACGTTTATTAAAGATCTACAGACGTTGGCTGGAGTTTGATCCTGGGTCATAGCGTGAATGTATTGATTTTTGAATCTGTGTCGGATTGTTTCTCAAGCAGAGAAATTGCATTCAACAGCAGAGTTCAAGATTTGAATTCCAAAACTCTACCCAGAGTCCAGCCAATGTCGGTGGTGAAGGTAATGGGCCATGCAAATAAGATTCCCATCGAGGAAAAGCAGGCAGTGTGATCTCAACCTAGCCTGGCCTTGCGAGCTCACTTGACATCAGATACTTGGATTGTTCACATGATAAGCCTTTGCCAACGTAGTCTTGTCTAGAAAGAGTGCTTCCTAGCGTTTGAAAATTTTACCTTACGTGTTTTTTTATTCATTGAACTATAATTGAATACAATGTAGTTTCAGGTATACAGCATAGAGATTCTGTACTTATATACGTTACAAAATCGTCACCACAATAGGTTACCGCTTGTCACCCTACAAAGTTGTTACAGTGTTATCACCCATCTAGCCCATCCAGCATCCACCTCCCTTCTCCCCTCCAGCAACCCTCAGTTTGTTCTCTGTATTTAAGAGTCTCTTATGGTTTGCCTCCTCTTCTGTTTTTATCTTATTTTATTTTTCCTTCCCTTCCCCTATGTTAATCCGTTTTGTTTCTTAAATTCTACATGTGAGGAGCACTTTACATTTTATTTATTTGAGTCTTGTAAACTAAGAAAATAACATGCTCATGTTAAAAAAAAAAATCCACCATACAAAAGGTATGCAATGAAAAGTGAGTGGGCCTTTAACTTCAGACTAGGTTGATCTCAGTGGCCAGTTGGTTACTGTACTCTAGCCCCAGACCTTTCCCCAGAGCTAACCATAGTTACCTATTTCTTGGGTGTCCTACCAGAACGTTTCCACATATACGATGTGTATTTTTAATGTCAAAGAAAAATGCTATACATGTTTTTACATACTTGAACTTTCCAGTTACTTTACTTTGACACTCTTTCCTTATCAACACATCCAATTATATGTCTTTTCTTTTTTTTTTTTTAATTTTTTTATTCAACGTTTATTTATTTTTGGGACAGAGAGAGACAGAGCATGAATGGGGGAGGGGCAGAGAGAGAGGGAGACACAGAATCGGAAACAGGCTCCAGGCTCCGAGCCATCAGCCCAGAGCCCGACGCGGGGCTCGAACTCACAGACCGCGAGATCGTGACCTGGCTGAAGTCGGACGCTTAACCGACTGCGCCACCCAGGCGCCCCTATATGTCTTTTCTTTTAACTACTGTGTGGTATTTCATTGAATGGATATACCATAATTTGTTTGAACTTTCCTTTTTAAAGATATAAACATTCAGAGTATTTCCAGGCTTCTCCTTGCCATTACAATGTAATTGACATCATCATATGTGTATTTCTTTCCCTATGAATATCAGTAGTTTGTTTATAGCTGAGTGGCATTCCATTGTTATCAATATACTACAATTGTCTCCTTTTTTTTCCTGTTGCTAGACATTTGTTTGTTTCTAGTTTTTAGCTACTATGAATGAGGCTGCTATAAATATTTGAGTATAAATTTTTGTGTGAACATGTTTTCACTTCTTTTGGGTAAACACTAAGGAGTGGACTTGGTGGGTCGTGGGGTTTGTGTGTGGTCAACTTCAGTAGATTCTGTCAAATAGTTTTCCCAAGTGGCTTACAACTTTACTCACCTACCGGCACTGTGTGAGAATTTAGTTGTTCTATGTTCTTGCCAACTCATGGCATTGTGTCCTTTCCATATTAGCCATGTGTAAAAGGATTTCATTGTACTTTCAATGAGCATTTTCCTGATCACTAATGAGTTTGAGGGACCCTTCATATGTTTATTGGCCATTTGGTTATTCTCTGAATGAATGGGTTGCCTTGTCACATATTTTTCTTGTAGTTCTGTTGGTTTTGCCTGTCTTGTTCTTATTTATTTTCAGAGTACTTTAAGCGTGCTGGAAAGAACTTCTTTATCAGGTATATGAGTTGAAAATATTATCTCCCTCTCTTTGGGCTCCTATTCACTTTCTTAATGGCGGTTTTTAATGAACACACATTATTAATTTTAATCTATTCCAGTTTAATCAAATTTTTCCTTGAGGTCAGTGTGCTCTTGTGCTATTTTATGAAATCTTTGCCCATTCCAAATTCAGGTGCATGTTCTCTTATGTGATCGTCTAGGCATATAGCCACCGGGAATTGATTTTGTGTATGATGTGAGGGGATAAGACTCATTTTTTGAAAATATGACTATTCAACTGACCCAGCACTGTTTATGAAAAGGATCGTCTCTTCTGCACTGCTCTGTAGTGTCACCTGTTGTAAATAAGGGCAAGCTTATCTGTGTGTCTGTTCTGTGCCCTCGATGCCGTTTCACTCTATGTAATTTGATTTAGCAAAAATAAAGACTTGTGACCTTTTTTACATGGAAGTGCCTTGGAGCAAATCTGTACCATTAGGATAACTCTGTTTTGGGCGGAACATGCCGAGGGAGTAATTCCCTATCCCCTTTCCAGGTCTTAGGAGGGAATGAGCCGGTGACAGCTTTGGGGTAGGATGTGCTTTTGGAGAGAGATGAGGGATGTGCTTTTGGAAAGAGATGAGGGGTGGGCTATTTCAATAAGGGGGTTCCTTCAGAGGCTGTTGGCCTATTTCCAGAGCATTCCTCGTGCTGCTACGGCCCAGCACATTCCTCCCTGCCTCAAGAGAACCCCTGATCCGTGTCTCTCCAAGCCACCTTCAAAGCCCTGAATGTTCATTTTCACTGCAGATGCCCGCCCCACCCCCCACATTGGGTCTACACGAAGCTTATCCCCCAGTTCTGATACCTTCTAGAAAGCCTCTCCTAATCATGCTGGCCCTTATTGATCTTTCTCTCCTCTGAACTCTACAGCAGCTATTATTTCTGAATCCCTTGTTTTGGCCTTTGGTATCGTTACTAAACATTTCAAACGTGTTTCACTTGTCTCTCACGCTGGAAGCCCAGATCTGTGGGAGGTCAAAGCCCCTCTCTTACTCAGAGCATCGCCCAATGAATATTTGATCCCGGATGGAAGGGAGAGTGGGCACGGAGGCAGCCTAGCACAGGGCCGCCCGAAGCCACCTGCCTTGGGATGCGGAGAAGCCGGAGGGCTGCTGCTTTCAGGGGATTCGGAACTATCGCCCCCCATGTGGGCCGCCTGGCTGTCCTGTGCTGCTGCTGCTTCTTTTTTTTAATGTTTATTTATTTTTGAGAGAGACAGAGACAGAATGAGAGTAGGTTACGGGAAGAGAGAGAGGGAGACACAGAATCCGAAGCAGACTCCGGGGTCCGAGCTGTCAGCACAGAGCCCGACACGGGGCTCGAACCCACGAGCTGTGAGATCATGACCTGAGCCGAAGTCGGACGCTCAACCGACTGAGCCACCCAGGCGCCCCTGTCCTGTGCTTCTAATGTTGATGTCAGCTGACTGAGAACTGCCCCAGACCCTCGCCTCGTGGCTCCGAATGCTTGAATCAGAAAGACACCAGCTCTTGCACGCATGGGCCAGAGTGAGAGAATGACTCGGTTCTGACTCAGAACTCCTTTTTCTTTGGCTCTCTCCCACTCTAACCTCTTTTTTTTTTTTTAAACTGAGAACACACTGAGGGTTGATGGGGGGTGGGAGGGCGGGGAGGGTGGGTGATGGGTATTGAAGAGGGCATCTTTTGGGATGAGCACTGGGTGTTGTATGGAAACCAATTTGACAATAAATTTCATATAAAAAAAAAAAGGACTCCTTTTTCTGTTTTAGCTGAAAACGGCAGCAATGCTGACATTCTCCTTCCACCCAAGAGCCAGCCCACAACCGGGGAAGCTGTCAGGACATGAGGGCCGGGCTGACACCACCATCTCTGGGCCGCTCGAAGCCGCCCCTTCTGCAGAGACAAACCCGCGCACCTGCTGGCTGGGCCGACCTGGAAAAAGCCATTCAACAGGATCCTGGGACGCGCAGTGGGCCTCACGTCCTGATTAAAGGCGCAGGCAGGGAAAGCTGCCGAGTGCAGGCCAAGTGAGACAAGTACGGAAAGACATTCCAGTTGTCGGGGACCCGTGTCACTTGCTCCTGGCAGATGTGTTTGGATTTGCGTCCCCAGGTCTTGACGGTTGTTCCCCGCTTAGACTCCGCGAGGTTTCTGCCAGAATGGAAGAGGCGATCTACCCGTAGTCAGGTTTCCCTTTGGAAAAACATTTTCTGAGACGTGAAAAGTTGAGAAAATAAATAGCGCCACCCCAGTCTCCTCTTATTTGGTGATTTCTAACAAGCATGCAGTGTAGAGTAAAACCCCCAGCCTGGTTTTGGGGAGCACCTGGGATCATTTGTCGTCACCCACCTGCTGCCGATGGCGGGCTTGTTGTTGGCTCTGGGAACGTTCCAGGGCACTCTCATTGCCTCCTGGATCTCTCTTAGGTCGCAGACAGAAACCAGTGGAGTTAAGTGACAAGGGCATGAGGCAGGTCTGATCACAAATCCCTCAGGACTCAACGGTCTGAACTTCAAGTCTCCCGGTGTTCTCTGAGCGGAGGGACATCACAGGCTGTGCGTGGCTCTCCCGTCTGTCCAGATGGGCGTGTCACTCTGGGGGACTGCTCAGGGCAGGTTCACCTGGAAGTGGAATGGGTACCTGGGTACGTGAACAGGAAAGCTGGGACCTCAGAGGACGCTGCCTTCCCCTAAAAGCTGGAAAAGGGGAGGTACTATGTCCCGAGCCTGGGGCTCCCTCCTGGGCCTGGCTCAGAGGCCAAGTCCCAGCCCAGGCAACGGATGCCATGTGTCCCCAAAACGAGCTCCCCCAAGCAGTGCAGAGGTGCTAACAGAATGTGCGAGGGGTGATTTTGAGACAAATCTGGTTACTTGTGGTCTTTGGTTACAAACCAAGCATGGGAGGCCTCTGATAACCAACCCCGCTGAGGAGGAAAGGCCGGACGGGGCAGAGTCCCTCAATAACTTCCCTTGGGGCTGGAGAAGGCCAGGTTGATCAGCCGATCCTAATCAACGTTTATTTATTTTTGGGACAGAGAGAGACAGAGCATGAACGGGGGAGGGGCAGAGAGAGAGGGAGACACAGAATCGGAAACAGGCTTCAGGCTCTGAGCCATCAGCCCAGAGCCTGACGCGGGGCTCGAACTCACGGACCGCGAGATCGCGACCTGGCTGAAGTCGGACGCTTAACCGACTGCGCCACCCAGGCGCCCCCAGCCGATCCTAATCAGGTAGAGGGTGCCAGCTCCCCAAAGGCAGCCCCACGTCAGCCCGGGGAGGAGGCAAAGCCCGATGTGTCACTGGAGCCCTGTAGCCAGTGCACCGACAGGGCTGGAGCTGTCTCGAGAAGGGGGGAGGCCAAGGGCAGGGTGTCTCTAAGGTTTTTCCAGTTAGTTCCAGGTAGGTCTTTCAACGCCAGGAAGGGAGATGCTGATTGGCAAAAGTTTCCATATCATTGTTCAGGCACGGTGGGCAGAGCGAAGCAGGAGTTTGGAACGGGCTGGGTGGGGGAAGGAGATGTTCCAGGAGCCCGAAAACAGTCATGCGTGTTTCCGAGAAAAGGCTTCCCACCCTGATGGGGGCTAGTTGTGTCCTCTCTCGTTCAGGCATGTGGATTTTCATGAAGTTCTTGAAACAAACAAGGAAGTAACTTACAGACTGGTCTCCTCGGGCAAGGATTCCCTGGAAATGTAAGGTCCTAATGAGAGTGTCGAATGGGGAAGTCGTGTCAGTGTATGTGGGAAGCTGTGGGCTACAGATGGTTCTAGCTCTCATACTCTTGGGTTACAGTTCTAGGATGTGGGTGTCGGGAAGTGCTGTTGATCTGGTCTTAGCTACATAAGAAATGTGGAGATAGGAAGGAAGGACCTGTCTCAGACGAGACACGGGGAGGAAGGCAGTGACCTGTGCTGACTAACAGTATGGCTTCTCCCAAGAGGAAGAACGGGGGTAAGGGGAGGAAGGGCAGGGAATGAATGACTCGGATGTCCACCGTGTGACGGGCACTCGGCCCCACACTTTGCAACTGATTTCTCATCTTAATCTTTACAGTAATCTCATAAAATAAGTATTATTCCCATTAACTGATTGGCAAAACTGAGACTTGAAGAAGATAAGTAGCTTGCGTGGCCAGGAAGGGAAGGGGCCAGGACAGGAGCCCAAGTCTGCAGGCATCAGCCCCTGTGCCAGGTGCCCTGCCGCCCGTACATGGCAGAAGAGAGCCCACCGGGGGCCCTGCTCCTGCCCCGCATCCCCGGCATGGTGGTCTGCCTCCTCTTGGGCGCTCTTGTGGGTCTCGAGTGCCGCGCATGGACACACGCCTCACTCTCCTCTCTGGAGCCATTGGTCTTTCTGCTGTTTGCATGGCTCTTGAGGCTGGGGTTCGCTTTTGGAAATTCAGTTCCAGATCTCCACGAGTCACCTTGCTTTAAATCCTTCAGAAGCTCTCCTCATCACGGGACCAAATCCAAGGTCCTTCGTGTGACCGTGGGATGAAGAGAGAGCCAGAGCCAGACAAAGGATAGAGAAAATAAAAGGTCCAGAGTGACATCAAGATTACTGTACACTGAAAACATTTGGGTTATAGCAGATGCAGAACGAAATCTTATCGCAACGTCCCTTATCTGACTAAATGAGGGCTTCTTGGGAATTCGGCTGCCAGTACCCCTTGCTCCCGTCTTTGAGGGAGTCTGCAGTCAGGGAGGTGACTGACCTTTAACATTGTAACATTTCAAGAACATCATGTAAAAGGGTCCATCAGAACCTCCCTTACATACCCACACCCTGCCAAGTGGACATAGACCCTGACCCCTGGCTGTTCATGGAGTCACGGCTTATGAGCAACTTCTCTCCGGTAGTCTGTCTGTTGTCAATTACTTCCCAGGCCCCGGACTACTTGAACACAAGTCGGTGAAGGAAAAGTTTTCCTCCGAGCCGAAGGAAATGCAGAATCGAATAGGATATCATTACAATGACAATACGGTTGTGCTGGGATATAAAAATCCTCAGAACTCATTCGAGTAGTCATCCAAGTAGCTGGCAGATCACTCTTTCCTGTAGAAAACCTCACCTCTTGTTACACTTACCCTGGGTCACCCTGGGCCACTCATCACTGTGACCACAGCTTAAACTGTTTTTTCTCATATTGGTTCAGACTTTTTTTGCTTCTGAGAGATCTCCTTCTGGAAACACTTAAAGGCTTTGTCTTGAAGTCTTCTGCTTCTGTATTGCCTTCTGCCAGATGCAATTAAGCCCTCTTTTCTGTTCCCTTGACAATGTAACCATATAATTGCCTCATCTTGGTGTCTTTACCCATCCATCCAATTAGCCTTCACTCCATTCCCTTATGTAGCCATCGGCCCATCCACTTACCTCTTTTCCATTTACCCGTGCATCTGTTCATCCAACGCGCCTCCCATCCGTCCATGGGAGAAAGAATTTCTTCAAAATTCTCTCTGGGCCTGACCTGGATTTGATCTTTATGCAGATCAGATTGATTTCATTTGTTCCAAGGCCATAGAGCGAGAACCAATTCCAGAAGAGACACCAAGAGTATGGCTCTTAATCCCATGTTGAATTTTATGTTGGATTGGTAGAACCTCTCAGCAGTACCAGCTCTGGTTACTTGCCCTCTTGACCAACGGGGAGCAAAGAGGGAAATGTTCAGTCTGAATTTTGGATTAAGAATCCAGGAATTCTGGGTCCTGCTTCTCCTGACCTACAGGACAGCCAGAGTAAGTGCAGTGGAGCCCAGTACCGAGAGAACGAAGTGATTGGTCGCATCCACTGAGTTTAGCTTTAGGATGCTTATCGATGTAGATAATCATGTGTATTTCACCATCAAACTGATATTCAAGTATCCTTTGTTTTGTAGTCTCAAGAGGAAATGGTCTCTGGTAAGATGGGATGAGGACAAAAACTTTAGAAAGTGACACCAAGCAGTTGGACACGGGGGAAAAAAAAAAAACAACAACCCAAAGTTTGGACATTTTAATTCATTGTTCTTCTTTAGATGTGTTCCATCGAGGAGATAAAAAGAGCATGACATAGTTTTTGACTCTGCTCTAAAATTTTCTTTATAGGAAGGGACTCCCACTCCATCTCAAAAGGTGACACATTAACGACCATGCTCCTCGTAAAACATTCGCCAGCTCTTGTTAATACTTGTCAAACCAGAAAGGTCTGGCCTCAGAATAGAACTAGAATTTCTTCCCCACAAATTTCCAAGCCCCTTGTGGGAATTGGATGTTCACGGTTATTGTGAATTACAGGCCCCATTTTTACGGCAACAATTTCAGCCTATATTAACAGATATCAACATTTCTCTAAAAGGCAGGTAGTTTTATTTGTTGAAGAATCAGAGTCGTCTTCTATGACTCGGGCACCCATTACTTACAGCCTGCAAATCGAGTGATGTACAGCTCATTCTCCCTCCTCAACCGAGGTTGACTGTCTGACTATTTCATTCATTAGATGTGAAGTGGGAGAAACGCACACTTCATTTTCTTTGTGGCCACTACCTTATTTTCCCTCTTTTGGTCGGAAGAGAACCAATAAACCTTCTATCTTCAAATTTTCAGAGGAGCGCTTTCCATCTAGCTTATTCTCAAATGCTTTTAAATGGAAGAAAGGAGTGAAAACAGGCTGCTGTTTGGGTGATTTGCAAGCTCTCTGAAATTACTGCTTTTCTGCTTCATGGACTCAGTGATTGACAGTGCCTCACCCCAGAGAGACAAGTAGTTGGCATTGGCTGGGATGGCGCTGTTCGAAATTACTTGTCTTTTTTTTTTTTTTAAATGCCAGTTACTACTGAATGAAAACTAGAATTAATTTTCATGGGCTAATGGTCTTGCACAGCTACAGTGTACCTGCTGAGTTTATGGACTTTGCAAATGACATTTACTCTCTCTCTCTCTCTCTCTCTCTCTCTCTCTCTCTTATTTTACCATCCCTGGTGTCTCTGGAATTTGTTTTTCATGCTTTTAGCCCTTCCTCATATCTGGCTTATTTTGATAAGAGCAGATCAACTAGCCAACCTGAAATGTGATTTGCAGATGAGGTCCAGTGTTATATTAAGCAACTGGTGCATTGCCCTGGAGCCCAAGGTCTGCACAGAATCCCCTCTGCCAGCTATGTCCAGGGTGAGAAGCCACTGGCCCAAGGCCACTGCACCCAGCATCCTTCTTTGTAAACCAAGGTTTCTCAACCTCAGGCACTATTGACATTTGGCCCTGAATAATCCTTTGTTGTGTAGAGTGGTGATGTCCTGTTCATTGTAGGATGTTTAGCAGCATCTCTGGCTTTTATTCAGTGCTTCCTGAAGGGTCACAACCCAAAATGCCTTTGGATCTGGTGACCATTTCCATGAGCATCGTCCCACGTAGTGTGAGCTGTCTTGCTACTTTAGGGCCCCCCAGTGAACTGTAGTAATTATGGTTTCCCTGCATCCTGCACTTGTGCCGTTGGCTTCCTTAGCCTCAGTCAAGTCCCTACATTGGTCTTATTAATGTCAGCTTGAAATCTTGTCAAGAGCAGTAAAAAAAAAAAAAATCTATCTATATCTATCTATCTATCTATCTATCTATATCTTGCCATCCAGCAAGTGTGCAGAAAATGATTGCTGAATAACTATTCGAACTGGATTTTTAAAAATACAAACTATTTAAAAAATCCTTTGGACTGGCTTCTGGATCCTGGCAAGTGTAACTGAATCCAACAAGTATTTAAATGTGTACACTGCAAAGTATGAGGCTAGGCATGGTCTTCCTGGCCCTAAAGGATGTTATAATTCAATAGGGGTGTGGACATGGGGATAAGAATTGACATAAAAATAACTGTTATGGTTAAATATAAGATGAAAGGAGCCATTAAGAGTTGATTGGAGTAAAATGAATGAGAAAACACAACAGAGAGGGAGGAGTTAGTGAGGTCTTCCAAGGGTAGATACCTCATGAAGATTGGACAGAATTTTAACAGAGGGAGATTGATGAGGTGTGAACTCATGGAGAAAGTGATCCAGGCTCAGTAACCAATAGGGTAACTCACAGGAAAGTGATACAGGTTCAGTAAGCAATGGGGCTGGCTCAGCACATGGAGTAACTTTGGGGATTTGTGGGAGGTCAGGCCAGGGAGGTAGACAGGGGGCAGGTTCTAGAGCAGAGCATTCTGAATATTGAGTTTGAGGTTTTTTTTGTTTTTTTGGTTTTTTTCCCCCAAAACATAATTTGCCCCACAATAAGAAAACTGTGGGGGCGCCTGGGTGGCTCAGTTGGTTAAGCGGCCGACTTCGGCTCAGGTCATGATCTTGCGGTCCGTGAGTTCAAGCCCCGCGTCGGGCTCTGTGCTGAAAGCTTGGAGCCTGGAGCTTGTTTCCGATTCTGTGTCTCCCTCTCTCTGACCCTCCCCCGTTCCTGCTCTGTCTCTCTCTGTCTCAAAAATAAACGTTAAAAAAAAATAAAAAAAAAAAAGAAAACTGTGTGTTTAAGCTGGAAAGTGCCTTATCTGGGGTTGGGCTTTAGGAAGATGAATCTGATGCCAGTTTGTGTTGCTGGAATTAGAGATGTGAGGGGCTGAAAATGGAACAGAGGTTTAAATATCTGAGCCGGGTCCTCTTTTGTCCACATGGAAAGGTTTCCAGAGCAATTACTTTCCTTCTCTGCCTGTGTTCTTGAGGAGAGGACTTCTATCTTCAACGATGGAAATGACTTGAGGACTCTGAATGTCAGATGTGAGAGCCCTCAGCACATCACGAGTGTCAGAGAGCTGGTGATGAACACTTAGAAAAGAGAACACAAACAGTCTGCTTTGGTGAAGGGGATCCTTGAATTGTTGACTCCTAAAATAACACATTATTCGTCTACACAATTGCTTCCATGATGTTCGTCAGTGGATTGGAACTCCTCAAGTCTTCTTTCGTTTCTCTTTCATTTACAAAGATTTACGGAAACTTTCCATGTACCAGGCACTTTATCAGGATTTTGGATACTCTAGTTCATTATTTAAGCATTCATTATCTAAGATTATTATTATATGCCCTATAATATATCCTATAATCATTATTATAGTCACTTCACTATTTATGAGAAAACCAAGGCTCAGGGATATCGAATAACTGTTTCAATGCCACAGAGGCAAAGCAAAGCTTAGGTCTGGTTTTCAGTATTTTTTCTGGATAAATTAAATGCCGTTACTATCTTCCAGATATCAAGAAGTACCATGTCCCAGCACCTTAGATACATACATTAATTCTCACCAGAAACCCATTATTAAGTAGTATTATCACAAACTGAGGTATAGAGAGGTGAAATGATTTGCCCAAGGTCTCTAAGCAGGTAACTGGTGAGCTGGGTGAGCCCTCAGTAAGTGGGTGGGGGGTAGACATTGGAATTTGGGTCTATCTCACCAAAAGCCCATGTGTTCAGTGTGTTTGAAGGGGATTCCAATGGTCCTTATCTCCTCAGCCATTCATCTAAGGTCTCTGGAGCACCTACTGTATACTAGACACCCTACCTGTTATCACAGTTCATCCTGAACCCATGAGGTAGGCATTCTTCCTTCATAGGGTGGGAATCCAGGTCTCAGAGCAAAGGTGATTCACCAGAATCATTTGCTAGTGAGTGAGTGATTAGGAGGTCAAAATCCAAGTGTGTCCGATGAGCAACACTGCTTCGTACAAAAATCCACCTTCTTCTGGATAGACCCGTGTTCTGCAGAGTTACCCTCGGTCCTCCATCTTGTTTCCTGGGTGGACTGAGGGAGGAGGGGCCGCCAGCTGCTGCCTTTCTCTTCAGACCCTCCCAGCCCCACCTCCAGAGTAGCTTCTTCCCTTTCTCACTGAGAACGTTCAATGCTTAATGTGCCACACTGTGCGCAAAATGTGAAACCACTGAGATTAAAATCATAGCAACTAACTTGTGCGGAAATATTTACGGCATAATGTGAAGTAGAAGGGGCCTGCAAGAAGGTATAAAAATGGAAACGCACATGCACGGATCTGGAGCGAAGGGCACGAAAATGAAGCCGGGGTTGACACCCAGGAAATGAGTTCCCATGTTACATAAGAAAGTGCCACCAGAGACATGTTGGAACATTTTCTTTTCATGAACTGGACTCTAGTTGATAAGGAGCTGTTAGGAACTCAATCATGTCACACTCAAAATTCGTACCTTGAAGACCTAAGTCCCAACATGACTGTATTTGGAATAGGGTTTCCAGGGAGGTAATTAAGGCTAAAGGAGCTCATAGGATGAGGTCCCAATCCAATAGGACTGAAGGCCTTGGAAGAAGAGGAAGAAGAAGAAGGGGATGCTCGTGCACGGAGAAAAGGCCATGTGAAAACGTAGTGCTAAGAGGTCTAGCTGTAGCTGAGGAGAGAAGCCTCCGAAGAAACCAAACCTTCCAACGCTTTGAGCTTGCACTTCCAGCCTCCAGGACTGTGAGAAGGAAAGTACTGTTTGTTACCTGCCCAGTCTGTGGTGCTCGGTCCTGGCAGCCTGGGCTCACTAATACAGGAAGAGCTCCACGTTTGTGCCGTTGTTCTACAACAGCATGCTCTTTGGTCTTTGTGCCTTTGCTTTCCTCAGTGTAGACGACAGATCCAGTGTGGGTAACTTATCAACTTTCATACTATCATCATGCATCCCACTTGTTTGGAAAATTTTTGAATTAGAGTAAGATTTATCCTTTTTTAAAAATGTTGATTATTTATTTTTGAGAGAGAGAGAGAGAGAGAGAGAGCGAGTGGGGATGGGGCAGAGAGAGAGGGAGACACAGAATCTGAAACAGGCTCCAGGCTCTGAGCTGTCAGCACACAGCCCGATGTGGGGCTCGAACTCACAGACCACGAGATCATGACCTGAGCCGAAGTCAGACGTTCAACTGACTGAGCTACCCAGGTGCCCCAAGTAAGATTTATTCTTGAAAGAGAAACGTTGCAATAACACAATATGGTTGTTTACTCTGGCCTGTCAGGCAAACACTTGCTTAGATTTGCAGTTTGGATATAGGTTTTTTTTTTTTTTTTTTAATTGAATAATGGAGTCATTGATTTTGATCAGAAAACATAAGTGATTCAGAGTTCATATTTAAAAAAATTTTTTTTAACATTTATTTATTTTTGAGACAGAGAGAGATGGAGCATGAACGGGGGAGGGTCAGAGAGAGGGAGACACAGAATCTGAAACAGGCTCCAGGTTCTGAGCTGTCAGCACAGAGCCCGACGTGGGGCTCGAACTCAAGGACCGTGAGATCGTGACCTGAACCGAAGTCGTACGCTCAACCGACTGAGCCACCCAGGAGCCCCAAAGAGTTCATATGTTTTGAATATGAAAATATTTTTTATAACAACAAATGGACTCAAATCCCAGTTATTAAAATATCATGGCTTCTTGGAATACCAGAACACCAAAAAGCCCACTTATTGGCTGTGTGATCTAGGGTAAGAGACTCTGAATTTCTCCAAAATTCACTTTTCTGAGCTGGAAACAATACATGTACTGCAGGTTTGTGATCAAGATGAACAATAATGTATGAAAAGGGTTGGGCAAAGAGCCTGGCTCATGGAGGACTTGGAACAAATGCTTACTGCTGTTGTCTTGAAGGAGCATGAGACAGAGGGTTCTTCCAGGATGCAGGAATGCCTGGGAGCCATCCAGGCTGGAAAGTCACAGGCCTGGGGAGCCTTCCCTGAGAGCCTTGTCATGGAGCTGGAAAAGCAGCAATGAGTCTGGGGGCAGCTGTCTCTGGCCACTCTGGGCTTGCCTTGCCAGGGCCACTGTGGTCAGGATTATTTCTTGTGTGATAATTAGGCTTGTCAGGGAACTGAAGGCCAAGAGCCCAGCTGTTTATACAACTAGAAGTGAAAAACAAGGTTGACCCAGCAGAGGGTTCTCAAATGATTGTGCACTAAGGCAACACTTGCACTAATACATTTTGTCATTGAGGATGGGGATTGAGGGGGATCCAGGAAGGGAGAGTCATAATGCCTTGTTGTGGGTCAGCATTGGTTTAGGATCGGCCTACAGCAGGCATAGGGTTGCTGGGAGAAAAATGTTCCTGTCCACGTTCGCCAACATGGCGAGGCTATCTGTAGTGGCCATACTGCTCATGGGCAAGGCCATAAAGTAGGTGTTGTCTGAATGTGAACCACTTATATTCCTTATTTTGGTGCCCCAAAGCCCAGATGCCTTCCTTAGTGCCCCTAGACCTCATCAGTAATTGTCCTGTCACTTAATGGAATCTCCACTGGGTCCTTCTACCAACTCTTACCTGTGGCATGTTCTTTTCAGCCCACCTGAGGAGTGTCTAAGTTTCCCCCTCTTGTCAATGGCTCCCAATCTGATGACGCAAAGAATCACCTGGAGAGCTCATGTAACATGCCAATGGTTGAGCCCCACCCCATGAGGATCTGCTTCCCACGAGGTCTGGGAGGTGGGGCTCAGGGGTCTGTAGTGGAACCAGCACTCTGGTCCTTCTGATTTGTAGTCAGGTTGGGGAATTACAACTCCAGCAGACTGGGGAGATAATGAGCTCTCATTATGTACACCAATCTCAGAGGATGCATTAGCTAACTCACTAGCAACCTTCTTAGAAAACAGAATCTGGTGCCAGTGAAAAGCTCTGAGGCTCTTCAGGGGTAGGGTAAGTTGGAGACCTCAATCGCTGTGTTCTGTGTAGTGTAGGAGGGACACACACGATAGATTAGAAAAGCTTTGCTTTCTCAAGTCACGCCAATTAAGTGGTTTATCTGTGGGGTTTAGATGGTGACGTCCGGGGGACATCCATGGTCATTGCTGGATGCAATTCTCTGTGTGTTTATATTCACCCCCACCCTCCTCCACAGTGGCCAGAGCAACAGAAAATGGAAACTCAGGAAATATTGTTATCTTGGGGGTGTCGACTGGCATGAAGGGTTGGTAGCATTTTAGCTGCTGTCCCTTCATTTTGGATGAAAATGAGAGTTGAGATGGTCTCCTTTAAGCATAATTTAGGGGCTGCCTGGGTGGCTCGGTCAGTTAAGCATCCAACTTCAGCTCAAGTCATGATCTCACAGCTTGTGAGTTCGAGCCCCGCGTCAGGCTCTGTGCTGACAGCTCGGAGCCTGGAGCCTGCTTCGGATTCTGTGTCTCCCTCTCTCTCTGCCCCTACCCTGCTCACACTCTGTCTCTCATAAAGGAATCAATGTTAAAAAAAATTATAAAAAAAAGAAAATAAATAATTTAAAAAAGAATAACAGGAAATTCTCATTTGTAAGAATAATAACAATAATTAACAATAATAGTAATGGTAATAAACAACTTAGTGTTTTCTACTTACTTTTGTGCTCAGCTGTCCAGCACAACAATGAGGTCATGAGGTGTGATTTTGTCGATCCCAGCAGGCTGCCCAACTGCCAGGGGCTCTCCATCTAGGCTCATACTATGCCAGAAATGCCATTGTGAAATGCTCTGTTCTGGCATTGAGACTGTCCACTCATTCACTTGCACACTGTGTCTGATTCAGGCAGCAGAGCCCCTACACTGGGCCTCGCCCTACAGACCCCTACGGCCCCCTCCCCCCACCCCCACAAACCACAGAAATGTCTGGGGGGGGTCCCAGTCGGTGAGAATCCCCACTGTCTCTCAGACTACTCCTGGCACCTGGAAATCGTCCACGACCCTATGTCTTGATTCTATTTTAGAAAACATGACTACCACAGCATTACACAGATCGGAATCCATATTTCTAGACTTCACCTCCTATCGCGAAATCAGTAGTTGAAAAGAAGTTTCTGGGGCGCTTGGGTAACTCAGTCAGTTAAGCATCAGACCTTGGCTCAGGTCATGATCTCACGGTTTGTGAGTTCAAGCCCTGCATTGGGCTCTGGGCTGACAGCTCAGAGCCTGGAGCCTGCTTCGGGTTCTATGTTTCTCTCTCTCTCTGCCCTTCCCATGCTCATGCTCTGTCTCTCTCTGTCTCTCAATAATAAATAAATGTAAAAAAAAATGTTTAAAAAAGTCAGGTAATTTTGGGGCCCCTGGGTGGCTCAGTCAGTTAAACAACCGAATTTGGTTCAGGTCATGACCTCACTGTTTGTGGGTTTGAGTCCTGCATCGGGCTCTGTGCTGATGGCTCAGAGCTTGGAGCCTGCTTCGGATTCTGTGTCTCTCTCTCTCTCTGCCCCTCCCCCTGCTTGCACTCTGTCTGTCTCTCTCAAAAATAAATAAACATTAAAAAATAAAATAAATAAAATAAAACACCTTAAAAAAAGCAAGAAAAGAAGTTTCTGAGGCACTTGTTCTTCTGACAGGCAGGCTTTGCAAGGAGACCAACGTGTTCTTGTTCCATATAACACACACTACACTCTCCCTTCCTTAGCCGATTCCCCACACTTCCCACACACTGTCTTTTTATTTACTTTTTTAACCCGAAAGAATACTGTGTTCCCTGCTCGCCTCATATGCACGTTGGAGGAACAACAGCACGCTGTCGGACAGAGGTGGCTATTAATACATTGTGGATAACGAGCAGACAGCTTAACCCAAGGCTCCCTCAGGGAAATAGAAGGGATGGGAGAAATAATGCCATGCTGGGGAGGTTGGGGGAGGAATATCTCAGCGAATTCATCACACAAACATTAAAAATAAAATTAGAATAGATAGCCTGTGATTCCTCAGCAAGGCAGAAGCAACATAAATTGAAAATATTATCCCTAAGCTTTAATGGCTTATCTCCAAAGAATGGCCTCTTTTCTTCCATCTGATTACAGCGTTCTTCCTAAAGGTCAGCCTCATGCTCGTCCAGAGCCAAGATGTTTGGGGCCTCAGCTCTTCTCTCTCAGGCCAAGGTGGGCAATTACATCGGCCTGAGAGGCAGAGGTCAGTGACGAGGTCAATTCCAGGGCTCATCTTGGGAATAGGATACATAGCACCAATTGTGTTTGTTTCTATAGTGTTGGT
Source organism: Felis catus (assembly GCF_018350175.1). Classification (NCBI taxonomy): domain Eukaryota; kingdom Metazoa; phylum Chordata; class Mammalia; order Carnivora; family Felidae; genus Felis; species Felis catus. The sequence goes on along the minus strand of NC_058368.1, from coordinate 230,755,235 downwards.
GGCAGAGCCCAGGCTTGGAAGGCAAACTGCCTAGTTCCAAAGTCCAGCCCTACTACTTACCCACGCTTATCAGTTGCGTTAACTCTTGGTGCCTCAGTTTGCTCATCTGTAGAATGGGAGTAAGGTGGACTCTACTCTATACATTTGTTGCGGGGCTCAGGGGAGTTGATGCATGTCAAGTCCCAAAACAGTGCTGAGCACGGAGATGTTGGGACTGGTAGTTGCTGTTATTATGTTTACCATTTTAGAGACTCCGCACCCCATTTTACTAAGAAGCAACATGATTCAGTGGAAGGAGTTTGGGGGCAGCACAGTGGGGATCTGTAGCCCAAGCGTCCACCCTGCCCAGATGTTTCATGCGTTTGGTGTGTATCCTGACCTTCTGGATCCCGTGTTGTCGGTCCGCAAACCAGGAACACAGCTGCCGGGCCTATGTGTGGATTTCTCTGGATTGCTGTGAAGATAGAATTCGATGCAAAATGCCCGTGGTCTAAGAAGACCTAACAAAGTATGATTTCTCTCCTCCCAATTTCTGATTCCTCTTTCTTTCCTTCCTGCAAAGTGGATCAAATCCAATTCTGGCATCAAACTGGATTGCAGACGGTCAGACACAGAGATGTTAGCTCATTGGATTGCATCGCCATCCAGCTCACTGGACCCTGTATTTTCTGGATTATTAGCAATCTCATGAGTTTATTACAGAATACTGTTCCAAATTTATGTTGGTGTCTCTGATGTGACATGTATCAAATATCAGATAGATCACTTGTCACTGTCTGGCACAACGTATACCTATGTGCTGTTTGCCAGTTTATGTCAGCACACCTCTTGCTTGCTCTGGATTGGAAACTTCATTTATTCCAGGCATTTCCAGGGTTGGGGTGTAGGGGAGTCAGGCTAGAGATTAGAACCGACCCTTTCCTGGAGATGGGGATAAGGTAGCATATTTACAGCAGACCTGTTGGCTGAGCCAAGGAAAGGGAAGGAAAGGGAAGGGCTGAGAAGGAAAAGGGTAAAACGCTACTCAGATCTCCATTTACATGATGCCTTCTAAGGGAAGGAAACCATGGAAAACTGTGGAGTCAGCCCGACGTGGGCTAGGCCGAGCGTGGAGAGTCATATTTATTTAGAAGCAGGTTGGCTTGAGTTCATCTGGTGAGGATTACATCCCCCACTAGGGCCAGCATCGTGCCTTCTATCTCTCATTCATCAGCTAATTCCTACAAGTGCTGCGTCCTGGGCTTGTTTTGTTCAAAATACATCTTTTTCCCCCCTCAGTGAAATGGAGCAGAGTTGACAAGAAGTTCTGATAATTACTCCCTGAACAATACATCACTCTGCAGCTGAACTGTGTTAACTCAACGCGCGGCATGAATGCGTTTCAAGGGAACCTCTCTCCAGTCAAATGGCAGCAAGTGATGTGGTCACAACTCAAACAGACATGCAGACAGGGCTGTCTGGAGCCTGGTGCTGACTTCTGGGCTGGCGAGAGCATTCGAGAAGAGCCACTGTGGGGGACCTGGACAGAGAGATGGACTCTGCTGCTGCTTGTCCTTGGAAGAAGCACAGGGATAGGCACAGAAAGGAGGGTCTTCAGTCTTTACTCATTCATTCACTCATTCATTCATTCACTGACTCATCAGACTCAGCTGACATCTGGCCAGCACATGCTCATGTGGGTCACCTGTGTTTGTAGCCAATATCTGTCTGACGGGTCTGTCCTAACTGTTGCTGTCTTTGCTTTACCAGATGTCAATTATTGTATAGCCCCATTAATGCAATTTTGTTGAGCACCCACTATTTTCTAAGTACAATGGAAAGTACTGGAAATATAAAGATGAATGACGTGGTGCTTGTCCTCAAGAAATATACAAACCAGTGGGGGAAAACGTAGTTCCTTAACGTGTTTTGAAACGCCTAAACTTGATAGGAGTAGAAGTGGCACCAAGATCAGTGTTTGAAGAACCAAGGGAGGGTTTTCAGGACAGGACACAATGAATGTGGGATGTTGAGGAAGGAAAAAAGAAGACGGAATCACAAGAGTGTGGCCCTTGTGGGAAACGGCAGGAGTTTAGGGTGGGTCAGTTTAGGGAGTACCAGGGTGACATGAGCTGTGTCTGGGAAAATGGCAGATAGCATAAAGGAGTTTGAATTGATTCTTGTTAATTCCCTAAAAATTCTAAAATTCTAACCAGCAGATGATGAGATCATATTTGCAACTTAGAAAAACCTCTCTAGCTTGAGAATAGAATAACAGAAGGGCAAGAGAGGGAGACCCATTAGAAAACACCAGTCATTCATTCATTCAACAAATAGTCTTTGAATGCCTACCATGTGTCAGGTGACAGCTTAGGTGCTGGGGATATGGTAGTGACCAGGACAGCTTACAATAAGAGAGCCGAGTTTAACTAGACACCAAATAAATTTATATTTACAAATGGCGGTAAGTGGTATGAGTGGAATTCTATGATGTCATAGTCAAGTATGGAGGGGGGGGTCCACTTCAATGGGTGACCAAGGGAGGGCCTTCTTAGGCAGCGACATTTATTTAGGGACCAAAGGAGGAGTAGAAGTCATCCTGGCTACTCTGCAAAGCACGACTGGAAGCAGGGAAATCTGCTAGGAAGCTGGTTCGGTTGTCCCTGGCAAGGAAGAGGCAGTGGCATTGGCGATGCGGGGAAGACAGCTGATTTGAGATGTACTTTGCAGATGAAGTTGGCAGAATCTTGCCAATCTGGGTGGGAAGAGATGAGGCTGTGAGTCATTCCAGTGGGAGGCGGTGTGGATTTGATATGGGTTTAGAGAGGAAAATGCAGAGGGTTTGGTGTTGAATGGGATGGGAGGTGGGTCATGAAGGGTAGAGCCTAGGATAGTTTCTGATTTTCTGGCTCTGTAACTTGGATAGACAGAGGCATGATGGTCCATAAACAGGAGTGGGTCACTCCCAAGATGTGTCTGAGAAGCCCATGGCTCCTCTAGGGAGGGCTGTCTGTCTGTCTATTCAGTCGGCAGGCAAGGCTTGGGCTGGGAATTGTAGTATACAGGAACCAAAGGATGAAGGTAAATGAGTTCACTCAGAATGGGTATAAGATTTGGACGAAGGCAGCGCTGAGTCAGGTGCCTGGAATGTGAGCCAATCCTGTGGTGCTAAGTGCCATCCTTTCATCGAATATGAAGGCAAAAGCAAGCCAAGAGTGGTGGCAAATTAATAACTGCACATCGATATTGATATCATTGTTTCCCAGGGACCCAAGGATGGGGGGCAGTCTTAATTTAATGCAATCCCGTTCTTTTCATTGAAAGCCCATTACCTAATTAGCAATGGTCATCTCTGGAGCATGACATTAGGAGGAGATGGTTGAGGGGAAAACTTTACTTATAATGTTATAAAATTCTTTTCCTTTTTTTCTTCAATTTTGTTTTGCAGCAACCAAATTTACTTCTTATATAAACAAAAGAATATGTATGCATTTATTTATTTATTTATTTATTTATTATTTATTTTTAAATGCTTATTTATTTTAGAGAGCGAGAGAGAGGTGGAGGGGCGGAAAGAGAGGGAGAGACAGAATCCCAAGTAGGCTCTGCACTGTCAGCACAGAGCCCAATGTGGTGCTTGATCTCACAAACAGTGAGATCATGACCTGAGCCGAAGTCAAGAGTTGGATGCTTAACCTAACCAACTGAACCACGCAGGCTCTCCAAGAATAGAGTTTTAAATACTCAGTTATAATAGTTTGGGCTTCCCCTCACATGTTAAATAAAACATACCTGCCATAAAAACTTAAATGTTCATCTTACGTACACATAAATCCTTTTTTTTAAAGTTTATTCTTTTATTTTTGAGAGACAGCGAGAGCAGGAGAGAGGCAGAGAGAGAGGGAGACAGAGGATCTAAAGTGGGCTCTGTGCCGAGGACAGAGAGCTCAATGCAGGGCTTGAACTGGTGAACCACAAGGTCATGACCTGAACTGACGTCGGACGCTTAACCGACTGAGCCACCCAGGTGCCCCATGCCCATAAATTCTTAAAGAAGGAAAGAAATGATTCCCCCACTGCATCAGACTTCTGGTTCCTGAATTGGCCACTACAGATGAGTTCTAGTGAATTGGAAATGACCGGAGAAGAAAAGACCAAGATAATCCATACTCCTCGCCCACAGCCTAGGGCTTGTTCAGGGGCATCTGGTCATTCCAGAAATGTACTGAAACATGTTCCCAACATGTGGAGGATTGTCTCTGAGGCCACAGATGGTAGAAATCTTCGGGTGACAATGGGTTGTACGGAAGGAGAGGGGGGAGTAGGAAACCTTGCAAAGAGTGGCCAAATTCCACCTTATCTTGGGCCCAGGAATATCTGCTGCATGTCAATGATGCATTTGCAGAGAACATTTCCTCACTGCCTTTGTGTTTAAGTGGCTCCTTGAAAAGCGAGAAAAGGACTCATGCCTGCATATGTAATGATTTCTTTCCTAATGAAATCTGGAGAACAGTCAGATCTTTTCTTCTTTAATGGAGCTTCATTGATTTGTTTATGATTCAGGGAAACTTCCCCACCAGACTCACTTCTCCAGCTCTGCTCAGGTTGGTTGTTGTTTTCTTCTTGGGGGTCAAGGATTGTTTTGATTATCTCATTCCTTCTACAAACTAAGGGAGAATATTCAAAGATTGGGACTGATTACAGAGTTCCTTTTGCTATGGTTAACACTCAGTAACATTCTTAAAGAAAGACAAAATGTGCTAATGAGATTCTTTGAAAGAGCAAGATAAAAGGAGTTTTTGCAGAAAGAAACTTGAGAGTTGGGTTTACCGTTGAAGAAAAGAGGTGAGAGCAGCAGGCAGCCATCAGCCGGGATTCAACCGGAGTCCAGGATTCTCAGATGTGACTGCTTGTGGTGCTGTGTTTTAGTTCAATTGCGCGTTTTATTCTTAAGCAAAGAAAAACTGAAAGAAGCCACTTTAAAAGGAGATCAGGGTAAGAAAAAGGTATTAATTCCAACGAAGGCTGTCTTTTCTCTTCGCGACATCGGCTTCTCCTGTGCCATCTTGCTACTCTGGCCACAACTGCTGGCCTTGTGGGTTAGTGGTGGGAGGAGCAATTGATGAGTTAACCGAGGCAAAAGAAAAACCAGGCAGTTGGTTAACTGGGGCTTGTTGTTGTTGTTGTTCATCCATTCCTTTGATTTGTCATACCATGGATGCACGTTGATAAGTTGGCAAATCTCTGCCATCTCTGTGATAGTGTGCCGGAAAACTGAGGGAGAGTGGAAAAATAAATCAAAGAAAACTTCCTTTCCTTCATCTTACAGAGAGATAAATTCACTCAAAATGACTTTTAGACATTTCTGAAACTATTTCAAATGAAGTGAGCTGCTAAGGAATTGAAGATAAAGGTAGAAAGAAGACTGGATAGGGAGGAAATTAGATGCTCTTTATTTTATGATTACACACAGGAGCTAAGGGTCGGGCCCTCACTCCTGAGAGATGGGTAGGTTGTGTTGAACAAGGGCAACCAAATGAGTAAAGCCTCTCTTTCTGATGATCCTGAATTAGGCCACCTTGCAGGAGCCGGAATGACAAAAGTTTGCTCAGTCATACAGCCACTTCAGGGGACCTCAAAGTCTAGGGCTTATGTACCGGCTGGTCCTGGGGTCACCAGCCTGGGAAGTGAGGTCCAGTCAGTGGTGCAAACCCTTACTAGGCATCTCTTGTCTAGTAAGCAGTTTGTTGAATGTTACAGATTCAGGTTTTTTCCTATGTGTGGGGTTCACTAGACCACATGGATTTTCCAAATTATAACCACTTGAACCCCTACTCTGCTCAGTTATGAGACAGTCCATTCTTCTCCCCAAGAATATCTGAGACGCCTTAGGAATCTCTTAGAAGTTTCCCCCATCTCTCTTGGTTGTCACTTAGCTATCACCTGGCTCAGGAGCATCGGTGATGATCCTGTGTGATCTGCTCCGACCGCGGTCTATACAGGCTCTGCTGCAAATTGCCTCCTGGGTCCTGAGAGCTTCCCTCTGGCTGCTGACACATTCTTCTTTTCCCCAGTCTCTCATTCATGTCCATTGGGACCTTTAACCAGTTTTTATTAAAAGTGCCAGTGCCTGGCCACCACACGCACAGACCCCAACGACAGTGACAACTTCTGCTCCCTTCAATGTATCGCCAAACCCCCAACTGCTCTTAGAGTGTTTTTGCCTTATGTTTCCTTACGATCATGTTACTACGGTGTTCTAACCCATTATCAGCATTTCCCCCAGTGCACTAATGAACCTAAAATGACCCCACGAGTAGGACGTCAGCCTGAATTGTTCTCAGCCAAGTTCACGTGTTTCCTTTCCGTATTCTCTTTCAGCTTCAGGTGAAGCTTGGACTAGTTCGTCCATTCCGGCATCTCGGGGCTTGTAGTTCTTTCTCTATCACCAGGGGAGACTCCTTGAGCTGGAACACTGGCACTCACTGGCACACACAGCCCCACAGGACCAGCGACGGCAACCTCGGAGAAGTCTGAATCCACACAGAGGAAGGCACTCTTCTGAAGCAGCAATAACATCTGCTGGAACATCAGCTGACATCACAAACATGTCCAGACCCAAAAGGAGCACTTGGACTACTTGTGAAGCATCTGTGGTTGGGGACTCTGCAATGATAAGGGGACATGCTCTGTGTTTGCACAGCCTAGAGACCTGTTTGGGGGTGGACACCCTGGGACAAAGGGTTCCTTCCTTCAAAAGTACATTCCAGTTGGGAGCCTCTCGGTCTTCTCATTTGAGTCTTAAGAGTTGACGGGGCGCCTGGGTGGCTCAGTCGCTTAAGCATCCGATTTCAGCTCAGGTCATGATCTCGCGGTCGGTGAGCTCAAGCCCACGTCGGGCTCTGTGCTGACAGCTTGGAGCCTGGAGCCGGCTTCGGATCCTGTGTCTCCCTCTCTCTCTGCCCCTCCCTTGCTTGTGCTCTGTCTCTGTCTCAAAAATAATAAATAAACATTAAAAAAAAAAGAGTTGAGTTCCAACTAGAAAGACTGGCAGTGGTTGCACATGGCCAGCCTAGCCATGGAACCCAAGGGGCTTATGTGCTTGGCCACTCCCAGGCCACTTCACCCACCTATGCATCCAGTATGGACCCTGCTCTAGATGACTCAGTCATAGGTGCTGCCTTCTAGTGGCTCATGGTCAAGGGGCTAGGAGTCCACAAGGGAATAGTCCACACAGTGCTGCCTGCCCCAGCATTAGCCTCCAACACTCCAGCAAATGTTGCCCAGTCCTCCTTGAGCCTCTTTCTGTTCTGCCTTGGGGAGCCTTCAGACTAACAGCCCTTGTGGTCATGGCCAAGTCTTGGTTGCTTACCCATTGCCATCAGCCTTGGCCGAGTCCTGATCTTGCCTGGGCACTTGGCCTTCGTTGCTGCTGGCACAGGACCCTCTTTCACCCTTGCCACTGTGCCACTGTCGCCACCTGTGCTGGATGGACAGCTCTGCGCCTCACACAGTCCAAGACATCTCGACTCTTCCAGGCTTTCCCTTCCCTCCACCAGCACAGGTTACAAAATTAGCCATTTTAGTGTTTGCCCACTTGACCTCCCAGGAACTGGGGCTGTGGGGAATGGTGTCTGTGCTCTGAGCCTGAGCGGGAAGGATCTCACCCCTTCAGAGCTCTGGCTACATCTATTTAGAGAATTAGGAAAATTGCCAGCACAGAGCCAAGCAGTGGTTCAGGCTGTTCCCATATTGTATGCCTCATGAGCCAACATATCAATTGCTGCCTCTTTCAAAGCATATTGTAGTCTTCTGCTTTGGGCAAGATTCTTGCCAGAGTCCTGTATCATCTCCAAACAGCTTCATGAGTCACCTTGTGGCTTTGATCCGCAAAGCAGCACATGCTAATTGATGCATTCTATAATAACTGTAGGGTACAGTATCTGAGATATAGCTTCTATTTATGGTCCCAGAATAATTAATTTATGCAAGTATTCACTCATCGAAGGAGTACTTATTGTAAATCTACTATAGACTAGGCCAAGTGGTATGGAGGGTGCCAATAGATTTGAGACATAGTTCCTGTCTTCTAGTAGCTTCTGATCCAGATGGCCAAGTTCACATTGAAATATGTGAAACCATCTTGGCTTCCATCCTCACCAGCAGTGTGACCTTGGGACAATCTTCTAACGCGTCTGGGCCTCTCAGTTTCCTCAGTGAAATGGAGATTAAAAACACCTGTGATGGCGCAGCCAGCTGGTTCAGTTGGAAGACCATGAGACTCTTGATCTCAGAGTTGTGAGTTCCAGCCCCACATTGGGTGTAGGGGTAACTTTAAGAAGAAGAAAAAAAAAACCTTAAGAAAATCACCTTTGATGTGTGCTTCCCTGAACTGTTGGGCCAAGCAGGTTTGAGTTGGTCAACACCAGAGAGCAGAACTGGACTGAATGGGGCAAAATGGCAGATTCTCTAAGACGGCCTGAGGAGGGACTTCTTAATCCCCCAGGGTGCTTAATCCCCCCAGGCTGCTTCAGCCTGCCAGTGAGCTCTCATCCCTGCAGACTCTCCAGCATGGACCCACTGGGTCTTAGTGGAGATGCTGTAGTGAGGTTACAGAACTTACCCTAATCCCCCAGGAGGCTGTGAAAAACGCAAACAAATGCATGAAAAATGCAGAGTCTTGGTCTTTTGATTGGGTTTCTTTTTTTAAATTATTTTTATTTTTTATTTATTTTTAAAAATGTTTTAAATGTTTATTTTTGAGAGAGAGACAGAGACAGAGACAGAGACAGAGTGTGAGCAGGGGTGGGGGAGGGACAGAGAGAGGGAGACACATAACTTGAAGTGGGTTCACGAATTGTGAGACCATGGCCTGAGCTGAAATCAGATGCTTAACCAACTGAGCCACCCAGGCGTCCCTGATTGGGTTTCTTTTTAACTAGCAGACATTCCTTGGGCACCTGCTACTTCCTGAAACCTGTGTGTTCTTCCTAGAGGGAATGAGCAGATGAGAAGAGTGTTGTCCTTGTCTTCACTGTGGTGAACACTTTGTTGAGGAGATGGACACGCGTATTGTGCAAGGGAGTGAATGAAAAGGCAAAGAAAGGACACCTGGAATCCAAAGCTTTGGGTTTCCACTCTGGAACAAATCTAGTGTGTTCTTCCACGTTAGTTTAGAGTCAAGGTTTATGGGAAGAAAAATAATTTTAGTTGGCTTTGGAGCAGGAGGGATATTGTAAATGCCTAAATGAGTGAGCTAGAAAGGAAATATAATACCATGTTCTCAAATTTGAGATGGATGGACCCCATAAAATATTTCATTCTGTTCCTCCAGGGTTGGCTTAAACTTTATTTTTATAAAGCTATTTAAATATAAACATAAGACTAAGTACAGATTTTTAAGGATTATAGAGTAGCGTATTTGTGAATTATATAGGAACGAAACTATGAAACCAGTAACATTTACATCTAATTTAATTTACTTTGATGGGTGAGGTTTTCCTAAAACTAAATTGCTTACAAGGGACTTAAGAATGGGTTATCATTCTTTCTTGCCAACTTGTCAGATGACTTTCCCCAGGATGGAGCATCGGTTGAGTGACTGTCATTGTGGAAGGTTAGCTGCATGGTAGTTAAAATCATGGATGTGAAAGCCTGAGGTCATCATTCAGTGCCTTGGGCAAGTTGCTTAACTTCTCTGTTCCTGCTGTCTTCACCTGTAAAACGAGGATGAAATAGTAGTGCTTACCTCTTATGGTTTCCGTAGGGATTAAAGGATGTGAAGTATGTATGTAAATAAATCATTATTCAAAGTACACAGAAGAGTGTTGTACAGAGTATTAAACAAATGCACTGTCAGTATCAACTTTGATTGTTTCAGCGTTCCTTTTAAATTATGATCTCATCTTAAATCAGTGATGCATGATCTCAGTAAGCCAATTGATGAAAAGGTGGCCCCCAATATAATGATGAAAAGGAAAAATTCCACGTAATGAAAAACGCCATCACTGCGTATTTGCCACTATGCTCATTGCCAGTGAACTGTCCCAAGAAGGTGAATCTAACCCTGGTCTCTCCCCATGTTTCTTTGTTCAAACTACGGTGAGATCTCTGAATTGTCTGCTGCCAGGGAATTCGGTCTTCATCTTGCACAGACATCAACACGAGAACAGATGCACAGCCTAGGAGTGTGTGTTCCTACAGCATCATCTTCCTCCGGATAATGACGACATTGATAATATATCAGGAACATGAAATTCTTGTAGACCTCAGACCTTGTTTGAAATACACTATTCCCGGAACTCAGGCAAAGAGCAGATAACGTTGTGTGGCGTCATTAGTCAAGGCCTTTGAGATCTTGTCTAAATACCATTCAAAATGCCAAACGTCATTTATAAATGGTATATATATTTTTAATCCTCAGAACTTTCCTATGGTGGGGAAATCTTTATGATGGGCAAACTGACGTTTGAAGATTAATTTGCCAGACTTCACTGAAGGAAGGGGAAGAACCAAGAATCTCCAGGTTAGGGGCCTGCAAAGCCACTGCTCTCACCGATCATTCCAGTACCTGCCCCAGAAAGCACAGCGTAAGAAGTAACCCCTCCAGTGGAACAGAGATGACCCTGGTTTTAAAGACTGCAGCCGACTTGTTTCCCCTGCCATACTTGGCCTTCGCCTACTAGCAGGAAAGGCATTGTGTTACCCCACAGCACTAGGCCCAGGAAAGCTGAACTCCCAAGTTTGAATTAAAACAAAGGGAGAAGGAGAAGCTGAGTATCTTAATGCGATTCTGAGCACATCCAATATTCATTCAGGCTTAAAGAGGTTCACAGTGAGTATTCCAGAATACGTGTTGAAAAGTGATAATGAACCTCCAATTACATGAAGCTTGGGTCTTATTATCATTTCTTGGAATTACTAAAACAACAAGATAAAGATTTTTAGTGAATATGAACTGGGGAATTTACGAAATAATAATAGCCATCGTAATTACTGCTAACAAAGGCTATGTTGTAAAACGATATGAGGCCACTTAAAAAAGTTAAGAATTATTTACATCAATGTGTTTTGTCTGTGGCACGGAGGGTCATTCAGAATTTTCCACAGGTTAGCTTTGACTTTGTTGCTATGACTGAGATATTTGGATTTTTTTACTCCTCTGCCTGAAACTATTCCAACCAATGATCTCAGTCGACATCTGCTGTCTCCCTCATGGTGGGAACTTGTCAACATTAAGAAAGAAATAGGAATGTGAATGGATAAAGAAGATATGGTATATTTATACAATGGAATACTACTCGGGTATAAAAAAGAATGAAATCTTGCCATTTGTGCCTTGAGAGTATTATGCTAAACGGAATCAGTCAGGTGGAGAAAGATAAATACCAAAGATTTCACTTATATGTGGAATCTAAACAAAACAAAACAAACAAGATAAAACAAAACAAACTCACAGGTACAGAGAACAGACTAGTGGTTACCAGAGAGGAAGAGGGTTGGGAGGTGGGTGAAATGGATGAAGGGGTTCAACTGAATGGTGATGGATGGTAACCAGAGGTGGTGATCACTCTGTGTTTTGTGTGTGTGTGTGTGTGTGTGTGTGTGAGAGAGAGAGAGAGAGAGGGAGCGTGGGGGAGAGGGCAGAGGGAGAGGGAGAGGATCTTAAGCAGGTGCCACATTCAGCAGCATGGTGCCTGATATAGGGCTTGATCCTATGACCATGAGATAATGACCTGAGCCAAAATCAAGAGTTGGGCACTTAATTGACCAAGCCACACAGGTACCCCAAGCTGGTGATCACTCTGTAGTCCCCACAGATGTGAAATTATAAAGCGGTACATTTGAAACTTATTTTTAAAAAAACGATGAGGTTCATTACCATCACTCTCTTAAAATTCTGCTGTGAAGACTATTTGTACCTTATCATGTGTCCCCTGAAACCTCTTGGCTGGTTTTCCTTTCTTAGCAAGAAGTAGCTAGTCACTCCATGGTTCTGTGACTGGCTGAAAATATGTGGTCAACTACACCGAAGTTGTCATAACTCGGATAAAAGGCCGGCAGTTTCTCCCCTCTCTGCCATCTTTAACTTGGGTAATCCTAACAGGAAGACTGAAGAAGGTGGTGTTATTTTATGAAAGGGAAGTCTGAAAAAAAACCCAGTTTCGATACAAAACACACATCGTATAGGTGGTAGTTGAATATGTCTTCAGTTTACATAAGAGTGATTTTATCTGCAGCATGACTGTAGGGTGTTATAACTGCAGCTGTACCGTAAGACAATGTCGCCTTTAGATGTCATTCCTAAGGATGAAAAGGCAACCAAAGAAAGGAGAAAATTAAGAAACTGTCAAAGAGGGACCCCCCCCCACCTCAAAATGCATGCTTTCCTTGGGGAGTACTTTCACACCTTCAAGGAACTGACAATTCATGGGCTGTATAAACTGTTCTAGAGCAGAAAGAACAAAGCTTCCCTCTTCTTTCCTGATGTCAGCTCAACCCTGTTACCCATGGGGAGAGCACACCTGACTTCTTCTGAAATGTAGAAGCAGACAGCTTCAATATGATGTGGGCAGGTAAAGCGCAACGGTGTTATTAGAAAAAGAATGCCCAGAGATCAGGGTCCAGGAATAGAAGTATGGTTTCATATGAGAAAATCTATTAATACCGTATACTCTTTTAATAGATTACTTTATATTATATGTGAAAAAATGATAATATTTAACCCCAATTCTAATGAGAATAGATGACAGGGTGCCTTCTTGTAAGACATGAGATAGGAAACAATAAATAATACACACGTGTTACATGCACACACCAATCTCATGCATGTGATTAGCATATTGAACGTGTCAGCCACACTCACGCACACAGCACATCATACGTGTGAGCACCTTATACAACACAAGTGTGAACCCATGTATTTTTATATCGTATCACACATGTCGTAGATGTGTGCACAGCACGAAACAAACATCAATCCCATGCATATGCACATCATATTATAAACACACCGATCACATATGTGAGCACACGCATCATACGCACGCCAATGACATCCACGTGCAATCATATTATACACGTGGCAATCACATGTGCACACCATATCCCATGTGCCACCCACATGTGTGCACATGATATTATACACACACATCAGTCACGTGTGTATGCATGATACGTCACAGCTCTACATCACAAAAATTTGACAACCGCCTCGGGAAAATAGCCAGCATCGCGTTTGATGGTGAAACACTAAAATAGGCCACTTTTGTCACCACCAATGTTGGGCTGGAGTGCTATTTAGTAAAATTAGGGAGAGATTTAATCAGAGTTCCATATCCTGGTAAGACAAAGGCAGTTATTTTTTCAGATGATATGATTATCTACCTGGAAAATCCAACAACATCCAGTGAAAAAGCTCTTAGAGGCAAAAGGAAAACTGAATAAGATGTCTGGTAAAAAAAAAAAAAAAAAGGAGAATACAGAAACAATAGCATCTTGTCTTATAAATTAGTATAAAATAGTTCAGACACACAGAATGGTATAAGAAAACTACAAAGCATCTGCGTGCCCACACTCTGGCTTAAGAAATAGGAAAGTGGGTGATGGGCATTGAGGAGGGCACTTATTGGGATGAGCACTGAGTGTTGTATGGAAGCGAAGAATCACGGGAATCTACCCCCAAAACCAAAGCACACTGTATACACTGTATGTTAGCCAACTTGACAAGAAATTACATTAAATAAATAAATAAACAAATAAATACATAAATAAAACTGGTAAAAAAAAAAAAAAGAAATACAACATTGCTGATGCAGTTTGCCTGTGTATTCTCCACGGGTCATCTCCTTGCCTCAGAATCTTCATTATGAATTTAATGTGTATTATTTTTCTGCAGCTTTAAACGTGTTTGTCAAATAGATCTGTATTCCTCAATTCCATTACTGTTTGTTTGGTGCCTCATGAAGGTGGCATCCTGTTGAGAAGGTTCTTTTTTGGCCTGCTTGTTCAGGTCAGCATCAGATTTACGGGGTTCACGTGAGCGGGTACATGGGCTTTTAGCACATGCATTTCGTTGCTATGTGTTGCTCCAGGGAATGAATGTAGCTCTACATATCCCACCATCTGCTGTCCTAAACCCCCATGTACATGTTCTCTTTTTACAAATGTGGGTGCTCCCAGGGACCCCAGGCATCTAGAGTAGGCACCAAGAATTGGAAAGAATCCCCCTCTTCACTTTTTCCAGGCAGAGACCAATTGTGCTGAGTTCATGTTTGAACGCAGCATATACAACTTCTCATTGTTTCACATCCTCACCCAAACACTTTTTTTATCAATCATGTTGTTTACTATATCAGCAAGAAATAAGTAGAAAATGTAATGGAAATAAAAAGTCTCATTTACAACAATAGCGATAAAACTCTTGGGAATAAAATCAACCAGAGTCATGCAGGATTTGTATGAACCACTTTTTATTTATTTATTTATTTATTTATTTATTTATTTATTTATGTTTTATTATTTATTTTTGAGAGAGAGAGAGACAGAGACTGAGTGAGAGTGGAGGAGGGGCAGAGAGAGGGAGATACAGAATCCAAGGCAAGCTCCAGGCTCTGAGCTGTCAGCACAGAGCCCCATGAAGGGTTTAAACTCGCAGACTGCTAGATCATGACCTGAGAGGAAGTTGGATGCTTAACCAACTGAGCCACCCAGGCGCCCCAAAAATGGAGCCACTTTTAAAAAGAATGTAAACAAAGACTTGAGTAAATAGTGAGAGATATATTTTCCTTAGCTACAAAGATCCTAAGTTGGAAAGATAAACTTTTAATCTAAATTATTCTATAAATTCAAAACTTAAAGTCATTTCCCCCTAAGTTTTTTAAAAGAATATATACAGTGGAACACAGTACAGAGATTCCTCAACAAGTTAAAAATAGAACTGCCCTACAATCCAACAATCACACTACTGGGTATTGCAGCATTATCTACAATAGCCAAATTATGGAAGCAGCCCAAGTGTCCATCGATAGATGAATGGATAAAGAAGTTGTGGTATATATATATACAATGGAATGTTATCCAGCCATGAAGGATGAAATCTTGCCATTTGCAATAACATGGATGGAGCTAGAGAGTATTACACTAAGCAAAATAAATCAGTCAGAGCAAGACAAATACCATATGATTTCACTCACATGTGGAATTTAAGAAACAAAACAGATGAACGAAGGAAAACAAAAAAGAGAGACAAATCAAGAAATACATTCTTAACTCTAGAGAACAAACTGATGGTTACCAGAGGGGAGGTGGGTGGGAGGATGGGTGAAATAGGTGAGGGATATTAAGAGCACACCGATCATGATGAGCACTGAGTAAAGTATGGAACTGTGGAATCACTGTATTGTACGCCTGAAACTAATGTAACGCTGTATGTTTACCAAACTGGAATTAAAATAAAAAACTTAATCAAATTAACAACAACAACAACAACAACAAAAAGAACGCACATGAGAAAGTAGCCATAAGTTTTTTAAAGGAAAGAAGTGTGAGAAGGGGTAAAGCTAGTTCTACAAGATTTTAAATTATTTTACTACACATTTAAAAGATGCAAAATTACTACATTACTGATGCAAAAAAAAGATTGATCAGTGAAATGCTAACTCTAGAAAAAGACTCAAGTATATATGAAAAATGGCATCTCAAATAACTGGAAAAAATATATACTTTATAAATGTTAATTGAGAGTGTTGGCTAACAATTTAGAAATAAACAAATTTGGATCCCTACCTCACAATTTTTACACATGCACACACACACACACGCACACATAATTCAGAAGAAGTGAGTATTTTAATGCAAACAATAAAACTAAAATGATTGGAAAAAACTTCAGGGGTTCAAAACTGGAAACCAATAAGGAGAAGACTTAAGAACAAGAAGATAAGAATCTTTAGTTCAGGGGCGCCTGGGTGGCGCAGTCGGTTAAGCGTCCGACTTCAGCCAGGTCACGATCTCGGGGTCCGTGAGTTTGAGCCCCGCGTCGGGCTCTGGGCTGATGGCTCAGAGCCTGGAGCCTGTTTCCGATTCTGTGTCTCCCCCTCTCTCTCTGCCCCTCCCCCGTTCATGCTCTGTCTCTCTCTGTCCCAAAAATAAATAAACATTGAAAAAAAAATTAAAAAAAAAAAAAAGAATCTTTAGTTCAATGATAAAACTTATGCATATAAAGAAAACCAACCAGGAAAAATATTAATAAGAGATTAACAGTCTAAACATAAAGAATTTCTATGGATAAAAGAAAAATATATACCACAACAGAAAAACAAGCCAAAAAAAAAGGCAAGTTCCCAAACAAGCGATGTGCAAAACAAGAACCATAGCAATTTCAAGAATAAAAAATACATATTAAAGCAATAATGAGATACCCAAAGATGGGTAAGTTATGGGAAATCTGCAATATAAACTCACAACAGGTTTTTTGAGGAAAATTTATATATGTTTCAAAAGTCAAAATGTGTATAGCCTTTGACACAGAAATTCTATTTCTAGAAATCCATCACTAGGGAAACCAAGACAGGAGTAAATGTGTGGGCAGCAGAGTGGGGTATGTGAGAATGCACACCGGGAGTCCACGGGCCTGGGTTTGAATCCCGGCACCATAACTTTCTAAACCTTGGTCTCCTCATGGGCACAACAGATGTGATTAATCACACCTTACCGTCTGAGGATTAAATGAAGCAATGCATGTTGAGTGCTTAACAAAATATGTGGTGTAGTATAAGTGCTCTATAAATGTTTGCTACTGTCATTGTCATTACTATTAAGGTCGATTCATATTGTGCAGCCTTTCAGGCACTAAATGATGATGCAAAATTCTGTTTACTGACACAGGAAGA
This sequence comes from Felis catus, assembly GCF_018350175.1. Classification (NCBI taxonomy): domain Eukaryota; kingdom Metazoa; phylum Chordata; class Mammalia; order Carnivora; family Felidae; genus Felis; species Felis catus. The sequence goes on along the minus strand of NC_058368.1, from coordinate 230,738,364 downwards.
TGTCTAAGATATACTATTAGGTGAAGATGCAATTTATAAATAGCATTTGTAGTATGAATACATTTCTGAAATATATAAAGTCTTGTTACATCAGGGTAATGAATATTAGAGAGTAGCCATTTGATGTAAATCTATTTAAATGGGTAAAAAATTTTGGAGTAAAAAAATGAGAATAAAGAAAGGTATTTTACAGAGAACAAACTGAGGGTTGCTGGTGGGGTATGGGGGGAGGGGATGAGCTAAAGGGGTGATGGGCATTAAGGAGGGCATTTGTTGGGATGAACACCACGTGTTGTATGTAAGTGATGAATCACTAAATTCTATTCCTGAAATCATTATTGTGCTATATGTTAACTAACTTGGATTGAAATGAAAAAAGAAAGGTATTTTATGACTATCTTAACAATTAAACCTAAAACTGTTGACAAATTTTATAGTTTATTCTTTAAAAAATTTAAAACGTAAGGGTAACTAAGCAGTAATTGTTAAAACAAAGAATACTGGACTGCACTGGCAAAACTTTGCCTGCAAAGCGTATAGGACAGCAACTATTAGGTGTTCATTAAGTGTAGGCACTTTGGAAACACAGAGGATATAGCAAACAGTGAAGAAAACAAAGGCTTACCTATACCTCACTTTCTGGAGGGGATGACAGATAGGAGCAAATCAGCAAATAAGAAGGTAAGTGCTAGAAGGAGAATTGATTGAGGTGAGGAGTCCCTGGGGAGTGGAAAGGGAAGGACTCTGATCAGGGGGAGTTGAGACAAGGCCTATAGAAAGTGGGGAGGGGGCCAAAAGGGAGGGAAGTCTGGGCAGAGGGAAATGCTAGTGCAAAGACCAGGGGCCAGCACTGATGCCGACATGTCTCAGGAGCAACAATGGCACCTCATGGTTGGGCCAGGGCTGGGGACTCGTGGAGGAACGCATATAATAAACTGAGAAGAAAGGGTCTGTGAGGGAGGACAACCAAAAAAGAATGGTCACCTGGATGCCAACTGGGGGGAAGTGTCTCAGGAGGAAGAGAGAATGTAGTGCCCGGAGATCAAGTAAATTAAGGACTGAGAAAGATCATTGTATTGGCAGCTTGGAAGTCACTGGATGAGGCCAGCTTCCCTGGACAGGTGGTGAAGGAATTTATTGCAGTAAGAGAGGAAGTGGAAATTAGAGCAAACAATCCCTTTAAAGTATTTTCCTATAAAGAGGAGCAAAGAAATAAGACAGAATCTGGAGATGAGAGTGATAAGACAAGGAAAGGGTGTTGTGTGTGTGTGTATTGGGGGTGTTGTGTGTGCGTCGGGGGCGGGGGGAGATGGGAGAAATAGCAGCATGTTTGAGTCATGCTGACGGGAATGATCCGGTAAAAGGAAGAAAATTGCTGATGTTGGGAGAGAACACAGCTGCAGCCACATCCTGGAGCAGAAGGAAGGACTGGAATCAGGGTCCAGCACGGGCTGGCCTTAGCTGGGAGCACGGACAGTCCATCTACTGTGTTTCTCAAGCCTGACTGCACAGAAGTGCAGGGGGACTTTGAAAAGCATCACCGCCCAGTCACAGTTCAGGTCATTTAAATTAGTGCATTGACATAATGAAATTTGGCATCTGTGGCATATTTCTAGTTCTACTTTAGAATCAACTTGTGTTTTATTCGAGTATCCCATAACCAGTGAGAGAGACTGCCCAGCAAAGATTCTCAGTTGACAGGTAGTGTTATCAGGGAGGGAAGCTCAGCGAATACCAATTTCATAAGTGATCATTTCATTTGCTGATTTTTGTGGTTATTGTTAGTTACGGCATTTACTTTGGTTTTAAATATTTTGTTATGAAGAATAAGAATATACCAGGATAAGAATATAAGAAGAATAAGAATAAACCAGGAAAAAATGATAAAATCTGGAAGGCAATGTACTGCGTTAACATTAGTTTTTGCTGGGTAGCATTACTGGTCATATTACTGGTCATATTTCTGGTCACTCTCCACTTAAAAAAAATGTTTATTTATTTTGAGAGGGGTGGGAAGGGCAGAAGGAGCAACAGAGAGAATCCTAAGCAGGCTCCACACTGTCAGCACAGAACCGACGCAGGGCTCGATCCCACAAACCGTGAGATCATGACCTGAGCCAAAATCGAGAGTTGGATGCTTAACCAACTGAGCCCTCCACTTTCCACTTTTGACAGCTTTTTTCCGTGAGCATATACAACTTTCATTGCCAGAGCAAAACCCAAACAAACCTATTTTTATTAAAAAGAAAGAAGAAGGTATGGAAAACAGTATGGCAGTTCCTCCAAAAAATGAAAAATAGAATTCCCATATGATCGAGCAATTCCACTTCTGGGTATGTATCTAAAAGATTGGGAAGCAGGGTCTCAAAGAGATATTTGTAAACCCATGTTCAGAGTAGCATTATTATTCACAATGGCCAGAAAATGGGAGAAAACCAAGTGTCCATCAATGGATGAATGGATAAATAAAATGTGGTCTGTACCTACAATGGAATATTATTCAGCTTTAAAAAGCGAGAAAATTCTGACTCCTCTTACAACATGGACGAGCCTTGGGGACATTATGCTAAGTGCAACCAGCCAGTCACAAGATGACAAATATTGTATGATTCCAATCATGACGTACCTGCAGCAAACTTGTAGAAACAAAGTAGAGTGGTGTTTGCCAGGGTTTGCGGTGAAGGGGGTAAATGGGGAACAGTTGTTTAACAGGTATAAACTTTCAGCTTAGCCAGGATGAAAAAGTTCTGGACGTTGGTTGCACAACAATGTGAATATAATTAATACTACCGGTTTGTATACTTAAAAATGGTTAAGATGGCAAATTTTATGTTGTCTGTATTCCACCACAGTTACAAATCTAAAGAAAGAAGTAGGAAGAAGAAGGACAATGTTAGCTAGCTGTGTCTCTGGGAAGAACTGGGAAGGTCAAGTTGTCATTGGGACAAGGGGATTCTACAGACATCCTCTGAAGGTCCTTTCTAGTTTTGACGATCTGTAAAATGTTAGAATCCTTTCTTCATTCTTGAAAAGAATTCAATTAATTAAAAGATTTTTTTTAATAACATGATTTGTAACCTATATTTTGAGTTTAGACCAAGAACACTTCAAAAGCCCCATCTGAATACAAGTTTTAAAAGTTTGGCAAGTTCAGTCACAAGAAAAAAGACGGATTTTTTGGATTCATTTTCAACGTAATCTATTTTTCCAGTCTCTAGTGTACAATGTGATTCATTTCAAAGGGGCTCTATTTCAGGCAATGTGGCTTTAAGTGGGACTTACATAAAATGAAGCCACTGCATCTAATTAATCATTCAGGAACCCAAACTTTGTAATTATGTGGCCAACCATTTCCAATCATGAGTCAGTTGTGAATCTAAATAGAATGGTTCACCCACTGCAATTACCTAAGTTCCTCTTATTGGAAGGTTGTAATTACTTTGACAGCCCTCACCACTGGCTCTCTTTCAACTTTTAGAGGATACTTCTCTTTGAGATGTGCAGCCGTATCTCCGGGCTCTGTGGTCTGCTTGCTAATTCCGTCATGGGCAGGGTGTGTGTCCCTCAGGACTGGAATCATGATGACCTTCTCATCAAGACATGAAGGTGAGGCTTCCCTGGCCCCCCATCATAGCACTTGGAGTATAGACATTATTCAGCCACTGGTCTTTAGGAAGTACATTCTTCAGGGGCGCCTGGGTGGCTCAGTCAGTTAAACATTGGAGTTCAGCTCAGGTCACGATCTCGCGGTTCATAGTTCAAGCCCTGCGTCAGGCTCTGTGCTGACAGCTCAGAGCCTGGGACCTGCTTCAGATTCTGTGTCTCCCTCTCTCTCTGCCTCTCCCCTGCTCACACTCTGTCTCTCTCTCCTTCAAAATAAATAAACATTAAAAAAATTAAAAAAAAAAAGAAGTACGTTCTTGAGAAGCCACATCTCCAGTGTAGTGTGTATTGGACTTGTATACTATTCAGACATGAGCAGCATAAGTGTTGTGAATGACAGGTTTACGGTTTTTTTGTTTTTTTCTTAGTTACTGGAACTTCAAAAGTAAATCAGACTCCTAGTAAAAATTCAAATACTGCAGAGGAGTCTAAAGTCAAACTAAAAATGCCCCCAACCCTCCTCCTAACTCTACCCCTGATGTAATAATTAATAATTAGATACATTTTCTCCCATACTCTTTTCTTTGCTCATACAAACACATATGTTTGTATATTCTTTTTATTTTTATTCTTTTTATATTATTATTTATGTTTTACCGCATCATACTAAACATGGTATTCACTGATTTACTCTTTTCACTTGACCACATCAGAGGTATTTCCTGTGGACTGAATTGTGTCTCCTTAAAAAAAAATCATATGTTGAAAACCTAACCGCCAGTGTGATGGTATTTGGAGATGACACCTTTGGGAGGTAATTATGTTTCCATGAGGGTAGAGCTGCCATGATGGGATTAGTGCCCTTATGAGGAAAAGAAGGGATCACAGGTTTCTCTTTCCACCATGTGAGGACAGAATGAGAAGGCAGCCATTTTTGAACCAGGAAGAATATCTTCACTAAGAACCTGACCTTGATCTCAGACGTGATGCTCTGGCCTTAGACCTACAACCTCCAGAATGATGAGAAATTAATGTTTGTTGCCTTAAGTCACTTGGTCTATGGCATTCCATAGACCATTCCTGAATGCAAAGACTCCATGGAACAAAGTGACTTGGCAAACGTGTTTAGATTCTAACAATAGACCGGGCAGAGGGAGAGGGCATCCCAGGCATGGTCTGGACAAAGCCTCCCTGCTGGCAAGGAGAAAGGGCCATTGGGCTAGTCTCCTTCCATGGGAAGATAAGTGTGGGGGTCTTTGGGATTTGGCCCAAACCTGCTTCCTTAAAGTTGTTCCTCACCACTGTGTTTCATGTCCTCTACTTAGCCCAGCAGAACTGTAGAATTCACTACTCTGCATATATGTCTTTATACTGTAATGTTATTGGTCACACTGGCCCTGTTTCCAAATCTTTGTCTTCCTACGTCTTAGTCACCCTTCAAAGCGTATTCAAAATTTGATACCCCTCAAGAGCTCACTACTATCCTCAGAGCCAGAAATAAGATCTCCCTCTTGGAGTCCCTTCGGTCTGTAGTTTGTCCCTCCCTTAAAGCAAGGACTGTTTTTACCTTAAATGAGAGTGATCTGTGCGCACGTTTCATGGCACTTATTCTGTTGTAAGCTCCGTCTTGTTCATCTTTGTATCGTGCATAACACGTAGTCCCTAGCACACATGTGTGTTCATGGTGATGACCAATCTGAATATTTCATCGTAAAGAAAAGTAAATTTTGAAAGGGAATCTTGGACATGAAGTGAAGGGATCCGGCCAGAAATCTTTGGCTTTATGCAATAGTTACCAGGAGTCACTGTTGATTGTTAAACAAGGTTAATAAATACAAGTGTTAGCATAATTGTTCTGATACTGGTACACGGGGTGAATCCAAAAAGAAAATTCTATTGCCTAGAAGAAGTAGAGTAATGGGACTCACGAAGAATCACGGTGTTGAGGAGTATTTAGAATACATACAGTTCAGAGACAGTAATGAGGAGGATGGGGCAGAGGCTCAGAAGTGAGTTGGAAAGAGAAGAAACAATGATGAGCTGAAGTCATAAAATAGGAAAAACTGTCATAGAGAAATTGGGACTGGAGGGGAAAAAAAGGAGAGAGAAATGAATTTCCCAATTTCCATGCTTTTCACAACCTTTAGCATTGTGCAGAGACATATGAAGTTACAGATAAATCTGACACATTTCTGGGGAGTTCATTTTGATCAAAGTTTGGGAAAAAAACATTGTTATTCTATTACAGTCACAAATATCTTAGGAGCATGAAATGTTAACATAAAATACTAGACTACAAAAAATTTTATTTTAGACTTGGGACTTTTTGTGTTCCAAACTCAGACTACCAGGGGTTATAAATTCGCTCTGCTTCTGCTATGAGGATATAATGGGAGCAGCATTCAAAAAGTGCTGCTCTGACCTTGGAGACATCCAGGTGATGTCTGCTACACAGGGGAAAACTGAGGAGAAAGGAAAGGCTGTAGAAGGATCTTTTCCCAATGTTGGTATGATATTGTGATTTATAAGAAATGTGTATTTGGTCAAGTCCCCTTCCTGAAAAGAGCTCCTATAAAGTTTGGAATTTCCTTAGTGAGGACCGCAGTAAAATGTGTTTTGTTATGTTAATGAGGTGACTTTGGGGAGGCTCAAGGGGAAACCTAACAATAGGGGCCGGTTACCAGGGGGTCCAAACTTGTGATTAGAGGTTGAAGCTTGCAGTCCCATCCCAGACCTGAGAGGGAAGAGGGGTTGGAGACTGAGTTCAATCACCAGCGGCTGGTGATTTAATCAGTCGTGTCTATGTCATGAAGTCTCCATGAAAACCCAAAAAGGATAGTTGGGGGAGTTTCTGGGTTTGTGAACATACAGAGATTCAAGGAGAGCCGCACACTTGGAGAGGGCATGGAAATTCTTTGCCCTTCCCCATATCCATCCTTGCGCTATGGATCTTTTCTATTTTGGCTGTTCTTGAGTTATATCCTTTCATAATAAGCCAATAATCTAGGATGTAAACAGGTTTCCTGGGTTGTGTGAGCCGCTCTAGTAAATTACTTGAACCCAAGAAGAGGTTGTGGAAACCAAACTATAGACAGACTTGTGATTGGTGTCTGAGGTGGGGGAGTGGGGCAGTCTCGTAGATCTGAACCCTTACGCTGTGAGATCTGATTCTGTCTTTAGGTAGATAATGCCAGGATTGAGTGAACTGCTTGGTGGTATTGAAAAAAAACACACCCTGAAGTGGGTCAAATAAGATCCTTGCATGTTACACCTGTGCTGGTGGCAGTTTCTTAGCGGACCCAGTGCACCATTCCTTTATTGAGTTTCCCCAAGTCTTGTATTAAGAATGAACAAGCTCTTTGGATTCTGTGTTTCCCTCTCTCTCTCTCTCTGCCCCTCCTCTGCTTGTGCTCTGTCTCTCTTTCTCTCTCTGTCAAAAATAAATAAACATTAAAAAAACAAAGAAGGAGCAGGCTCAGTTCCTTCTAGAATTCCTCATGTTTACTCCTCATGCATTGGTCATTCAATGAATACTCATTTAATCTCCAACATGCCAGGCACAGTCTGAATAGCCTCATTAGCTTGGTTTTTTTCCAGAATGCCTCCTGTCTTGTCTATACTGCTCCTAAGAGAGATACCTAAAAGTGAACCCAGTCCTCAAGTATAGTTTGGACAATTCTTACTGGGAAAGAATGCTTGCTTTCCTTGTTCAGGACATATGACTTCCGTCTAGACAGGCTAATGCTGTATTGGCTCACAGGGGGTTGTCTCTTACTGTGATTTCACCATTGACTTGAAAGCCTGAATTTTTTTCCCCCCATTTACTCCTGTGGATTCATGTCTTCTTGTCCTGTATTTGAACAATTGCTCTTTGGCAGAGTTGGAACTTATATTTATCTATATGACAGCTCATCCTTTTAGGCACAGTCTGTGGTCTTATCCTGATGTGGTCCTTTTGGATCCTGACTTGGACACGAAAATATTTGCCCACCCCCGTGGGTTGATGGGCAGGCTTTGTACGTCTGTGTCCCTGGGCAGGTCTGGTGAAAGGTAGCCGATGAGCTGAACAGGAAGCACAGTAGAGTTTCTCTCTCTCTCCTAAATTTTAAATTTCTAGAGGAAACTTTGCTCTTTCTGAACAAACTTAGAGCACGTTTAGTACAGCAGATTCTGTGCATTCTACCAGGGGCAACGGGAATGGATAGAAGTCTTGCTGGCAAAACATGTGGAGCGAGCGCCCTGAATTTTTGTGAGAACAATGACTTTTAGAAGGCTGTAGATGAAACGCTGATGAAATGTGTTCTTTTACAGATGACTGACTCTAACCATGTTTGTGTGTTTTTAAATTCGATACAAGTTTAAATTAATTTCTTACCTTAATTAAAAATTCTTATCCATTACCAAAAAATGAAAAGTTCTTTTAGGTTCAGAGAAAGCAAAATAAAGATCTCTGATGTAGTAATTTATAGGCTTACTTTGTCTCTGATCCTGGGCCGTCAGCTGGATGTTAATAAACAGCAGCTGAGAAATATCCAGACAATTTTGCCTTATTATGTGGGAGACGGGCATAGCAGAAAGGGCACCAGAACAGGTAATATCAAGCAGCCACATGACCCTGGACAAACCTCCCTGGGCCTCATTTTCTCCAGTGGCTCCCTCGTCTGTTTCATAAAGTTTTGGTGAAAATCAAAGAACATACTGGGTAAGAAAAGCACTTTACAAACTACAATCTGTTAGTCAAATGTCAAGGCTTATTCTTTAGAAACTCTTGAAATACCTACCTTATTCAGAGCCCCCACACCCTCACAATGACTGACTCTTAAGCTTACAAAGGAACATTTTAAATGGATCGCATATTCAGCTCAGGTAATAACAAAAGAAGAAAATTCAAACTGAAGACAAGACACTGGTAATTAGAAAGAAAAAATTATAAGAATGAGCAATCTGAAGCTCTTGGATTAATCAGTTTACAGTGCCAGGAATCTGAAAGTTGGTAAGCCTCTCTCTGATGATACTTCATTGAAACAAAGAGGAAGAGTGTCGGTAGTTGGGACAATGGCCAAGCTTGGTGTTTCTCTTCTTGGTGTTGTTTTCCCTTCCCTTTGCACATGGTTGGTTTTTCCTCCCCAAAACTCATTAATTTGTCTTGCCCACCCACTGAAACACCTCCCTGAAACACCTCCCTGAAACACCTATACTAACCTTTGACAATCTATGTTCTTGCAAAGAAAAGGACTAGGATGAAAGGGGATAAGTCCTCGGGTCAAGTAAACAAAGAACTAAAGCCAATACGTAAAAATGATCAGAGCCATGTAAGTGGTTTGTCCATAGGCCTTTCACCTGTTTTTCTGTTCAGAGTCTCTGTTTGTCCACATGGCATGAAGTGATTGAGTATCTTCCCTGTGCCTTATTCTCTTTAACTAGGGAGGGAGACCCAGAGAGGCCATGAGGCCAGCACAAGAAAAGCATATATCCAATCTAAACTGTGAAAGCTATAATTTAAGTGTGTCTCTCCCCTTTCCTTAACTTCGGGGAGGATGGAAGAAAAGTGGGACAGATTGAACAATAAATATACTCACAAAGCAAATGCCTACATCACAGCACATATCATATTTTGACAAGTTTTGTAGGCCTTGAGCTACGAAACGCTCTAAGGGTCTTGTTTTTCATTCTGTTGACTTTAATTAGGCTCACAAGTTGGACAATTTACTGCTAATATCAGTATTATTTTTTAAAGCCAATATTCTTAACAGTTAAGTTTCCCAAACTCAGCTCAACTTCACAGATTTTAAGAAAAGATACAACCATATATTTTTGTGACGGTTTCTTAGTACCAAGTCAACAGTAAGGCCATAATAAGATATAGTAGAGCCATAACATATAAAAGGTTCTTTAGAAAACGGCTCTTTCAGAAATTCATAAAACATTTGAAAATGAGCCAAAAGGTTTCATACTGTGGAGGAAGTGGAAGATTGCTCAAAAGGATGCATTGCAGCATAAATTGGTAGGTTTAAATGAGGGGACCAGAAATTCCTGATCATCTGTCTTACTTGTCTGCTAGCTATTATAATGAATGTTCTCAGTATTTATTTGGATTTCTGATTTCCTTTCAATCTGCGTGCTGAAGATCGTATTTTTAAAGCTAGAGCCCATGTACAAAGGGTGCAGTGATAAAATGTGGAAACAAGCTACCTTAGTCTTCATCCCCTCTCTCTTTCCCCAGAACTCTTAAGTCTTAGAGATTGGAAGTGCCTTTCCAGTGGTGCCTCTGGACCCTAAAGAATTTGTAGACATGTGTGAAGGGGCTCTTCTTGGTCAAGGAGGTACCTGGTCTTGTAGGTGGCTACTTGGGATCCCCAAAATACACATCCAGAGTAGGCATCAGAGAATACGGCTGGGTCTAAGAAGACAACAGTAAGATGTCTGAAATACCCTTGCCAAAATGTCTGACCCATATGGTTTTTCTCGAGGAATTTGTAGCTTCAGAAGTTTTGTTCCAGTTCGGGACTTGACTGGCTCCTTGCTTGAGCAGAATGCTAGGAGCAGCCAGCAATCAGCCATTGGCTGGCTTTTGTTTCTTCTGTTTTTGAAATCCTGGTTTTTTTTTCTTTGAAATCTCCTTCTTTGGGTTTTTTGTTTGTTTGTTTTTCCTTCAATTTTTTTTTTTTCTGGGAACTATCCCTGTTCCTAATATTTACACATGGAGGCTTCTTGAATACATGGACTTAATACATGATCACTTAACACCCATCTTGTTTCCTCAGTTGGGGCCATTGAATGTGTTCACCTGCCATGAAACATTTCAAGCCTAGTATACCATGTAACTAACTGCCAACTCGTGCTGATCCAGGATGGTGTGTAATTTCAATTTGAAAGGGCATCAGTAGGGAGATAAATAACATCATTAGGAGGAAAATCCGGAGCATAAAATTTCTTCAGATCATACAAAAAAGAATTCAGCTTTACCACGTTTTACATTCACATATTGTGATAGTAGGGCTGATCTAGGCACGTGAGGAGAAAATGTTACAGGCACCTCCTATACTGGAAATAATCTAGTTATTAGCAAAGGTCTCTGAAATCAGGGAGTCTAATTACATGTGTTTGTAGACGCCTGCTGGAATCAGATGCTGAGAAGGTTAAGCTTCCTTTTCCTCTCCCACATTTCTTTGTCCTGTTGTTAATACACTCCTTTCTAGGGGTACCAGTTGAGACCAACCGGTTTCTCTTACTCTGAACAGGTGTCTCTATACCCACTTCTGGAAAGAAAGAGATAAACAAAAACATTTGTGATTTGCTTCTTTTGGATCTCAGAAGATAGAAAGGTCTGTGCTCTTCTGAGGATGAGAGAAGGAATGGCCAGTCTCAGAAACAACAGGACCCTTAGGAGACGCCACGTCCTGGGACTGATCATATTTTGCCAACTCAAAGATCTTGGTTGGGGCAGTTGGTTAGAAAAATACAATCTCTCTGCACAGCTGTTTGATTTTTCCTCAGCAGATGAGATGAGATCTGCAGGTAATTCCTTCTACCAATAAATAAGGATACAACTAGGTTTTGGCTGAAGTAGCCAGTTGTCAACATGATGAGGTTGGAGGCTTTCTCCTGATCCTATCTCCTCCTGACTCACCACAGGCCCTGCAATTATCCCAGCTCTCTCCCTCTTGGGATAGGCAGTGATTTCCAACCCCTGGCTTGACATTTGAGTCACATGGAAAGAATTTTTAAAAATAATGATATATCTGGGTCCCACCCTGGCACTATGAAGTCAGAATATCTATGGATGGGCATAGGCATTTGATAAGTTTTGAAGTGCCTCAAGTGAATCTCATGTGCAGAGATGGCCGAGAACTCCATTAATTTCTTCTGTTAAACAGAAACATTTTCTGGCAGAGGAAACACATGATGTCACTGTAAGTCAACGAAATCGTTGACACCTTTGCTGGAAGCATCTGGCAGGAGATGAGCCTAGGGCTCCTTAGGACAGGCAGTTGAGGTTGAAGAGAATTGAACAGGAAGGTGAGCAGGGAAAATGCCCATGGCTCTGGAATGTCAGGGGTCCTAGAAGACGATGGTGAAGGTCGGGGCCAATAATAAGGAAGATTAGAAAAAGGAGGGAGAAAAGACCCATGGAAGCACAATCCAGTGATCCCACAATTTTGCCAGGGCCAACTAGTTGCTGGAATAGGAAGGGGGTTTGGAAGATACAGAGACGGAGCTGAATTTAGTACTTCCTGTTTGGAGGTCAGATGATGTAATCCATTGTGGAGGCTGAAAAGACATAGGCAAACAGTTACCCTTAAAATTTGTTCAGCGGTCAGCATACCACACAGGGACAAACAGCCAGGATCTTCTTTATTTTCAAGGGAATGAATAGTCATCATTAGTGTACCATAGTCCAGTAGCAAAAAAAAATTTTTTTTTTTTTTACCTAAAATCTAGGCCTGATAAAATTCTCTTTTGGAGTATAGTTCTCAATTTTACAGTTCTGAGTAGCTAAATCAACCATTCCTGGAGTAACTCAAGGCGATTGGCAATTTCTTTCACAAAATATTACAGGGCTCCATTGTAACACTAGGTCGGAATGAGGGGCTCTGTGGATCCTAGCAGGAAAATCATGCAGAGCAGTCAAAAGCAGCACCAAGCAAAAAGCTAAAATCTAATGAGTCCTGCTCTCCTGATGAGAAATTTTAGAAAATAGGGACTATTTCAATAATGTGGTTGTTTGTAGATAAATTTTCTTTCCATTAGTATCAACTTAATTCGTTCTTAGTTTTATCCATTTATTTTCTCCAAAATATAGTCTAGATCATTGAAAGTAGTAATTTAAGGATGCATAGTTTGTGTATTTATTTGTTTTTTAAATTACCATCTCTGAAATCAGGATGTGTCCTAAAGTAAATAGGGTCCTGTATTAGGGGAAATAGGGTTGCTCTGCCCGGCCTTACCAATATTCTCTTTTCTCCATGTTCAAGACCCACTATTTCCAAAAGCTGTGACATATCCTTTTAATGACTCATCTCTGGTGGAGCATTCCTTGGACTCATGAATGCTGGATCTGACTCCTCAGAGATTAACAGCTGCTCTGGGGTCTTGCCCTTTGTCTCGATATACCTCCCATTTGTCGGTCTTCATACCAAGTGCCGTTGGGGAGCAGTCCTGGACTGATGTCCCCAGACTGTGGGAGGGAGAGAGCTAGACGACTCTCATAGAAGTTCTCAAGGCATGCAGTTGACCTCCTTTTTATATTTCAGAAATGCTTTTCTTTGCTTCAGTTTAAAAGCTTGGCATTCTATTAATGTTGAGCACACAGGATCTAAGAGCTTGTCTGGGAAACCTCTCCCTGTAGCCATCAGCTTCTCCTTGGTTACCATAGTGGGAACCTTTCTCTTTCTGAGGCAGTCTGTCCATTATTTTATCGTTAGAAGGGTTTCCCCCCAAAAGCCCATGATACTCAGCATAAGAGGGGCCCCAGGGTTCCCAAGGTCTTCAGCCTCCTAAGAACCATCCATCCATATAATTACCAAATACCCAGAATCTAAGACTTTATCTAGGACAGAGTCCTGTCCCTTCTTTAAATACTTCTGAGGAACCCCAGGAATACACATTCTTTTCATTTCACTTCTCACTTCCTACTCCACATGCCTGCTTTTGACCTCTTCCACCATTTTCCATGCACCACCTTGGTGCTCCTATCCATGCTTCCAGCTCTCTTGGATTCCATCTCACATTTGGACACTGACCTTCCTTAATCCCCAAGACATGGTGCCATCAAGAGAGCTGTGTTTAAAAATATTGAGGATTTGAGAATGACAGAAGAGAATTAGCATGTTGGAAGGACAATTTAAAATTGGATGCCCATGGCTCACTACTCCTATAGTTCTTCAGGGCCCTGCTGGCTGGGTCCTTCATTAGTCCCCATGTGTTGCCATTTTGCTGGGCCCATCTCTTCTGCTTAAAGTCCACTTCATCATCTCTCTTCTTCCTGAGTCCCAGAGGCCACAGTTACCCTTCCCCCACTCCCATTATAAGAATCTCTTGACGATGTCTGCAATGAAGGTAGCTTTTCACATTAATAAGCAGACTAGTTAACATCTCTGTTTGAAGCATTGCATTTGGAATACATCCCAAAGTTGAAGGCTAGCACAAGGATGACAAATAGGTACTCGCCTTAAAATTATTTATAGAAATTACATTGGGAACTCTTCCTATGGACAAATTCTATCTTTAGCTTTAGAAGCAAAAGAAACACATTTCTGATATTTTAACCAGATACCAATTTGTTCCCAGTTCAGGCTGTCAAATATTCAGAAACACTGGGGTCTGGCCACAGGGCTTGCCAAATTACACAGGCTCTGTGTATTTTAATATTATGCTAATAATACCAATATAATATGTTAATATTAATCATTTATAATATAATTATATTAATATATTATGTTATTATTTTCACATTAAATTAATGTAATTATATATATTTTTTATATTAAATATAATTTATTGTCAAATTGTTTTCCATACAACACCCAGTGCTCATCCCAACAGGTGCCCTCCTCAATGCCCATCACCCACTTTCCCTTCTTAATATACATTAAAATTAAAGGAAACTAATTTTGACTTGAAATCTTCTTCCCATTATTTGCCACTTTTGCTTCTAGTTTTGCCCTATGAAATTTAGATTAGAACAAGTCGAATCCCTTTTCTATGTTAAAATATGAAGAATCAACTCTTGTCTCTCCAAGTTTGCTCTTGAAGAATTTAACCTCGGTGGGGTTGAAGGAGGGCCCTTATGATGAGCACTGTTGAATCATTATATTGTACACCTGAAACTAATATTACACTGTATGTTAACTAACTGGAATTGAAATAAAAACTAAAAAAAAAAAAAAGAAATTGAACCTCATGTTGTCACACAGTTTTAGCATGGAGCTTAGGACTATTTTACCCTTTGATCATTAATCGAAATAATGGAAATAGGCCAAATTAGGATTTAGGAATAACAAGAATCTTAGAGGTGCGGTCATCTTTTCTAGCTGCCAGTGATTGGTGTTCCTTTCTGGGTGTCCTTGAAAATATAGAATTTTTTTGTTAAAAAAAAATTGAAGATCTACTTCCAGAAGAATTCCACTGCAATCCTGAAAGAGTGTACTATAATCTTTATCTTTTAACCTCACTAAAGGAAAAGAGAGATTCCCCAAGTATGGTTTCATAAACTTTATTACAGTGCTCTCACATGATTTTTAAATATTTGTAATTGGCAAGATGTAAATAAAAGACTTTATGAGTTTTCTTAGAAATATGGGGCGCCTGGGTGGCTCAGTCGGTTGAGCCTCCAACTTTGGCTCAGGTCATGATCTTGAGATTCGGGAGTTGGAGCCCTGCATCGGGTTCTGTGCTGTCAGCATGGAGCCCACTTCGGATCCTCCTCCCTGTCTCTCGGTCCCTCCTCCTCCTCCTCTCTCTCTCTCTCAAAAATAAAATAAACATTAAAAAAAAATAGAAATTGCCTGTAGCTCCACAGCTTAGGTGAATACACGATAGAAAGCATACACAATACAAAATGAGGTCCATGGATTATTTACACATGTTGTTTAATTTTTAAAATTTGGGACCTTTTGGTTATTTTTTTGTTAGTGGTTTTTAATCAAATGTCACTGAGATCAGAGACAATATATTATATACTTTGATGGCTTGAATTTTGTTGAGATGTTCTTTTTTTTTTTTTTTTTTTTAGCTTTATTTATTTGAGAGAGAGAGAGAGAGAGAACGAGCAGGGTTGGGGAAGAAAGAGAAGGAGACAGAGGATCTGAAGCAGGCTCTGTGCCTACAGCAGAGGGCCTGATGTATCAGGGGCTCAAACTCAGGAACTGTGCGATCATGACCTGAACTGAAGTCAGACACTTAACCAACTGAGCCATCCAGGCGCCCCTTTTGAAATGTTCTTCATAGCACAGCATACGAACATTTTTGGTAAACATTTCTTATGCATTTACCAAAAAGTGCACAAGTAGTGTAGTGTAGTGTAGTGTGTTGTTGTTTAGATAACAATTACTTCATATTTGTTAATCTTTGTTTCTTTGTATTCCTCTCCCACCCCCTGCCACGTGTGCTAACAGTTACTGAGAGAAGTTGTTCAAATCCCTCACTATGATTACACATATGTCTATTTTTCCTTTCAGTTTTGTCAATTTTTGCTTTATGTGCTTTGAAGTTATGTTATCAAGTACATACTATTTGTTTATCTTCCTCAAACAGTGACCTTTTCTTCCTCATAAAATATTGTTATCTCTAGTAATGCTTCTTGCCTTAAAAACTGCTTTGATATTAACATACTTACACCAGCTTTTGGGGGGTCAGTATAATGGTCTATTTTTTCCACCTTTTCTTTCAATTATTGTGTGTTCCTATATTTCAAATGAATTTCTTTTTTTTAAATTTTTTTTAATGTTTATTTTTGAGACAGAGAGAGAATGGGGAGGGGCAGAGAGAGAGGGAGACACAGAATCGGAAACAGGCTCCAGGCTCTGAGCCATCAGCCCAGAGCCTGACACGGGGCTCGAACTCACGAACCGTGAGATCGTGACCTGAGCTGAAGTTGGAAGCTCAACTGACTGAGCCACCCGGCGCCCCAACTTCCTTTAATTGTTTTAAACATGTCACTGTCTTGTTTTTTGGCTTCAGTTAATCCTATTAAGAGTCAGTGATCCATCTTGCTTTTGGGAAGATAATTTTTTTTTTCTTTCTCTGGATGCTTTTAAGATTTTCTCATTGTCTTTGATTTTCAACTGTGGTGTACTAAAATATAATTTTCTATGTATTTTTATTGCTGTGCTTATATGATATTTTAAGTTTAGAATTTGATTTCTTTTATCAATTTCAGAAAATTTTCAGCTTTCACTTTGTCAGATGTGACTTCTTTCCAGTTCTTTCTCTCCTTCATTTCTGAGATTCCAGGTATACACATGACAGGTCTGCTCACTGGGTTGCACAGCTCTCTGTTCTTATATTCTCTTATTTCCTCTTTTCCCCTCTCTGGGCTTCAGGATGGACATTTAAAAAAAATACAGTTTATTTATTTATTTTGAGAGAAAGAGAGCCTGCGCAAGTTGGGGAGGGACAGAGAGAGGAGAGAGACAGAATCCCAAGCAGGGTCCTTGCTGTCAGTGCAGAGCCTGATGTGGGGCTTAATCCCATGAACTGTGAGATCATGACCTGAGCTGAAATCAAGAGTTGGACGTCCAACCAACTAAGCCACCCAGGTACCCTGACGATGGACATTTTAAATGGCATGTCTTCAAAATCACTACGACCCTTTCTAGCTGTGTCTGTTGTTGAAACATCCCTGTTATTGTTAATTTCAGTTATTATATTTTTTGGTTCCAGAATTTCTATTTAACTTTTTGAATAGATTTTAGTCCTCTGGTGAGATTCTCCATATGGTCATCTGTTTTCTTGAAACCTAATGGTCAAAATTCAGGTCTCTTAACTCCTCTTAACTTGGAGCACCTGTGGGTATGTTTTTATTGTGTTTTCATCCCTTTGTTCTAATTTTGTATTGGATGCTGGAAATTCACATATTCATAGCCATTATGGGAAACCATTAGAGGCTCTGGATGATGTTACTTTCCTCTGAATAATTTTTTTCTTTTTACATTTTTTCTTCTGATATGCAACAAGGACAGGAGCATCTTATATCCAGTTGAGGATGGAATTGATGACATTCTACTCTTCAGTCTTTGTAAGATCTGGTCTATTTTTAGTTTACTCTTACTTCTAGGGTATAGTCCCTCAGGGGTCCCAACTGAAACCCTACAATATTGTCCAGGACCCCTCTACTTGGGCAGGGATTCAAGCCTAATTTTTGTTTCTCTAATGCCATGCCAATAGCTGTTTTTAACTTCTTATCCTTTTCAAGTTGTTTTTTTGTTTGTTTTGTTTTGTTTTGTTTTTGTCATCTCAATTTCCATAAATTGTTTGTCCTGTTCATCTTACATTCAGAGAGTGGCTCTGACTATTATGCTCAGTTTTCTTTACTTTCGTTCATTCCAGGATCTTGATCTCTCACACCTGTGTGTCAAATCTCCTTCTTCCTCATATAAAGATTCCAGTCCCTGAATTTAGGGCCCACCATAAATTCAGGATGATCTCATCCTGAGAGTCTTAACTTAATTACATCTGCAAAGACCCTATTTCCAAATAAGGTCACATTCACAGGTATCTGGGGTTACGGTTTGAACATATGTCTTTAATCCACTGTACACCCTTGCACGGAAGTGTAGCAAGTAACAGAACATCTATGTCAACAAATGTGCCACCCCATGCTATTTGGAAGAACATGGTACGTGCCTAAGAATCACATGCTCCCTAGACTCTACAGCAACTTGAAAGTTTCTGGTAGGAAATGTGCCGGACAACATTTCTTACCACGCTTAACCTCACTACGAGGCTGGCCTCACACCGGCTGGAGGAAATTCTTGAGCATCATCTGATGCAAAGTCTGGTGGCTCCTCACAGTGCTGGATGCAGTTCTATTACCTGCTGCATAAAGCAGTGATTTTGTCTACGAAGTAAATGTACCGGCAAGGCCCAGGCTTGGCTGAATAGCAAAACTCAACTTCCCACCCTATGTCTTAGAAACACCTACTGTTGTGGGTTGAATTGTGTCCCTCCAAAATGCGTATGTGGAGGACTTACTTTCCAGTTGCTCAGCATGTAACTTTATTTGGAGACAGGGTCTTTACAGAAACAGTTAAGTCAAAATGAGTCATTAGGGTGGGCCCTAATCCAGTATGAGTGGTGTCCCTAGAAACAGAAGAAATATGGAGATCAACATGCACATGAGGAGAATAAACACCATGTAGATAAATGAAGCCAGAGATCACGGTGATGCTTCTACAAGTCAAGGACTGTGAAAGAGGATTAGAAAACCATCAGAAACTCTGGGAGAGGCGTGGACAGCTTCTTCCTTAGAGGCCTTACAAGAAACCAACCCTGACGACATCTTGATCTTGGACTCCAGGCCTCCAGGACCGTGAACACAAATTTATATTGTTTAAACCACTCAGTCTGTAATATTTTTGCTGTAGCACCTCTCGGAAAGTAATCACATGTACCTTTCTCATTTCCTCATTAGTATTCTTCTCATTAGAATGATATGGCAAAATAATAAGTGTTCAGCTATAAATAATGAATATAGACAGAGATATTTTTTCCACTCTGTACATCTTTTAGTCACTCGGGTTTATTTTTCTGATAAACATGACACGAGGCTAGGGATTTGTCAGGGGCTGTTCTGCCGGTGGTCGCCAGAGCACGTGATTTTCTCATCTCCCCAGCAATGGAAGAAGTGGGAGAATGTCTGCCGAGGCTCATGATGCATTTATCGTTCTGGAGGTTAACAAATTACACCAGTTTTGAAATGAGGGAATTTTACACACTTCATGCCATAGATTAAATTTCCAAAAACACTGCAAGGATATCTCTTACTGCCAATGATAGGTCTGCCAGTAGAGAGGCAAGTAAGTAAAACAATCCAAATCTTGCTATGTTATTTATTGCAAATTGGATTTAGGCAAGGCTTGCGGTGGTTTATAGTTGCTTCCAGGAAAAAAAAAAAGGCCAAGTAAATTCACTGCCTATTATCCCTGCAAGTTAAAGACGAGAGCTGTGGGGGAGCCAGCATGGAGGTTCAAAAGAAGTAGTTATGGAAGTGGGGACCTATCTGTGACATGTTAATATAGTGCTAGAAGTAGAGCTCCACCTGCCTTTATGTGGACATGTTCACGTATGGTAGGTCCTTTCACATACAATAAAAGGCTGCAAACACCATTTAAGGAGTTATTTATTGGCATCTGGATATCAGGACCTGTGATGTCTGCATCACCCCCGGTGACTGTCTCATTTCTAATATCCGTTGGAACAATGGGACCAAGAACCAACAAAAAGTCTCCTGAAATTGAGGATCAGGAAACCTGGGACCCAGATGAAACTTTTTCTTGCTGACACCACATCCATAACCCCTCATCATTTCACTTTCCCCATTGCTTCGTGGGAACATATAATTGTCTTTGCACCTTATTTAGCAAGAGGAGATGAGGAGATGGGTAATGGCATTCTTCCCCTTGTTTGGTGGCCATAAATATAAAATAAATATGATGAGTGCAATAACATACATTAATAAAGAACATAAATTATATATAATAAAATATTCATAAGTGAAATAAAATAGCTAATGCTAACAAATTAGGCTTTTTTGGGGTACTAGTTATTCGGGTTCAAAGGCAGATTTTCTATGGTTAAGCATCTGGTGGACCCAAAAGAGCTAAGTGCTGGTTGTCCTCAAGAAAACTGCTTACTGGGAGTATCAGTAAACCATCGCCAGTTCCAAAGATGCTTTCCTACCCATTTCTTCCATGCAGGCCTACGGCATAAAGGGTCTGGAGGGGAGCAAAGGCCAGGGGGTCTCAAAATCAGATATTTCAGCAGGAGCTTCCTCCCTACACACCAGGGTTTTGAACAGGTGCCCTGAACTCTTTTGCCTGGAGAGCATGAAGTCATGACAAAGATATAAAGCAAGGTTATTGGGTTATTCGTTTTGACAGAGGAATACGTAAGTTTCCTTTTCTGAGCAGCTCATTGGAATTTCAAGCTTCTGATTCCATCAACATGGAAATACATTATTTCACATGTTAGGTACGATATTTGTTTAAATCTAAATTTAACTACCTGCTTACATGTACATTTTTTCTTTCTGGGGGTTATCGATCATGGTTCGTTTGAATCGGTAAAAACAGTTCTACTGTTTGGTATTCAGAAGAAACCATTCAATGCCAGTTTCTCCCAGTCTCGGTTGAAATTTGTTCTAGACCACTATGAGAGAGAACTCAGGAGTTAGCATGTTGGACGGTGCTCATGGTGGCTCCAGAGTTTCTGCCTTCAAAAGCCTTGAGCAGTCACCAAAACAGTATGTTAAAACTACCTTATAGATTTGATGAGAAACACGCCTATTTATGAGAGCTAAGGGGGGGCTGGCTGTATTCATACAGTGTTACCCTTGGCAACAGGGATACTCTGGTAAGAGATTAAAATCAGAGAGCCCCCATCCATGCTTCTCCCAAAAGTCTTCAATGAAGTAGGTGCACTTCTTTTTGTGGTGGGTCTTTCTAAAGATACACCAGGAACAATATAGACTCATCCTTCTGTGTTTCTTCCCCATTCCATTTCCATTTAGATAATGATTCATTATTAGCATTTTAGTACAATTTCAGTCGTTACATGTTCTCATATGTTGTGTCTGTTACAGTGGTCCAGTAGCTAACGGTTCTGAATCAGTTTTTACTCACACCTTTTAGCCAAGAATAGCCTTGACTTTCATCTTGCTTCAACCTACTTCCATCAGGCCTGGCATTCATCGGGGGAATCATAACTGCTAGTAACCCCTTCCTCTTTCAGAGAAATTGAAAAATAATTGAGATCTCACTTTCCGTTGGTTCACATTGGATACTACTTTAAGACCACTTTTGGACTGCCAGGCGCATATCCTGGCAAAGTGGTTTTATTCGAGAATAAATTTTTTTTTGAGAAGCAAAATGGAATCTGAGTCCAAAAATGTCTTCACTGTTATTTTCTTTTAGACTGGCGAGTTCATTGATTCCCAGGGAAGTTCAAATAGATTTGTGGTTAGAACTTCAAAGGCTTCATGTGAAAGCATGTCATTAGAACATATGTGAACATCTTGTCCCTATGTTACCTCCTGTGCCTCTTCGTTGAATGTCATCACGTTGAGTTTGAGACAACTCTTGCACATGGAAAATGTTTTCCTCTAAGTATCAGGTTACACTGTTACGTAAAAACTTGTTTGGGATCCATAACTAAATAGAAAAAGAAACCCACCTTTTTTCCATATGGTCAGATATTTTTGTTCCTTTTTAACTCCAAAGCTGATGAAGTAACTATTAGACACGTTTCTTAAAACAGAAAACACAGTAAAACTTAACTTGAAAGTCTTTTCATGGTCACCATTTAAAAAATTCTAAAAGTACTTCCAAACCTTTATCCAAACACATATTTTTTTAATGGAGCTGTCATCATCGCCTATTTATTTCTTTTGTCACTCAATATGATTATAAACATTTTCTGTATTTTGAGGTGGCCATCCTAATCACATTTTTAAGTCCAGGAAAAATATCTTTTTATGGCTGAATAATATTCCATTATATATATATAGTATATATGCATATATATTGTGCATATATATTTCTTGTATATTGTGTATATATATATATATATCTTTATTCATCTAATGGTGGACACTTAGGCTGCTTCCAGAATTTGGCTATTGTAGATAATGCTGCAATAAACATAGGCGTGTTGATATCCCTTTGAATTAGTGTTTTTGTATTATGGGGGTAAATACCCAGTAGTGCAATTGCTGGATTGTAGGGTAGTTCTCTTTTTAACTAACAATGTTTAGAATTGTTGAATCACTATATTGCACACCTGGAAACTAATCTAACACTGTATGTCAACTACATCGGAATTAAAATACAAAACGATAAATACAGAAAACAAGAAGAATATCTCATTGTGCAGATGCACCATCACTTAACAGAAGGAACACGTCTTTGTGGTTTTCATTCCACCCAGCTGTCTTTCTTCCCAGCGTTGAGAATGCTTCAGAGAGCAACAGCCTGCACGGAATGCTTTCTCCTATTAAGGAAATACGTTCTTGGACTGTGCTCTCTGGAGTGATGCAAAGGGCCTGGGTATTGACGGTGCTCCTGCCGTGTGCTGCCTCTCATCCCTTTGCAAAAGCCTGTGCCCGTTTACAATGTTATCGTGGTGGCGAGGTTTACCATGTTGTCTGTCTCTTGTGCGATAACTCTGTGATGGAATTTGTCCTTTCTGTTCCTGCTTTCTTTAATGTACCTCTTTTTCTCTATCAATTTAATGTACCTGTCTACCTTTTCCTCTATCCTGGTTATATAAACATCTTCAGCGTGACTGCCTTTTACCTCTCCAATGACAGTGCTGCGTTGAGAGCAGGAAGCGAGCAGGAAGCTGGCAGGAACCGCGGGGGGGGGGGGTGAGGTGCAGGGGAAGAGTGCTGCTGGCAGTGGGCGATGCCACATCCTGAGACTCCCTGTGGAACCTGTGGAATCTTCAGTAAAGTCTCATTGTTCGCTAATGTCTTACATGGGTAATTTTATTTTTTGTTTAAATTTTTTTTAATGCTTATTTTTATTTTTGAGAGAGAGAGAGAGAGACAGAGCATGAGCAGGGGAGGGACACAGAGAGAGGGAGACACAGAATCGGAAGCAGGCTCCAGGCTTCAAGCTGTCGGCACAGAGCCCGACGTGGGGCTCAAACTCACGAGCAACGAGATCATGGCCTGAGCTGAAGTCGGACGCTTAACCGACTGAGCCCCCCAGGCGCCCGGATACTTTTTGGGGAGCGAGCACTGGATACTGCTTGAGGTCAGATGACTCTGAGTTGGACAACAGCCATATCTGGTCCTATGGGCACACACTCAGCCTCAGAAGCCCATTTCAGCCCACAGCCAACGATGCAGGGTTGGCAATGCTGGCGTCGTGGGAGATTCTGTATTTTGGATTTATTATCATTCTTTGCTTAAAAAATTTTTAAGTTTATTTATTTCTTTTTGAGAGAGAGAGAGCATGAGCACGAGTCGGGAAGGGGCAGAAAGAGAAAGGGTGACACAGAATCCAAAGCAGGCTCCAGGCTCCAAGCTGTCAGCACAGAGCCCGACACGGGTCTCGAACCCAGGAGCCGTGAGATCATGACCTGAGCCAAAGTCAGACGCTCAACCGACTGAGCCACCCAGGCGCCCTGGATTTGTTATCACTCTTATGAAATAACTTCCTTTGTTTCCTTTCTATTTGTCCACACTTAAGTTCAGCCAGCAGACATTTTATTGGGTTCTTACTATTCATTAAGTGCTGAAGGGATGATAAAGATAAAGGTAGCTAATGCTCGTATTCTTCTTTAGAGCTTAAAGTGCTGTCCCGCGTATTAATCTCTTGCATATGATATGAGCTCTGCTCAAAAATAAATTATGTGACATTATAAGAATGCCTTGTGTAACTGACGTCTGGAGTTTGCACAAAATGAAACAGGAGCGAGAGGTGCAGGTGTTAACGTTATCGTGAGAGCAGGCTTTTAAATGAACGGAAGACAAGTTCTTCAAAAAGGCAAAATGGATTAGACTTAATGCTTTATATTAATGAAAGGATTCTGAACGAGCGGTCATGTATTTTTTAATAGACCAAGAAAAATATTCTATTCAGAAAAATAAAGAAGTAAAGTGACTGACAGCTTTACTTGCCTATTTTTGTCCCTTCCTAAATTTACTTCTTTCTGGAGAGAAGAGTGATAATGACAGCCCACAGAGGTGATGGGCACTTGGGGTCATGGGTTTGCTTTGGGGCTGCAAGGAGAGCTTTTGTTTGGATTTGCTGCCGTGGCCTGTGGGAAAGCAAGTCTGTAATTTTAGCTCTTGAAATAGTGTTCGGTTCAAGGTAAGTAAAAAAAAAAAAAAAAAAAAAAAAAAAAGCATCTGTCTCTTCTGAACACATTCTGTTTTTGACAAACTCTTCCCAGCTTTGTTGTTCATATGCGTTTAGGTTGCATGGAGTTACGTAAATGCCCTTGGTATTAACTCTTAAATTGAAGCTCTCAGGAAACATTAATCTGTGAGAAAATGCGGGCTGTGTAACAAGGATGCCTCTTCAGTGGTACCTAGGATCCAAAACATATTTTTTGGCCGTACGAATGAGACAGACCATGCCATGACGACGTAGCATGATGCTCTTTCTGGGTTGTTACGAGGCTGCCGTATTTCGATTTTGAAATCCGCATGCGACGCTGGTGGCGGGCTTCCCGATGGAACCCGGTGGAAGGGGACATCCCGAGGAGGGTTTGGAATTGCTTGGCTGCCTCGTAGTCCGAGAAAAATCGTCCCAAACAGCTCTGGCAATTTACAGAAGACTCTTCAAATTCAGAGAAGTTGGGTCTTGTTGAAAATAAAAAAAGGAGGAACACAACCGACTCCCTTGTGGAGGGGAAAACACTCTTATTTACGATGTAAAGGAAACGCCATGCATGCGTTCTCTGTGGACCTTCAGAATTCTTCCTGCTCCGGGACCCCAGCACGGGGAATGACTGGTTTGTAGCCAGCGAGGAAAGCAACGGCTACACGGTTTTCTTGGCTAAGCTGTCCCTGTCCCTCTTGTCACATACACATGCAACGGCACATGGCTGAGAAGGGATGGTACCAAGTTCCTCAGCCGCACTTGTTTCTGTGGGCAAAGCAGCCAACGCACGCTTACCGAGAGCCAGCGATGCACTAGACGCCGTGCCGGGGTCACCGTGCCGCCCACGAAGGAGTGTAGGGGGGGCCCTCTTGTCTTGCCTGTAATGGATAATGAAACAGCTTCATCTTGCGTGATACGTTTAATGATGGGGAGGAGCAGAGGAGAACAGGAGAAGCGCCTAGTGGAGTGGGGGTTTCCCAGTGGGTGTGTCAAAGCCAGCTTGCAGGGACACGAAGACACTTATCTCCTCCCCTTTGCAGTGACTGGGTGGGGCACGGGGGTACCAGGGGGCAGGGTCTGGTCTCGGTGGCCCCTCACTGCATCTCAATCTGTTCATTACTTGGTGCCAGTCCAGTCCTATCTGGGTGTCACTGCCTGAATGGGGGGAGGTACCGTGGGGAGCCCGGAGGCCGGGAGAAGATAATGGCTAATCCGAGGCTTCCAGTTCAAGAAACAAAATCTAGGTGGAGGCTGGAGCCTATGGAGAAGATCAGAGACCAGCGGTATGTGATGTCTAGGCAACAGTCAGTCTTTGATCCAGATGGAAGGAAGGGGCAGGGGGAAGAGAAGAGATAGGAGAGCTGCCGACAAGGGATGAAGACGCTTATGGGGAGCTTCGACTTTCTCCCAGAGTCTGAGTGGCGTCACAGAAGGATCGTCCCCGAGGAGGCCACACAGGCTGGTCTGTCGGAGGGAGGATACGGCAGATAGAAAGAGGCGTGTGGGCTGAATGAGCATCGTGGAAGTGGGATTCGAAAGCATCCAGAGCAGATGCGATAAAGGCCTCAACCGAGGCAAAACCATTGTCAGTCAAAGCATCTTTTGCAAATTGCATTAGTGAACTGTAAAAGCTGACTTGAAAATTTTTTTCCCCATGTTTTTATTTATTTTTGGGACAGAGAGAGACAGAGCATGAACGGGGGAGGGGCAGAGAGAGAGGGAGACACAGAATCGGAAGCAGGCTCCAGGCTCCGAGCCATCAGCGCAGAGCCCGACGCGGGGCTCGAACTCACGGACCGCGAGATCGTGACCTGGCTGAAGTCGGTCGCTTAACCGACTGCGCCACCCAGGCGCCCCAAAAGCTGACTTTAAAATATGCCGGAGGGGATTGCCTGTACGAATCACAGATAAGATCTGTAACTACCAATTAGGGCAATTGAACGTGTTATTGATTCTTCAATTTCAGGCCACAAAGAAATCATGACATGAAGTTAGGAGACTTCCGGCTAAATTTAAAGAAATCTCTGTATTTTATTTTTTTTTCTTTTTAACAGTGGATTTGGCTTCGCATAGGAGACTGCTTCTCTAGAGCTACACAGAAATGTCTGACAGAGACCCATCAGAGGTGGTTAGGACAGTCAAGCTAGAAGGAAAAAGGAGGAAGTGACCTCTGTGTTGTTTCTGTCTTCCGTGAATTTATTCTTTAAGTGTGACGGTTAATCTTGCATCGGGGGATTTGTGCGTCGGCCACCAGCCTCCGGGCTGAGTTTCCCCTCACTCCCTGCTAACCGATGACTGGGATGTGGCCCACCACGTGTTTTGAATCCTCACCGAGACCCGGGACACCGCTGACGAGTGGAGGCGTGGAATGGTGTTACGTTAGGACTATTCTGGAATGCTTCGTTTGCAGAACCTAAGGCTTGGGCAACGGTGTACCGGATTCTGCACCACGCTGTAGTGAAATTTTAAGAGTCCTGGTGACCGTCTCTGATCCGTGAGCATGAACGTCCCTCGTTTGGTAGCATTTGGGGTTTTTGTGAGCGATTCTAGTGCCCAAACCAAAGAGGACGGCCCAAGAAGAGATGGTGGGGCTTTGCTGGGATACGAGAAGCACTGTTCTCCTTGAAATCGCACTTAAAGCAAGTGCTTAAAGTGAGTGCACTTAAAGCGTGTTCTCCTTGGAAGGTCTCTAAGAACCACAGAGAGCCAATTCCTGCACGCAGAGGCTGCAACAGGTCTGACCTGAAGAGGATGGGCCTCCTGACTTCTCAGATGTTTTTCAGCCTTAAGTTTTCACTTTCTACGAGCCTTTTATTCAGCCTAACACAGGATCCCACGGAAGTCAGGTTTCTGAGAATAAGCCTTTGAAATCACTATGTTGGGTTATTTCAAGAAGCTCTTGGAATAATGAAATGTTTTATTTTGAGAGCCAGGAGAGAAACACCCATCTATTACTTCCAGGTGAAGTCACAGCCCTGTGATGGTCGTTACGGTAACGTGAAGGCCGTGGTAATGACGAACTAACAAGGGGGTGGAAATGGAGACTCACCGTCTTCGTTATTCTGCTGATGCCTACTGTTCATCAGTTTTCGGCTTTTGGCATAGTGATAAAGAATAC
Organism: Felis catus; assembly: GCF_018350175.1. Lineage (NCBI taxonomy): Eukaryota > Metazoa > Chordata > Mammalia > Carnivora > Felidae > Felis > Felis catus. The sequence goes on along the minus strand of NC_058368.1, from coordinate 230,711,091 downwards.
TTCGGTTGGGGTTTAAAACGGGGGTGCATCTCGGGGCACCTGGGTGGCTCAGTCGGTTGAGCGACCGACTTCAGTTCAGGTCATGATCTCACGGTTTGTGAGTTCGAGCCCCGCGTCGGGCTCTGTGCTGAGAGCTCGGAGCCTGGAGCCTGCATCTCCTCCTCTCTCTGCCCCTCCCCTGCTCATGCTCTGTCTCTCTCTTTCAACAATAAATAGTGTTAAAAAAATTAAAAAAAAATAAAATGAGGGTGCATCTTGGAGGAAGATTAAGTCAAGGTTTAGTTTCTTTGCCTCGACAAGGATATGTGTCATCGTTAAGCAAGGTTCATGACCGGTGATGGGGTTTATAATCATCTCTGGAACAAGAGGTAAGTGCTAAATGGAAGTAACTTTTGCCGTGAGCTTTCCACAGGCGGGGCAGGGGGTGGGGTGGGGGCGAAGACTATACATCACAGAGGGAACAAGAACATGCGATATTTATCCCTTCGACAAATATTTATTGTGGTCTATTATACGCCAGATATTGTCCTAAGCTCTGGACATAGCAGCAAATTGCATGAACAAGTTCCCACCTCCCTGGAAGTCCTATTCAAGTGACAGTGCTCCAAAGATACTAATCAGTATGAAGCATTTGATATCAGACAGGTGGTATCACCATGGTGAAAGGCGGTTACATGCTGGGCCAGGGAACTCGGGTTCCACGCCGGAAGCTCCCCTAGTAAATGTCTCCATGGCCCTGGCCTTGGTAGCAGCAAAGCCTCAGTCGCTCCCTCCAAATTCATCCGCTAATTTCTGGGAGCAAGCACCTTGCAATGCCTCTCCTGTGTCTGCACAGGTTTTGCACAGCCATTCCCACCCCATCGTTGTCCGCTTCTGCCTTTCCTGTTATGGCTCAGGTGCCCGCTGCCCATGCGATGGCCTCCTAGGTTCCTAGGGAAAACGGCACTCGGAACCCACCATTCAGCCCTTGCCAAGATGGGGTAGGAGGGCTATCACCTCTCCCGAAATTTTCATTCATCAGGACATGTCAGTTGGGCCGGTTTCCCTGCAGAGATGGCCCAAGACCCCAGTGCAGAAACTGCTAGCTTGTTGCCCGTCTGGCCTCTTTCCTTACCATTCCAGAACCCGCCAAAGGGGCCTGAAGGCTGTGTTTCAGCCCGAGACCTTTCTCTTGGCTTACCTGCACAAGTCAGAGATTCTGGGAATAGGTGCCCGGGGGCAGCTCTCAGCTGATAATGGATGGAAGTTGAGGATAAATACCTCTACTTCTCGGCAACTTAGGTATTTTGCTCCGTAAATTGTGTCTGCGTTGGTTTCCCGGTCTGGAACCCTGGTCTTGTCAACTCAGGGAGACTGCTGGGCTTCTGTGGGTCCCCCTTCCTGCAGGCTGGAAACCTTCTAGGCAGTAAGGCTTAGTGCCATTGCAGCTTCCTTCTCCCACGGCCCCTGTCCTGAACCGCCTATTGTCTGTTGTTTCATTAATGCTGCCCGGTTTCCAGTTAGTTAAGGGCAACCCCATTCCCTGTGACTCCATCGGGGTTAAAAGTAGAAATCCTTAGTGTCAGCATTCAGTGAAGAAGCATCGGCTTTCTAACATAAGGTGCTGGCCCCTGAAATAGCCCTGTGGGAAAATCTGGCCTTTAACCTTTCACTTCCATCATGACACAAATGAACACATAAGCAAGCAAGCAAGCACACAAACAAAAACGACAACTTGAAATGGTCAGAAACCTGAATATAATGACTAAACCATTAAGCACAGAGAAGAAGCGTAGGAGAAAATCTGCACAGCCCCGTGGTAGGCAAAGATTTCTCAGGACTCAAAAAACACTAATCATAAAATTAAAATACGGATCCATTTTATCAAATCGGAAAAAAGTTTGCTCTTCAAAAGGCACTGTTAAAAAATGAAAAGACATACTACAAAGCTGGTAAGAAATATATATATATTTAAAGCTTACTTATTTTGAAAAAGAAAAAGAGAGAGAAGGAACAGAGGAGGGGCAGAGAGAGAGAGGGGGACAGAGGCTCTGTGCTGACAGCACAGATGTGGGGCTCGAACTCACAAACCGAGAGATCATGACCTGAGCCGAAGTCAGGCGCTTAACCGACTAAGCCACCCAGGCGCCCCACAATGCTCATAAATGTTTTATTCATAAAGTCACCGAACTGGAACCAAGCCAAATGTCTGTCAACCAGTGGATGATGGGTTAACATGGCGGTGGATCGTGTCGATGGAATATTACTCCGTGACAATACGAATGAAGTCCCAGGCATGTGTTAAAGAAAAACCAAAGTGGAGGCCACAAGTGGAGGGTTCCAGCGTACCCCTAAGCCAACCACCCATAGCCACATCACCAAAACGTAAACTATATGATATCCCCCAAAGGCTGACTCTGACCTTCAACAAAGTTTAATTTCTTGATGTTGGCATGGCCTTGCGGCTTCCTGGCCGTTAGACTACAAGCAAGTAAGCTGATGGAGCGTTACTGCACACCCCCCCTCCGACCCCCCCCCCATACACCCTCCCCCCCAACATCCCCTCCCCCTGACCCTGGATGTAAGTTTCCAGTTACCAGTCATAGCAGAAAGCTAGTGCTTCCCCTATTCAGGCTTTAGTAACTGAGCTGTAACCAGGAAGAGACAGCTTCACGACTTTCCATTTTGAAGTCACCCTATTTGCCAATCCTTGTTTCCCACTCAACAAAATACCGTATCAAATAAAGCTTCTTCTGACACATGTAGCAACTTGTGTCAGAAACAGGAGGCTGAGCAAAAGACATGAGTACATATGGTACAATGTTATTTCTTGAAATTCTAGAATGGGCCAGACTCATCCATAGGGTCAGAAAGCAGATCGGTGGTACGCTGGGGTTAAGTGTTGATGGCAGATGGCTGGACTGCAAAGGAGTAGGTGTATATTTTTTTAAATGTTCATTTATTTTTGAGAGAGAGGGGGGAGGGGCAGAAAGAGACAGACAGACAGACAGAGGATCTGAAGTGGGCTCCGTGCTGACAGCACAGAGCCCAATGTGGGGCTCAAACTCAAGAATGGTGAGATCGTTACCTGAGCCGATGTCTGACGCTTACTGACTGAGCCACCCAGATGCCCTGGGGGGGGGGATATTTTATATTTTGATTGGAGTAATGATTACATGAGTGAATATATTTGTTGAAAGTACTCAACTGTTCATCTAAATGAGTACAACTGTACTGTATATAAATTATACCCCAGAGTTCATTTTGAAAGAATATGGAAATTGTAGAACTCATCTTTTTGGTAGCCTCAAATATTTTTGGTTATTATGGTTATTAAGAATATTTATTTATTTATTTATTTATTTATTTATTTACTTTAAGTAGGCCCCACGTCCAACATGGAACCCAATGCAAAGCTTGAACTCATGACTCTGAGATCAAGACCCAAGCGGAGATCAAGAGTTGGATGCTTTAACTGACTGAGCCACCCAGGCACCCCTATAATTTACTTACTGTGTTTATCATCACTTGGATGCTAAGTGCTTTTCATTAATTACTCCACACTGCATCTAAGAGGGAAACACAATTATCATTCCCATTATGTAGATAGAGAAACTGAGGCTTCAAGATGTAAAGTAAGGCAGGAAATGACCTGAGTCACTGTCACATGGGTGGAAGGCAGGATATGAGCATCTTTCTGCCTCCAATGTTCTTGTTCTTAACCGCTCTATGAAGCAGGCTTTTTTGTCACAAAGGTTGTAATATTGCTTCCTCAGTAAAATAAAGAATAGCTCACTTCTCTAGCTTCCGCGCTCTGGGGTGCTGGCTGGGGCACCCTGACCCTTCCTCATGGCGTTGCAGGAGCGACAACCCACCCACAGCCCACTGTCCCCATTGCCGCCCTTCCTCTGCAGTAGCGATGCTGGGGCTGACCGGCCAGACACCATGGACACGTGGCACTTGGTGAATTGGTCCCAACACTGCCCCAACCAGCTGGGGATCTGCAGCTCACTGTACCCGAGACCCTCTCGGGCTTAGAGAGGTCTCCTCTGCACTGACTTGTCACCTTCCCTTAGTGGTGTCATTCTTCACCTGTGGCCAAAGCTGCCCTGGACTGTCCCTCAAGCTGGCGCCCAGACCAGACTGCTGTTCTTGGAGGGACCACAGCCTATGCTTGCAGCTCTGCCTACTTCACTGACCACCAGTAAGACCCGAGCCTGCTGGCAGTTCTCACCCCTGGGGAGACAGGACTAGATCTGGAGCACTCCTCTCCTCCCCCACTCTAACCCCTGCCTCTCATTCCACTGTCCCCAAAAGGGACCGGACAGCAGCAAAGTTCTGTAGCCTGAAGACTGAGGCCACCCCCACCACCCATAAGGAATCAAGGAGCACTTTGAATTGAAATCAGTTTGGATATAGAAAAACGGTTGCAGTTCCTGAGCACCTGAGCACATATGGACTGTGTCATCCATTTCTATATACTTGGTGATCTGATGTGCTGGTTTTGGGGAGTTTGGTAGACCGTGGAGGGATGGGCCATGTACCGTGCAGCAACCTTCTAGGTTCTAGATTTTCTAGGAGAGAAAATGCAATAGGAAGTGTTGGCCCCTTATGTGAATTACAACACAGACTCTTGCATGACTGTTTGCAATAGCTCTGAGCCCCATGTAGGGGAGACGGGGTTGGGGGGGATCTCAAGGCAGGAGCTAGAGAGAGAGGATCAGAACTTCTTTAGAAATGCCTAGGGAGAATTGTGTGTTCCCCTAAACCTGACTAAATAAGAGACACTCAGAAGAATCTGGTACATGGGGATCCAAGAGGATTTGACCCAATATTCCAGTGTCTTCTGAACTGTTTTTCTACATGTAACTTAATTCCAACTCAAAGTGCAATGTACTTGACATATACTAAGGTACAATGTGTTCTATGAGAATGTTGACTCTGACTTTGCTATTCCTCTCAAGGCAACAATAATAGGGGGAGATCCACATTACTCAGCTCGGCACCCACCTCCCGACCTCACAATCTGTATCACAAACAGGGATGGAAGAAGGAAGGGAACCAGAAAGGAATGAAAGCGTCGGTGGGTACCAAAGCGCAGATCAGAAAGAGGAAAGAATGAAAGAAGACGCGTCTCTCTGGGGTTGAGGGGACTGAAGAAGGCTACGGGTTTAAGAGGAAATAACTGTGGTCTCTTGTGGGTCTGCCTTGAAAGGGGTCACACATTTTCCTTATAGGTCCACTTCCTGGCCACCCCTCCTATCCCAAACTCATTTTCACTGGGTCATGTTCTCTCTTCTCTTCTTTATTTGGTTGTTGAGAGAAGAGCATAATTCCCCTGCCATGGTAGAGGAAAAAGACAGGATTGCTAAAGAGCTTTGAGCCTAATTACCAGACCCCTTCAAGTATTTCAGTGCTTTTGTATCAGCATTCCTGAGTACCTGTTACTTTCCTCACTAGAAGCTATGTTTTAATTAAGTTAAGGCTGTCCACTGTCTCACTGTTGATTTTCATTTTTTGAATTGTGCAAGACCTTCCTGTAAGCAAGTGCGGAAAATCCTCTGTTCACATTTAAGGTGGCAGTAATTAGGCCCAGATTTGCTGAGAACGTGGGAATCTTACAACCAAAGTGATCTTAATGGTGGTTTTTTTTTTTTTTAAATTTTTTTTTCAACGTTTTTTTATTTATTTTTGGGACAGAGAGAGACAAAGCATGAACGGGGGAGGGGCAGAGAGAGAGGGAGACACAGTATCGGAAACAGGCTCCAGGTTCCGAGCCATCAGCCCAGAGCCTGACGCGGGGCTCGAACTCATGGACCGCGAGATCGTGACCTGGCTGAAGTCGGACGCTTAACCGACTGCGCCACCCAGGCGCCCCCTTAATGGTGTTTTAATGTCTGAACTCTTCTGTCCTTATGTGTGAGGTTACCAACTACATAAAAGAAATGGCTTTGACATCCTGATGGTTATTGAAGTTTGGAAAATGCCCCTGAAGGGTAGAAGGTTTGTTTTTCTTTACTAATTGAAAAACAGTTAAACCAAACCTGTACCAGTATCCACAGCGCATGAGGGTTTTTTTTGGGGTCTCTTCACACTTACGTACCTTGAGGTATTCTTGGGTAAATGCTTATGTCAGAAGAAATAAAGATCTTATGGATGACAATACCTTGTAAATCAACAAAAATTAGAAACTGGAAATTTTCAAAGGTTTATAACAGGAGACATGTCATGTTTTCAAAGGAGAGGTTTGTGTCCTTCAAACAGAGGCACTAGTGTTTGGTGCTTATTTGAGAAGACTTCACATAAGATTTATTTAGTCTTATGAAAAAAAAAACCTGGTTCATAGAATAGAAGTCATTTTTATTGGTGTTACCTTCCACATATGATTTCTGATCGATGCTATGAGTAAAATGGAGAGTAAGCAAAAAGAAATTAACCAAAGTAATAAATCACCATTTTTTCAGACTGTTATCTCTGTTAAAATCTTTCTTATTTTAGGGGACCACGAACAGTTACCTGGCCAATTTCTCTATCAGATGATGCTCTTGTTACCTGAATCCTACAAACTTCACTTCCAATTAAACAATACTAAAATTCTTTCCTCACTGGTTTCTTTGATATGTCCAAGTCTTTTCCAAGTGTGAGAATTTCTGAGCGGAGACCCACCTCATTATTTTTGTGTAACCAGTCCATTATCTCAGTAGCTTCTCTGCCTGAGAATTGCACGGCACCTTTTTGTGTCACCACGGTTATTGGGAATCAATTATGCACCAGGCATTGTGCGAGGAGCTCAAGGCATCGACATGCCCAGGTTGGACCTCAAGTTGCCTTATCTGTTGAGAACAGCAAAGCAAACCAATGATTATGATGTAGGGTGGGTAGGACATAATAGAGGCATGCAGTAGGTGTCATGGGAGCTGAGGAAAGGGAGCCAAATCAGATCATTGCATCAGAGAGTCATTCCAAAAGGTGACAGGATATAGTCTGAGCCTTGAGGGATGAGTGGGAGTTGAATAGTGATATGCATTCCAGATGCAAAGGACAGAAGGTCATGAAGACTTTGGGTAATGGCCATTGATTGGAATGGATGGTGTAACAGGTATGGTAGGAAGTTGCAGGAGCTACTATAGAGGCAATTTCCGATTGTGAAGGGTCTTGAAGTTCAAAATTTATGCTGAAAGCTCTCAGGAAGGAATTGAAGCAGGGCAGCAATATGAATGGACTTCTGTTACAGAAAGCTAGATCTAGCCAAATTATAGGATATAGGTTGGGAAGGAAACCATTTTAGACAAAGGGAGCCAATGAGGATGTTGTTTCAGTAATCCAAGAGAGAAATAATCAGGGCTTGATAAAAGCAGAGACAGTGGAAGAAAAGAAAAGTGTAGGACGAAGAAATATCCAGAAAATTGAATGGGTAACTGATGTGGGCAGGGGTGATGGGAAAGGGTTTAGAATGACTCCCATTGCTGCCTGGGTGGTGGGGCCATCCTATGAATTGGGGAATGGAGAGAAAGGGAGATTTACAAGGGGTCAGAGGCATGTAAACCAGCATGTACGTGTAAGAAATTTGGAAGAGAAGTTATGAAGGTAGTCTTACACTTGAGGCTGGACCTTGGGACACAGGTCTTGACTGGACATATGGTTGGAAGTATTGATCTGTATGAAGGGAGGGAACAGACAAGTAGAGGAGAGGTTTGAGGATGATGGACATTTAGGAAGTGAATGGAGGAAGAAGAACCTAATCCAGTGCAACACCAGGAAAGGGCTTGTCAGGGAGCTAGAGGGAAGACTCGGATTGCTCCGGAACTTTCATTTCATATCCCAGATGAATCTCTGTGGAGCTGACATGTTTCTCCCCACTGCTGACAATTCTGTTTCTTTTCCTCTTCTGAGTTCCTCAAGAACAATGGAAATATTTCCTTTCACTGTACAGGTCCTTAGATTTGATTAACATTCTCTATAATGATAGGTCCTGTCTGTCAGTGACCTCACGAATATGTAGCGCCATACATCAGTGGGTCTTTCTATGCCTGAAGAAAGGCCACCTTCTTATACTTGGGATATAATTAAAATTACATTCCATGGGAACAAACTGGGCAGGCACATTTCTGATCACCAAAAAATATTTTTTAAAAATGGTGCACAGTTTAGGGAAAATTTAAACAAATAAAAACACCCAGTTACAGTTTATCTTAATGTGCTTTAATACATCTGATCTAATTGTAGAACTATTGTCAATCACTGCTCAGTGTGGTGCTTATTTTCATACAAGTTTAATTAATTCACTCTGATATGACTTTATTCCTCAGCACTTGTCTTTTATTGAAAGACCCTAAACCAGTTTTTCCAGGTGTCAACACCCTATAGCCTTTCTTTCGCCCTCATTTTTACTGTGTGAAGGCAACTCTGAGTACATTATATGCAAAGCCCTTGAGAACAGGCATTTTACTTCTTTGTACTTCCCTAACCTTCTCTACTGGAAATTGTGAATGAATATATATGGATACATTGATCAATGAGTTGGCTGACAACTTATCAGGGAAATGAGTGATTGGCCCTCTCACTCTTTTGCTGCCAGCTGGTTCATTTTTAGGCCCAGAAGAAATAGAATAACAAAATCACATACTAAGATATGCTGGTTTATATGAACACCTCAAGGAGATCCCTTTCTGATAAGAAAGGAGCCTCACATAAATTTCACTAATTGTTATAAGGTTTTTGCTCTCATTGGATACTTTTATTAAAAAAGTTTTTTAATGTTTATTTTTGAGAGAGAAACAGATAGACAAAGTGTGAGTGGGGGAGGGGCAAAGAGAGAGAGAGAGAGACAGAGAGAGATAGAATCTGAAGAAGGCTCCAGGCTCTGCTTAACCAACTGAGCCAGGCACCCCAGGATATTTTCTAAAAACCTGTAATGTTGACCTTCATCTTTAAAATTCATTGTTTTTGAATACATAGAGGACTAACCAACTATCTTATTTTAAAAGACAGTTCTGGCATTTTCAGAAAACGCACCCATTCCAACATATTTAACCTGAATAGAGGAATTAAGTAGCATTCAAAATAGAAGTAAAAAAATATTTTCCACTGTTACTCAGTGTGCTTTAATATTCTCTAGGTAAATTATTATTTAAAGTAAGCATGCATGAGAGAAAGTCTGGTGGGCCCAGGTTGGATGGGGTCTGTATTAGTTTCCTATTGCTGCTATAATAAATACTACAAACTCAGTGTGTGACAACACCACAAATCCCAGATCTTACAGTTCTAGAGGTCAGAAGCCTGTCGTGAGCCTTACAGGGACAAAATGCACCAGTAGGATTGCATTCTTTCTGGAGGCTTTAGGCTAGAATCCATTTCCTCCCCTTTTCTAGCTTCTAGAAGCCAACTATATTCTCCATCTCTCTCTCGTCTGCCTTTCACTTCTACATGTGCCCTATTCTTAGTCATTTTAAGAGGACCTAAACAGGAGTCATGATTATATACCTTTAATATTTCAAGGGAATGTACAGCCTGTACATGATAACATGAGCTCTCAAATCTGGATGAGTAATGAGACGAGATAGGGGAGGATACGGGGATCTTGGCAGCCTGACAAATGCCCCATTGTGCACTCAGCAGCAAGCGTGACACCACATCCCCATCGCGGTCCCAGAGCAAAAGCATTTATTGATTTTTATGTTTAAAAATCTTGTCTGTTCAAGTAGCATATTTAATATTACAAGTACAATGGAAATCAGTTAAAACTCCAAGAGACACAACAAATCCTACAATATCTTAAAGAACTAGTAAGTTGTGTCACTATCTGTAAGTTTACTTATAAGTGTGTTGGCTTCTCAGTTATCCATCCTGTTTCTCCCATTTCTTAGTAAACAATGTAAGTTCTCTAGTCCAATTTAAGGACAATCACTCTTAAAATCATACAAAAGCTTGTTGCTGGAGAAATTTCTTCCCACACTGGTTATTTGAGAGTGCCAATTCATTTATTAGCGTTTCTATTGGGATGAAAAAGACCTCTGTTAATAAAATTTTTTTAAAGCCATTTAAGTCCAATGACTTGGACTTAAGGGGATTTAAGTCCAAAATGAGAGATGCTTGTCTCATTACCAATAAATGGCAATAGAACGAGGAAATCTCCATTCATCTGTTATTCCGAAAGATTGTTCTAAGCACCATGTGAAGTGTTTCCCCACCGTCCCTTTCCTGCTCCTTCTGACTCTCTGTTGACCCTAATTTCCACTTCATCAAGTGTCCAAAGTTATTATGCAGCTCCCAAACTCTCCAAAGCCATCTGATGCAGAACCTCACCTGGGCTTTCCCTTTCCCTCTATTCCCCTTCAACATTGCCCATGAAACTTTGGAGATCTTACCTTGGTAGAAATGTCATCAGATTCCAGTTATCACACATTTCACAACCCAGTTCTAGCCAATGTACCTTATTCCATTAGTCTTTCCGGAATGACTAGAAATAGAATACTTTAACAAGGATTCTTTAGAGTACAAGTTTCCTAGCATGAAATAGTTGTCATGTAAAGGCTATGTTTAGTTGCCAAATAAGCCTTGAGAATTCATGACGTGCGTTGGCATGTGTGAAAACAAAATACTCCAAATAACTTGTCTAGTGTCATTCAGTACCTCCCATGATATTGTTTAAAGAATCAGGGACAACCTGAGACCACACTTAAAAGATCTTTAAAAATGAGCTGTCTTCCTTAGTGATGAGCAGGCAGTAAAACATTTTGGGGAGAATCAGCACAAAATGAGGCAGAGAAGTTACTCATTTGGTATGTCAGGAGGATTTTAATAGCAAGTATTGGAAAACACAACCCAAACTTTGGCAGAAAAAGGGAAATTAGACATAAATATCTTGAAAAACTTAGGAGTAGACCTGTTTCAGGTGGGGCTTGGCTCTTTAATAATAAGTGATAAAAAAGTCAACTCAATGTTAAGCCAGAAACGGGGAATTATTGGTTCATTTATTAAAAAACTCAAGGTGAGGCTTGGCAAAAGCGTTCTAACACAACCAGAAGGAGCTAGGTTTCTCTCCATCTCTGGCTCTGACTTCTGTTACATTGGTTTCATTCTCAGGACTCTGGTGATCTTTGCCAGCAACTGACTCTTATCTCCCTTATTGCTAAAGAGCACTAAAGAAAAGTCTTCGTTTCACTGGTTCTGATTGAATGATGTGATCATTTCTGAACCATTTGCAGTGATGAGGGAAGTATCATACTCTGGTTGGTCAGATCTGAGTCCCGGGGCCAGGGGCAGGGCCAACTCCACCCAGTGCACACCATTAGAGGGTAGGGGAGGAAGTGGTGCCCCACAGGAAAATTGTGCCATTATTAACAGAAGTAGTGTGAGTGGGTGCATAGTGGCCAGAACTCAACAAATATCTACTGCACTGGAAAGGGAAACATTAGCTGGCATGTGTCTTTGTTTGCATGTATTTAAAGCAATTAAACTGTATAGATCAGTACAAAGTGGTTACTGAATATTCCCACAGTAGATTAGCAGGTTGGTGCTGTGGGTATTCAAGATGCCTGCAGGTATCAGAAAATGCTAGAGAAAGATGTGCCCAGGATAGGGGACAAAGCTCACCCTCTGAAAATACGACTGTCCAAAACTTACCTCACAAAGTGTGAGTCAGAGCAATGCTCCTCCTGGGCTGATTTCTGTAAGGGTTAAGGATGTCAACTCAATCTCTCCACTTAGCGTAATGCTTGGTGCAGAAGGGCTGGTGAGAAGACCATCGTAAACTTAATTAATGAATACATTTGAAGAAATAACTCAAAGGATAATTAAAAAAATTTTTTTAAGTTTATTTATTTATTTTGAGAGAGAGAGAGCACAAGCAGGTGAGGGACAGAGAGAGGGAGAGGGAGAGAATCCCAAGCAGGCTCCATGCCACCAGCAGGGAGCCTGACATGGGGCTTGAACTCAGAAACCACGAGATCATGACCTGAGCCAGAATCAAGAGTTGGACACTTAACCAACTGAGCCACTCAGGTGCCCTAGGGATAATCTTTTTTTTTAAAGTGTGTCTTAAGATGCTTGGAAAACACTCATGTCCAGTCAAATGGTGTCCATATTTTGGACCACACTGTGCTAGTTGAGGAAATCTCTAGCCTAATAGCTGTTCCCTAACATGTCTGAAGATTGCGTAAAGATAAGGAGATAAGGGGGTTGGTCTAGGATGAGTCTGGGAAGGGCAGACAAGGGCCAGAACTTCTCAGGATCAATGCGAGAGGTGCCCTGTCCAACCTAATTCTCTGCAACTATCTTGTCTCCTGTATCTGTGCTACAAATTCAGGCCTTTTTGGCCATCCTAAACTTCGAGCTCTCCTCAACTCAGACAGGTCCTGTTTTCCTCTCTGCCCCTTGGCCGTGTGCTCATGTAATCGCCGGGCTCACCTTGTTTCCTTCCTTTCATGAACCATAATCCCGTGCAGGCCTTTGTCCAAACCCTTTGCGTATATTTGGTCTGGTCTTCTAGGTGTTTAAGGTTTTGGTAGGGGGTTGGCAGTGGTAAATCCAGCCTTTGCTCTTTCATATTGGCCCTGGGTATTTACTGGATGGGATCCATTGGATCCACTGGATGGGAGGGAGGTTGGTCCTTGGGAGAAACATGGAATAGACAGGAGCAGCAGGATGATCTGGTTGGCTACAGAGTTCTGACCGATGGATGTCTTCCTCAGAGCTTCTCCTGGTTCACTGATGAATGCCCATGGGTAGGTGTGGGTATTTGTCAGGTTTTCTAGAGGGTGGCACTGTTAGGACAGCTTTGCTTGGACTTAATCTAAGTCCAAGCCTTCCCAAGGCAGAGACCTGAACACTTGAACCCTGAGCGGTCTTCGAGGCAGTAGTGTAGACGTGTGACCTGAGTTCAACCCAACAACCTCTGCCGTGGGATGTTTCAGTTGGGGAGTGAGTGACTCAAGGAGGGAAACTCTGGGCAGAATCCATTCTCCCACAGCTGTCTGGCAAGGTCCCTCCCTGGTGCAGAAGTCACGTGGATGGACTGTGCCTTCACGGCCGTGTCCTCCGTATTCAGGCAGCTCTGAGGCTGGGTTTTAGGCACTGCATCCTGAGCCTTACCCACAATTCAGTTTCTATAGCCCTCCCAACAGTCCTGTAAACACCTCCTTTTTCTTCTCCATCAGCCAGTCGGCTACAGTTATTTGGAAAGTTATTTGGAAAATTCATTGTCTTGGTTGTATTATCATTTGATTGAGTAGTGGATTATCACCAAAGATGTATGTGAAAAATTGCATATTGCTTTGTCAAATAAAGGAAGGGTAAGCTTAGATAGCTTCTTCCAAGTAGATCGGAATCCTTACCTACATTCCATCTGTGTAAGTCACGGACCGATGCCGAAGACCAGAAAAAAGAGAAGGCGTTACTTATTCCAGAGCTTATCTCTTGCTCTTGTCAACTGTATTAATTTTTCAGTTTGAAGTAAAACCTCTTGTTAGTCAGTGATTGTTATTGGCTATTTTAATGACTGTGTCAGCACTATACAAATCATATATTTTCTGAACAAGTTTCCTGGCTTCATCAACATTTCCATAGATGGACGTTTGTAATCAAGCTATAGGACCGATTCGGTTGACAAATGGCTTTCTCTAACAGGAGATTTGAAACAGCATCTGGTTTCATTAATTTTGTAACTTCTTGTTCCCTTACGTTCAGAACATGTACCCACTACCGTTGTAATTCATTCTTTTGAAAGATGGGCACCCTTGGCATGGTGCAGAGACGAGGGCCATTTTTTTTTATGGGTAAATGCTCATCGTTTTAAGGCAGCGTGCACAGTGGTGGCTTATAATCCTGACAGACTCTTAAGGGTGTCAGCTGAGCCAGGATGCTAGTGGGTAAAGCAGCTCCCAGGACTCAACTAGACAAGATGCGGTCGTGGAAGATGGGAAATGCTGTTTTAATAAAGTACCATTGATTTTGTCTCTTTTTAACAGAAAACAGCTTCTTTCTGGCTTGCAGTTGAAAGCATAGCACTTGGAGTTTCTGATGTGACCTGCTCAGAGCAGAGGTATATATTCAAACGTCTGAATGGTCCGCTTCACTCATCACCAAGAGAGACTCGGGGACATTTTTATGGACAGAGCAGGAGCTAAGTGTGTTATGCAAACCTTTGAAAGGGGATGAGAGAGAATGAAAAAATCAACAAGAAAGTAAATGGATGGGCTGTGAACATAATAGGTGAGACATTGAACTAGCTGTTGTTTATGTTTGCAGGAAATTGAGGGTGTTTCCAGATCGTGTCTAAATTCAAAACCAAGGCATTATACCAAGCAGTGAACACTTTGTCAAGGTTTTTGTTGTGTGAAAAGCAAAACTGTAGGTATCAGAATAAATTCATGGGAAGGGGCCTTAGAGGTCTATCTAGTATAATATTCTTATTCTGCCAATGGGGGAAACTGAGGTTCTGACAAGAAAGTGACCTGTCCAAGTCCACTTATTAGTGAGACAGTGCCAGGCTTAGAAGGCTGCCACTTGAAGGACAGAACATTGTGACAACATTAAGATTGAGGTGCTGACACCTCTCTAATGTATCCATTGTAATGAATAAAAATCTGGGAGACAATTACAAGCTAAAGAGCATGGATCCCGCAAACAGCAAGTTGAGCAATATTCTCTGCTGATAAAATTCTTCAATTCTGAAAAGTGGCTTGGACTTCCACATCCCCGAACAGGCTCTCTCCTATCGAACACGCACCCGAGTGAAGCCCGACAAAGTCAGGTTTATGACAGTGACAAGTGCTTCGATGCCGACTCAAGATGCAAAAAGGCAGGGTTGAAACAAACAAGGTGGAATCCAAGTGCAATTGAGAAGGTCAGATGCACAGGTCCAATTCAAGGAGACAGGGTCCTGATCGTAGAAACTCTACTTGCCAAACCCAAACCAGCAAAACCCCCCAAAATAAAAGCAACCTGGAGTTTTAGTTGATTCAAGGTTAGGATGCACCAAGGGCATGATGTGACTATTGAAAACACTGAAAACGCTGAATTAATTGGGCTCAGTGTCTAAGACACCTAGAGAAAAGAATTTATAGGTGGAATGGATGCAAGGTCTACACAAGAGGGAACTTTCTAGCACCTTTTTGTATTAGTTCGGGCTGACGTAACTTGGCATGCTTCTCTGGAAGGGTGACAACATCTGGGTGAACGTCTGTCAGGGAGGCTGTAAATTTGACTCTGCTTTGGACTCGATGGCCCCCAAGCCCCACTACAACTCAAGTATATGAGTCCAAAGGCCAACATAACTCCAAATCCCACAACTAACCATGTGAACTTAGACAAGTTATTTAACTTCTCTGAGATTCTCTGAGATTCTGAGATTCCTTGGCAATGTGATCAAATATTTATTAATATTTTAAACCATTTTTAATATCAAAATTTTATAAAAACCAAATTAATAGGTGATTAAAATGAATAATATTAATATATTAATGCTATATAATGTATTATATTAATATTAATAAAAAACAAGTTAATTATTTGGTGTGTGTGTGTGTGTGTGTGTGTGTAAAAGCATTTTATTTAAAAATGAGCTGCTTGTATAAATCAGTATAAATCCACTACCAACTCCCATCACCTGTGACAGAGAAGAGTGTGGTATTTTTCTGGGCTTGAGGTATAAACTGACATGGTATTTAAGAACTTATCCAGCTGGGGCACCTGGGTGGCTCAGTAAGTTAAGCATCCGACTCTTGGTTTGGGCTCAGGTTATGATCTCACGGTTCGTGAGATCGAGCCCCTCATCAGGTTTTACACTGACAGTGCAGAGCCTGCTTGGGATTCTCTCTCTCTCTCTCTCTCTCTCTCTCTGTCCCTCCCCTCCCCTGCTCATGCATGTGCACACTCTCTCAGTCTCTCTCTCTTAAAATAAATAAACATTAAAAAATATTAAAAAAAAAAAGAACTTATCCAGTGGACAAAGCTGGTCAGGACAACCTCTTGGCACCTGCCCTTCCACATTGGGTGATAGAGCCCCACAAACAATAAAGCCCTTAATATGATGCTTGGTAATTTTAATGATTGGTAACATGATAATTTTTAAACAGTTTGTGTTTCTAGAGCTTTCCATTCTCCCATATCTAATAACTCATTCAGGAATGAGTATGTGACCCCACAACGACTAATGAGATGCCCCAAGATTTTTGCAGTGGCTTGAGTTATTCTTGCTTCATGGATTTAAAGCTGAGAAGACAGACTTCCTGGAGGTTTGATTACACCTGAACTTGGATAGTGCGGCCAGGACAGGTGGAGACAATTGAGACATACAGACAAACAGGCCCACGGTAACTTTATCTGGTCCCTGAATCCAGCCATGCCTGGAGTCTGCTGACTTCTGGGCTTTTCATTTACAGGAGTAAATTAATTCCATTTTGCTTACTGAAGCCTGGGTCAGGTTCTCCGTCTAGCGTGCAACAAAGATCTGTGACAGACGCAGGCCTGGAGGGAGACATTCTCACATCTTCATAGATTTATTATTATTGCTTAATGTGAAGATTCGACCTGGCAGCCACTTTCTTCCATGCAGGGAGCTGGAGGGGCCACGGAGAGCCCTGCTTTCCTTAATCATCTCCGCTTAGAGCCCAGGGCAGCACCCGGCTTTGATATGTCAAGGACGCGTAGACCTGAAAAGTTTACTTGTTATTTTTGGTGGCTCTTGGCTTTGAGGTGGCACCTTTGAAACCACAGCTGCTGCTTCTTTAGTTCCTCCTCCAGGTGCCAAAAGCCTGATCAATAATGAATCCCTGAAATGTCTTCAAACTTAATTTAGCATCTGGCCCAAAGAGGTAAATGCCAAGCCTGCGGCTTGTGGCAAGCCAAAGTTGGAGCAAAGACAGAAATACTTGGAACTGCTCAGTCACCATGTAGACTTCCAGGAGTTTGTCTGTCTGTCTTTCTTTCTTTCTTTCTTTCTTCTTTCTTTCTGTTACATTGCTGCCATCATCTGCTCGCTAATTAAGTTAAACTTGCCAAAATGGATACGACACCAGATCTATGGGGCCATCATGGGGCAAGGTTGTCAGAATCACTCGGCTCTTTCTGGTATCAGCTTGAGGATGCAGAAACTCAGCAATCTGGTAAGTGTAATGAAGAGTCTCCTTATGAACGCCGAGGAGACAGGTAGGTCGGCTGGTCGACTTGCTCTTGAAGGTTGGAGGCACAGGTGCTGGTGAAAGCTTTACGGTCCTACTGATTTCTGTGCCTGCCAGTCACTCGGTGTCAGTGTCTTGCCCAGAGGAGCCTCTTCCCTGTTAGTGTTGTTTGGTCCCCTGCAAATGCACACAGGACCCCCACCTGTGTTTGGATATATTGGGTTTGGGTATATTGAGGTCGATGATTTCCAGGAACCAAGAGAATTTTAGAGTCTTCTTATTCAAAGGACTTCTAGGAAGAGCTGGTGGGCACAAGCAGGTCCAGGTTGACGCAGGCAGAGCAGAGCCATTGAGTTTGGGCCTTTATAGTAAGTGGCCAAGGGGTGGGACTGCAGGAGAGTTCCCAAGGATGGGAGGTTTAAGTTTCCCACTGTCCCAAAGGAGGATGCGAGCTCAGGGTCTTTTTACCAATCTGTCCAGTTGTATCGCCAAAGAGGAAGGGAGGGTAAGACAGAAAAGGGAGTGCAAAGTGAACTGTGGACGCCTGGGTGGCTCAGTCCGTTAAGCTTCCCGCTTCAGCTCAGGTCATGATCCCTCAGTTTGTGGGTTTGAGCCCCCCATCGGGCTCTGCTCTGACAGCTCAGAGCCTGGAGTCTGCTTCGGATTCTGTGTTTCCCTCTTTCTCTGTCCATCCCCTGCTCGCACCCTGTCTCTCAAAAATGAACAAACATTAACTACCCCATGACCCAGCAATTGCAGTCCTAGGCATTTATTCACGGGATACAGGTGTGCTGTTTCGAAGGGACACATGCACCCCCATGTTTATAGCAGCACTATCGACAGTAGCCCAAGTATGGAAAGAGCCCAAATGTCCATCGATGGATGAATGGATAAAGATGTGGCATATACATTCAATGGAGTATTGCTCAGCAATCAAAAAGAATGAAATCTTGCCATTTGTAACTACCTATGTGGATGGAACTGGAGGGTATTATGCTAGGTGAAATTAGAGAAAGACAAAAATCATATGACTTCACTCATATGAGGACTTTAAGAGACAAAACAGATGAACATAAGGAAAGGGAAACAAAAATAATATAAAAACAGGGAGGGGGACAAAACAGAAGAGACTCATAAACATGGAGAACAAACTGAGGGTTACTGGAGGGGTTGTGGGAGGGGGGATGGGCTAAATGGGTGAGGGGCACTACAGAATCTACTCCTGGAATCATTGTTGCACTATATGCTAATTTTAAAAAATAAAAAATAAAATTAAAAAAATAAACAAACATTAAAAAAAAATTAAAGAATGAGGTCAGATTCTCCATTACAATTAGATGTAATCTTACCTAAACAAATACATTGGTTTCCTGGGATTGCTATTGCAAATTACTGCAGAGCGCCTTAAAACAATAGAAATGTACCCTCTCGCACTTCTGGAGATTAGAAGTAAGAAATCGATGTGTGGGCACGGTTGGTTCCTTCCAGTCGCTTTATATTATTCCACGTCTCTTGTTTCCTGTGGCTGCTGGCAATTGTTGGTGTTCCTTGGCCCGTGGATGCATCCTTCCCGTCTCCGCCTGCACCAGACCATGGGATTCTTCTCTGTCCTGTCTTTTAAAAGGACATGCTCTTTGGAATTGGGGTCCGCCCTAATTCGGTATGATCTCATCTCCATCATTTAGATGATACCTGCAAAGACCCTATTTCCAAATAAACTCATATTCTGAGCTTTCAGGAGAACATGACTTTGGGGGACACTAAACTCAGTAAACAAAGTTAAGGCCCTTTGTTATGAAATTAAAAAAAAAATCACATTCTCCATCTCACTTAGATTGTTGAGTTTCTGCATCCCTAAATGGGACTGGAGAGAAGGTTCACGGGCTCCTGGGGTGCCCAGGGAAGGCATGATCCTTGAAGAGGGCTGGGGGCTAATGGAAGGGTTTGCACAGAGTGCGGGCAGAAGGGGAAAGGGAGAGATGGGGGGGTGCCTTCCACCCAGGACTCCCCTGGAGCTGGGGGTGGTGCACACGGACCCTCCGGGCCTGGCTTCTCAGCAGGAACACCGGCGAGTCAGGAAACCAGGAAACGCTGTGATGTTTGGGGAAGCAACAGGGAGCCCAGTTTCCGAAGCTGGGATGTTCGTCAGTGGCCTGCTGAATGGCCTCAGGACGAGATGTCAGCTTGCTTTCAAATACAGATCTCACCAGAGTACCCATCAAGAAGGAAGACTTGCTCGAGGGCATGTTTCATTTTTTCGACTTTTCCATAAGCTGATTGGCTTCATGGGTGCCAGCCTTTGATCCCTGTATCAGTCATCTCTGGCTGCCGTAGCCAAATAGCTGGGACCAGAGGCTTAAACAACAGAAATCTATTTTCTCAGGTTCTGGAGGCTGGGATTTGGAGGCGTCGGCCGGGTGGCTTTCTTCCGCGGCTTCTCTCCTTGGCTTGCAGGGGATCTTCTCCCTGGGTCCTCGCTTCGTCCGCCTTCTGTGCGTGTCTGTGTCCAAGTTTCATCTCATTGTAAGGCCACCCGTCGTAAAAAAACAAGGTATATCGGGGTCCCCCTCAGCGACCTCGTTTTAGCTTACTTACCATTTTAACAAGCCTATCTCCAAATAAGGATCCATTCTGAGACACTGGGGTTTATGGCTCCAGTATGTGAAGGGGGGGGGGGTGCATATTTCAGTGGAAACCAATCTCTTTCACATTTTGGTGCTGAGCGAGCAAAATGCAGCCCTTCTTTGTTGACACATTGCTCTCACTGGAGCCAAAGAAGCATGTAGACATGAGATGGTGGGGCCATGGGGCAAAGCCAGAGTGAGTCCTCAGAATTGTGACTCAGGTCAGGAAGCGGGGGCCTGCAGGAATGGGGGGCGGGGGCTTACCTCCAGGTGCTATGAGAGCGTTCTTACCATGTGCCCTTAGAGAACCAGGCTTTAGGGATCCCCTTTGGACATTTATACCTTGACTCCTACCCATGCTGGGAACTTTCATCCACCCCTGCAGTAAGCAGACCAGTCTGCAAATAAGCCTATTTCACTGTATATTGGATAAGACTTAAAAATGTAAGGCTCCTCATTATAATCATGATTCCAGTTCAGAGCAGAATTTAATGTAAGTCATGTTAATCACTCTATGGGGGGGGGGATCCTTTCACAAAGGATACATATATCACATCATGACATTGTACACTTTAAATATCTAACAATTTTGGCAATCATACCTCAATAACCCGGGCAAAAAATTCAAACGCTGGGACCTTTTGTTACACTTCTGCAAGGGTTTCCCTTTCCTCTACCTCCTGTTCCTTTTATTTGCATTTAATCTATCCTCCCCCACCCCACCTCAAGATGCATGAATATCGATTAACATAAATAAATTTAACAAAGGAAATCTTTTCTTTTTTTGACCAGAAACGTGTATGAGAATTTCCACCTGTTCAGAGATTTTGGAAGTATACTACTATAGGAAACAAATGAGTTTATGCCCCTCCCCAAGAATTTAATATAAACTAGATTGTTTTAAGGCTTTATTTTCTGAATCTAGGTATTAATACAGTTAGAAGCCCTTTTAAGACTTTTTTTTTTTACATGAATTCAACGATGATATTATAGCAAGAGCCTGATGTGGTAGACTGAATAAAGACTCCCTAAAGATGTCCACGTGCTGATCTTTAGAACTGGTGAATATGTCACCTTGCATGGCAAAACGACTTTGCAGACGTAAGTTAAAGAGCTTGAGTTGGGGACACTATTAATGTCATCAGAAGAGTCCTTATAAGAGAAAAGAGAGAGGTGGAAGACAGAGAAAAGATTTGATCGAAGATGCCATTCCACCAGCTTTAAAGATGGTGCCAAGGAACACAGGTGGCTTACAGTTGCTGCAAAAAGAAGAGGATTCCTTCCCATAAAGCCCCCGAAAGGAACACAACTCTGCCAACCCATCTTGGGTTTCTGACCTCCAGAAGTAATACATATATCTCTTGTTTTAAACCACTAAATGTGCGATAATTTGGTCTAGCAGCGTGAACAGCGCGACATCGTTGCTGGTGATGGCAACGGTTGCCACAAGGCACTAAAGGTTGCAAAGAGTGTTCTACGTCTTTACTTTTCTAAAAGAAGAAACGCGATATGTCATTTTCATGGCCGCTTTCCCTTCTCTGGGCTGTTCCAGAATCCGAGGCTTATGAGCCCTACAACACGAGTGGCCCAGGCACTGGGTCTGTCTTGTGCTACCTGCTGCTGGTCTGGGGGCGGGGGGCATCCGGGCAGAGAGGGGTGCCAGGGTGCCACCTTGTCCTCTGCTTTGCCAATCGCTCTTGAACACAGTGCCTTTCCTCAGTTCTTCTTCATTTGCGTCCACCTGCAGGCTTTCCTTTCTTCTGTCCTGCAAGCCTGCCGACAGCTCTGTCCCCACCCCAAAAGCTTCCCAACCTTCGTCCGCAGGTGCATTTCTCCTGCCGGAGCAGGGCTCTACCTCTGCTGCCCTTAACCCTGCCCCCGTCCCTGCTGCTCCGCACTAGCGTGGGTGACGGCAGCACTGCCCTCCACCTGCCGGGAAGGCGTCGCCTCCATGACGACCTGCCACCTTGGCGAGCTGCGGGTGGTTATCCACAGCACCGTGATCCTTGTTAGATCTGTCTCTCAAGGAGCGTGGTATCATGACTCTTACATGGCAACTTCAGTAAAGGTTGGCGGGATGAGTGTTAATGTTCATTCGGACAGCCACTTATGGTGTCACAAGCGGTGGTGTGCAAGAGGAGTCTTGTATAGCTCACGAGACCAGATTGTTACCTTTTCAGGAATACCTAAGCTGGATGTTGAATCCGGCCACACCACGTATCACATTATAAAAATTTAGAGTTAAATTTAGAGTTATATAAGAAATAAAGGTAATAAATAATCAGTAACCAGCACAACCTGATTACATTTTTATTACCTGTGCTCTTGAGGTTATTTTGTCTGCTTTATCTGTACCTTGGAAATGACGTGTTGCCACTTCCGGTTTCGAATTCACTAGCATCAAATCGGCAGTTTGAAATTGGTCGTGGAGGGTGCACTTATAGCACAGAAATTGGCAAGTGCTCTATAGGTCAAAGGGGTTTCTCTTTCTCTCTTTCAACTGTTCAGTGTAAATATGTTCCAAATATTGCACGGGACATTACTTAAACTGAAAAAATTATTGGCTGTTTCACTGAAATTCCATTTTAACTGGACGCCTATATTTTTATTTGCTGGACCCTGCAACCTTGATTAAATGAGATCTGTGTATACATATTAAGAAGATGGAAATATTTCTTGATAGAGTCCTATTAGATTTACAAACTCTGATCTCCTCTCCTACTTACTATGGTCAGTGAAAGGGCGGGCCTACGCCAGCCGACTCCATCTTCTTCTGTGTTCTCCACCTTGAGTGACTATGTCCCTGACATGACCCCTTTTCCGGGAAAATCGCAGAAACCTCAGACCGCGCCTCCTCCCCTTGAGTAACCTCTCGCTCATCCGTTCAAACTTCCTGATCAAAACACGCCCAGCGACCTGCGTAACAGGACTCTGACCCTTTCCCAGCCAATCGGCCGAGGCCACGACCCTTCCCCAGCCAATCAGCTGAGGCCACAGCCATTACCTCACCAACTGCCCCTAGACCCCTATAAAACCTTTGTGCTTTTGAAACTCGCT
Organism: Felis catus; assembly: GCF_018350175.1. Lineage (NCBI taxonomy): Eukaryota > Metazoa > Chordata > Mammalia > Carnivora > Felidae > Felis > Felis catus. The sequence continues at coordinate 230,688,311 of NC_058368.1, read as the reverse complement.
CTCTCTCCCTGGTATCTCACCGCTGCGTCTTCCGTGCGGGTAGGGGATTGAGCTCAAGGTAGCTCGAATAAAGGCTCTTTTGCTTTTGCATCGGACTAGGCTCCCTAGTGGTGTTTGGAGATCACGAATTCTGGGCATAACAGTCAGCTCTATCTTTACAACTTTACTAGGGTCAAAATTAATGACATAAAATTCCTTAGATTACTTAGTAACTGGGCTAGTGACCGGATTCCCAACAAACTTTCCATCAATCTCATTTCTGACTCCACCTAAAAACAGTTTTCCTTCCACCTATGTCCCTTTCATAACACAGTTTACTGACCCTTTCTCCTGGGTCCTGACCTTGCTTTGTCGGTGCCATCAGCACGCACGGACATCAGTTCTGTCATTCTCAGCCGTTTCTTTTTAGGTTTAAAAGTTCTTGGGAAAACAAGTAAAGCTGCCCTTCAGAATCTTGGGTCTTGAGTGAGCAGAAAATCTGGTTGGAATTCTTCCCTAAGGGAGCTCATGAATGTATCAGGGCCACGGAAGCATCACTGGAGGACCCATTATAGCACCTGTCCTCAGGCACCTGGCAATTAGAAGCTGAAGCCATTCACCTGTATCAGCGTTCCACTGGCTGCGAATGCGCTGAACACTCTATCTTCACAGGGGCCCAAGGACCAGTGTTGGCCAGCTCACCTCCGAAGTGTGGGGCTGGGAATTTGGGAAACAGAGAAGGCGGAGGTGCCACTGTATTGATTGTGTATGTGTGTGTGTGTGGGGGGGGTTGCTAGCAGAAGAGGGAGTGATAAAGGGCCATGTAACTTGGAGACATTCCCATTCTGAAACTGTGCGTCCCCAAAGACGACCCAACACAAGGAAAGCTGCATCATTGCTCAGTACGCCTCACTTTTCCAAACCTTTAATCACCTTCCATTTGATTCCATTTGATCTCTTTGGTTATAGATCATGACGCATGAACAAAATTGCTTAAAAACCCCAAATCAGCTGATATTGCTAGTGTACTGAGGCAATGGTATAGTTTCAAACCCGTATGAATTTGCAGCACATTTTACTTGTGATTAAAAAATAAGGTATATTAGGACAATGGCTAGAAAATGTGTCCACGGAATGTCTCTATGTTTACCAAAATTGGTACTTGTGTTTTTTTTTTTAATTCTATTTTACTGAATTTTAGGAAAATATACTCTTACTCTAAGGAAATGTGAATATTTAACTCTACCTTGAGATGGCTTTCATCCATCCAGCCTTCTGTTACTTCTCAGCTGAGGTCAGGGGAAAGTCTCTAGAATGTGGGGACAAGTACTTAATGGTTGTCTGTTGTGGAATATTCTGGGGAATTTGGTGATTCTCCTGTGCTCTGAGAAGAGAGCCAGGTTCTTTCTATCTATCTACTCTGCCTTCCTCAGCTTTGACTTCAGCTTTTTCTGGGCCCCTCACGGTGACAAGATGGCTGCTAAGACTAAGCATCATGACGTGCTTCCTTGTTCTCATCCAGCTGGTGGAAACACAAGCCCAAGATCCAAACTCTTCCTTCTGACATAATTACATGGCCTTTTATCCCATTTTCGTGAGTTGTATTAGTTGTTTGTAACTTCTGATAATAAAACTCATTGCTTTTGCTGTTAAGAAATATTGGCCAAAGTTTGAAAGAACTTTGTTATCAGTTTTGTGGGAGACCGTCTGAAAAAGGCAATGCCTGTGTTTCCATCCCTGCATGCTCTGCTAGAATCTTCCCCCCACCCCATCAAGAGATACAGTCCATTTCCTTCCCTACCCTCTGGAACTGAGCAATATTTTGCTAGTGCGTTGACTAATGGAATGCATTTTGACTTTTGAGCCTGGTTCTTTCTCTTGGGACATAGACTTTGGGAACCTTGAGATAATATATAAGAAGACTGGCCCACTGAACCATCTCTGCTGGACAAGCACGTGGAGATACTTCACAGGATGCCTGAGGAGCTGAAGTTCCCCCTGCCCCAGCTAGTTGAGTCGTCCCAGACAGATACTAAGTGATTGAGCCTTTAAGTGGTTCCAGTCCAGGCTTCCAGCCTCCAGGATGATTCCGAGTGGAGTGGAGCAGGGCCGAGCTGTCTTCATGGAGCCCAATCCAGATGGAAAATTCCTGAAGAAAATAAATCTTTCTCTCTTTTTACTTTTTTTAACGTTTATTATTTTTGAGAGAAAGAGCGTGAGTTGGGGAGGGACAGAGAGAAAGGGGGATAGAAGATTTAAAGTGAGCCCTGCGCTGACAGCCAAGAACCCAGTGTGGGGCTCGAACTCACGAGCCCCGAGATCATGGCCTGAGCTAACGTCAGACGCTCAACTAACTGAACCACCCAGGCACCTCCTTTTCTTTCTTTTTAAAAAAACGCTAACTTTGGAGTGTTCTGTATAAAGCAATAGGTAAACAGAATGAGTCTAGATCAAATTTTACATGTGTGATTTCTATCCTTGACCGTAATTAAGAGTGGTATATGAAAAAAGTCAGTGGTATTGTAATGATTTTTCCATCAATGACAACTTAGCTCATGTAGTTCAAATTCACTTTTCACATGGCCAGTGATTTAGGTTTAATTTCAATGAAGGCCAATTCACTTTGTTCTGTGACTTAACTGTGTGGTTATCTCAGCTGTCTGGTCTTAATTTTGAGAGCATGAAGACACATTGTGGCCATTTGGAGATGGACACCAGGCTTCTCTGCTCAGCTGTTCACTAAGGGAGGTTGCGGTCATGGACTGGACAGGCTCCCAAACTAGAATTTCTGAACAAAAACATCGTGTTGGATCCATGAAGTTCAGGCTTAGGGTAGGTTAGGCATATGAGAAATGAGAATAAATAGCCTGGAGCAGATGGGAGTTGGGTGGGGTATTGAGGATGACTACCCCACAGCAGTAACTGATGTGGAAGGCACTGGTTGTATAGGACGTGTGGTGGACAAACAGATGCCAGGGTCCGCAGACACCCTCCTCTCGGACCTTGGAGTCGCACTGCCTGAGAGTTAGCCTGGTTCCATGGTGTTGAGCAAAGAGTTGGCCCTGGGGAATCAGGCTTTCCTCTCCCCGTGGCCCCTTTGCTTCATGACTCCTAATCCTATCTGAAGCCACTGCTTGAACATCACTGTCCCAGAAAGAGCCATCCTGGTGTTATGGTCTATGGTGAAAAAGCTTCGATTTTATGTCCAGCAGCAAAAGTTGCCAATTACATGGTATCACTGAGTCTTACTCCCCTCATCTCCAAAACAGGGCAGGTTATAATACGAGCCTACCTGGTAGTGAGTGGGACAAGCAGAACATCTATTAAAACACCATGAAAGCACTAAAATGCTGCACACACTGAAGGAGTTGTTCTTAAACCATTTGTATGAGCATGGAACCTTGCTTTACAAGTTTGCTTTGCTGCCCTAAAATAATTCTTCATTCCATTTGTGATTGTCTCAAGCCAGCATCTTGTCACAATCAACAGCTCATTGTTAAGCTCCCCAGTCCTCTGCCCCCTCCCCTGCTATTCAGTCTCCTTAACCTGCCCCTGGAGTTACCCACTAAGGCCCTGTGTGGTCTCCGAATTACAATACTCACAGGTTTCTTCATTCTTGTCTTCCTTCTTGTCATCTTCTGGTATCAGTGCCCACCAGCGATACTTTCCACTCTCTTTATATGAAATTCCCCCTGATTTTGACAACAGTACACTGGTCTTGTTCTCCCCAAACCCCACCTCCAATATGCTATTGTGTACTCCTGTATCATGTTGGTTGCCAATGAGCCTTCATCGTCCCTGTGATGCTCTCCTCTCTACATCCCCTTTTCCGTGACTGCTCTATCCGTGCCATTTTCCACCTCTCGGCACCAAATCTTGCGCCTCTCGTTCAGCATCCTGGTTGCATTTCAACTGCCTGTTGCAACGTTCTCCCTGGATCTACCATCAACATCTGTAATATGTCCAACATGGAGTGGATTTTCCTTGTCAGAAAGATTTTTCTTCCTTATTACCAGTGGATTATCCCCTGCTGGGCTTCCGGTCACCCAAGCTCACATCTTAGAGGGATCGTTGGGTTCCTCCAGCACTCACCCAGCACTCACCAAGTACTGTGAATTTTACAACTGCAACATTTCATGTTAGTTTTCTCCTAGCTCATGGTCTTATGTTTTCTGGATCATTGTTATCAAAGTTTAATGTTCTTATGAAACATCTGGGGATTTTATGAAAAGGCAGATTCGGACACAGAAAGTATGGAGTGGCACTCGATGTTCTCCACTTCTGATATGCTTCTGGGTGATGCTGAGGCTGCAGTCCCCCAGATTATACTTTAAGTAACAAGGTTCTAGATTATTCTAACAGTTTCAGAAGTGATCTCTCTTGAGACCGGGGTTCTCAAAGCATAGTCCCTGGACAAGCAACACCAACATCACTTGGGAACTTGTTAGAAATGAAAGTTCTCTGCCAGTCCCAGCCCTATGCAATCATAAACTCAATGTCTGAACAAATTGTTCAGGTGATGTGCTCCAGGTGATTCTGATGCATGGTTGGAGAACCACTAATCTATACCTTACCTGTACAACCACCACACCCCCCCCCCCCACCGAATTTTTGTAAAATGCTATGAAAAATCTTTAGTGTTCTATAAAATGGCTTTCAGGAGCCTCAAGTTTGTTCACAGCCTGCCTTGTCTCTCTCTCCCTGCTCTTCCCGTTCCTCATTTTAGAATTAATTTTGTTACATTCTGTTCCCTGTCCGTTCCCCATACTTTCCACATCTTCACTCGCATTTTTTCCAGAAACATCTCCAATATTGCTCATCAGAAGCCTATCCGTCCTTTAAGTTCCAGCCCAATACCATCTCCTCTGCATTGTGTTCTCAGATCACCCACCTGGGAGTGCATCTTTTTCCTTCCTTATGCTCAGCTGTAGTTAGGACATTGTGCATTGCACCAGAGCAGTGGTTCTGACTGGGGCTGATGTAGCCCCGCCCCAGGGGAGATTTGGAAATATCTGGAGGCTGTTATGATGGTCACAACTGCAGGTGGTGGTGCATCCAGTGAGTATCCAGTGGGTAAAGGCCAGAGACACTGTTAAGTATCCTATGCTGCATCTCCCCTATTTCTCCAAAGAATTATTCAGCCCCAAACATCAATGGTGCATTAGTGAAGACACTCTAGAGTATTATGTGTATGTTCTGTCATCTCTCATGATGGGTGTCAGCACCACCTGAGATGATGTCTCAGTTTTGCATGCACATTGTAGTACAGAGTACCAGGTGCTGATTCATCAAAGCTTTTGTCTTCATTTTATTGAGGAACCAAGTAATGAAATATTGTGAAAAATTTTTAAATGTGTGATGCTAATGTAGCCACTGTTGAAGTTCATGCCAAGAATTCCATTGTCTTAACTGAGGATCAAACCCTTGACTCAAAACCCCAGTATCACCATTATCTAGTGCGCTCAGAAATGTTGGTTGGTTGGCTTGCTTGCTTGCTTTTTTTTTTTTTTAACTACTTCATTCTTTGTGTTTGAGGAGACCATAGGTGCAGCCCGGTTGTTTACTATTGAACTGGTGAAGACATGGAGGTCACATGCCGGCCTTGCCAGTCCTGAACTGGGTACTCGTACCAGTTCTCTGGTTTGAAGAACACAGGCTCATGGCTTGGGAGTGTTGTCATTTGTAAGGAACTGGAGGTCTTTGTCTCTCAACTTTGTATGGCCAAGGATTGTCCCCCCACTCTCAGATCCTTCTTTTTATTTAACTCTGTGGGTTACAAAACATTTTGCCCAGAGAGGAGGTGATGTGTTTAAGTTCTTCCAACAAGCTCTCTCCAAGGAATGGAGGCCAGTGCACTTTCATGAAGACCCTGACCTGAGAGGTGACACTTTCTCTCTGGAGGGACAGAATCACCAGGCAAGAAGGAAATTGGTTCTCGAAGGCAGACAAAATAGTGTCTTCAGACAGCCAAACCTCACTTTCCAAGGGCACAGTTCTCAAGGATGGGGGGACAGTATCAGGCCCTACAGCAGAGCTGAAGTCAGAGAAATGAGCAAAGCAAATAAATTGAGATTGGTTTTGCTGCTGAATTTAAACACTGCTTATTTTTTTTAACAGCAGGTTTTCATAATGTGTGTCTTGCTTATATGAAATGGGTCATCAGTGGTTAACCTTCACCTAGTCTGCACCAAGTGTGATGTGATATCTGTGTCACCCTAATTCTTATGAACCTCTTAGGTATTTTCTCATCTAACTAACAACTGATCATTTGGATTAAAACGTAAATGTGTGCTATAAAACCTGAGTCAATATGAAAGATCTTATTTTAAAATATTAATATCATTGAAGGGGGTATAGTTTTAAGTGTCCCTTTAATCAGTCCTTGGTGATCAAAACTTTCAGGTGAAGAAAAACCAGGTCTCTTTCTCATACATAATGTCCAGATTTTACAAACTGTTAAATGTACTGGGCGTATGTATGGTCCACTACAAGGACTGAGAGGAAAAAAAATTCTAGTTTCCTTTCCTCCCTCCTTTGCTCTGAAAAACACCATTCCCATCTCAGTAAATAATCTGACATCTGGAGGTTCTTACAGACCCAAGAGGCAACTATCTGCGGGGACTTGGGTGGGGGTTAGTATCACACTTGGTCACTTCAGTACAATGAAAGCAAAAACAAACTAAAGTTTCTTGCCATTTGGGGCTTTTATCCAATATTATCCAATTTAATAATAAATTACCAGCTGATCAATGTTTGTTGCCAAGGGAGCCTGTGGGGACTTTAGGTTATTTCACAGTTTATGTAAAATCTCACCTATCTATTATCTACCTACTCATCTACCTATCTATTTAGTGTCCATCGTCTATCTATCTATCATCTATCTATTATCTACCAATCGTCACCACCTATCTACATCATCTTCTATTTATCTATCAATCATTTCTTACTGTCTCCTTATTTACTTCTGTGTGTGTGTGTGTATGTGTGTGTGTGTGTGTGTGTGAAAAGGAGAACACGATTGGTTTGAGTAACTACAACACTTCTAATTTTCTTTTTCCTACCTCTACCTCTGAAGCCAGAGGCTCCTGGCTGAATTGGTTCATTTCAGCCTGGCACCACATGCTGTCAAAGAATCACGGGCAGCAGAGGCATCTTTAGTCTTCCCAGGTCGCAAATGCAGGGAATTCTCGGACTCAAAGAGTATAAAGGAAAATATACAGTTCCCACTAGGAGGGCTTTTCAGCACATGCAGTCATTTCTCCATGCACAACTCAAGCCAGGAATGAGTCCTATCATTCACTTTTGGAAAAGTTAAACCAGCTACTAGGTTATGGATAAGTCATTTCTATGCCATAACCTCTGCCTCGATGAACTTCACTAGTTCACGGATGAGGAGGACACGTTGTGCTCAGTGCTAATTTTCTGTCTCTCCACGGGGGCTGGAGCATTCCTGTGAGGGAACCCACCAATGCCGAATCCAGTCCTAGAATAAACAGTGCAACAGGGTCCAACTTGCAGGTAATTTACAGGACAGTTCAAAAGCAAATTTGTGTCTCCTGCTCTATTTTGGAAATCAGCTTTTCATTTGCAAAAATACACCTGAGCAAAAAAAGTTTTTTGATTGTTGCTAAATTTGGAGAAGGAACCACTGATCTTGGACTTTGCGCTGAATTCAACTATGTAGAGTGAAGGGGAGCAAGTTTTAAAGGAAGATGGTCAGCCAATTTCTTTTGTTATTTAATTTTTATTTTTTCCAAGAACAGTTAACATTTACTAGGCACCTACTGGCCTCAGTCACTTGCATCTAAGAGCAAAGCTGATTTACCCACAGCCCGTGTTCTTGTAAATGGTTAGCCTTATTTCTTAGCTCTGTTAACCACTATTCTAACATTGGCTTCAAGTTCAATTTTAATAATCTAATCCATAATGGTCCACTGCTCCCTGCCACATGAACAGAAAGTTTGGGGGTAATAAGGCGAGCAGTTTACATTTCTTGATACTTCAAGTAATTGGCCCCAAAGTGAAATTATTGAGTTGGCCATGGTTTATTGTGTTCCCAGGGCATAAAACGTGGAAGGAAATGGACCTGTAGAAAGAGGCGGTGTCCAAGAATGTGTGAATGTGTGAAAATCCTATAACTTCACTTCAACTGGCCTAATATCCTGAGTCACTAGATGGTCAGAAGAATAGATGGAGTACGAGAAGAACAAAGTGATGTACATTTATACCGAAAACCAGAAACAAAGCTTGTACAAGATGAACAGCGAATGAAGTAGCTTCTATCAAAATAAAATCTCACACAGGTCATTTTTATACATACGTGGACATACACACACCCACACACGCACAGACACACAGGCAAGAATGTGTATTTTGTAAGATAGGGTCCTTGGAAATAGACATTCTTAGCAAATATGGATGACAGATCAATTGTAATTTATTTTCTTTTAACACTGTATCATCATAAAGAAAACTGGTATAAATGAAAAAATCTATTTCAAATATCTACATCTAAAATTTTAGGCAGTGAAAAAGCACTTTGTTGACAAGGAGTGTGGAATGATGTATGTTAATTGTCAGAAACTGCTGAATGCCTTGCTTACTTGCCACAAACAAATTCACATATCAGAACGAACAATACTGCTAAATATTCCTTTTTTTCCCATTTTTTTTTGTTAAAACATACTGGGAGAAAGAAAAGAAAAGAAAAACTGGAAATCCATACATCTTTCAAAAGTTTGAAATTGAAGCAATATTTAGAACCATAGATGAGGAAACACGGCATGGTGTAATATACACAATGCGCTTCTCTTCTTTAATCTGTAATGTACATCAAATACTTTACAACAATGCATTAACAAAAGGCAAGAAACATCTTGCTGTACAGAGGAACCCCAATGCAACTTGAAGCCTAGAATCACAACGGATGAAGAGAGTAAACAAAGCGTGAGAAGCCGTCCCTCTAAAGTGTGTGAACTACACTGTCCCTTGTGCTTAACTGCAACCTTCACGCCCCACCACCCCGACCGTCTCCTCTGCTGCCTTCAGCCACGTTCAATATAAAGCACTTTTTATACTCTACAGCTCAAACTAGAAAGGTGTTGCACGATGTCATATTTAGGATCGTTTTAGCTTCCTATTGACTTCCAAGTTAACTTTCGATTCATTTAGCTTTCTAAAATAGCTCTTAATATTTCCTTACTGGTTATCACAGCCTTCCTACGGAACAGGCTTGAACAAACTAAATTTGCAGGGGGGAAAAAAAAAAGCAATGTCTTGTGGTATGCATGCACATGCACTGTTCCCGGAGCGCCTCGTGCCGCCCGCTCCTCACACCCAGGAGTCGGGGGAGGCCGGGTAGTGGCTAGTTTCATAGTTCAGTTCACTGTAGGGACGGGCAGCTGAGTAGAAGTCGACATAGTTGCCGGTGGACTTGAGTCCCAGGTGCATGGTGTACTCACTGGCGGGAGGGCGATGGTGGACCTGGTCCTCGAAGAAGGACTCGTCGTAGTTTCTCGTGGAATTCTGAAACGGCTGGTAGGTCTCGTAGTCTTTCCTGCTGGGCTCCTGTGGGACTGGCTGTGCTGGAACCTGCACAGAAAAGAAGATCCACCTGGGCTGGTTCGCTTTCCCTTGATGCAACCCCCCCACGGCCAGGCACTCAAGCCTTCCATGTTAAGGGCTGGGCCGTGCCCCCCACCCTCCCGATCGACCACCATGGTGCTTCTCCAGACACTGCCAACTTCTGATCGCCCTTCCTTTTATAAGCCGGTGCCTGGGTCCATGCACTAGCATTCTACATAATCTTTTTAAAAGGTTATGATTGTAGTAAAACATACGTTAACATATAATTTGCCATCTTAACCACTTGTAAACGTATACTTCAGTGGCATTAAGTATATTCATGGCATTGTGCGGCCATCACCACTATCCATTTCCAGAGCGTTTTTTAAAAGTTTATTTATTTATTTTCAGAAAGAGAAAGGATGGAGGGGGGCAGAGAGAGGGGGAGAGACAGGATCCTAAGCAGGCACCACACTGTCATCAGGGCTTGAACTCACGAACTGTGAGCCAAAATCAAGAGTCGGACACATAACCGACTGAGCCAACCAGGTACCCCATTTCCGGAACTTTTTCATCACCTCAAACAGAAATTCTGGACCCATTGAGCATAACTCACCATTTTCCTCCTTGCCCCAGCCCACGGCAGCCCATTCTACTTTCTGTCTCTCTGAATTTCACTATTCTAGACACCTCATGTAAGTCGAATCATATTATATTTGTCCTTTTCTGTCTGGTTTCTTTCACCTAGCGTAATGTCCTCAAAGGCCATCCGTATTGTAGCATGGGACAGGATTTCCTTTTTAAGGCTGAATAATATGCTATTGTATGCGTATTTTTTTTGTTTATCCATTCATCTGTTGATGGCCACTTGGGTTGTTTGCTCCTTTTGGCTATTGTGAGTAATGCTATAATGAATGTGGGCACACCAGTACCTGTTTGAGTCCCTGCTTTCAATGTTCGGGGTATGGACCTAGAAGTGGCATTGCTGGATCTTTTGATAATTTGAGGTGTAACTCTTCAAGGAATTGCCAAACTGCCACAACAGCTGAACATTTTAGTAGATAACCTTTTAAATTAAAGACGCACAGACTAGACGCTATAGAACACAACTAGTTGATCTTCCTCTCTTCTGCATTTTTTTTCCATTACACCTAGGTTGTTGCAATCCCAGAGAAAGAGACGGTGAAGATGTATGAGGTCTAATGGTCACTTGGGGATGTTTCCACCCACGCAGTGGGCTGTGATCAATACCTCTCTGGAGGACGGAGGCTTCCCACTGGTAGGGTCATTCCATCATACCTGCTTAAGTGATCAGAAGGTTGCACAGACAAGCATGTACTGAAAACAGGAAATCCACTCCAAATATAACATACTCAGGAGGATGAAAATATTCCCCAACTTGGTTTCCGTAAGAATTTGTTGAACTCGAGAATGATGTGGGGTTATGAAGCTTTTAGTTGAGGAGGAGGGGTTTCAGTACTGTCTCTATCCCTTCAGCCCACCTCCGTGCTCTTTGCCCTCTTGTCCTTTGCAAGTTACTGTCTGATGTAGGAGGCTTTGAAAATTTAGAGGGGTCACATGAGCCTCTGAGATATGTAAAGTCAAGAACTAGTTCCACCTGTTTAGTTTTAAGGACAGTAAGACCAAGACTGTTCATGGGCTGGTAATTAACACCTGTATGTGGAGGTCTGGCTCTCCTCTTCCCTTCTGGCTGCCTCTGGGGTCCCTTTTCTAGCACTATGCACCCGAAATGAGCGGAACCTCCCCGCAGCTAGGGCACACAGTCACTTGTGAAGCTCTGCTCATGTGCAGTCACTGGGAAGAAGGTCTGGTGTGAATGATAGAACACTTCTAAAGAAACACAGTATGATCACCTCCAAGCAGATTCAGTAATTCCCTATTAATTTAACTAAAGCTCAGCATGGAAACATCCTATAGAAATTGGTCCTAGTTCATAATGACTTGTAATTAGCACGTTGTGTGTAAACGAATGCTTCTAATGACCTGCACATAATTCTTCTCTCAGGTAAGTGAACCTCCCTCTTTTACATGTAATTGATTTACACTAGTAATTGACCTGTTCTTCATCATAGCTGCCATCCACTATGTCCCACACTTCTCGTTAGTGGCGCTGATGAGTGAGGTTTTGGGCTACCTGTGAAACATGTTAGCCTAAGAGCCTGGCCATGAGAGGGATGTTTGGAATTAATCATCTGTAATTAAACAAGGCCAGGTCTACCAAATTACGTGGCTAGGCTGAGGCGCTCTTTGCTATCCTTTGAAGAGCTGTGTGCTATGCTGAACTTCTGTGCTCCAGCACTGTGCTGCTACTAAGTATCGAGCATACGAAGGGTAGGAGCTGGAAGATCTAGAAAAATCACACGGGGAGGGGGCTAGAGTTTACTGTGCTTTTATGTCAGTGGGCGCTATACCCAACATTTAACAAATTCCTCTTTGTTTAACCTTTAATAACAGAAACGTGTATATATATGTATGTATATGTCTCTATCTATCTCATCATGTATCTCTCCTTCCCTCTTGGGATCAATCCATCCATCCATCCAATTCCCACTATATAGATGAAGATACTGAAGCTCAGAGAAATTAAGAAACTCCTCCAAGATGTCATGGCTAGTGGTGGTGTGAGGTTGGAATGTGAATCCATGTCTGGCTGAGTCAGAAGTCCACATTCTCTCCACCACACAAACACAGTTTCGGTTGAGCCAAACTGGTCAAGCTTGAGGGCCAGCCTCACTGTGTTGACCCAAGGCTCTATAATAAGAAGGGAGGCTAGTGGACAAAAGTAACCTTGGAAGAGGTCTCACTTCTTTGTGTCAGTCTTATCGGCCAGAGATGGGGAGATCTGCAGGGGAAATCACTCACAGGCTTATGGCTCTCCACAGTGGCTGCTTCTTTCAGGCTTTTGCACAACCTGTTTCAAACTTCTTACTGTTGCCATGTTCTCTCTGGTTGGTGGACGTTTTTAGGTCGGGCACGTTTATCTTAGTCTCTTACCTTGAGGACTTGCCCTCTTTAATTCATCTGTATTGGTCATAAAGTCTCTTGTCAACCCCTCTTAAGAGTTAGTTCTGTGGTTCTGAGAGTGTGTGTAAATGAACTATCCAGGATGGGTGACAGGTGGCCCTGCTGTATTTGGAGGGATTAAATTTGCTCATTGGCCTGGTCGTGCAGATGTTGACTGTGGATGCACATTCACAGTGGAGGAATGTTGGCTCTATTTTATAACTTACTCTAAGGGATAATCTGACAGAGCTCAAAATTGGACGTATTTTGAGCTCCCAAATATAAACCTTCCCCATAGAGGAACTAAAAATAAATGCATTTTTTTTACATTGTACTGTTTGCATAAAGCAGACTTCTATGAAGGAAGCAGAATGATGTTCATATACAATAGTGGCATATTCTGAACTTGAGTGTCTGTTGCGGCTCAGTGAGACCGTGGCACGACCAAGGAGCCTGAGGCTGTCTGCTTTTGCCTTAAGGCAGCGTCCTTTCTGGGAAGGGGAGATGCAACCAGCTGGCTCACATGGGGAGACTGGGCTCTGTCCTGTGGCTCCTGCTCCCATAAAGACACCTTTGTTGAACCTTTTCCTCAATAGGAGAATGTTGGGTTTAAATTATGAAGGATAGTGCCAGTTCTCTACCCCCCAGTTCTGTTAGCACAGTGAGGAAAACTTGGTTGATTCCTCACCGAGTTTGCCTACAACCTGTATTTCTTTCTAACACAAGGGAAATAGCTGCCCATTACAGATCTTCAAACTTGACCACATGGCGAAAGCTGAAGACTCAGGGTGATAATATACAATGAAAGAGGTCATGTGGTAAGGATTCATGGTTCTCAAAGTCTGGTTCAACTGCATCAACATCACTTGGAAGCTTGTTAGAGATGCAGATTACCCACCAAGTCAGAAACTCTGGGGTTGTGGGGGCCACTGATGTGTGTTCAGTAAGTTGTTCAGGGGATTCTGGCTCATGCTCAAATTTGAGAACCACTGGTAGAGAGGAGACCAGATGGGACAAGAAGGCAGATGAACCAGGTTGGAGTCTTTTCCTTTTCTGAGCTGGGTGACCAAAAGCAAACCCTTATTCTCCTTGAATCTCTGAGGACAATTTCACCTGCTCTTCTCACCTGGCAGTGAAACCGAGGACACCAACCAGGACCTCAAGATGCTGTTTTGATGTCAACGGTAATCATTTTAATGGTGGTCATCAAAACACCAAACCCCTTTGTCTCTAGTTTAGGAACAAAAAATTCTGTTGCTAGCTAGATATATGCAGTTGAATGTGATATTTTTCTTTATCAGTATGTGATAGACTAGTAGAAGCTCAATAACAATTTGGGGGAGTTTAAGTAGTTAATTCTTAAAATGATGTCTGCAACCAGTTGATTGGAGATATAAAAACCAAGGACCACAGATGTTATTTCAGACTAATGGCTATTTCTTCTAGGAGTCGTAAGGCTTGGAACTCAGTGAAAATAAGACTGGAATTCCAGGTGGTCTCATGGAGAGAGCCACAGCTGAGCAGCTGCCTGGCTCCCTTTCCACTGAGTCATGGAAAGCCTGGCTTATGGCCATTGCCCTGGACCCTGCCTCGCCTGCCCATGCATTTGGAGCTGGGGCCACATTCCCAGCTCTCATTGTCATTGACTCCTATTGGAGACCTACCTCAAACCAGTTTCCCTCAGTGAATTGCTTCTTCTTGGAGATGAGTCACTGTCCAGCCTCTGTGAAGTTCATGAGGCCCGGCGGGCGACTGAGACACCCAGGAGACTAGAGCGCTCAGCAGAGGGCAAGCGTCAGCACTGAAATGGAACGGACTCTGGCATATTCCTCCTGGTTAAATTGTTCAAGCTGGTCTTTTATTAGCTGTGAAGTTGTGAGGTCACTCTTAACCCAGGAAAATTCCAAAAATGAAAGCATTCCACCCATCTGGAATGACTAGCCATGTCCACGTGGCCAGAAAATCCAAATTATGGAGGCTCGGTACAAGGTTGTCTCTAGAACTACCCAACTGGAAGAGAACCAAGTCCCCTCTTCTTTTGAATGGGTAGGATGGTCATACCTCAAAACAGAGCCCAAGTTTATTCCAGTAACACTGGAGTTTCCTGGAGTGTCATAATGATTTACCTTGGAAATTTTGGGGGGAAAAACAATTCTTTTTGGTGGACATTTTTAATGGCTGCTTGATCTTAGAATGGGGTTAAGAGTCTCATCATCTACTTCCCTTTGCTGGACCTTCTCAGGGACTAATGATGGCACTGAGCTGATGACACCAGGTGATACTGTGGGACTCAGCTCAACCAGTGGCCTGTCTACAGCGTCTCCCCTGTGTTGCCAAATGGTGCAGAGCTCGCACTCCATCCCGGCTGGGTTTCCCAGCATTCGCCGGGGGCACCATGGCCTTGACAATTCGCGCTGAGGCTGAGTATGTTCTGGGGCATGCTGGGAAAAAGGTTACATTATGTCACGCCCTCCCTCCAGGCAGTGATGCCACCCTAGCACATTAATTCCAATTAGCTTCATTGTTCAGAATAGGCTCTGGAGAAAAGAATTGCCCATAGAGCCACTGTGGACTTTCCTGTATATCTAGGTTGCAAGCAGTGCTAGGAAACTACTGCAGCCACATTGTAAGATGCCAAGGACCTCTGGGCCACACCAGGACATTTCTTCGCTGCCAGCGCTAGTGGAATCCCATGGAAAGAAATACTGGTGTAGAATACGTTCCATTCTTGTGATGAGCTTCTCCTAACCTGAGGAAACTGAAGACAATTCCTATACTCTTGGATGCAAAGTCAGGGTCCTGTCACATCCTGACAAGTATCGTTAAGAGCTACAGCCAATTCTCTCACTGTACCTGATATTTGCGAAAATATAAAAGTTGTTTTCCGTGACTGAAGTTGGCATTTCCAATACATTTTGCTTCCATTTTCCTTTGTGTTCCTGCAGGCACGTTGACACGCGGACGGCTGGTGGCCACCCCCGGTGCTCTCTTGTCTAGTGCTCATGCACCTATTTATTTATTCATTGACCTCTTTGCTTTTAGCAAAGACCGGAGCTGAGGGAGGCCAAGTAGATGTTACCAACGTGTCAGGCGGGCCGTGGGGCCTGGGCATTCACCGGGAGTTTGTGAACCACACCAGCTGTCTTCCAGAATGGCTCCGCATGGACTGGAACATTGAGGGCAAAGGGATAACTCCTCTACCCACGACCATTTCTCCTGCTGATGGGTGATTAGAGGAAAAGGTAATTTAAGGTCAAGGAGATACTTTTCGTGTCCTCCTCCTTCTTTTGGAAACGGCCCTGCACAAGATATTCTATCTGCTAGAAGGCAGTCCCTTTCCTTTTCAAAGATGCTGCCCCACAGGGTGTTGAGAAATGCTTAAACACAGCACATCTAACTTCCATGTCATCTGGTTATTGCGATCAAACAAACAGCTTTCAGATTTATCTTTCAGCCCAACTTCCCTGACCTGTGGCAGGAATCCCGAGCGTCAGCAGAAGCCAGCTCTGGCAGTGGTTATCGGTGGCCAACAGCAATGAGGAACAGCCGTCTTTCTGTCATGACCACTCCAGGGGCCAAATGTATGAAGCTGTCAGTCAATGGAGGAGCAAAGGCTGTGCCTTTTGCTTTGATAGCTCCCACAGAAGCACAGGGAACACGAGCCTTCAGTGAATATTTGCCAAATAAGACAAACACTCACAAACTTAAGAGCACTTCTGGACGGAGCTATGGCTAGCATTCCTCAAACTTGGACACGCACACGCATCACCTAAACGCCTCGAAAAAAGGCAGCTCTGATGCATTTGTTGCACTGGATGGATTAGGGGCAGGGGTTAGACAAGAATCTCTTCTGCCTTTCTGACAAGCTCCCGGGCCGTGCTGAGGCTGCTGGTTCCCCAACTAGACTGAACGGCGAGGCATTCCTCGACGCAGTTATTTCATTGTCCATTACTGCACTTGTTGTCTTTATTTTATTGGAAACCATCATGTATAATGAGCTGTATGTGAGAACTGGCTGGGTTACAGGAGCCACCTAATCCCTGTCTAGTAATTACACACTGTGTCCACTTGCGTATTTGAGCCTTTCGGTTGTGGGTCATAGCCGAGAGCTTGCTTTCTACCCCGAGTAGGTGGCTGTAGTGAAATCAAAGTTTGTTTTCAAATTTGAGGCTGTTCTGGTGACCGTGGTCACCCCACGTATGGTATGTGAAATGTGAGTGGAGGAAAGGCGATTTTCTTTTTTCGGTCCTTTATGTATGTTACGCAGAAGCTAATTTATTATTTTACAATTCCAGGCTCTTTCACATAAGTCGAAGGGGACAATGAATACAAATGCGGGCATCTCCTTTACCTGGTTATGTTTGATGTCTTCGGTGGGCGCACCATATGAATTCCTATACAAAGTTGAAATTCCAGTGTTTTGAGCTGAAAGCGAGAAGGAAACAAAAAGTATTAGCAAAGAGAGCAAGATTTCAAGTGAGGAATGACGGTTATCAAGGTGAGTTCTTGCCCTGACAAAGCTTGGTTTCTCTGGGACCATCCCAAGGTCCATTGCCAAGGGGAAGAATTCATCGGCCCTGGACACTTCATTTTACATGCAGATATTAAGAAAGATGAACAGCGATTCTATACCATCCCCACAGCAGGTGGGTTTCTTGCAATAACATTCAGACTGTCCACAGGGTCAGGGCAGGGGCAGCAAACAACGGCTATCTTGCCAGGGTGACTGCCTTCTCTGGTGAGAACTGGCGGATGATAAAGGTTTGTCTCCTACATCGAAGCATGCAGGAATCTGCATGAACAGCTTAGGTTTGAGCTGGAGAACGCCAGGAATGCAGTTTCTAATTTGGGCTCACGGAGTGCTTCATCACCATGTAGACAGTTCGTTTCTCAAAGGCCCCGAGGATGGGCAGGAAGCATCATCTGCCTCTGCCCTGTGCTTCTGGAAGGCTGCAGCTTTGGGACCCAATAGACACAGGGCCAGGAGCCCCTCCCCCTGTCTTGTGAGCGGCCTGTGGTCTAGCCGAAAGGAAGGAAGGTCTCCTCTGGTGGCCAGCAGCTTCCAAAGACACGGGCAGGGTTTGCCCACCCGCTCACTTAGAACCCTCCTAGAACCCTCGGGGCTCATGCCTCAGGCCCAGAGGAAGGCCCCAGGGCACCACTCCCCTCATAGCCCTTAAAAGGTCATGATTTAAGAGAGCTCTGGAAAAAATTATCAAGCGTCACTGGGGTATGAAATACTCTAGAAATAAAGATGTGCTCGCTTCGGCAGCACCTATACTAAAATACTCTAGAAATAAAGAAAAGCGTTTCTTTAGTTTCCTGTGTCCGTGGAATAATAAAATAGGACATGACACACCATAGCTGTTCTCACAGGCACAGTTAACTCGAGACACAAGGCCAGTCATACCTATCACCCCACCCATGACTCTTCCTAAAAGCACAAAATAGCTGTGCAGTAAAAGTCCTCTCAGGAAATTCAGCTTAGGAAGTGAGAGCTGAGAGCCCGTTCTAGATTTTGAAGACCACCCTGGCATATTCTCTGGCTGGGTGTATGACGCTCCTCTCTCTGTACTGTTGCCTAGACCCTTGCTGTCGAATCTTCCTTGACAACCAGCTTCCGCCCTCCCCAACGCTGCTCCTCCATCCTTCCTGTTCCCCAAAGCAGTGCCACCTTGCTTGGCACACTGGATCACGTCACTGCAAGGCTTTGCCAAGGTGATTGTGGCAAAAGCTGCACGATCGGGGCCCTGTCCGATTTTCCACAGTGTCTCCCTCCATTCTTCTCTCGTCAAGGTAGCCCAAGCTATGCTGGCCCTCTTTCCTTGGTCGAGCACGCAGAGTTTGTTTGCTCAGCTTCCAGCATGTTGTGCTGGCTGATCCCTCTCCCTGGAACTCACTCCCCACCCATTCCCCCCCACCCCGCCCTTTGGACTGCCTCCCCTTGGTGGTGGTGGTGGTGGGAGTTTAGTTTAGTCTCCCATCTCAACCCTGTGAAACAACTCTGCCCCCCCCCCCCCCCCCGGCACCCTGTGGCTTCTGAACCTGTTAATTTTCTCCATCACACTCAACACCATGTGGTCCTAGCTTGTGGGTGAGCTTGCTCTGGTGTCTTCCTTGTGTATCACCTCCCTTCACTGCTCCATGAGGCCAGAAATCAGTATCCCCACGTCTGGGACAGTGCTTGAACTCAGTGGATGCTCCTGGAGCGAGCATTATTTGCGGAGTGAACGAATGAATGAGCAACCCTGAGAAAAGAGGCCCTCAGAGCTATGGTTTGCCGATGGAAAATGTCACATCAAGGTGAAATTTTGTTTTTCTGGGACTCAGAACAAAATGCATTTTTTAATTGGGGGGGGGATCATGCACTCGTACTTGACTTGCTCCCCCTTCCTGTCATGGTTGTGGCTTCTGGGCTAAAGATGTTCCTACTGGAAGTTCTTTCCTCCTGCTCTTTGGTCCACTTCACCTGTTTATAGGAGGCTGTGTAGCTGAGATTGAACTTGTAGCTTCTGCAGACACATGAAGCAGATGTCTTCATGGATGCTCTGCCCTTGTATGTCTGACCCAAGAGCACACTCATGAGGAAATGCCTTTCTTCTTCTGTATGGGCCCCGATTTCCAACTGAATCAACATATTGAAGTTAGAATGGCTTTAAAAGGGCGTAAGAGAGACACTGACAAAAACGGGCTGGACCGTTTGATGTAAAGGCATTTGGGAAGCTCAGATGGGAGGGCAAAATCCCCTGGGTGAATTTTCAAGTCAGGCAATGCAGCTGCCGGGATCACACAGCCCTCCTCTAATGCATGCTTCTGAACACGTAACGTTCCTAGGGAATCATGACCTCAAGAAATAGCTATAACCGTTCTGCATGCCTGAATGAAGAGCTGACATTGGCTTTCTGCAGGCTCCTTGGCGGCAAAAGAACACTAAGGGAGGAGACATTTCAAAAGACTCCATCTCAGCTCGATAATGAATCCAGAAGAGGGGGGTGGGGGGAGGCTGGCACAAAAACCTCGGAGGATCTTCATTTCTAAGGGCTCAGCAGAGGAGATTTTGAGCCCAGGCAAGGGCCTGCTTCACTTTAAGCTGTCCCATGCTGCATTTTGAGCGTGAAACTTCCCATGGTTTTCCCAAGGTGGAGGGAGTGTTCTCTTTGGGGGAAATGGTAGGACATGCTCTGATGTCTTAGAAACAAGGGAGATGGCAGTTTTTCAGATATTTTTCAAGGTACTATACTGTAAGTGTCCCCTGGATATTTGTGAATGAGAAAAGGTATTGCTCTTGATGTGGCGGTCACAAGAGATGTGACCTGCAGGTGAACACTGAAATGATGGGCACAAGCAAAAGTGCTGTAGAGCAGGGGCTGGCCATTCGTCCTCTCCATTCCTATATGAAACCTTGGCTCCCACCTGGCTTGGCTGGGGACTCACTCATGCCACTGTGGAAGGTGGTAAGTAAACGCCTCCTCCTTCCACCACCTCCTCCGTCACCACCTCCTCCGTCACCACCTTCACCATCACCTCTTCCACCTCCTCCATCACCATCACCATCTCTGCCATCGCCATCTCCTGTGTCGTCACCGTCACTGCCTCTGTCATCACCCCCTCCATCTCCAACATCACCGCCTCCACCATCACCTCCTCTACCCTCACCATCTCCTTTGTCACTACCGTCACTGCCTCTATCATCACCCCCTCCAACATCACCATCATTGCACCCTCCATCACCGCCGTTTCCATCCTTCCATCATCACCTCCTCCATCACCACCTCTTCCACCTCCACCATCACCTCCTCCACCTCTACCTGCTGATTACCATCTCCTGTGTTACCACCATCACCGCCTCTATCATCAACACCTCCATCCCACCATCACCACCGTCATTGCCTCCTCCATCACCACCTCTTCCATCACCACCTCCACCGTCACCATCACTGCCTCCACCATCACCACCATATTTCCACTACCATCAACTTCACCTCTACCTCCTCTACCACCGTCATCACCTCCACCCCCATCATCACCTCCACTAGCAACTCCACCACCACTACCATCACTGTAGATAACAGCAACTAACTTTTACACAGAACTCGGCTTAAAGGCAACATCCTGTATAAATGTATTGTTCAATAAAGACCTCTGCTCTTCTAGGCGTGCTAGATGACCGATAGCGTATTTTTGAATTGTTTAAAGTACATTAGAGCAAAGACGGTTAAGCCTCTTAAACGGGTTTGAAAAATTACATATACCTCAATACTGGAATTACCAAGCTCCCTGCCATTTTCTAGGAAGATTAAACATCTGGAAACATGTTAGATTTTATTGTTTATTTTACTATGTGTGCAGGGCATGATTATGTACCATTGGAAATATTTCAACATAAAAACACCCACATTTAAAAGCCTTGTGAGGGGTGCCTGAGTGGCTCAGTTGGTTGAGTGTCTGACTCTTGATTTCGGCTCAGGTCATGATCTCACAGGTCGTGAGGTGGAGCCCTACATCGGGCTCTGAACTGACAGCACGGAGTCTGCTTGGGATTCTTGCTCTCTCCCTCTCCCTCTGCTCTTTCCCTGCTCATAAGCTCTCTCTTTCTCTCTCAAAATAAATACATGAACATTAAAAAAAAAGCCTTTTGAATAATTCTACTGGGCAAGAAAGAAATATTAAATAACAATACAGTTTCACAATTATTCTTGTAATTATAATCTCAATGGGTCATCTCAGACAGCCAGTGATGTGGCCACCTAGGGCAATAAGAACCACAAAACGAATGGGGCAGGTGGATTTGGTGTCACTACTCTGGAGTAATTGGTACAAATAAGACTCTCTGCTGAATGTGTTGGCTCTAGGGACTCGGCATTCAGATTCATAGCTTTCTTTGTTCATGCTCGTCTACAACTGGGCCAACATTTAAGGGGGGAAAGCAGCACGTAAGAATAAGAAGGTATATCCTGCATAACGAGTTCAGGCATTAGGCTGAGACGTTCCCTGGTAGGGACTGTACGTGGAGGCAGAGTGCTGACCTGGGAGTTTGCATCGGGAGCATCTGTTTACTGTGCTTGTCTTTTTTGCAGTCATGCACGGTTACCATGGAAAACACTGCCTCTGGGGTAAGTGCACTTACCATTAGAAAGATTTATCTTAGATGGCCTGGGTCCGGAAGACACCTTAATAAATCATCCAATTTGTCTCTTCTGCTTCCCTGCAGGTCTACACCTAAATAATATCTGAGAAACTCACACTTTGGAGATCCTCTTGATAAGAAGTTCTCAATGTCTGTTTAGGATTCTTCCCTTTATACCCCGGTTTTGTGAATGGCCTCATCCGGCCATGTTCCTCACAGCCTATTTTCAAGAGGGATCCGTCTCTATGTCACGTGGCAAAAAAAGGGTGTGGAATCCCTGTTAGAGGTCCCGATGGCTCTGGAAGCTCTGCTTTCCAGGCACAACCTCCTCTACGGCAGAACCTCCAGGTCCTGTCTCTTGGAGGAGGGGAAAACCAGCACAGGGAGAAGTGTGTGGAGAGCCTGGAGGGGATGAGGAATGGGAACAGTAACACTGCCCCAAGGAGAGTTGCTCAGAGCAGAAGGGGAGTTAAGGTCAAGGCTGGTCATGAGAAAGGCCAAGCAGCACATGCTGGATGGGTGGTGCTGGGCACCAATTTTTGCCTTGATGGGGTCCCAGCTGATGAGAAAGGAAAGGCAATGGGTATGATTGGGGTAGTGAGGGATAAAGAGCAGAAAAGATCAATGCCTCCGTATAGAAAGTGTGATTATTGGTTTTAATGAATCTTCTTAGGAGTTTGTCACGATAAGAGATTGGTTTCATGTCAAGAAGAGAAAATGTCTCCACAGGAGTTCTGAGGGTTTCATTGAAATCTCTTTCTTTACCGCCCCCCCTCCTTCCCCCTCTTTTCTTATCCACTTTCCCTTCCTTCTGTTGAGAATAGCAAAGCTTGGCCATAGTGCACCCACCATCTTGGGTCCTCTCCACCTGGATTATGTCAGTCAAGAAGAAAATCTATGGTGACTCCTCTCTCTCATTTGAGGGAATGTTACGAGATGAGCAGATGAGAAGGAAAGGGGTAGGTAAAGAATGAGAATACAATGTGCATAGAGAACATTTTCTCTTAGTTATTTTCAGGTATGTTATTTTCAGGTATAAGAGGCTCAGCTATATTCCTCTGGCTTAATTTCATCCCCACTTCCTGAGAATCCTTGCTGTCAAGCTCTCAAGTGACCCTCTAGCTGCTAAGTCCTGCTGAGCTGTCAAGCATGGTTTGAAGTCTCCCGGCCTGGCCCTGTCCCGGATCAAGCCACCGGCTCTGAGGAGAATACGCAAGAAGCTGAGCTCACCTGTCATGGTGTCTTTCCTGGAAGTGTGTTCTCCTTTAGTCCCGTGGTAAGTGGCATTGCTCCCAGTGGATTCATAGTCTGTTTTCCTTTCCTTGAGGCTGATCATTTCCCGAGGTGAAGCTGGGGCACTTGCTACACAAAGAAATCAAAAGGAAGACTTTGTGTGTCTCATTCTGCAGCACGGATAGCTTTTCACACCAACAGCTAAGGTCCTGAAGACACGTGACTCAACCTGAAGCAATATGTGTGCGTGGACCTGCTGATTTGTGTTCTTTTGGCTCTTGTCTTACCCCTTCCCCTTGTCCTTGTCATTCGTTGCTTTATAGTTATGGGAGCATGCAGCTTGGGGGCAGGAAATTAAAGGCGATCTCCTGAGGCCATCTTTCTTAAAAGACATCCTGTCTTTCTTAAAAGACATCTTGATGGGGACATGTCCTAAGGTGCACAGGACAGTTTTCAGAATGAGATCAGGCTTGTTTTCTCTGTCTCCTCTCTTCTCTTTTCCTTCCCTACCCCTCCCTCCCTCTCTCCTTCCCTTCCCCTCTTCCTTCTTTTCTTCCTTTCTTCCTTTTTAAACATCAGGTGTTTCAGAGGCGCTGGTACTGATGTTGAAGAATCTCTGATTAAAATAAATGCGGTTTTACTTAAATGCCGCGTGACTCAGAGACTGCCCTAAAGGAAGCCAGAGGAAGCAGCTAGGATGTTCTGTGGGGCTGGCGTGACCCAACTTGCACAGATCAGCCTGTGGAGGGGGCTGGGGCAGGGGTGCGCAAAGACATCCTTGATGAATGCCCCGAGCAATCTCCTACCTACGCCTTGCACCCGGACCCAAGGAGTGAGCCCTGTCATCTCTTTGGGTCTCCATATCTAAAACAATGGGTCGTAATTAAAGGATCCCTCTGGGAAGCCCTCGAGTTTTTAAAGTGCTCTCAGAATAGAGGAGAGACTAACCTTGGAGGTAGGGAAGCAAACAGAAAGAGGTCTAGATTTCTTAGAAGATAGAATGGATCGGTCGGCAGCAGGTGAACAGCCCTACCGGTGCTGAGATGGGTCGGAAGGAGTGCAGGTCTGAGTGTGTGGGTGGCAGTGAGGCAGCCGCTGTCTGTGCTCCTCAGTGACACCACTTGGCGTCTAGAGCCTAGACAATTGCCCCTATCTCAGTAGAGCCCGGGTGTGGTACTCTTCTGTCCCAGATCTGTCCCCAGCCTCCATGCCCGAGGACAGTGCTTCTTAAACTTGTTTCACCTTAAGACTCATCTAGAATCCAGGGATTCCAGGACCCCACCCCAGACCTTCTGAATATGAATTTTCAGGGGGTGGGTCTAGGAGTCTATACTTAACAAGCATACCTGGTAATTATTAAGGCTAGGGGAGCTCTGGGGAACTCTTGATTTTTTTGGATAAAGCCCTCTTTGCCAGTAGTATCCAAGCCCCTTCCAGTCAATCCTCAGTATATCTTTCAGCTTATCATTCACACCCTCCGCAGGATCCCTCAGCTCCAGCCCACCGGGCCTGCCTGTTCCCTCAATGTCCTTTTCTTTTCCGTGTCTGAGCCGCTTGGTGCATTTCATCAAGCTTAGTATCTCCTATGGGCAAATCCCTACGCTAGACACTGGGAACAGAAACATGAATCATGTCACCTTCTGAACTCGAGGAGGTCAGGAAACAGACATGCAAATAAACCGGTATCAGAGGCAGAGTGCTTAGCAGACACCACAGCCAAAGGCTGAGGAGAGAAACAGACGGGGCCTTTGCCCCCATCCTTTCCCGAGAGGCGCCCTGCCTGCTTCTCAAACCTATCCAAACAAAATCGAGGCTCTCTGCTCAGCTCTCAAAACCCTGAGAGGTTCTCAATCCTGGCCTCCCATTAGAACTAAATCCTTGGAATACTTTCAAAAATACTGGTACTTGAGGGGCGCCTGGGTGGCTGGCTCGGTTGGTTACACATCTGACTTCTTGATTTCGGCTCAGGTCATGATCTCAGGGTTCGTGAGACCGAGCCCTACACTGGGCTCTGTGCTGATGGTGTGGAGCCTGCTTGGGATTCTCTCTCTCCCTCTGGCTCTGCCTCTTCCCCGCTCATGTTCTCTCTCTCTCTCTCTCTCTCTCTCTCTCTCTCTCTCTCTGTCTCAAAATAAATAAACTATAAAAATATAGTGATACTTGAACCCCACCCAGAACCTGTTGGATCGGAATCTCTGGATCTCTGGGTGTTAAGTCTATTGGGGAGACAGGGAAGAAAATGATGTTTGCTCTACATAACGTGGCTGGGCTGTGTGTATCCAGTTCCTGGGTGTTCTCAGAACATCGGCCACTGTGTCTCCCTCACCTCCTCCACCTCTGCCCCTCTCTTATCTTCAGTTCTCTGTTGTCCTCTCCTGGGAAAGTCCTTTCCCTGCCCTTACTCCTTCGTTTCTAGGTCTTCCTGCATAAAGGCTAGCCTTTTATGAGTCACTGCCGGGAAACCACGAAGGGACAATATTTTGGAGCCTCTTGACCAAAGTTCTCAATATTAGCATCTAATAGTGTGCAGATGGTGGGTTTATTAAGCTACGTCAAGTGTGTAATTATCTCAAGACCTCACACACTAGTCTGAGTCGCTAGGAAACTAAGATCGTACTCCTGGAAAAATCCAATCATGCCAACAAGTGTTTGCTAGATGTCTTCAATGTGCCTCATGAGGAAATACCGGGTGGCAGCCTAGCTGAATGGCTGGGATAGCGTCTTGATAAGCCACCACTTCTCCTTCCAGGCATCTTCCAATCCATTATGCCATTTCGCATCTTCCTAACAATGAGGGGCTCTTCACAGTTAGGGCTTTAGAAAGAACCCATCCTCGTGCTTCTCAGACTCACTGGTCTTTATCTTTCTAAGACTTATGGAGGTAAGGGGTACCTGGGTGGCTCAGTCGGTTGAGCATCTGACTTAGGCTCAGGTCATGATCTCAGGCCTCATGGGTTCGAGCTCCGTGTCGGGCTTTCTGCTGTCAGCGCAGAGCCCACTTTGGATCCTCTGTCCCCCTCTCTTTCTATCCGTTCCCCCCCCTCAAAAAATAAACAAAACATAAAAACAAGGACGTATGGAGGTAAGACATGTAAAAGGCCACCCCTGTGCTTCTGAGGCAGGTGGAAGTTTCTCCAGTTACACGGAGGTTTCTGATTCTCATCTAGTGGGGGACTAAACGTTAGCAGCAGTAACATCACACTAAAAATAGAAGCTTTCATGGGGCTGGGAGAGAGTGATTTATTTCAGTCAAATATGCCCCATTCATGTCTGATTTTCTCATCATTTTGACAGTAAAGTGCGATGTAAAGTTTTATGGCAAGTGATCTCAAGGGCAGGGGAGTGCCCTTCTACCATGCCCTCCGAGATGCAGGTCTCGTAGCTCCTCACCAGGGCCAGGGCAGCAAAGAGCAAGGAGACACTCTTAAATAAAAGCCTATATAGCTGTGTGTGTTTGTGTGTGTGTGTGTTTGTGTGTGTGTGTGTGTGTGTGTGTGTGTGCGCGCGCGTGCACACATATAGATAGGATTATTTATCCATGCTTCCTTCTTACAACAAAACCCAAAACGCAGAAATAAAAAATTCAAACTTACACTGTGAATAAAAACAATAAAGACTATGTCTCTTATATAGTAAATGATGTGCTCATATTTTGCCTTTAATTTTTTCCTTAATCTTGGGCAGTATATAATGTGATTGTAAAAGGGTATAAAGTGTCTTTATAAGTAAATAAGAACAGTTAGTTCAAAATGTAAGCAATAGAAATGTGACAAAACCAGAAAGAAAATTAAACTGAGTGACTTAAAAGTTACGGTTTTGCTTCGTAACAAGACTTTATCATTTATCAGCTGGTTTAAAGGTAATAACAACAGGCTAATCAGATATGGGGTGGTAATGAGACCCTCAATGGGATATTCAAATGTATGTCATTCTAGAGCAAGAAAGAGCATGCCCTTTCTCCACTACTCTGCTATTCCAGTGATAATCAATACAATGTTACTCAAACTATTCCAAGTTGGAAAAAGGTGCATAGAAAACCCTGATTTGCAAACATCTGACAGCTGTCTTTATTCTTGTCACTGACTAAATGCAGGTCTAACACCTGTTAGAGATTTTTTGAAATCTGTTTGAGAGATTTGCTCTGAGTCTGTGTAAACACAACACAAAGTTACCACCGCTATGAAAGAAAACAGACTCATTTGAGACTTCTAGCAAATGTCCAAGTCGGACAGCTCTCCTCCTGTGGGAGTCACTTAAGCGGTGGGAAGGAGGGCTCTGGGGCCAAGGGACAGCAGGCCTGGCTGGCTATAGGCGTCGCTTACCTGAGCGGTTGTTGGGAGACACACGCACAGGGGAGATGGAAGGCGTGCGGGAGGAAGAGTAGGGCCTTTGCCGATCCCTCTCGATGGTTGAGGATGAGGCTACAAAGTGATACTGTGACCATCCGTCCTGCAACAGACAGCACGCTCCCATTAAGTGGGGAAGGTGGAGTGATTCTTCATCACCTGACATTGCGACGTTCCAAACGCTAGATTTTGCAAAGCATTTCTGCAGTCTGTCAAAAGAGATCACTGAGCCCTTCTCGATCGATCATCAAGGTTCCCAGAGACAAGTGTGAACAGACACCCACCTTGCTCCCTCCGGACAGCCTGACATGGGGTGGGCCTGCTTTCCTTCCCAAACGTTGAATAAATGGCCAGAAGATTTGAACGAAAACATGATGATAAAAATGTTAGATGACCCTGAAACTGTCTCATCTTTACCTACCTGCTTCCAGCTCTGTCTGGCCCTCTTTTCAACTGCCTTGAAGTCTTCCAAAAGTATTTACGCTTTTTATCCCCGAGGACCAATCAGTTTGCAATCACAATGCCAAGCAGCATCTTCCCTGCCAGGTGATCCCCCATTTTTGCTTCCAACCTCCTTGGCCGCCAATGCCCCGGCCCCACCTGCTCAAGGCCTTTGGCGTGACCGTCACTGTGTCTTCACGCCCCGATGGGTATGTTCTCTGGTTTAACCCAGGAACTGTATTTTTCACTTTAGAGCATATTCGAAATGTGTCCTACCAATTAAGTCTTCCATTAAGCCTTCAGTTAATATACAAAGATGCACATGTACCATTTTTTCATTATAAAAG
This sequence comes from Felis catus, assembly GCF_018350175.1. Classification (NCBI taxonomy): domain Eukaryota; kingdom Metazoa; phylum Chordata; class Mammalia; order Carnivora; family Felidae; genus Felis; species Felis catus. The sequence goes on along the minus strand of NC_058368.1, from coordinate 230,660,250 downwards.
CCAAATCAACACATTGTACATCATATTTTGTGAATTTAGAAAGCATAAAGAAGAAAAAAAATTGCCAGGAGTTCCACCCTCCCTTCACCCCGGCAAGAACTCATGTGCATGTATATCCTCCCAGTGTTTTCTCTTTTTTAATTCAACTTCATTTGCATCGAAGTCATATGTCAAAGGGACCTAAAACTACAACAAAGAAAAGGAGACACCTGCCTCACCCCCACTCCTGCTTCATAGAGGCAACCACTTCAACTCTTTTGGCTTTTTCTGTTTCTGATTATATTTAGATTTTTAAGGGACTCAATGTTCTATAAAGAATCATTGCAAGCATAAATAGACGGAAGTTAATGAAGAATAAAATTCATACTCATTTCAGTATTTCTGTCTTTGTTTATCTAATTCTTGTTCCTATTCTGTTTGGCTGGTAGGAAAAAGCCAAGGTGAGAAGTATGCTATTTTAAAAGCTATTATCTAGCGCTTACCTAGCACTACCTTTACCACAAGGCAAAACTTTCTCAACAATCTCATAGGCTGGATACTATTATCCCATTTTAGTCAGCCTTAGACAGTTAATGGGACACCTAAGTCAAACACGAAGCAAGTCAAGAAATATTAACACTGAAATGTGGCACACTTGTAAGTATTTGAAGGGAGACATAAAGCAAGGTTAGGGGATCAAGGAGCGTGGAGTGTGGAGATGCTGGTGTGGCTAGTTTATGGGATATGGTTATGGCATGTGTGTTGCTCTGGGACCACTTAGCATTGCAGCAGGGACCTGGAGGATGATAAGGTGCCAGGTACCGAAGACGCAGGCTGGGGCTTCCAAGCCACGGGAAGAATAGATGGGAACGCGGGTGGACGTGGGCTAAGCGCATGTGAGAGCCACCAGAAGTCCCTGTGGCTGAGGAGCGATCAAGAGGCTCCAGAAAGATAAGAAGCCTTCGGAGTGACTAGAACAGTTTGGGGAGAGCAGGGAGACCAAGGAAGAAACTATCCGTTGGACGAGGGAGACACAACCCTGGCTTGGACAGCAGCAGATGATGGGCAAAGGGCAGATATGGCATCTGTGTTGGAGGGTTTGCTGATGACCTGGCTGTTGGGTGTAGGCGAGAGGAGTCAAGCTTTACCCCAGTGTTCCTGGTATGAACAACAGGGTACTGGAAGTGCTATTTACTGAGACAAGGAATACTGGGAGAGAAGTAGCTTTAGGTGTTGAAACCAACTGCCATTTGGGACAAGTTGGGTAGAGATGCCTGTTGGACATGAAAAAGAAGATACAGAATAAACCAGAATCTGCAAATCAGGGTTTCAAGAGCGATTTTAGGGCTGGAGATAAAATTTTGGAGTTGAGCATAGAGATGTTATTTGAAACAAGGAGAATGGATAGAAATGTGAATGCAGATAAAGGAAGAAAACAGGGGACACAGGAATGAGTTCTGGGATACTCTAGTATTTAGAGGGTGTGAGGAGTCTGAGAAGGGACAGAGAGAGCTGGGAGGAGGACAAAGAAGGTATGAGATCAGGCAGATTAGGAAAGCTGATGGGTAAAGGAGAAGACCAACTGGATGAGAGGCAGGACCAGCAACTGGCCACTGGCCTGGGGAACATGGAAGCCATTATGACTGGGGCAAAAGTTCTTTGGTCAGGTTGGCAAACATCTAACTGGAGTGGGCTCCACAGATAATGAGAATTGATGAAGGAGAAGGGTGAGCACAGAGCACTTTTGACAAAGTTTTATTATTAAGGGGAGTGGAGAAATGGGGCTTGGAGAGACTTGAGTGACAAGAGCTATTTTCATAGATCACCTGGGAGATACTGAGCATTTCATTCTTTCCTTGGGAGTGACTCAACAGAGAGGAGGAAAGAGCCGGTGATACCACAGAGGAAGCGAGAAGCTGCAGGGGATTTCAGGGAGGAGCGTGGAGAGGATTTGGGAACAATGGGCTCGTGCGCCATGGAATAGGAGGAGGACAGCCAGGTTGTGTGGTCACAGATGCAGCAAGGAGGCTGTAGATTTGGTGGCGGGAGGCTAAGGACATTCTCTCATGTTTTCTTGCATGTTCTCTGGGTGGGGTGAGAAGTGAGGTCATCAGTGGAGTGTGAGGAAGAGCTGGAGCTTAGAGAACAAAAGGGAGGAGGGGGACAAAAGAGAGGAAGGAGGGAAGGTGTGTGAAATGGTTCTTAAGGTAAGTGGGGGGCAAGATGACCATGGCCAGGTGGTCTGGAGGCCAGAATGCTGAGAGGCGACTTAAGGCACGTGGCAATGAATTTACAATGAGACCACAGGTTCCTATCGTTCCTTATTTTTCTCCAGCCAAATTCAGCTGCCCTGTGGCAGGTGTGGAGTTGATTGAATTGGATGAGGGTGGTCAGGAAGGCAACCTGGAAGGAGACAGGGAGAGCAAACAGAATGTCATGGAAGCCCATGGAATCTATGCCTGGGAAAAAGGAAAGTGTAAATGTTGAGGAGATGGAGAATGAAAACTAGTTGGTGGCTGCAGATCCTAAAAGGGTCACAGGCTGCTGGGGTGAGGGTACTTCACAGATGCTGGTTTTTCCCTTGGGGAGGGGCGTGGCAAATGAAACAGCCACCACTTGAGAGGGCAGCAGGGTGGCGGGTGTGGGGAGTGTGTGTTCAGGGATATATCCCAGCGTCAGAGCAAAAAGAAGGGGTGGGCAAAGCACACAGGGGATTTTGCTGATAGCAGACCATGGGCTAAAGGGGCAAAGGAATGGGAAGCAGGTGAAAGAAAGGTGGGTTACTGGGGCAGATTACTGGCTATCCTGAATCTTTAAATGCTAATGGTCCAGTAACAACAGATGGCCCAAGAGTCTTGAGCGATGCAGTTGTGGTGACTGAGGTGATGAGGGGTGGAAGGCATAAATCCTCCTCAGAGAAAGGTGGGAGTGTGGCATGGTAGGTAAGGGGCAGGTGTCAGGGTAGAAGGAGAAAATGTCTCCATGGGAATTTGTGCATTTCCCTTAAATCCTCTGTCAAGTGGTGGCAAGGATAGGGAAGGGGCAGTCTTACAAGAGCACGTGCAGGATGGGAGCTATTTCACAAGTGTATGCATCCGAAAAAGTGTATTCGTGTATGGGAACAATTTGAAAAATTGTTTAAAAAATATATTCCTTTCTTTTGAAGGTAAAGCTCTGCTGACCACAAAAATCCTTGAATATGATCAACAGAGGCAGATCATGTTATGTTTGTTTCACAATTTAGAAGATATACTTTGGGGTTCCACATAGTGGTTCAGGAAATAGCTTTAATCAAAACCTTGGCTTCTTCGGTCATGAAGAAGTCACGATGCTCCACATGTCATTTAAGGTAAATAAAATATTTCCCAATAAGTCTATCAGCTAACATTTTGTATGTTTTAAGACCAAAGGAGACGCTAGAGAGAAATGTGGCACAGTTCTTGATCTGGTTTGGTTTTACTTGGTGAGACAGCAATGGATTGCTCAACATCTCTTACAACGTCTCTTACAACAAAGCATCTTTTTGCTCAGCAGTTCAGATTCCATGATGCTTAGATGACAACGGGACCACGGAAGTACTTACATCTCAGGAAATACCAGGAAAGTGCATACTGAAACTGCTCACTCAGGAAGAAACTCTTGTAAGGATGCACCAAACAAAAGCTTTCCAATCCCTCGTAAGACCCGATTCTGGGAATGCAAAGGCATGACAGAGATGTGGCCTCGCAGGGAAGCTGTCTGTGGGTGAGGGGATTAGCACACACTTGAGGAGGATGAGGAGGATGTTTAGAGGCTCCGAGAAGGCCACCCTGCTTCTGACACTTCTGCACATAGCCCACAACTTGTATGCATGTGAACACAGAAACTTTGAAGGGAGGTCGGAGGAGGGAGCCTAGGGAACAGGGCAGAGTGGAAACCCAGTTAAGGCTCTTGATTAGAGAAGTTTCCTGAGCCACTGCAGGAGCAAGGAGGGGTGACCTGGTTACAGCTCATGTCCACCTTCTCTCTCATTCACCGATCCAGAGCGAAGGTGCCGTGACTAAAACATGGAACTCTCACATTGCTACATGCAACCATGCCTAGAAGGGACCCCACAGTTTTAACTCTGATGGTAGGAACTTCCCAATGTCATGGAAAACAGTGCATCAGATGCTAGAGATGACGGTACAGATCAATCGGTAAGTTCTGTGGAATGATTAATTACCTTGAGAAGAAATCTCACGACCCTCCAGATCTTTTAGTATATGATTTTTTTTTGAAATTGCAAAATTGAACATTTTTTTCTGAAAAAAAATTTTTTTTTTGCTTTCCAAAGAAGAAGGGAAATGAAGACATATTTTCTTTGGGAAGTTATTGCTAAGCTGACATTCCTTTTATCCAAATAGCCATGTGTGTATTTCTTATCTAGCCAGCTTGCAATCAATTCATTATTCATTTACTTCCCAGGGCCATTCAGGAAGGCTTGAAGTGGTTTACATAAACACACACAACTTGGGCACATATCTTTTACATCACTTGCCTCTTAGATTACTATTTTTTCTTCTTAACATTTTAACTCCCTGTAGACCAGACGTTTTCTCTTGAATTTTAGTTTACCAGGTGCTCGACCACAGTCCCCATTCACATCACCCCTTTGCCTTCTAGGTGTTCGATAAGAAACCTCAAGGAAGAAAAACAGAATGAAGGACAGCCACAGCAAATAGGAAAGGGCCGTTAATCCTTAATACTGACGATAAAGGACTCTTTCAACGTCTGTCTTTCGCCTCCAGGAGAATGACCCAGAAGTTGTGCCCTTCAGCTCAAGACCCAGCCAAGCTGTCAAAAAGGTGATATGATATCTGTGCCTCAAATTGGTTTTTATTTTTAACACATTAAACTTAAAACTAGAGGTTGTTCAATTGTTCCAAGTAGATAGAGATAGAAACCTGAAAGAGGAGTTCAAAGTCATTGAACTTTAAATTGCCGCAAGGAATAATCTGATTTTCTTTATCTTCTCCTTTTACTGTCCTTCTACCAATTGCAGTCTCTGTGTTAAAGTTCCCAGCCTGTTTCTTTATGAAACTGTATTATTCCCCAAAGCTACTATCACCTGTATTGGTACTTTCAATGGTTCAGAGCTCGTGAGAATCCAGGCAACGTTCTTCTTCATGGGCTCGAAACTGGTCTTCACCATATGTGCATCTGGTGGTCACTCCATTTAGTTCTTACGCATCTTCCCCTTAAGTACTTGGAGGTCTCCAATGTATAGGAATATTAAGTTTAGGACCATCTTGTAAATACCTCCAAGACTACCTGATGGGAGAGACTTCCACTAACAGATTTCAGATGAAGGGACAAAGTGGCTTCCAGATTGGTCTGCATGAGGGTAGTGTAACACACACCTGCTCCCATTTTCTTACTCTGGAAAGTGTGCAGCAGAGGTCAGCACCTGAATCTGTTAGGTCTGCGCACAAAGGCTAGCTAGAGCTCTTTGTCAAGGCTGAAAACTGTTTTTACCTGGGGCCTCTCTGTCCCCCGAGAGCTGAAATGAGAAGGTCGCCAGGAATCAGCCCTTCTCCCCTGGTCTACGTGAGTATCACAATTCCTGGTAAGCTCTGCCTCCATTCCTTTTCCATAAATTAAGGGCAAAAATACTCAATCAGCTTGGGGAGGTTTCAAAATAGTAATGCCTGGGTCTCAGGCCCTGAGATTCCCATTTAAATTGTTCTGAGTAGGGCCCGGGCATTGGTATTTTCAAAAGCCCCCTGGGTGATGTAGGGACAGTGACCTGCTGGTTTGAAGTTTCTGTGCACAGGCCGTGGTGACTAATAGGGATTCAGAATACGTTTTCAAGCGTTGAATCCTAGGAGGCTCTGAATGTCTGACTTCCCTGGGGAATGTCAGAAAAGGCCTTCTCAAGGTTGACTTCTACAGGAACAAAAATAGGTCCCAACCTCAGAGCTGAGAGGTGCCACACACACACACAGAACCCCAATCATATCCGATTACCCAGCACCCACCGGCCATGTGATTCAATTTCGCATGTCTGCACCTCGGATCAGGCAGTTCCACAACCTGGCACAGCCCCTTCCCTACCTCTTCCTGACAGATCTTAGGTATCCTGCACACTTTGGTGCGAGGTAAAGAGGAGGCAGGCAGTACCTGTTCATTAAATCACTATTGCTAAATGGATTATGCCTCCCAGATTTGGTGGGGGGGGGGGGGGCTTTAGCATTGCTATTCTAGATTTTTTTTGCTTCACTATGAACAAACTACTTGGCGACCCCGCTACGGACCGCCGCGGTCCCGTCTCCCCAGCTGCGAGGTAGGGTCGGGCCTCGCTTATTTCTGAAGCCCAGGTCCCTGGGCATAGTACCTGCAACACAGAGAAGCTTAAGAAATAGTAGGTGGACCCAGTGATTTAAGAGGACTGCACTGATTATTGTAAAACAAAATGATAATCAATGTCATAGGCTTTATAGCCAGCTTCTATAGTTCTTATACTCCATTGTCCTGTAACAAATGAAGGTCATCAGATCTTTATGATGTTTTTATTCTAGCTTGGGGCAACCTCATCAGTATCATCTTCTGCCGTCGGTATAGCTGTCTTTTATGACACGCTTACCGCTGGGCTGAAGGCTGTGTTAGTTTATTTAGGTAAAACGGCACTTAAAAAAAAAAAAAAGGCCTATGGCTTGCCTGCTCCATTTTAGATGGTCATTTCTTCCTCAGCTGCCACTGTTTCAGTGTGAGGTATATAAAACAGCCTCCTCTTTAACCATCTTGTAGATAATTTGAGGCACCATTATACCTGCCACATCTGGCCCCAGATGGGCGCTGATTCCATTCGTGGCTCTCAGAGCACGTACTGAGCCCACCCCCATCTCTACTGCTTCCTGCAGCACAGAAAACACCAGCACCTGTCCACGGCACAGACACTCAGCTCTCCGCAAACACAAATGCTCAGGAGAGCCAGGAAGGAAGGGGAGAAGGGAGGACGTGTCATGTTTTCTGTTAGCTTTGCTCCAATTTCCTTTAAGGTTGGGTCCAGAAGCCCATACCTATTCCCGGACTGTGCTTCCCCAGACTGAAGGGATGGTTTTTGAATGGGTCTCCTGTGGGGACATTCCTGGGTGGGGAACACTGGTGCCCAGCGTCACTGCCCCAGAAAGTGGGATGCAGGGCACTCCGACAGGAGGTGTGGAGAGCAGTTTGGTAAGATGGAGTGAAGCTGAACCACGGGGGAGTGTTTGAAGATTTATCCCCCGACCCCCCAACTTCTAGGAAACATCCTGTCACCCAGCTGAGCCCCCAACCCCCTGGCCTCCATGCTGAATCAGAGAAGTGATGCAGAAGGACAGAAAGACACTGTTAGATGGAGGGGGAGGCAAAGGATGAGGGAGAGAGGTTACCCCATGTATATACTACAGAGTTTAAACAGATGGTGGAAGGGTAAATATCTCAGGGGCTGTTGAGAGGATCTGGTGATTAGAGAGAGAAAAAGGGCTGGGGTGCCTGGGTGACCCAAGTTGGTTGAGCATCCGACTTCGGCTCAGGTCATCATCTCATGGTTCGTGAGTTCGAGCCCTGTGTCTGGCTCTGCACTGACAGCTCAGAGCCTGGAGCCTGTTTCAGGTTCTGTGTCTCCCTCTCTCTCTCTCTCCCTGCCCCTCCCCTGCTCACACTCTGCCTGTCAGAAATGAATAAACTTTCAAAAAAATTAAAAAAAAAAGAGAGAGCAAAAGTGGTTAGATACCAAATCCTCAGTTACATAGTTCAGGAGATGCGATGAAAGAAAATGGAATTTCATGTGAATTCCCTAGAGGTCTCTGACCTCTGGAAGAAGGAACCCTTTGGAAACTAGACAGCAACAGGTGGAGGATGATGGAGTGAGTGAACACCCATCGAATGGTAAGTTAAATGGCGATGTTCCCATTGACAGCTCCATTTTCAAGGTGATTTTTGGAAGTCTTCTCTTCTATACTTAGAATTTAGATTTAATAAATCTTTTCTAATGCTAAGTGACATCTCTGACTTGGACAAAAGCTCCAATCAACAATTAACCTGAAAATAGAGAACAGTTGTTATTTCCACTGAGCTAGATGGCAGTGGGAACCCAAGATACATACTAGGACACTGTTAGCCCATCTACGGTCATTGGCGTTTTTCCTCCCTTTTGAAAACAGCTCTGGAACGTCCTTAATCTGATGAGATTTTCTTGGCCTCTAAACAAGGATTTCTCAGTAGGCACACACAGACTATTTGATTCTGAAGTAACAAATACAAGTTTTTTGCGTTAGCTGTCCTTGAAGGCTCTCAGTCCATAAAGCTTGTCAATTCTAATTTGCTTTGAGTGACCTGAGATAGAAAGGAAGTGTGGTAGAAACCCTTTGGGCTTTTAGCAACCCAAGCGCAGTCGCTCATTCAAACTGGAACGCTTACAGCTTGTTTCTTGCACGCACTAACAGGACTTCTTCATCAGGAACCTATTTTTCAGATGAAAGTCAAAACATGAATTGTTGACATCCTTTGAAAAGGCAACCAGCTAAGATATTATGGCTCACTGAGGAAAAACTTGATTGCTCAACATTGTGCCAGTTTTCCAGTCATTTTTAAGTGGAATAAGCCCATTAATGTAATCACATGAAGCAGAGAGAGAAGAGGTTCCAAATTAGTGGTAGTTATGCAAACGTCCTTCTTATTTCAATGAAAGGTATTTTGTAGAAAAAAAGGGAAGTAGGGTATTCGCGGGCGTGATTGAAGCCCAGGCCGGAGTCTGCATGTCAATGAAATCTCAGCCTCCCTTTGCTGTAATAAAACAAGCTCCCATTTCTTTTTAAGGTAAAATGTTGGTTAAAGATTCATTAAAACTAATTCCATCAACAATTCGACAACAAAACCTAGTAGAGTTAAATATTTAAACTAAATCTTAGGGGCCAAAAGGGAGTATTTGCAGTTTAATACAGAAATAAATACCACCTGACATACCAGTTGTTTTCATTAGTTTGTTTCAGCTCTGGTGCTTCTAATGGAATTTAATTAAATTGATTTGGCTACTTAAAGGTACAGTAAACACGGAGAAGCTTCTTCTATAGTACAGATTTCCCCCTCTATCCCAAAGTTCACTTGACGCCATTTTTTCCCTTATGAAGGACTTACCTTAGAACCCGTTTTCACTAAATGGAAGAAATCCACAGAGGATTTCTGCTTTTATGAAATGGAAATTGCTGCTTCACTTTACACGATTTCAGTTTACAAAAGGTTTTATAGGAGCACTCTACTTTGGGACAGTGGGGGAAACCCGTACCATCTTTTTTTCAAAGCGAATACCAACTAAATCTATTTCAGGAATTCAATTTACTGCCATGGGTCTAATTCTGAAGAATTAAGATGACTGAGAAGACTCAACAGGCTGGAAAGAAATTTATAGAAGTTGGTCAAAGAAAGCGTGCCATTGTTAACGACCAGTAGTTAACTGGTACCAACAGAATGCAGGAAAAACTCTCAGAAAATTGAAATAAGACCAGTTCAGTTCTTTTGTTTCCCTGGTGTCCCTTCTGAGGCCTTAAAACAAAGACCTGAGGTGGATGATCTTTAACAATGCCCTCTGCGTTCAGTTCGTGCTGCAAAATTAAATTCGGGGTGAACTGAAGAAAGTCCAGTGTTTGACAAATTCAAATGTCTCATTTCTAGTGCGCCCCATTCTGACATCTGAAAAGTCAAGTCTTTTATATCTATACTCATCAGTGATCAGCAAGTTCAAAGCTCAGTCCGGGTCCCAACCTTGATGTCTTCCCATCCCCCCCTACTGAAACGTGCTGCAGACCGTGGACATGGAAGCAGGGTCACCGAACGCGTCTTCTGCTAAGCTTCAGCTCTAGAGTGGGGACATTGCTGGGTTTATTTAATAAACATTAATAAGTGCCTGGCACTGTTCTGGGCACAGGGGCTAGAACAGAGGGAGGTAGCAATGGCTCCTGAGGGGGAGATAGAGGGGAGATGGACATTTAAGACATGATCACATCACATTACTTTTCTGGTAAGAGCCATGAAGAAAAAGTACAAGTGATTATAAGGGTTCTTTACTAGCCTTGGAGGGTTGGAGAGAGTCAGGGAGATTTCCTTGAGGAAGTGACCATTAAAATGAGATGGAAATAGATAGGCTTGGTGGGAGAGGAGAAAAGGCATGTTTTGCTGAGGAATGAACCTATGCCCATGCAGTGCAAAAGCCCTGAGGTGGGCACAGCTTTGTGCCTGTAAGGAAGAGCACAGAAGGGAACTAGGAGGCCAGAGTAGCTGCAAGTGACTGAGAAGAGGTAGAGGGAGGTGAGCTTGGAGAGACGAGTAAGGCTTTCTCTTGAGAGATACTGGAAGCTACTGATGAGTTTTAAAGCAGGACACTGACAAGGCTAGAACTGGATTTATAAAAGTGTATTCTGAATGCTTAATGGACAACAGGCTGAAGATGGTAAAGTAGATTCCACAAAACCAATCAGGCAGCAACTGGACCAGGACTAGCGGTCCACCATGATGGTGATGGAGGTAATGATGGGAGAGGTAGCTGGACTTGAGAGATATTTAGAAAATAGACCCTGTAGGGCTTGGTAGAAAGTACAGTGGAGATAAGGAAGAAAGAGGTACACTGAGATAACTCCCGGACTTCTGAAAAGAACAACCAAGTGGGTGCTCTTTACTGAGATGGGCGACAATGGAAGAACAGATTTGGGGGAGATATGGAGAGCGGCTTGTTGGATGTGTGGACTGTTAGAGCTTGTGATCTACTGAAGTTGAGATGTCACATGCATTGTGTATATAGGCTTGAGTTTAGGAGTGAAGACCATGTAGAGAAATAAATGTAGATGCCATTGGCATTCAAATGTATTTTTAACACAAGGGAGCAGATGAGCTCATCTATAATGGAAGGAATAGGGAGAAAAGCAAAGATGCCTCAGGGAAGACCAGGGGCCCGCACAAAAGACTGAGTGGGAGTGCCTTGGGAGGTCAGAGAAAAACCAGGCAGGAAGGAGTGGGGGCAGAGAAGCCCAGAGGAGATCATGCAAGGGAGGAGGAGATGGTCAGGACTGCTAATCGCTCATCCAAATCCATTTCCTTTTGTTCCTGGACACACACCGAACCCCCATGTTCCAGCTTGCCTTGCAGCTTCCTATGGCTATGTGATGGGGATCTAGCCCATTGAGGGCAGAGGGATGGGGATGTGCCATTGCTAGTATGGTGGCAGGTCTTACAGCCTTACACACGGTAGGACTCTGGGCTCCGGGCTCCTGAACGTCCACAAAGAGAAGAGCTGATCTGCCCACGTGAACACCTGTTCCAGAATGGTTGCAGGAACAGGAAAATAAACTTCTATCAAGTTGTATCATTGGACGTTTAGGTTTGCTTGGCTCAGCTGGAAGCCTTCCCTGATGAACACGGACAGTGGAACTGGTTGAACACTGTGATCAGGAGCAATTTCAAGAGAGGCATGAGGACAGACATCATGTCACATTTTGGGGGTGAGAGCCTAACAGAGAAAGTGAGAAAGCAGGCACGATACATGAACTCCAAACCTTCTAGAAACGTGACTGTGAGGGTGGGAAATGTGAGGACAGGAAGTGATAAGGCAGAAGATGGAGGAGGATGGGCAGGAGAGGACATTTCTTGTTTTTAAGACAGAAGTACAGAGAGAATGTGTCCCCACAGAGGAGAAATGATGATTGGGAGAGGCGGAAGACACAAGAGGAAAATCAACAGAGTAAGGTTCTCACTCAAAGAAGATGTAATAGGAAGCATGGATATTAAGTAAGAAAAACATATTTTGGAACAGGACTCAAGAAAGAGAAGCATAAAATAAAGCAAGCAAGAAATCACGGCTGAAGTGCCATGGTGTATTTGGAAAAGTTGATCCAATAGGTAGATATTTACTTCTGTATTTCCACTACGTACAACACAGCTTGGGCTAGAGTAGGGACTCAATAAACATGTGTTGGATGAATGAATGAAGTAACTAGGGATGGCCATTTGCTAATAGGATTATGACGATGGCTCCAAGAGAATCACATGTCGTTAAACAAGAAGGGAGAGATGATGGGGGCGTTACAGTACAGACTGGTGCCGAGAAAAAAGCAATTGATGTGTATTTTATATTTTTGATGTTGCCTATTTCAGCTTCATCACAGGGGGCTGCTGACAGCCTGTCAGGGGCACCGTGCTACAACAGAACAAGGAGCAACAACAGGAAATGTCTGAGGTGTATCCACACCCCACGACCTCCGCACTTCTTCCCTGAGGTGCAGCCAATATACCTTGCACTGCTCAAGTGACAGGAAGTGTCTGAAACGTTACTGTCCTTCCTCATTCCCCACTGAACTGGTCTCTCTGCATGGACCAAGGATTCACGGACATGAGACAGTCTTCATAATTGAAGCCAACTGGAAATTATTGTAGGAGGATTTTCAACTTAATGAAAGCACTGGGGGATCTTCTGAAGAATGTGGTTTTTGTAAATACTGGCTACCAATACCAAAAGGCCATTGGTGTTAGCCCACCTCATGTGAATGTGGTGGGGGTAAGCATCTCAGTAGCCTTCTCTTTCATTTTCCCACTTTGCAATAAAAACTCTGTTTTTTGGTTAGCCTCGTTCTCAGCTCCCCTGCAGGGAGGTATGGCCATGTGACTAAGACCTGGGAATACGGAAGCTATGCCCTCCTCTTCTCTCTTCCTCTCCAGCTGCTTGGAATGTGGACACAGTGCTAGCCAATGGTGGAGAATGAACAGAGACGGTGAATACTGATAGAAGGAACCAGAAGCCCTGGTCTGGGAGGTGTGGTGTCAGACCAGGACTGTTACACTCTTATGCGAGACAAAAGACAAAATACAGTCTTCAGGGTTAGCATGTCTCAGGTCCAGAATCTACAAGATCAGGCTGAGAATTCACTAGAGGGCACAGAGCTTGCAAGTGGGGAGAGCTTCCTTGGAGATGGCTGATGGGCTGGGCATTCCCCACTTTCTCTCTTCTGAAGCCTGGGGAGCGAACTACCCATTCAGCATGACCATGGACTCTCTGGAGGGCGGGGTTTGCAGGGACTGGTGTCTTCAGCAGATACACAGACTCAGCGGCAGAGATGGACTGATCATGGAGCTCCAACAGCTTAGATCCCAGGCCTATCCACTGCCTGAGCCCCTTCCAAGACCTGTCCAGAAATGTATATTCACAAAGCCTACGCTTCTTCTGAATCCAGACTTCCAAAACTACCTATGCTACAGAGGCAGAGAACCTGCACCCACCCTGACTTATGTGCAGTAGAGCAGTGGAATCCTGAGGCTGATGGAGAAATCAGAAGAGTTAGCCGGGGGAGGCTAGGCCCAGGCCAGGGGTTCTCAGTTGCGAGGGGGTTCTTCTGAGCGAACCACATCACTGCTCCCACGAGAGAAGGACCAACGACAGGCTAAAACCTCACTGGCCAGGCTGGGCTATGCTCGCCTCTCTTCTTCCTTCCCTTCCAGAGCCTGGTGGGTGGATGGGGTCGGGACAGGGGAAGGAACAGCTTAGGTGAGGGAGAGATAGGAACGGGGAAGAAACTGATCACACTCTTTCTGCTCAAGCAATTAAGGCTCTCATAGACATAAATAACATCATCCCAACTGCTGTCATCCACTAAAAAACAGCAGATAAGGTTCAGCTAATTGCTTAAAGTAAGAAACAAGAATGGTTGTAGACTCACATTAAGCGTAGGGAATTTTCTTGTTCCTGATTCAATCCTTTTTCCCTGCCTTTGGTCTCTGGGGTATTTTTGTGGGTTTTGATTTAAAACGTTATGGGTAAAGCCTCGTGGAAGAGTGGAGGCACAGAGGAAACGTTCAGTTTGGGCGCCGCTCTGCAGGATTTCCCGACGTGGACATCCATCCCAGCAATAGCTATAACTTAGTCACTTCTTGTTTAGCAACTGCCATGTGCATCGATTTCCACTTTTGCACAATTGATTTTTGCTTCTCTTCCCATTTGTGCCTTTGTTTTTGGACAGATATCATATGATGAGTGTCTGAGAAGTGTCTCAGAGAGGTCAGGGGACCTCATGAAGAGAGACCTTATTTGTCGATATAAACGTCAACAAGCAAACGCCCGGATTTATGGAGGAGACAGTATCATAGCTGAGTTTAACCTCCGCCTGTTTGTTTCTTACCCCAACTTGACATCAAGTGATTTAGAAAAGAAAGAACCTGAGGAGTTGCGATTATAAGTCTTGAGGATACTGGGCTTGGGTTGTTCTAGAAACTGGCTGAAGTCCTTATGTCCTTCCAGTCATCTCTTGAAGAATTTTTCCGGCACATTAGAAAGATTAATAAATTCCTTGATAAAATGACAGCTCTACACTCAGTAGCTTAATTTATGTCTATAGAGGATTTACTGCTTTTCCATCAACATCTTAGATACTCGCAAAGCAAAAATCTAATTTTCAAAATGGCAACATGTGAAAGCCCTTCTTACCGTAAAGCTTAAAGATCAAAATTTTGAAATTTTGACACCGTTGTGTTTTTTTCTTGACAATATTTCAAAACCGCTTTCCAGTTCTCACTGGGATCCAGTACTGATTTTAAATTTTTTTTTTCATGTTTATTTATTTTGAGAGAGAGAGAGAGAGATAGAGTGTGAGTGGGGGAGGGGCAGAGAGAGAGGGAGACACAGAATCCGAAGCGGGCTCCAGGCTCCGAGCTGTCAGCGCAGAGCCTGATGTGGGACGTGAGTTCAAGACCTGGCCGAAGTTGGACACTTAACCGACTGAGCCACCTACACGCCCCTCCAGTACTGATTTTTTCAATGTCTAGCAGGTGAGGATGACGAGTCCACGACTCCCACTTGTGGCAGAGGGACCATGGGCTCGTCTGTGCATTGTGGCCTCCCCAAAGCAGTGAAAAACCACACAAGGGCTGTGTCCACTCTCTCATCCTCTATGGTCTGGACATTGGAGGAAATCTGCAGGCATCCCTCACCCATCTATAATTACTTATTGATTTCTTGTTTTGTGAGTGCAGTGATGGCAAGAGCCAATGAAATGAACACGGCGGCAGTAAGAAAAGGGAGCCCTGTGTGAGACGGGCCGTGAAGGGCACGACTCCAATCCTCCCTAAGCTCATTAGTCACTGGCTGAATGGTGCGCACAACCTGAGAGTCTATCTTCCCGACAATAAAAGGAAGGACATTTAAAGATTCGTTTTATGTTCTGCTTCTCTCATCCCGACGGCAAGAATGAATACAATATCTCTATCCAGAGAAACACGACTTTACTCGGTTTCCAGCACAAACAATTTGGCATTCCGGGAGACACCAGCTCATTGTGAAAGATAACGGATGTTTCTGGGTGGGGGCCACGATAGGAGTACAGCTGCGAGAACACTGGGCGGTGAATATTAGTGGAAAGAATCAGTCTGGTTTCTAACCCAGATGATTGTCAACACGAGGGCGATTCTGACATCTGATCTGGCTTTGATTTGACTCCTGCATTTTTGGACCAGGGATTTTAATTCACTCATGGACAGGTTGAGTGGATGCTGTTCTCTCTGGAGCCCTTTGAATTTCTTAGAGCAAACTAATAAGGCTCAGTATCATAAGCTAAACACTGTGACCCCCTCCTTGACAATAGGGACTGTTCTCTCCCTTTCCACAGTCTGTTTTAAGAGCCCAGCGTGTTTTCTAAGCAGGAAGTCCAGGCAGAAACAAAGCAATGCAAGAACAGAGGTACATTTCCCTCATTCCTGATCCTTTTCTTTCTGCACCCGATACTCAGAGGCATTTTCGCTGTGGTGCCCTGAGCCTTCCTGCAACGTCTGCTCCATCTCAGGATATATCTGTGCCTCAGAAGACGGAGCGGGCCCACTGTGCCTGGAGGGCCATGATTTCTCATTGAGTGATCACCCGAGGAGGGTCCCCCTGGCATCACACGATGGCCTGGGGTGACTGCAGGTTGCCAGTGAAGCTTTTCTTGGAACCCTCTGGGGTCGTCTTTGTGGGGTACAGTGGCCTTACCAGCTGAGTGCCGCTGAGACCCAGAGACCAGCACGTGGCCTGGAGGTACAGAGAGACAGAAATAACAAAGAGCCGCGGTGCTGAGCTGGAGATCTAGGAATGAGTCCCGCGCAAGACAGATGCCGTGGCAGGTGGCAGGGAACCTCCTGGCCGGCAACCTGACCGAGGGGCCAACCGCAAGAAGGGGGGAACAACACCAGCCAGTGAAACCTTCAGGCTTGCTCCTTGGAATCCCTTATTAAGAGGTCATTTTGCCCTAACATGAGCGCGAGCGTGATGACCTCGTTTGCACCTTTACTGACTGAATACTAACATAGAACCGTTTAACTATGATGGAAGAAAGATTTGGATCCAAAGCCTAAAAACAATGTGCTAAATCTGGTTCCCATCTGAGTCCCAGCGATAAGCAAGCCTACATTTTCAGTGACTGCTGGGTACAGAACACTTTAAGGCAAAACAGGCCACAGACATTTTAAAACCCAATCCTGTTACTGAATTTGTGTTCAGGAAGATCCAGCACATTGGTCTTGGACCTAACGCCTCATGAAGACCAATAAAACAATGATCTGTACTGGCTAGGAAGGAGATAAATGCCAATTTTCCATGTCATTAAGCCGAGGGTTGCATACAAAGCCTTCAGACACTGGCAGCCAAGAGGGGAAATCGAGAAGTTTGGAGAACAGAGTAATCAAAGTAGTTCAAGTAAACTAAGAACCTCAAGTTTAAAAAAAGTGGAGCCATCTGCTTTATTTTTGCCCGAGGGATAGACTGGGTTTATTCGTTTTCTTCCTTCCAATTTTCTAGCACATAGTAGTGCAGCCTCTTTCAGGCAGTGTTTGCTCATTTTGCATGTAATTCAGGATTTTGCTCTTTAGGAGTTGGTATTTTTTTTCATGTTTATTTATTTTTGAGAGAGAGAGAGAGACAGAGAGAGAGAGAGAGAGAGAGAGAGAGAGCACGAACCGAGGAGGGGCAGAGAGAGAGAGGAGACACGGAATCCAAAGCAAGCTCCAGGCTCTGAGCTGTCAGCACAGAGCCCGATGCGGGGCTCGAACCCGTGAACCGTGCGATCATGATCTGAGCCGAAGTCGGACGTTTACTCAACTGAGTCACCCAGGCGCCCCAGGGGTTGATATTTTAATTGTACTAGAGTCAGAGGCAAGTTTCATTGCCATTTCTATTAAGAAATGACTTGTGATATAAGTTCACAATGCAAATCCTCCCGCAATTAATATTTGAACCAAGCAAGAAAATTGTTTTCTATAAAAGTACAAATAAATCTGGGGCACCTGGGTGGCTCAGTTGGTTAAACATCCAACTCTTGGTTTCAGCTCAGGTCATGATCTCATGGTTTGTGGGACTGAGCCCTGTGCTGGGTTTTGCACTGACAGTGTGGAGCCTGCTTGGGATTCTCCTCCTCCCTCTCCCTCTCCCCTTCCCCACTCGTGCTTTCTCTCTCTCTTTCTCTCTCTCAAAACAAATAAACATTTTTTTTAAAGTACAAAAAATTCTTTTTAGATATTAAATATTATGGCACCTTCTGCTGCAACCTTTTTAGCTGTAAGCTCCAACTATTCATAATGCTTAGAAGTTTGAATTGAAAATTTTTTATTCATTCAAATGGAAATACCTTCCAGTTATTTGACATTATAAGGAATGGCCTTAATTCAGCCCTGGAGAAGAGGTCAGAAGGATGATTTTCAGGGTAGGTGATATAGAAAATGTAGGACAAATGAAGAAGATTAGGTGGGCAAGTGGGGTGGTGGGGCATGGACTGTGGAAGGGCTTGGGAGGGTGGGGAGAGAAGGAGGGAAAGTGACCTGGGGACACAGGAGTTCAGTATAGCTGGTGGCTACATGTAGGCAGAAGGCCAGGGGTGAGCTGGGGAGCTAGGCTGAGGCTGCTCCTAAAAGGTCTCGAGGCCTGAACTAAGATGTTTGGACTCCATCCTGAGGCAACGGGAACCACTGGAAGGTATGGCTCCCAAGAGCCACTTAGTCAAAGTTGCTTTCTAGAAAGTCTGCCCTGCTTGCCCTTTGGAGAATGGCCTGGAGAGGAGGCAGCCTGAGGGTGGAGAACCCAGTTACAGGTCTGTGGCAATCATCCAGAAGAAAGAAGCCAGCTGTCTCACGGTCATGACCATAGGAAGAAGCAGACAGAAGCAGAAGTGTGGGGCTTTCTGGTGGGATGGATGCAGACACGTGAAGGAGAGGAGAGGGCCAGCCATGGTTCCTGGGTATGGGCTTAGGTGAGGGAGGATGTAGGACGAGGAGTCAAACCCAGCAGGGTAGGTCAGTTTGAGATCCAGTTTTGTTTGAGGCATCTGAGTAGGTTATCTGGCAGGTGGCCAGATGTACAGACAGACAGGCTCGGAAGAGCCTTACATGTGGGCAGTAACTGAAGCCCAGGAAAGAGTCCAGAGACCAGGAAGAGGCTGTGCATGAGATAAGAAAGATCTAGACACAGGGGTGCCTGGGTGGCTCAGTGGTTAAGTGTCCGACTTCGGCTCAGGCCATGATCTTGCTGTTCATGAGTTCAAGGCCCACATCAGGCTCTGTGCTGATGGCTTAGAGCCTGGAGCTTGCTTCGGATTCTGTGTCTCCCTCTCTCTCTCTGCCCCTCCCCTGCTCATGCTCTGTCTCTCTCTTGCTCTCAAAAATAAATAAACACTGAAAAAATTTGTTTCAAATAAATTAAAAAAAAAGAAAGAAAGATCTAGACACACACCCGGGGGACATCACATTCAAGCACGAACAAGAAGATGAGCCCAAGAATGATGAAGAAGCAGCAATCAGACAACTTGAGGTGACTTAGGGGACAGTGATGTCATAGGAGTCACCAGAAGAATATTTCTGCGAGTGATGCTGTTTTACGACATCATTTTCAGACTGAAAAACACACAGGATCACAGCAGGGCCCCTTATCAGGGAAACGTGGCATGCTATTTACTAAGTCAGGGCTTGAACTCATGTCTTCTTTTTGCTGTCCTAGATTCCACCATCCTCTATGTAATGTTAGTCTTCAGTACATGTGACCTGCACACACACGGGTTGGCACTAAATAAAATAACAGCCTTCACTTCCCTTCTAAAACCATGGCAACTTACATTGTCATTAATGGCCTCCCCGTAAAGCCCTGTGTAACCTGGTTTACTTATACCCTTAGAGTGCAAGCTGGGGCACCAGAGAGGCATCTAGGGGCCAGGAGGAGAGAGGGTAGGGAAACCAAGGAGGAAGAGAGCTATGAAAATGTAGAAGCCAATAATGATCATGATGATGATGGTGATGGCCAAATGAAACCCTTGGATCCAAACATCCAGCTGCCTGTGAACAGAATGGCAGAGAGCATTTGTCAGCCAAATGGCATGAACAATGAACAATTTTAGAACTCCCATGGGCATATGACTTTCCAGTTTACAAAGCTCTTTGATGATTACTGTCCCATTGGGCACAATCAGCGATCCTACCAGGCATGTGTATCTGTGTTTACCGCACGGTTGAGAAAACCAAGGGGCGGGGTGGGACTGACAGAGAGATGCCCACTGTCTCCATCAAAGGATGTGATAGGTCTTTTGACGCCAGACTGGAACACAAAGCAGAAGGCAAGTATCAAGGAGGCCCAGGCCTCCCAAACCTGTAGGGCCCTGAAGACATGTCCGGATGCCTAGAGAGAGCATTCCACCAGGTAGAATTGCCACAGACAATTTTAAGAGGTTATTCACTTCTCTGGAGACTCCGCATTAGTAATGGCTGGTGACCAGTTTCAGATAAAGGCTATAAGACAACACCAGCACACCTGTGAGCATTGACAGTGAGACCTGGTGAACTGAAGGTCTGTGTGCTGTCCGTCTGCAGGAAGGCACCACAGGGCTGCCCAAAGTCAATTCCTACCTAATAGGCAGGGAGGTCTCAAGGCGCTTGCCATGTCACGCTGCTAGTGAGGGGCAAGCCGCTCCTTGGATCTCTGGCCATGTGATTCTAAGCCTTGTGCTCTTTGTACTTCACCAGGTAGAAGGATGAGCCTCCCCGGCACTCACTTGCTCTTGAACCTTATGGGCAGGTGAGTGCCAGCACCAGGGAAGCCCAGTCTCACTCTCTTTCTTCCATTTTAACTAAATTTGGAGGAATATTCTCATTTGGGGGTGCCCCCTTACAGAAAGGATCCTGAGAAACTTGCATGCATGTAGAAAAAAGAGAGAGTCATGCGAAGGTCATGGAAATGCTGATATATTAGAACTGAGCATGTCTGGCCTGGGAAGGCATGACCTCGTGGAGATGGAATGACTAGCTTCAAAAACAGGAAGGCTATCGTAGAGAAGAAAAATTACACTTTTCAGAATGGCACTGGAGGGCAGAAGTTGCTGATCAAGAGATTCTTACTTAATGCAAGTAAGAAGTTCTGAATAACCACAGCTACCCTAAAATGGAATAATATGCCTCATTAGACAGTGAATGCAATTGATATTAAATGTATTTGAACACAGGGAAATGACTACTGGAGCTTTTACTGCCTTTCTTCTTCTAGTAAAATAACCACCTTCCTCCCCCCGTAAAGTTTAGCGAGGATCACGGCTGCTCACTTTTCCCATCCTGCCTCGTAGCTGGGTGCGGCCATGCGACTGAGTTCTTGGTGCGGGGATGTGAGCAGGAGTTCAGCACTTTCTGTATCCTTGCTTACAAGGACCTCACTGGTCCTCACTTCCCCTCTCTCTCTTCCTGTGTGCTGGAATGAGAGACGGCCGAGCTAGGGAACTTTGCCTACAAAGGCAAGGACAACAAGGCAAAGTACAGCGACAAGATGGCTCCCGGAATCACCTGCTGGCCCTGGGCCACCTGCCTATGGTTCCATGAGTGAGAAGTAGATACCTGTTCAGGTGAGCTTCTGAACACTTTTAAGTCTTTCGGTTAGAACAGCATAGCCTGCATCCCAACCGGTATAACTAGGTCTGGGAGATGCTGTACAGACCATTAAGGCATTATATAAGGGTCTGTAAACAATGATTTCTGTAATCGTATAACTCTATGTCTCCCCACCACCCCAATTTTGTCTCCTTTCTTCTAAAACCAGCTGTCCCGATGGTCCTTACCAGGGTCAAACATAAGCACCCCATTATGTCAGTGACCTCAATTTCCTAAAGTACCGAGGTTTGAAGAAGTCCAGAATCATTGACCTCCAGTTTGTCCTTCATGCCTATATCAAGGGTTCATCTTCTTTTCCAATACCAAACAGCCTCTGTGATGATACAGCGGATAAAGAAGTTTTAAAGCTCTGTTTGTGGTTATCCAAACTTAAGGACTGGTTAAAAAAAAAAAAGAGGGGCGCCTGGGTGGCGCAGTCGGTTAAGCGTCCGACTTCAGCCAGGTCACGATCTCGCGGTCTGTGAGTTCGAGCCCCGCGTCGGGCTCTGGGCTGATGGCTCAGAGCCTGGAGCCTGTTTCCAATTCTGTGTCTCCCTCTCTCTCTGCCCCTCCCCCGTTCATGCTCTGTCTCTCTCTGTCCCAAAAATAAATAAACGTTGAAAAAAATAAAAATAAAAAAAAAAAAAAAAAAAGAAAAAGATGGTGTATGAGGCATGTGATAAAGTTCTTCTGCAATTGTTGATTTTCCTTTAGGGAAAAAAAGTCCAGGCCTCACTAAAGTTGAAGGTTCAGATAATACAAATATGTTTTGGCTCACAATGTGTCAGGGACCAAACATAATTTTGTATTGGTCAACACACCCAGCCAGAAGAATATTCTGATGTATTAAATGTGTCTCTCTATGTAAAATAAAGTCATTGAGCTAATGAAATGAGACCCTGGCCTCTGGGTCTGAGCCCTGGGAGGAAATTAGCCAGTGACAGATGGACCTTTAATTCTGTCTGATAGATATGCCATTTCCATTTCTCTCTTTCTATTCATGTTTTCCTCTTACGCGTAATGTCTCTATGTCTTACCTCCTAACTTATGCAAACTCCATGAATTCTTAAAGATTTTTCTCTGTACTTTCCTTAGCCCTAGTTCATCCAGTAAATTTGTAGTACATATCTCTGAAACTATTGAAGTTACTAATTATTCCATATTTCATTAAAAATTTTTTTTAATGTTTATTTACTTTTGAGAGACAGAGATAGAGCATGAGCGGGGGAGGGGCAGAGAGACAGGGAGACACAGAATCCGAAGCAGGCTCCAGGCTCTGAGCCGTCAGCACAGAGCCCGATGTGGGGCTCGAACCCACAAACTGTGAGATCATGACCTGAGCCGAAGTTGGACGCTCAACCGACTGAGCCACCCAGGTGCCCCATTCCATATTTCATTTTTACCCACATTAGCTACTTCCCACGTCTTATGTTTTCTCTGAAACTCTTCTTCCTTTAAGCCTACGATAGATGTTTAATAAACAGATTTGAAGCGTGGAGAATTAAAAGATACGGATCAGACATTTTTTCAATGATATGCAAATTGTCAAGGAAGAACAAAAAGGAAATCTATTTCCCCACTGATTAAAAACAATTCACAAGCATGAATGAATCTGGTCTTCTCACCAAAGGAGTTTTCAAAAAGAAAAGCTTTTGTGAACGGTGAGCTTTGCTATTATGATATTGAGCATAAAGGTCCTCATTTCATTTCACAACCGCATAATTTGGAAATTATTAAGAACGGCTCTTTCTCCACCTTTTTAAATCATGGGTCAACTGAAAACATCACCACGGGTCAACTGAAAACATTGGCATCCGTTTCTCCAGCTCATCCTCCTTGAATGTCCTCACACGAAACCCATTTT
The DNA here is from genome assembly GCF_018350175.1 of Felis catus. Classification (NCBI taxonomy): domain Eukaryota; kingdom Metazoa; phylum Chordata; class Mammalia; order Carnivora; family Felidae; genus Felis; species Felis catus. The sequence continues at coordinate 230,637,509 of NC_058368.1, read as the reverse complement.
AAATCATCTTTAGCTCTTGATTTTTAGCTCCATTAAATTCCTGTCAACACATTTTTCTCCTTCATGAAAATTAAAAGACAATTACACTTTCTGGACTGTACTACCGACACAGAAAGAAACTAAGATGGCAAACTTGTACTAGTATTCAACAAATAACTTGTAGAGTCTCTAAAAGCAGTTCCCCTTCGATGCACATAAGTAGGGGAAGGTGTATTTCAGCAAACAAATGTTCAGGATCCAAGGGAAAGTGGAGTTTATTTGAGGCAGTAATATTTCATCGAGCTTCCGGAGCCACCGATTCAGAACGACCAGCTCCCTTCTAATTGATAGCGTGTTCTTCATGCCAAGCTGCCTGTTCAGCTGAAGGATCCTGCCCTGGGAGAGAATTCATTTGGCTCCTGGAGGAGTCCAGGAAGGAACGAAGTAGGGATTCTGGGATGTGAATTTCAAGCAAAACAAAACGTAACCCAAAACATTTGAGAGAAGGGCTTACGCTAACGTGCCAAATATTTAGAAAAGAATATAACTAATCTACAACACTCCCCTAACACTGCGTTTTGCCATCTCGGTTTCAACTTAAACACACTTGCTCTTAGCAAATAGGAAAATCTTGAAAGAGAAATATATAGGCTAAACTTTGTAAACTCGAAGGGCAAAGTAATGAGAGTATAAGGGAGATAGAAAGACCTTGGGGTAAGTCTACACACAGGCTCCAACTCAGTAGAACCAGTTAGTAAATATTTACTCTTTTCCCACCGGCTTAGAAAAATTTCCCTCTGGCAAGACGGGTCTTGCTCTCTGTGATGTGACCTCTTGCCGCAGCCCCACATTCCCAACCCAAGAATGGCAGGCTAGGGGATGAAGGCAGCAGTGACGTTGGCTCCTCCTTCTTCTCATGCCGGTGGCCAGAGGGTGTAAGGAGGTACTCTCGGCAGTTGTTGAGGAAGCCCATGCCCCCCACCCCAGTCCTGTTGAAGCTTTCTGAATCCCTACGGAGATCGATGCCTACACTATTCTCCCTGCGGATTAACGACGGTCTCTTCCCCTGTCCATCCACTCAAATCTATCATGGGATCATCAATCCTTTAAGCTATCCACATTTGCTGGTCCAAGAACAACAGAAACAACTTCTGAGACACGTTGTTAAAAAATTCTCCCCTTCTAACCCTAAAAGGAAAAGTTATGCACCCTTTATTTACCATCACTTGGAAATGACATACAGAGCAAAATTTCTAGATGTGACATTTTTCCCTTATGATTTTACACTTGAAACCATTTTGGGGATGAACACCCTTGCGACATGTATGATACAAACTCCCTCCTGCCTCCTGAGAGTGTGCGGGACAAATGCCTAGCCTCTGCCTCCTGATGTGCACCCGTCATTAGGAACATCAGGCCTTTCCTGCTGGGCGGTAACTCAGGGACGGTTGGGTGAGGCACACAGGGCAGGCTGTAGGGTTTTCTCCTCGTTGCTCTTGGGCTGTGACACTTCTTGGCTTCCTGAATTGCTTTTTACATTTTTTTTTTCTGTCTTCTCTCCACCATTATTGTTGATGCCTGTTTTTTCTTTTTTCTTTCTTTTTTTTTTGGCAAAATCGTTCAGTTCTTTAATTTTTAGTCTATCGTACAATATGGAAGCTCGGGAAAACAGTTACTTGCATTTCCGTGAGACAATCTAGGGTAAGACCCTATGCATATGGGTCTGTCTAATCCAGAAGGTTCTTGGATCTTAGTGTATATTCGGGGACACTTGCTGACCCTTCTCTCCTGCTTCCTCATTGACTGTCCTGCCTTTTAGTTGTGTTTCCATCACTCGGACTGTTGGACAAGCACTTTCCATATCTATAATGTACGTGGTTGTGACCGGATATTTTGTCTTTGGGCTCAGGGTCTGTGTGAACCAGGGACCAAGAAGGTAAAGCAAATCTTACCTTTTTGTAGAGACTCCTCAGATCTCGGTACTGCCACATGCTGTTTAGGACCTGAGATGCGGCCTTGACCACTTTTGGAGAGTGTCTGATAGAGAGAAGACACGTAAGATGGTAAAAGTGGGTCAGCTGGGTTTCAGACTGACACTGACTCATCAGGATCCAGCGTTTACAGAAAAAAACCACATCCGTATGGCCTCCCGGCTCTTTCCCTCCCACCCCTGGGAGTGCAAGGGATGGTCCACCAGTCTCCAACCTTCCTCTCATCGGCACACCCATGAGGGCAAGAGATAGGAACACAGTCAGCTTGGCAAAGAATTTTCAAAATGCAAAAGGAAGAGCAGAGCCTTGAGTCCGAATGCAAATTAGGTGTTTGACTATAAAGGGGAAAAGAAAGAAGAGAAACACACCGATCGGGAAGGGCCAGATCTGGGAGTTTTAACGGCAGTGTTGTGTAATATCTGTGTAGCATCAAGAAGAAAAAAAATATTTTCATTTTCTCAGCTGAAGCTTGAGAGCATGTATAGTGTTGGTTCCGCATGCCTACGTGATTACAGGGAGCTGCTCTCCATTTGCCGATGGTACCACGCACAAGGGACCGGCAGCGAAGGAAGATGTGTGTGTGTGCTCTCTCACATGCATATACAGGAAGGCATAAACATCTAGAAGTAAAGCCCTGTGTACAATTAAAGTTCCATCCTGCGGATCATTTTTTTTTTGTTTTTTGAGTCATGGCTTTAAAATCGTTATGAAACACACAACAGCTAAATATTTCGACTTTTGGGTCGGTGCCAACCTGTGTCTCCAAACAGACACGAGGTCAATAAATCTGTGTTGCTTTAATGTGATCACATTCTTGGAAGTTATTTTGGCCGGTGGTGGCGGAAGCTATTAATTAATTACCTGTAGATACTTTATTCTAATGGCCAATTCCATAAACAGCTGCACCCTCTAGTGGCTGTTAGTGCCACTGTGGCCTGTCTCAGGGGCTGGCGCATTTTCCTATAAAGGGTCAGATAATAAATATACGCCACTCGGAGGGCCATATGGTCTCGATCACAGCTACTGAGCCCTGTGACTGTACCGCTAGAGGAGTCATAAATAATACATCAGCGAGTGGATGTGGCTGCGTTCCAATAAAATGTTATTTACAAAAGCAGGCAGTGCAAAAGCAGGTGGGATGTGGTCCCTGGCCTGTAGATTGCTGACCCCTGGTCTCTGTGTATGGTGACTCCTGGAGTCGGGCAGGACATAACCATTCATGAGGACTCCGAGGTGAACCCACCTGAAGCTGACCAGTGGGGCAGTGGCCCAAAGATTCCCAGAAGAGAAAATCTGAGTGGGGACCAAAAATGCCTTTGAAATAAAATGGCTTTTGAAATAAATAGAAAGTGAGCAGATGGTTAGATGGGATGAGGTTGAGGTTGGATAGGAGAGCCGGAGTAAGTGGAGGTTGTGAGGACATGCATTTTGTGATGGAATTATGGGATGTTAAGACACGGTCAATTAAATGTCTGCTATTTTCCTGGGTCTTCAAGTTTGCGATTTAGACCAAGTAAGTTGAAAGTTCCTTCATCCACTTGCTTACTGGTGACAGTAACAGTCATGCTTACTATCTTTATCGCTGAGATGAAATACAATTTTGGCTGTGTTTGAAAACACTAGTTATATCATGCGTTTTCAAGAGAAAAAAAGTAGCGTTCTCATAAATTCAATTTTTTTCACTATGAAAGATGAAACGTATATACGTAACATATTTTCCTTTACTAAATGCATGGTTGCTAAATGATTTCAGAATTTTTGTTAGTGTCATGCGCTACATGTAATATTAGGTTCCTTTGATTTAAAGACAGAGAATTTAGAGCTTTTCATGGATACAGGTACAGGTGTGTGTTAACCTTATATAATCAATTCAGGTTATATATATATATATATATAATCAATCAAAGGTTAAATGTTATGTGTTGCTGTATTTTATCATTGTTAGCTAGATATTTGTCCATGACAACAGTTAAGCAACTCTTGAGGAACATGCATTAATATTCAGAGAGTGGTAAGGTAGTCGAGACACAGCATGCAAAAATTCTTCAGAAACTGTAATTTTTTTGTTTCTCCTTCTTGCTTGGGTACAAAATAGAAAAAGACTACAAATGTGTAATGAATAGCAGGTCTTAACCTTTCAATTAAAATGTCAACACATCACAGGGTCATAACATGCGAAGGTCAAAGACACATTGCTTTTTTTTTTTTTATATACTTTAATTTTGACCCATCACTAGACTGATACCATAGCAACTTCTACTTGAAAGACTATAACTATTGATTGAAGGACTGAACAATTGAGTGTTTCTAATGTGACAAGTGATTATAACCTAAGCCGCAATACACAGTTCCTTACTGACAAGTAACGGTTGAGACTGTTAATGGTATTTCTGTCTCATGACAAAATGCAGTGACACAGTCAACCCTATTTCCTATATAATTGTTAAATTTAGAAAAAAAAACCCAAATGTATTTTGAAAGAGATAGATGTGACAGGATGTCCATAATGGGTGTTTAAAATGACGTGAAAAGAATAATTTAAGTTATCCAGACTTGAAAATAGTAAGTATAAGATTCCTATAAGAGTCATTGATGATTATACCACACCTGATCTTCACCAACATTGTCAAATGAGGGGTGACTGCACCGTTGGTGCAATTCATCGTGGGTGTTGAGCACAGCTACTCAAAGCCTCAGGACCCCAGAACCCCAGTGTTGGTGGTTGTATTAGCAAAACACAATGAGTTGTACAGTTCAAACAGACTATGACTGGCAACTCACCAGTCCGACTCATTAAAGGCATGGCATACTTTAAATTTCTATATATTTAGAAATAAAACACATAAATACAGAGTCGTAGAGAGGCATGTTTTTCCACCTGTGCCTTATGCTATCTGGAATTTACAAATCAGGTTTGAATTAAACTTATTTCTGTTAATAATTTTTAAGGGCATTTTAGGGAGGGCAGATCTGTACAAATTAACCAGAGCAAACTGCTCTCCCTCTATTTTTCAATGATTAATCCCCAATTTTAAAAACTCTCCTTTCAATAAAGAATTTCTATTTTGTTAAAACTTGTCGAAGGCCTTGGGAATCTCAGCGCCTGATGTCATAACAGAATCGAGTGATAAGTGGTGAGTTTAGTGTTAAGATTCAGAACAGTTCTTCTGGATTCCTTTTAAGGGCGGTGAAAAGCAGTAACCAAATTCAAGTGTAGGTGGGAGATGAGGCTATCTGCAGTTATAAAAACCTTGTTTTGATCCCCAAATTAGTCATTATATAAAAAAGAGGTAAATCACATGGAAGGACGGCTGAGATAAGCAGGAAAGTAGGGAAGATGCCCGACTCAACCCAGTTCAGTACTGCTTATTCAACTCGTGTGTAAATCTCGACTATTAACTTTGGAAAAAAAGGGCAAGGGCTAATGAAATGAAACACATGACTTTCTTAAAAGAAATTTTCAGTCAAGTCAGAGGACAGTTATGAGATCATCTATAGTGAAAGAAACTTCCCATTAACAATAATGAAGATTGGACAAGACCTATCAGGACCATTTTCTGGATTGGCATTGTGGATACACACTCTTTCATGGATGGTTTCCTGAAATGATTTTTAAGTTAGTTTCACAAGTAATTTTCTTTGACCATAGGACTGATAAAAACACCTCTTCTCTTTAAGGCCCATTTAGTGATGTATGCTACAGTAAGGATGTTCACACAATTGGAAGAAATTAACACACGCCAGACCACCCTCAAACTCTCTATTCTTACATTTCAGAGAAAAAAAAAATCTTTGAACATCTCATGAATATGCACAAATAGGTCAGAATGTTTTGTGGACTATGGTTTTATTGTGTGTGTGTGTGTGTGTGTGTGTGTGTGTGTGTGTGCGCGCGCGTTTGCTTAAAAAAGCATTGACATATTAAGCTCTTAATGTTCAAAACGGGTAAGCATTTCAATTAGAGATTCCAAAGTTCTACAGAAGCTCTATGAAGAAGAAAACCATGTGGTTTCATGTTTATGTAGAATAGCAATCTATTTTAAGTACAATATAATAACATACAATTCAAGCCAACTATCTATATGGCACCATTACTGCATGAGTCCAGTGGGGCCTCTCTATTTGATATAAAAAAGTATTTGAATCCTAATACTAAGTTGTTGACTGAACCTATTTGAAGCTCTTAACCAGAAACCAGAGACTTCTTTTATTATACAATGGTAATATCCTGAATCAAATGAAATAATGAGACAGAATTTCCAAATAGTCTCAAAGTACATCCTTTACAGCCCTTAATAATGGAAGAAAAATTATTTGGCGTTTAGTTGTGAAGAAATGGGGGGAGGCAGGGAGTGGAAAGTCAAGAAGTAGACCTTGGGTAACAAAAGGTTTACCCTCTTAATCTCATTGATTACATTGAGGGATTTCTAGGAGGCAAAATTTAATTAAGGTTTGTGAATGTTTCTGTAACATTGACAGCTTGCTGACAGACTGACACCCTGGCTTCTGAAGATATGTTTTGGTTGCATGCAGCAAGATACCATTGATTCTTAAATCAAATGGGGGACATTTCCATTTCCTGGAAGTGCAGCTCGTCAGACACAGAGCCTTATCTTTCTTTATTCCACTAGTGTAGAAGTCCTTCCTTACCACCATCCCCTCTGCAGAATTTCTATTCATGCTTTAAGACTTGATTATCACTTCTTGGATATTAGGGCAGCCCCTTCCTCAGTTTTAGACTGGAAAGGACAGGCACAGTGACTTGTTAAATTAAACTATTTGCCTCAAACGCATGGCTAGCATGGAAGGATGGCAGGTCAGCAATGAGTTCTTGGGCTCCCCACTGTGTGCTCCCTCACCCTCCTTGCATGGCTTCCTCTGTACAGCTGACGAGGGAAAGGGCACAAGGATGTGGATCCATCATGAACACCCGGGCCTGCAACCACAAAGGAACAGCAGCCACAAAACACTTTCACATACTCAGGTTAAGCGGGTTGTCTTTCCTAGTGTATGCATGCTGGATTGTCAAATGTATCTCTCCAGTATCATGGCAGTCACCAAGACTACCAGTTAAAATCAGCTTTCACCATGGGTGGGAAGCCTGGAAACCATTTGCTATTTCCCTCCTCTTGAATATCCAATGACATTCAACAATGTTACCCATAACCAATGGATGCTGCGTATACTTAGAGCCAATTCTACCAATACCCATTCCACAGTGATATGAAGTTACCGTCCGACTTACTTATCTCCTTTGCTTTTGGAGATGCCAACCAACTTCTCGATGCCGCCCGCATCCCGTAAGGCCTTGGCGTTCTCCATGTTCTTGGTGATCACTTCGTGCAGGGTGCAGCAGACGGCTGTCACCGTGTCATCTGACATGGCCTTGCTCGCTGTGTTGTTGCTGTTGTTCCCACCTGGAAGCCTGTGGACGAGGTCTCGCATGGCATATTTGCCTTTGGGAGAAAAAAGTCAAGGGAAGAATTGAAATGAGGCCAAAATGGAAGACGAGGGGAGAGGCGATGGTAGGAACAGGGGAGAAAAACCGAGAACACAAGAGGCCACATTAATGCATTATTGTCTGTTTCTCATCACTGAAAATTCTCTGTTGGGTCACTGCTCTGCTGGGCATGGGTCACTGAACCCATACAGAGAACAGTTTTTCCCTCATGGTGAGTGCATGGACTTTCTGATGGATGTGGGATAGAATTTCTGGGCAAGTTAGTCCATGACTGTCAGCCTAGGCTTTTTAAACCTGTACAGCAAAGAACACTAACGGTACCTATCTCACAAGGCTGTTGCAAAGATTAAATGAGTAAAAGTGTGTGAAGTATGTAAAACACGAGGAGTACTGAGGATGTGGGACTCTGTAGATGTGAGCTGTCAATGGTTCTTGAAGTCAAGAAAACATATGGTATTTGAACATCACATCAAAAATACCTTGATGGGAACTACGTTGGGGCCTGAACTATTTAACAAGTCAGAGTCAAACCACAAACATATGGACAGCATGATCATATACGTAACTTCCGAGTTCTGGCCCTTATAAAACAAAGAGAAACACTCAAAGCAAGGGAGAGAGGCTTTACAAATGATGTATAACTAGGTGTCCTTGGAACTCTGGTAACCCAATGATCCACCTGTCTCTCTGATGGGATTTATTGTCTGGTTCTACCATATAACACTTACTAATTTGACACATTCCCCTTTGTGTGAAAAACAAAGAAAATAAAATCCAACTTTGCTTCCTTAATTTGCTTCATCATTATTAATCTTGCTGCTCTCAATGATAGAGGTACTTATAATGACATCTTTATGGAGTACTTTTAGTTTACAAAGCATTTTAGGCATTACCAATAACCCTGCAAGACATTAATTCATCCCACCTGCAGCTTCCAATTCTGTTCCATTAATTTACTTCTGGAACTAAGTAAATGAGTGCCTGTAGCAAAGTTGGCTGTTCTTAAATTTTTCAGATGGAATTGGCACGTGTCCAAATTAAAATCCCTTCCTTGTCTCCTATCCCCCAATTAGACATATTTAGCTAGCTCCTGAAAGCCATTTGAAATACTTTTCCTCCATACGTGTCCCTAAAGGATAGCCTCTTCTGCTGTTTAATCCTCCAGTGCGAGGTGCCTGGGGTAAGGAAAGGGAACTCATGGGAGAAGGCAATGACATCTCCATTCCAGGCATTAATAAATAAAACATAGGCCCATGTCATTTTGGTATCTGCTCTTATCCTATGTTTAGGTGGCTTATTTTAGCTTGGGCCAAAAAAAATGCTGATGTCTAAATTACTGAAATAGGAAAATGTCTTCGTTCACTTGATGGTAGCTGAGAAGTATCTGACAAAAATGGTTTGCCTGAAAACCCCCAAGCGTAGCATATTTATTTTCTAAAGACAATATCTAAAATAGTTAGGAGAAGATCCTTTGTGCATGGGCAGTTCTCTGAGCAACTTGCTGTATGTATTTATCATTAAATCACACTCGGCTCTGGCTAAGATTTTCCTTTTGCTGAGCTCAGCATGCCGGGGCTTCATCAGGTCATTAACCCCCAGAGATTATATCGTAAGGCAAATCTGAGTTCCACAGATGTGAGAAGATGGATGAATGGGGGGATGGATTAAAATTTTTCTTCCTAAGGGAAGTGATAGAGGAAGGGAACAGAAAGCTATTTCATTCACTGGGCATACAGGGGCATTCACGCTCCTGACGGAGTATGGAAGACTGTTTGTGACCTTGAACATCACTGAGGTTGAAAGCAAAAATGAAAAGAGAGAGAAGATTCGGCTGCAGCATTTTCCAGTTTTTGTTGTTACTGTCAGTTAAAAAGTTATCTCAGATAAATCTGAAGGTGTGTTTCATTTTGCATGCTTTCCAAATCCAAGAGCCGTGAATGAAATACAAGGTGTCCCCCTAACATTCAGGTGACACAGGCAACTGCTTCCTCCCAGAGCAGCCTCCCCCGCTTGCCCCACGACGCTGTATAAACACTGTTTTCCATTCCATGAAGAATGATAGGAGTCACCGCCATATATTACCTACCACAACCTGTCAAGGAAACCCGTTGGAATGATTTTATTTCTAATATTTCCAATACAGTTCACTGACATTTCACTGGACAATTGGAGATTTTTCATATATCTATTTCTTAGTCTATGTGGAGGCATACACTTTAGTCTAAATTTTTGACCATCCAAGTGAAGAAACAAATCAAGTAAAATCATTCCATAGAGGGGAAAACCTCTAGACAAAGTTTGTTAATTCTCTAAAGGGCATACAGTTGTTTTAGCCTTCGATTATGCTTCTGAGAAAAGATGTCTTCTCATACTAGAACTTGAATCCTGTCATCATGTGAAATTTGCACAGCAAGAATAGCTGTGTGTATGTGTGTGTGTGTGTGTGTGTGTGCATGTGCGTGTGTTCCGAAACTTGGAGGCTAATTGGGTGGGGAAAAGAGAAAACAGGAGCATAGAATAATTACAGCCATAAGTGACCTTGTGTGGCAGGCTAATAACAAAAGTCCAGGGAAGGGAGACTGCACTGGGGTTACCATGGAGGGACTGACATGGGAAGTCAGCATTCAGATTTTGTTCTATAGGTTAGGGGAGCTCCAAGACCAAGTTGATATCTTACAAAGAGAATTCTGGTACCGCAAGAAGGAAGGTTTCAGAATAGAAAGAATGAAGTTTGGAGAAACGTGTAGTCTTTCTCTTGACAATAAAACTCTGTTTCTCTGAACTTCTGCTGAAATTCTGAGCATTACAGCACAAGGTGGCTTTTGCCTATAATTATTCAATGTCGCATATTTTTTTTGTTCCCTGAGTTTCTAAGCATTAGAAAGAGCTAAGAAGCCTTTGCTGCTACCAATAAATAAGAGGTACTCCCTCTTCTGCCCCCCAGTCAAGCTTCTGGGTCTCTGAGGTCTGAGGTTTCTTTGGAGGTAAGAGGAGTTAATCCTCAGGTGCCTGGGTGGCTCAGTCGGCTACGCATCCGACTCTTGATTTTGACTCAGGTTCATGAGATGGAGCCCTGCATCAGTAGGATCTGAGCTGACAGCATGGAGTCAGTTTGGGATTCTCTTTCTCCCTCGCTTTCTGCACCCCTCCCCCCCCGTTTGTGCTAAACAAACAAACATTAGAAAAAAAGGAGTTCCTGAGATTCTCTCTTTCCCTCTCTCTCTGCCCCTCCCCTGCCTGCACTCTCTCTCCCTCTCTCTAAATCAATAAACATTAGAAAAAAAGGAGTTAACCTTCTTTAGGAACTAATTTTTGTGCCACAGAGGCAATGAGAAAAAGTTGTGAGGCAGGTGAGCCAAACTGCAAGTTTTTCAGTCTAACACCACGAAGGGGATCAGGTCGGTTTTTGTTTTGTCTCAGTTTGGTTTCAGAGACAGAGATGGACAGAGGGAAGGCTCTTCACAGGCTAAGGAGGAGCGTGGCTGGATGCCCAGATGGATGGCATCTCCTTAGGAACCTGGAGGAGGAATACTGGAGGTTCTTCATGGGTCTGGAATGTCAAGGACACCTGGAGCCCAGCGGCGCCCTTGTGGTGCATTGGGATGCATGTGGGTGCAAAGGAGATCATAAGCAGACAGGTGTCACCTTGGCATTGAGTCTGGCAGGAGGCACGGGAGATGAGGCCATGGAAAGGCCAGTGGCATCAGCAACCAATGCAGAGAGAGCCACTCCCCCTTTCTCTGGATTTGATTGGTTTAAAAATAAGTGAATGGGACAGCCCAGACTGAAAGTCACAGAATGATTCATTCATAGAATGATTCAATTAACAGGCAACTGTAATATTTTGGAACAAAAACGAGGACTTGTGACCACAAAAAGGTGGCTGTGGGTCAGGGACAGGACAGCAGCCAGCCATCATGGAGAATCCCAGGATGAAACTGACACGTGAAACACTGGTGGTGGTGGGGGAACGGAGGAAAAAGGGGTCAGAAGTCTTTCGCTGGAACAACAAGGTGGGTCGTGAAAACCAAGTGAATTTAAAACTTTTAATAATAGTGGACAAGTTAGAGTCTATCGTACTTTCTTCGCACAAAGAAAAACACGCAGAATTATTTAACCTGATATGTGATACGGGAGAACAACACAGCAAGGTTCCATCAGGGAGACCCCACTGGTCATCAGGTTCCAAAGACGCCCAGATTTGTGAAAGCCAAGTGGATGCTTTGGCCTGCCTCCATTTGCAAGAACTGTGCTCCCCAGTAGCCACTGTCGTAGAATCGCATGTGAGAAAAAGAAAAGAAAAGCACGCTGCTCCCTCAGATTGAAACAAAACAAAACACAACTCCGCCACCACCAACACCACTGCCAATGAACAGATTGCTCCGTTTTGCTCAAGTTCCTGGTAGAGACGCATACTTGGGTCATTTCTTCTAAGTTACCTCATCTCTGATGAAAATAACACTATTTCTGGTGTGCAATTCTGGTAATGAAATGACCAGCGGAGATACTATGAGTGTGTAAGAAATATCCCGAGTTTCCATCAATGACAGACTAACTGTAGCCTTGTAACTTTGATACCCTTTCCTCCATGCACCTGTGTGCCTACCTGTGTCTCTGTGTGTTCCCTTTAAACACTGAAGTGTTTAAGATCTGTTGTGGGGTGCCTGCGTGGCTCAGCCAGTTAAGCATCCCACTCCTGATTTTGGCCCAGGTCATGATCTCACAGTTTGTGAGATGGAGCCCTGAGTCAGGTTCTGCGTGGACAGCATGGAGCCTACTTGAGATTCATATTCTCTCTCTCTCTCCTTCTCCTGCTTGTGCTCTCTCTTTCTTTCTCGCTCTCTCCTCTCTCTTAAAAAAAAAAAAGATTTGTTGAGCTAGTTTTCTAAATTCACAATCTCTAAAAAATGGAAAAATAAAAATATTTCTTTAGAATGCTTCTTTCTGGAATCATCCGTTTAGAGTGTTGGGCCCACAAAGGCGCAGACGGAATTGGGGACCTGAGCAACTGTGCTGTCCAAGAAGGGCAGTCTCTGCAGAGCAAGTGCAGACGAGGGCTGGTGGAGATTTCGTGACGGCGCCACAGGGCTCCGTTCCTGCTGGCTGCTTCTGCTCCTGGGTTGTCTGTCTGCTTATGATTCTGCTTCTATTTCCATTTCAGGACTAAGTTTATTTGTGGTATTGATCTGTGCACCACTACTCGGTTCCCCGTTGGTGGCAGCAATATTGAGCAGTGCTTTGTGGTCTAGCCGCTGTAAGGTGGCCGACATCACAGAAGTCACTGGAGTCCCTTCCTACATTGATTATGTATCTCTTTTGATCATTGATAGAGTCCGCTGGATAGCTGGTCTTTGTGACGACTCACATATCTTTCTAAACTTAAATCTCTCTCAAAGCAATGTTAGAGAAAAGATAATTTTAACAACGGCTGGAATGGAGAGCAGTGCTGGGTCAGGAGCATCATGACCCCTTCAACTGAGGCCTTAACACCTCTTTCACTTCTTTGTTTCTGGGGCTGCTAAGCCTGGCCCTATGAGTTTTTGCCAAGATGCTCTAAATTTACTCTTTTCTTTTCTAATTTTTCTCCTTCTTCTTCTTCTTTTTTTTTTTTTTGGTACTGTGGCAGAATACACATATCATAAAATGTAGCATCTTGCCCACTTTTAAGTATACAATTCAGTGATATTAAGTAAGTCTATATTGGGCAACCATCACCACCGTCCATTTCCAGAACTGTTTTCATCTTGCAAAACTGAAACTCTCTATCATTAAACAATAACACCCTAACATTCTACTTTCTATCGCTATGATTTTGACTACTCTAAGTACCTCATACAAGTGGAAGCATACAGCATATGTCTTTTTTAAAAAATGTTTTTGAGAGAGAGATAGCGAGAGCACAAGTGGGGCAGAGACACAGAGAGAGGGAGACAGAGGATCTGAAGCAGGCTCCATGCTGTCAGCACAGAGCCCGGTGTGGGGCTCGAACTCACGAACCATGAGATCATGACCTGAGCTGAAGCTGGACGCTTAGCCCACTGAGCCACCCAGATGCCCCTAGTATACATCTTTATGTGACTGACTTATTTCACTTAGCATGGTATCCTTAAGCTTCATCCATATCGTAGCATATGTCAACATGCCCTTCCTATTTAAGGCTGAATACTGTTCCATATATGCATACACCACATTTTGCTTCTCCATTCATCTGTTGACGGATACTTGAGTTGCCCCCTCATTTTAACTAGAGTGACCAATGCTGCTGTGAACATGGGTGTACAACTCTTGTTTCACTTTCCATCTGTTTATGTCTTTGTGTTAGGTAGAAGCTAGACCTGAGTGGTGGGAGGAACACCCTGGGGCAGAGTCCCAAGTCCTTGAAGGGGAATGACAGAGACACGAGTTGAAGGCAAGGATGGTGACAAATAAGCTACACAGTAGAAGTCCTAGGGCACGACATCCTGACCTTGTGGCTTCCAAGACCTCGGGGCTGCCAGACCAGAGAGCCAGAACAGGTGCAGAGCACATGCTCTCCTCTTCCACCTCTGCCCCAGGGTAATCCCTAGACTCATTATAATGCATTTGCATTGTGGGAACAGCCCCAACCAATGGAGGAAGGCTTCCATGACAGCTCCTCTACAAACCTTGTAGGGTCAAAAATTCCCCCTCCCAACCTGTGGAAGGAATCTCCCAAATCACTGGAAACAGTCCCCATTAGAGACCACCCCACTGTAGGTCACACTCCTCCCAGTCCGGAGAGACCCAGTAACACCCAATCCCAAAACACCCTAGAGGCCATTTCCACCTCATGCCCAGCTCTCCCACCTTGAGAGTGTACTTTCATGTTAATAAACTGGTTGGTGCTAATTTCCTTCTAGCTGTCATTATTCTGAGTGGAGACGCCCATGTGAATCTTGTGGGGACTCCAAGGATCGAGATCTCCATCCACATGACACAGACTCTCTCTCAACCGCAACATTTGGATCTAAAGTGAGTCTCCTTATAGACAGCCTATAGTTGGGTCATGTTTTTAAATCCATTCTGCCATTCTGTTTTTTGACTGGAGAGTGTAATCAATTTATATTTAAAATAATTACTGATAAGGAGGACCTTACTTGTGTTACTTTGCTATTTGTTTTGTATATAGATTATGGCTTTTTTTGTCCCTCATTTCCTGCATTACTGTCTCTTCTGTGTTTATTTGATTATTTTTATAGTGAAATGTTTTAATTCCCTTATTTATTTTTGTATATATTCTATAACTATTTTTGTTGTGGTTACCATGGGGATTACGTTTAATACCCTGAAATTATAAAACTCTAAATTTATAACATCTTACTTCGATAACATATAAAAACTTGCTCATATGTAGTTCTACCCCCACCCTTTTCAGTGATGGACATCACAAAATTCCACCTTTGTATATCGTATGTCCAAAAAACATAAAATAATTGTTTTGGGGGGGGGTGCTTGGGTGGCTCAGTTGGTTAAGTGTCTGACTCTTGATTCCGGTTCAGGTCATGATCTCATGGTTTGTGGAATTGAGCCCCACATCAGGCTCTCTGCTGACAGTGTGGAGCCTGCTTAGGATTTTCTCTCTCCCTTTCTCTCTGCCCCTCACCTGCTTGTGTGCACACTCTCTCCCTCTCTCTCAAATAAATAAATATTTACAAAACAGTTTTAAAAAATAAAAAAAAAGAATGTTTTTCTTAATGCATCAGTCTCTTAAATCATGTAGAAAACATGAAAAACAGGAGTTACAAACTGTCATTATAATAGTACTAGCTTTTATAATTACCCCTGTATTTAACTTTATTAAGATCTGTATTTCTTCATATGGCTTTAAGTCACTTTATTCCAAATTTCAGGATTACCTTTCCTTGTAGGAAAGTTCTAGTGACAAACTCCCTCAGCTTTTATTTACCTGGGAATGTCTTTCTTCTTCACTTTTGAAATATAGGATTCTTGATTGATAGGTTTTTTTCAGCACTTTGAAAATATAGCCCATTACCTTCTGACCTCCAAAGAATCTGATGAGAAATCTGCTTATAATCTTAATGGGGATCTTTTTTTTTTATGTGATGAGTCACTTCTCTTTTGCCAATTTCAAGATACTCTCTGTCCTAGTCTTCGGACAATTCGATTATGTGTGTCTGTATGGGTCCCTTTGGTTTATCTTACTTAGAGCTGGTTGAGCTTCTTGGATGTTTATATTCACATCTTTCATCAAATTTGAGAAGTATTCAGGCATTATTTCTTCAAATAATCTCTCTGACGCCTTCCACAATGTGTATGTTGCTCTGCAACATTTTCACTTTTCTTCATTTTTTTTTCTTTCCATCCCTAGGATTTGATGATTTCAGCTGTCCTGTCTTCAAGTTCACGGATTCTTCCGCTTACTCAGAGCTACCTCTGAATCCCTCTAGTGAAGTTTTCATTTCAGTTATTGTAATTTTCAGCTCTAGAATTCCTTTCTTAAATTTCCTTTTAGATTTTCTATCTCTTTAATAATATTTCAATTTTATCCCTACATCATTTGCTTGGCTTTCTCCACATCAGTTTTTAGTTCTTTGAGCATCTTTAACATAGTTGCTTTAAAGTCTTCGTCTAGTAGGTCTGCCATCTGGTCTTTTTCAGGGATAGGTTTGTCGGCTTATTTTTTTCCTTTGAGCGAGCCATACTTTCTTTATATGCCTTATGGGTTTGTGTGTGTGTGTGTGTGTGTGTGTGTGTGGACATGTGTACAAGTAGACACTGGAATCTTATTGTGGGGAATAAGCACAGGAATTCCCTGAGCTTGCACCGATGGAGGTTAACAAGGCATAAAGAAATAGAAAGCCACAGGATGTATGCATCAAAGATTCGGTACAACAAGATTAGGTAAACAGGACAAAGGCCCCCAGTATAGGACAAAGGCATAGGAATAGGAAATCTCAGGATGGAAACATCCAAAATGAGGTAAACAAGATTAGGTATTCAGGGTGGAAATGTCCCCCAACTTAGTACAATAGCAGAAAGCTGCTTTCACAGGACGGAAGGACCAAAATAGGTAAACATGTAAACAGGGCTATAGACTGCAGCAAGGCAAAGTTGCCCAAAGCGCAGCTAATTAGCAAAAGAAGAGTGCCTTGTTGACCCTGAGGTAGCATGCTCTGTCTTTCTTTTCCCCTAGGCAGTTTAGGTAAACAGAGGTGGCACCTCGTTCCTGGTGTCAGGATTTTATTTTGCATTGACCCAAACCCCAAACATCGCATATCTTCAATAACCCCTTTTCCCCTCATTCCCATGAATTAGTGTTCACAGTTTCATTGTCTCTTTGTGCACGCCTATCATGCTTGCAAGCCTTCTGATCCTAATAAAAATGGAGCAAGGACCCTGACTTGGGGCTCTTATCTCCTCCTGGACATTAGCCTCTCTCACATTTCAATCCTGCATCTGTTCTCTTGCTGGATAAGACAGAACTCCAGACCCAGAGTCTACGACACCTTATGTAACCCTGGAAATTAGATTCTTCCCCTTCCCCAAGTTTGCTGTTTTTTTTAGTTTTTGTTTTTGTTTTGATTGTTATAGGCATCCAGAGGATCAGCCTGAGGTATAAACCTGAAAGTCCTCTCAGGTCTTTTCTGAATTTGTGCCTTTCTCCAGGAATGTGGGGGGCTGTTAATTTCCTCTGCATATGCATTTGCTTATGAATCTCCTAGTCCTTAAAGTCTCGCTCCCAAAAGGGAAGAAAAATGAATTGAAGGGGAAGGGAGGGTTCCAACACTTGAAATCCCCTGGAAGTCACCTCAGCCAGAGGGGAAGGGGCTTGCAACAGTGTGAGGTGTGCAAAAATGGCTGCCTATCTCTGTGTCAGCACCTCCATTATCAGAAGCAGCAGTGATCAGATTGTAGATCCCTTATACTTGGAGGGCAGAGTCCTCAATGCCCACCCTGGTTCCCACCAGCTGCACACAAGTTGCTCAGGAACACATACATAGCTGCCTGCCAAGGGGTTTGGGGTGAGGGATACGTACTTGATACTGTGCTAAGAGCTGACATTGACTGAAATTAATATCACTATTTACCCTCCAAGTTTCCCTTGCAAGTTTCCAGCTTTCATTAGACTCCAGAGTTCCAAAATACATCAGATAGATTCTGCCAATGTGGGTAGCCAGATTCCTGGTGCTTCCTACTCTGCCACTTTGCCAGAATCTTCTCTCCACTCTGAAGTTACTTTTGATCGGTGGTTGAAGATATGAAAGTGAGGTGCTGATTTCAATGTGATTGTGTGTCTGTAGGTAAACGTGAAAAGAGCCTTTGCCCCCTTTGCCAAAGAGTGAGCGCTAGCCTTTTACAATGCTCTGTCAATAGCCATAACTCTTTATATAATGTGACCAGGACCTTTTCTTTCTCCTTGGGGAATGACTGGCCCTCATGTATCATAAAATCTGTCACTGTATACATTATAAGGGTATCTATAAAAACAGTTTATTATAAAAGAGGAGAAAACATATGCCAAAAAAATCTGTATTATAAAACTGGCTTCTGTGGCTTACAGACCAAAGAGGTGAAGCATTCAAGATGGTATTTCTTGGCTACTGAAAACGTTTGAATTCTTGTTCACATGGGAAAGTTCTGAATCAAGCTGCAGTTATTTCTTGTCTTTACACACTAAAGACTTATATTCGTATCTTCTGTCCCCTGAGAACCCTTTTTGAAATTGTCTTCCCCAAGTCTACACCCCGTCGTCAAATTAATAAAACTTTAAACAATGTCTTTTACATCTAAAATCATCTTAGGGTTCCCGGACTGTTGCTGGGTAATATCAAGGAGTTTTCTTCCTGATTTTATAAAATAAAGATGCTGGAAATAATGAGGGATATTTGCACTTTTGCAGGCTTTTATTTGGTTTAATACCAGTGTGGGAGATGTACTTTCATCAGGCTTCCAAGACAAAAAGACCTAGCAGATAAAAACCAGAGAAACTTGACCTCCACTTAATCATGACAAGTAGTATTATTCTGCCTCAGCACTTATGAACCTTCCACTTTGGTTAAAGCATGATTCCTTTTGTGTTAAAGAATGGCACAGGGATGGTCAACAAGTTTTTAAAAGAAAGGTTCAATTTCTAGGTTTCAAAGATCCTAACGTCATCTTTATGGGATAAACAATGAGGTCCTGGAGGTTTTCAGTGCCCTCCCTGTCCACAATGTATACTGACTTTCATGCTAGTCCCTAACACCTTATAAAGCTAAAATTGTCTCAATTTTATTATTATTGGTTGTGATGAGTAATCACAGCCCTTCAGCCCTATCATCAACGGGTGGGTTCTGGTTTTCTCTCATGCTCGCCTAAAGACCCCTGCAGGAGCCACAGGTCTGTAATTGGGTCAGTTGGAAGAAACATCAAAATAGCCTGATTAAAGGGCTCCAACACATCCTCTTAACACTTGATAAAATAGAAACTAGGCTCTTGGCTACAGGTGCCCCTGCAGAAGTGATATCGTCAACCAAATGAACATCTCTCAGACTACTAAGAGATTCAGTCAGGCTTTCCGGAACTCATTCACTTTGAAAGACTGCTAACTAACCCAAGATCAAGAGAACAAGGATTAATTACTTAGACTAAGTGAAACAAATTTAATTGTCGTTAATGTTCTACTTTGAATTGGGCATGTTAGAAGCTTCCTTATTTCTACTTCTTCTGTCTTTTATAAACGCTTGATTTCACAGGTTATGCTTCTAAAAACTTGATAAAACAATCTTTAAATAGGGTTTTGTTGTAATTAATCATTCAGAATTCGGAAAAAATGTACTAAAATTTTCTTAAAATAGGTAAGATAATAAATTACCAGGGAGAGTTACTAATAATTCTGTAAATATAACGACATGTTGATGGGTCTTGTCTACACAAGTTAAAACGGTAGTTAAATAATATAAAAAATTGCCTTGACCAATTTATTTACTTTCTTTGACCCTAGGTTTTCATGGAGAGAACTGGAATTTCTCTTCCTTTCTAGTAGAGCATAATTGAAAAAATCAAGTCTGTATCCATAGATGTCACATTTAAGGGAAATATAATATAATTAGGCATGACAAGCCCATTAAAAGACAAGCACTTTTCATTGGTGGAATTAATGCCTACAACCTCCTCCCAGGCTTGGCTACTGTTGTATGACCCAAGGAGCCCTGCCCTCAGGCAGCATGGCCAGGGCACTGGAAAGTTACAGCTCAGAGAGATACAGGGGGAGAGGGTGAAGACTGGCAGAGGTTGACTCTGAGAGTTCTGGGTTACTGGTCCCTGTAGATGAGCTGAAAGGAAATGCAATATTTCTGCTGAATAACGTGGCCAAAATTACAAACCCAGGAGCTATATACCAACAAAACAAAAGTTAACTTTGAAGATTTATTATCATATAGGTCTAGCTTTGATAACCATACAAAGAAGTCTTTGTGAATGAATCCACGCTGCTTGCTATACCTATGTCTGTGTACTGGTCAGATAAAGTAAACCATCGAAGTGATGGATGGTCACAAATAACAAAACTTCTAAGCTGACATCTTCATCATAGGAGCGGAACTTCTGCATCAGGAGGGGCTGTGAAGGAGCACCGGTACCACGTTCCGTCTCCGTCATGACCATGTGCATATCACGAGCTTATCACAGAGAAGAATCAGGAAAACAAGACAAAACCAGAAAATCAACCCAGGGAAACAAATCAAAAAAAGAAAAAGTAATACGGGATGGTCCTTCTAATCCTAGTACCCCAAAATGAATGTTTGGATCATTTGTTAGCAGTTGCTGACTTCCCGGATCAACCTTCTCTCTGACATTCACGGTACCGACCTGCGACAGATGCCATGATTATCTCGTGAGAACACCACTGTCCAGCATGAAGTGATCAACCAATAAGCTTACAAACCATGGTAAGATTGTACTTTTTAATTTTGTTATTATTACTATTTTTATTTTATAGATACAGAGAGAGTGGAGAAGAGGGGTCAGGGGGTGGGGAGAGCATGAGAGAGAGAGAGAGAGAGAGAGAGAGAGAGAGAATCTTAAGCAGGCTCCATGCTCAACATGAAGCCTGAGGTGG
Source organism: Felis catus (assembly GCF_018350175.1). Classification (NCBI taxonomy): domain Eukaryota; kingdom Metazoa; phylum Chordata; class Mammalia; order Carnivora; family Felidae; genus Felis; species Felis catus. Next base: position 230,617,000 of record NC_058368.1, on the reverse strand, counting down.
GGCTTGATCCCACAACCCTGAGATCATGACCTTAGCCAAAATCAAGAGTCAGATGCTCAATGGACGGAGCCACCCAGGCATCCCTGTACTTCTGTATTTTAAATGTGGAAGGCTGGTTCTTATGAAGTCTGGATGCCTTGCAACATTTCATAAGTAAAAATTCCTTTCTCTTGATGCTTCTGTCTCTACATTTCCCTTTCACAGACTGGAAAATAGTTGTGGCAACACCAGCCCTCTGATCCAATCATGCCAGTCCCTTTTTCCCAGAATGAGACCTGTTCATCTCCACATCTAATCCTTCGCTCCTGCTGGGTTCGAATAAATATTTAAATGAGATGCATTGATTTTTCCAAAAAATGAACCTTCTTTTATGGATCTGCCGGTTGCTTTAATTGATTAAAGATTTATCCAAAGAGAGAGAGAGAGAGAGAGAGAGAGAGAAAGAGAGAGAGAGAGGCATAGTAGAATGGGATAAGCTGGAGCCAAGGTATCAGTGGTTGCTGTCGGCAAAAGTTGAGACAAATTCTGGAAGAAACCCAAAAATTCCTTATGCTTTTTGTCTCAAAACTATGATTTTAGAAAACAAGTGCAGCCTTATAACACATATAAGGACCTATTTCACATGCCAGGATTGATAAGCAATTGGTCTGCGAAAATGATTCAAACAAGAACTCAGCCCTCTGAATGGAAATAATATTAAACAATGCAGAATTTTATAGGTTTCTAGTGGATGGTGCACAGTTCTCTCAAGACTTATTACCGCCAAATAAATAACCCCTTCCACCTGTTTAGAAGACAAAAGGAATTGTACCTTTTAGCACCTTGAGCTCTTATCCAGAGGATTTCACTGTGTTAGATTTTGAAAAATTGTCATACTTGTTGAGAAGTAAGGTAATGAGTAGAAATACGGACAAGGAGGTGGCTAAGATAAGCATATTTAATTTGTGTAAGAATTGCTCTAAAAATAAAAATGGCAGTTAATTAAAAAATGGCAGGAAGCTTGCTGCAGCACCTTTTGAACTGGAAATAAGATGATTTTTGGGAAATACTGAAAATGAGTCGAGCAACTGATATGACACATTATAACAGGTTTTGAATAATTTGATTAAATATTTAGCATGATAGCCAAAAAAATTGTGCTAATTCATCGTCTAATTTTAGCAGAAAGGAGGTAAAGGTGAAAACTTAAACTCACTGACTCTAGCCTCAGGGGAGAAACCTAGGAAGGCTCTTTATTTTTAGGTCAAGATTGTTATCCAGCAAAGACCGAAGAACTCTCCCAGCAGAAACAGTATGAAAAATTTCAGCAGCCAATAGCATGAGACACGATGAGATTGGCATTTTCATAAGCTAAGTTGGTTTTCAGGAGGAGAACCTGAAGGTAGTCCTCTGACCTGACATTGGCACTTTGGGATAACAGTAACACAATGATTAATGTAAATAATGATGAATTACAACACCGCAGTCCCTTGTATTGCCTCCTCAAATCCATCTACCCGTCTGCCAAAATAAAAATTAGTCTCAACAAAGGTCACAAAGACAGGGAATCAGCTACAGGTTTTCTTCATATGCCACTACTCATCGATTACATTATAGAGTAGCTTAACTTTTTCAAGAAAAGTCACATCTATTGTTTCAATTTCGACTTAGCATTTCCGTGGGGGCATAAGAACAGCAGGTGCAATTCACAACGACAAATGAAGCCCAGAGAGATTAGATGATGTGTGTAAGGTCGCAGAGCTAACTGTCTCTTGGCTTTGGTCCCTTTCTGTGAGTCTCCCAGCTCGAAGCTCCCCTCCCCGACCAGCCCTCCTCTCTCTTGCCTCTGAGCTCTTTCCACAGGTATAATCTTCCTTTCTAAAAAGGTTTTTTGAGTACAGTTTACACACAAACTACATTAGTTTCAGGTGCCCAATATAGAGACTCATCAGCTCTATATGTTGTTCATGCATGCTACACAGGTAAAATCACAGGTGTAATTTCACCTCCTGTGTGACACCTGCCATGTAATTCATCTATCCGATCAGTCGTTCTACAGTCACATCGTAGGAGCTGTGTCTCGTTAGCTTAAACATGTCACAGACCTTCCCAATGGTAACACACACTGAGGACAGGGTGACATCTAATACCGTGTTTGCTGATAAATCAATAAACAATTTACACGGGCTCTTTGACTACGCAACGTAAGAAGACGCAACAACAGTGCTTGGCTGAGAACTGGGCTCACACCCACCCTGCGGCTTTCCCTCCTCTATGACAGATCGCAGGAATACCAGTGCTTTAGGATGCTGTGTTCTCGAAAAGGTTTCTCTGTAGCCTAAGTGTGGGAAATGCTGCACCTGACCCTCAGAAATTTGCCATGCATAGTAGCAAAGGAAGGGCCCCGTCAGTCCTTCAGTGAGACAAAATGAAACCACTTGGTGAACTTCGTTTAATCTAGACTTTCCCAGATATCTGAATATTGTATCCGAATAAGGAAATCTTGTTGTGCATGCCACCCATTCCTGTCCCAAAGAACTGGGATTCTGAGGGACTCACCCTGGGTGGCCCTGCTGAATGAGGGCAGCCACGTTCCTGTTCCTCTTTCTATGCCTGCGTATCACCGAGGACTCACAGATCTTCAGCACCAAAGAAATCCTAATTTCGTAACAACTTGACGCAATGTCGATAAAATCAGAACTAAAAGAATTGCTCTAACTATACAAAAGACACGGCCAGAGACAACGGACAGCAGTGTATTTTAAGTTTGGGCTGACAGGAGTGCCTCTCCCAGAGTGTACCTTATTCCTAAATGCGACAGTCTTGTTCTGATTTCATACACCCCTTACCCTCATACTTGGTTCACAGCAGACTTCATAAATCAGAGACATAAATGTCACAGAAGGAGGATATACATTCTTTGGCTATGATTCCCTTTCTTTGTTGACCAATGAGCTGCTTATGGAAGAGCAATTCCTAGTATAGGTTCTCGGAGGAAGTTCATTGATTGAAATTCACTTAATTTTGTTTCCCAAGTTGCTTTCCTTCCTAGTACAGAACAGCCAAGCCACGTACTGATTTCCACTAGGCAATTCTAGTTCTAATTTAAATTACTGAACTGAGCTTTGGATGCGAATGGATCTTATTTGGCTTTGGGTGATGGGTTCCTCAGGGTCTGACTTTGCTTACATAAAACCTGGCTATGGGTCATCTACCTTCATAGCTGAAATAAACCTCAGATGACAGGTAACTCAAGGCAGCTTGGGGCTGTCCGGATCATCAATCAGTCTGTCCCTCTAACGCACCTCATGGGCCCTAAATTATATGCCAGGGCCTGAACTTATCCAAATCTTATAAAATTCCTGCCTCCCTTATGCTTAGGAGACAATCTCCTTCACTAGGACACAAGAAGATTCAGAGCAGTCCCTACTAATAAAAGTAAGAACATTTTTTTAAAATACTTTTTCTTTAAAAAAAAAACAAACTTCTCATCACTTTGAGATTGATTTTTAATAGTGTCACTTTATAAAACCTGATGTCTATGTCAGAGCATGTCTTTTACTTTCTGCCTGTGGATTTTGTTTTTCAGAGTAAACAAACGTGGCATATTTTGTATTTTTATAGTACACAGAATTCCAAATTCAAAAGAAAGAATACCAGAACCCAAAGATATTGACAAATTATTTTAATGAAAATTGGTTTGTGTTTTAGCTATCTCTCTAAATTCCCTAGGTAGGCAAAACATTTCTCGGATGAACTGTAAAATTATCTTGGGCTATATAATATACCCTGTTTTCTTTTATTAACCACAGTGAACGTTTCATATGGAATTGTTGGCATTTCTGATGCGTTCACAACTCCAGTGTTCATATTGTAGGCTTATGTTGTGTGTGTAAAACTAAAACTTAAAGGATTTATACATCAAATGAGTTGAAAACTTTGGTGGGTGTGTGCTATACTAGAAAAACAAGAAATAGGAAAAGAAGGAGGTATGAAGATAAAAAATTTAAAAAGACTAGATATAAAGATAGAAGCAAATAATGAGTCTAGAAAACTAAAAATGGACCGATTTGTTTCTGTGAATCCCATTCAATCAAAAAGAACTCAATATTACATCTGAACCCAACTGATGGCATCTTTATAACAAGCGACATTTAATACTGCAAATTCTAGGAAAAGAAAAAAAAATCTGGATACTCCTTCGGCAATTTATTGTCGTGGGATTTCATTTGTAGCCAAGGAGAAAGATATGGCAAACAGAAGGGATTGCACGAAGGTTTAAAAAAGTAGGAAACTATTAGACACAATGCTCAGGCAGGTCAGTTGCCCTAAAGCCAAGCTAAGGGGCCGTGTTTGCGTTTTCTTATCTAAACTGTCACAGTTTGGGGGAACCCTAACTGCCTATTTGTGTCGTGCACCATGGAGCCCAGGCAGGGGAGAGAGGCTGTCAGGCACGTTTGTCTAGAGTGACGGGCTCACAGACACCCACCCGGCATCGTCTCGCGGGTTGCACAGCGGGACGGCAGCCGTCGCCTGGCAGGAATCTGATTTTCCCGGCCATCTGCTCTCCCTACAGTGAGGTTTGGTGACGGGGGTCCATTCACTCGGTAAGGATGACTTCTTCGCAGTGTCACCTTCTAAAACGGAGACACGAAGTATGTCCTGCAGGCCCGGCCCAGGAACTCTGTTGAGCCTGATTCAGCATGATCTAAAAGGATGACTCAAGAGCCTACATAATGGCCAACCGACAGTTTCTCTGTTATTATCAAGTGATTATTGTTAGCACCATCAAATCAAACCGAAACAATCCAAACCATGCAAATCTAAACCAAGCATCAAGCAAAAACAATGAGGAGTCTTCCCATTATAGAAATGCTTTTTATGTACACCTTGTAATCCACCAAGAGCAGTCTCCTCTGCCTTCTTTGCAAGCCGATAGAAATTTCGAGTAGGCTTTCAAGCATGTATGGGCTGTTAGCTCGTCTGAAAGCATGAGGATCAGTGGTGTCTGTTGGGCCTGACATAATTCCATTAAGCTGCACGTAGTTCTCAAGGCGATTACCTTCCCACCAGTGACTGGTCGCAAAGGTCACGCACAGGAGCTGAGTGATGGGAGGGGCTGGAATAAATAGCCATGTTCAAGGAAGGGAAACCACGTTTTCTCATGGCGCTCAGAATCCTCTGGTGGTTCTGTTCTTCCTCAAGGAAGCAGGCCAGAGCAAAGCTGCAAAGGGTTTCGGGACTTCAGGGTGGTGTCCCCATAGGCCACCACTGGCGACATCTGGGCTCCCTGGAAATAGTGCTTTTTTTCTTTCCTTCTCCAGTAGTTTCCTGTGATGGCTTTAACAAATTCCCACAAATGGGGTGGTGTTAAACATCAGAAATTAATTTTCTGGGGCGCCTGAGTGGCTCAGTCGATTGAGCGTCTGACTTCAGCTCAGGTCATGATCTCGCTGTTCGTGGGTCTGAGCCCTGCATAGGGTTCTTTGCTGACAGCTCAGAGCCTAGAGCCTGTTTCAGATTCTGTGTCTCCCTCTCTCCCTGCCTCTCCCTCGCTCACGCTCTGTCTCTCTCTGTCTCAAAAAGAAATAAACATTTAAAAAAATTTTTAAAACAGAAAATGTTCTCACAGTTCATGGGGATGGTAGTCTGAAATCAAAGGTGTCAGCAGGAGACGATCCTTCTGGCCTCCTGAAGCTTCTGGTGGCTTCCGGCATTTTACTGGCTTGTGGCTGCACTACTCTGGTCTCTGCCTCCATCTTCTCCATGGGTCTGTGTTGTGCCCAGTTCTGTCTCTTAAAAGGACATTTACCCTTGGATTTAGGGCTCAGCTGGGTAATCCAGGAGGATCTTATCTCAAAGTCCTGAACTGAATGACATCTGCAGAGACCTTTTTACCAAATGAGGTCACATTCACACATTCCAGGGACTTGAATGTGGACATCTGTTTCGGGGGCCACCATTCACCTCACTGCACCTTCCTCCCCCCGCCCCCTTTGTTTTTCTTAATGAATGTTCTTTTCTCTTTTCTGAGTTCTCTCCTTTCCTTCTTCTCTTTAGGCAGAGACTCAGGACTGTCATCCTCACTGGTTTTAACCAAAACAATTCAGCGGCTCGCCCCATCCTGTGGTGAAGAGCCCAGTGGCTGCCTGCTTAGCAGTTGGTGGTTCACTTTGGTGTGGAATGGGAGTGAAACCAGGGAGGTGGCTACTTATGGGCGAAATTGTGCACCACCCCCATTCATACGTCGAAGTCCTGGGTTCCACTGCCTCAGAAAGTGGCCTTATTTGGCAATGGGGTGGTTGCCGGTGTCATCAGTTAAGGTGAGGTCACACTGGAGCAAGTCATATTATCCAGTATAACTGGTGCCCTTATACAAAGGAGAACTTGGACACATACAGAGATTCCCACGTGAAGGTGAAGGTAGAGACGAGGTGATGCTTCTACAAGCCAAGGAATGGCCTAGATTACTGGCAAACCACCAGAATCCGGAGGAGAGCAGGGAGCAGGTTCTCCCACACAGATCCAGAAGAAACCTGCCCAAATCCTTTAGCCTCCAGAAAGACAAGACGTATACATCGTTTAATCCACCCAGTTAGTGGTACTTTGTTACGGCAGCCCTAGGTAGCTCAACATTGGTGTTTGGTCCGGTTTAGGACAGCTACTTTGGAGAGACCACACATAACAGTTAACTGTCTTTTGTTTTATTTGACAGATATTCACGTGTCATCAGTCTCAGGCAATTCCATGTAATTTGGCATTCCGCTTTTAGCAAGTTCGGGAACCTCCTTGAGTGACATCCCCAGTTTCGAGGTCTCTAAGATTAGTGTCTAAGCCAAGATAACAAAAGGAAATCAACACTATTTAAATAAAAATGAGGATGTATCAGCCCCCGTAACATCGGCTGTAATCATTGTTGTCACACCCCCGGATTCGGCTTCATCGTAACCCGTTAAAAAGCAAACTCACTTTGCGTTCCCCAGAGTCAACTACACACAGACCCAGCACTGATGTGTTGGCAAGCTCAAGACTAATTTCTCTAGAAAGTTCTGAACAGCAACAAAAAGCTCTGATGTTTTCATGGGGATAATCTCCAACACTACTGGGAACAGAAAATAAAGTTTAAAATTCTGTCACAAGAAGTTACTCCTTTTAACAGTCTCCTCATGAATTTTAGGAGGGTTAATTAGACAGGTTTCATTACTGCTAATACCTCTGCAGTGATTCTCTCAGGGAAGTGAGTGACTGCACAGGATCTCTATCTCGGAAATCAAAGATTACTTGCAATTGGAGCGCCGCACGCTTCTGAGAAGCCAGGGCGCCCCTCTACCTAGGAAGTAGGAAGTCTAGGAAGTCTAGAAAGAAGAAGTCACAGGAAGGGGGCTGGGACGTTGGTTCTGAAGGAACACAGGAAATAAGTCCTGTCATGCACAGTCTTCCACCAACAGCAATGACCAACAAAACAAAACAAAACAAAAAAAGAACAATGGTTTTTGTTTTTGTCCAGTTTTTTCCATTGTGCTGGGCTCCAGATTTATAATAAGGCAAGCAATGATCCACCGAGGGGTTTCTTCTCTGCCTGAAGGAGGGACAGACTACATGTAGATTTAGGTGTAGGGAAAAATTGGAAAGCGTACATAAATACCTTGACTTTGTTCCTTGGGAGGGCAATAAAAACAGAAAAATCAGCTGATTTCATCGTGTGATACTGTGTTTTGGGTCTGAATGTGCCTTAAAATATGCAAACAAATTATGTTTTCATCCCAGCCAAAGTAAACTGACAGCACATGCCTGTGTGTGCAACTCTTCTGCTGACCGCGTCTTAGCAAGCTCCACTCATTTAGCAGACAAAACATATGCTCTTTGGGGCCCCTGCAGGTCTCGGGAGCCTCTCTCCTCCGACCAGGCGTCCCTGTTTATAATTTTATGAATATTGTACAGGAGTTCGTCGGGGTTTAACTCCCTTTGTTTTTGCTTCCTGTGTCGTTCACTCCTTTGTCTGGTTAACTCTGACTTCTCCGTGTCATTTAAGAAAGAATTCCTGTTTCCCTTTCTCCGAAGCTGCTTTAGTGCCCCCTGCCCACCCTAGATGCACGCCTGTCTCTTGCAGGGTAAAAGGGTCTGTTGACCTAAGTAACCTCCTTGAGGCAAGGGATAAGGGTGCATACCATGGGTGCTCCTAGCACCTGGGATTGGCCTGGATCAACGTAGACTTCCACAAACACTACAGTAAACAACGCATAATCCGATCTCTACATTTGAAAAGTAGCCATGAACAAACAAACCAGAACCCCACCCAACCTCGGGCCCAAAGCACCACAGACAACAGTCAGTCACCTCAACACAGTACTTAAAACGGAAGCATAAGCTGTTCCCCAAGGGAAGGTGGTTGCTTGTTTTATTTTCACCATAAAGATCTTGCATGCATGTATTTGTCAGTAATGCACTTAGTTGCCTGGGAAACCAAAAGGGTCTTTGTAGAGTGAGATAAAGAGTTTGGAAAGAACTGGCCACAGAGTGTTTCTGGGCCATGCACTCACGGTGCAATCATGCATCTCAGGATGCACATCTTATGTGTGTGAGCTGCTAGAACCCCCCGACCCTGCTCAGTTTCTGTGGTGAGCCAACAGGGAGAGGAAGAGGTGGAGGGAGACTCAAGCATGTATGAGGGGACACGGCATGATCATTTGTAGGGGTCCACCTGTGCGACTTCCAGCTAATGTCACCTGGTCCACCAAGAGTTGCACCTTGATGGGTTTTCTAATTGGGGTGGTTTTAAGAATTATCGCAGAAAGGTAGGAAAGGCTAATGCTATTGGGGAGAGAGGGGAATTTTCAGGTTTCCAGGGATTCTAAGGAGATGGCTGTACAGGATCTGGAACAGTTCTCCTCAACTTGCGCATCATTGCTATTTGGTGTGCATCCTGCTTTGCTATGGGGGCTGTTGGGCTCTCCTGTATGTTGTAGGATGGTTGAGAGCATCCCTAGCCTCTGCTCGTAGATGCTGCTGGCAAACCCTCTCTACCAAGGTAAAACTCTCTCCAGATATTGCCAAATACGCCCCCTGGGGGTTGGGCAAAGTTGCACCTCATGGAAAGCCATTGCTCTAGAGATTCACAATAAGGTGACTTAGTCATCTTGGGCTGTTCAAACAAAGCCCCATAGACTGGGTGGCTCAAACAACAGACAATAGACATTTGCCTCTCATAGGTCAGATGATGGAAAGTTCAAGATCAAGATGCCAGCAGATTAGGTTCCTGGTATTCCAGGCTTATTGGATAGCATTTTCTCTGGGTGTGCTTATATGGCTATTTCTCAGTGCATGTGTGTCCTCCTATAAAAGGGCACTAATCCCATCATAATGATCTCAACCTCGTGACTTCCTCTAAACATAATCACCTCCCAAAGGTTCCAACTCCAAATACATACTGGGGGCTAGGACTTCTCCATATGAGTTTTGGGGGGACACAAACATTTACATGAGGTAACTGCTGGAAATAAGTGGAGGTGACTCACTTCCTGAAAGTCATGGGATAGTTGTATTAAGTGGCTGAAAGGAAGATTCTTTTTGCTAAAGTCTCCTCATGTCTATTCTGTACTTCTCACTTTGCCTCAATAACGTCATAAGCCCCTGGAACTTCACGCCTGATGGGCTTTGGGAGGCTTTTGTGTGATTAGGGGGGCAGACAAGGGATGTGATTTGGTGTAACTGACATAATACAAATTGCTTGTCAAATTTCCTCTCTCACTTGTCTGCACAGTGCAATGGTGGGAACATGCACGCAGAGAAAAATAAATGTCTAAACATGCATTGGCATGGATGGTGTATTAACTTTCAACCTGACAAATGAAAATGTAGGAGTTGACAAAAGTGTTATGATAACTCCCTTGCTCACCAGAGCAAAGGAAATAGCACCCTCCCCAAAAAGACCCTGGGGAGCCCTTGACTTTATATCACTCATAAGACATATTTAACCATCTACCAACACATTGCAGATATATGTGTCTATCCCCTATCTATGAGGCTTCCCAAAATTCTTTCAAGTCCAGAAATAGTTTCCATCTTCCAGACACCCAACCCAGTCCCTTGTGCCTGGTATGTATTCAATAAACAACTGGTTTCAATACCATGCGTATCAAACTAACATAAAAAAGTGTTTTTTTCTTTAAGGAGGAAATAGCTCATCATTGATATCTTCTAGCAGTCAGTCATTCCAATTAAATGCTAAATTTATAAGGCACAAGCAATGTTACCGTCTTAGTGAAGATACATACTGTTTTTCTTGTGTGGTTACAAACAACTGTTAACAGATAATAATGCAGATACTTCTAGTGCCAGACTCATCATAGGGACCAACAAGTCTTCAGGGGAAGAGTCTATCAAGTCGAATAAAGCGGCATTTCAATGAGCTATTCTTAGCAACTTGTTATTTAAGTTTAAATGGTTTAGAGGATAGAATTCTGTCTATATTATCTAGCCTGTGGAATTTTAACTCAATGCTCTTTCCTTGTCCCTCCCTATCAATCTCTGATATATTTCCTTCTTCTGTGAGGCCCTGTTCTTTATCTACCCAGGTCTGCTGGTCCCTAGACCTTTAAACCAAGAGCTCACAAACACTTCCCCCCAGGGAACACATTCGGAGGTATCCACCAACTCAGGCCCCAAGGCAAAACAGATCCGGGGAGACACTGAGTTATGTTCATCTCTCCCATTCGCTCACTCCCTGGCTCCTGTATTTCCACAGTGCTTTCCTTTACAATTCATACCCGTTGCTACGGACTGGCCTATATACTTCGTATCTGATGGAGAAAAACCTAGAAGAGAAAACTGATTCCAAATAACCTGTGTTTAATTTTATTATTACAACTCTACCTAAAAACTAATTTACAATAAAGTGTATTTCAGAGTCAGGGCTCTGTTACATTGTAACTTTCACATATATTCCCAGGAAGAGACTGAATATATGAACAGACAATGGCCAGGCCATGTACAAAAATAGAACTTGGATCTACAACCTGCAGCAGCCTGTCCAGGAAGCCGGCCCCTTATCTTCAGTAAACCCAAGAAGCCAGCCTGATGAAAGTCAGACTTGCAGGGAGCCAGACTGCTATCCCTAGCTGAACAATAACTTCTGTGACAATTGGCCCCAATGGCCAGTACCTGATTAATAACTAGCAGCACCCTTGACTTGGGGATCAACTTTGGACCAATCAGAGAAAGCCAAATAGACACCCCTAACACATAGGATGCCGTAATTCTCATTGGTCCTCCCACTTCCCCATGCCAACCACCAATCAGGGCACATCTGAATCCTTCCCTTTTCTCTACTCTGAAGCTTTCCTCTCTGCTGTCTGCCTTTGAGTCTCGGCCAAATACAAGTGAGCGACGGTGGCTTCTCTTGCTATAGGAAGCTCAGAATAGATAGCCTTTGCTTTTTCCATTTGCTTGCTCTTTACTTCCATGCCTCCCACTTCCCCCTGTCACCACCAGCATCGGAATGTGTGAATTCTTACGTGCATTGTTTTGATTGGCCGGTTACCTTCCTTCCCAAGGGTCCCAAGGAGGCTCTTTAATAAAAATGTTACCATCTCTAGGATAGAGCACAATGTCTGCCCAGTGGCTAAGAGCACCGGTGGGCACCCATGAAGAGTAGAACATGAAGAGAGATAGAAAAGCTAATTGAAATTTAAGAGAATTCTGGATGAGGGGCAAGGACTCAGTTGTACTGCAGTTTGGCCAGAGCAACGAGCATGTGAAAAATAGAGGATTCCCTAGTTAATCTTACAAATATTGGGAGAGAGGGAAGATGAATCGACAAGAACCCAGACCCACAGGGGCTTTAACCACATTCTGAGCCACTTATTCAATCTGTGCATTTGGAACGTCTTTTGGCATGCTTAATTCTAGTAGAAAGGAAGTGAGAGAGAGAAAAATACAGACATTTGACACTAATAAATAAGCTTGGAGAATATATGAAAATGTTCTAATAACTGGAAAATCAGAATTGCTAAAGATTCTCTTTATGAGAACTGAGACGTTTCCCTCTGTTTTTTTTTTAGAAACAGATTTATGGGCACCTGAGTGGCTCAGCTGGTTGAGCGTTCAACTTCTGCTCAAGTCATGATCTGGTGATTCATGAGTTCAAGCTCCACGTCAGGCTCTGCACTCTCAGCTAAGAGCCCACTTTGGACTCTCTGTCTCCCTCTCTCTTTATCCCTCCCTCGCTCATGCTCTCTCTCTCTCTCTCAAAAAGAAATAAACATTGAAGAAATAGATTTTTAAAGCTACAGATCCTGTAATGTCTCTTCTCTATGAATATAAAGCTTAAATACCAACTGTCTGTTCATTCAACAGATATTGATTGATAGCCTGAGATTTTGTTGATCTTGGACTTCTTCAAAAGGCAAACAGGAATGACATGAGGAGACTATGTCCCTCCAAAAGGAAGAATAAACTTCAAAATAAATTTCACTTAAAAATACTCCATTTTCACTACTGTTTCTTCAGAACGTAAAGCTGTTAATTGACTAAGCAATGTCACTGCATTATGTTTATCTTCTGTGAACGCCAACAGCATCAAAGTGTGCGCTGTTATCTGAAAAGTCTATGGATATATGTGTGTGGTTTGAAATGGGCTGAAATGGGTCTCCAGCTGAATGGCCCACTCTCTGAGAACAGAGATCCCCTGTCCTACTCGTCATGGCAATTTGAGAGACGGTAGTTGTGGGTCAAGAGGTGGGGACCCCGAAGCCTAAATGCTGTTAAAGTTAAATGCCAATGAATTTAGACCATCATAGCTTTGCATTACCCATGACTTTCTTTGTTCCCAGCATCTGGCTGTCTATCCATTACGAAACAGAGCAATTCTCAAGACACAGGTCTCTTTTCAGGCCACGGAGAACTGAAATCCTCTCCCTCCAGCTCTTCCCTCACCGTCCCCACCTACACATGGATTGGACAAGGAGGAGACAAGAGCAGCCTACTGTCTTCATTAACACCACTTAACTATCTCACCGTCCTCATGAACCGCACTTACCATTCATTCTAAGAAGTTCTTGTCCAGGTAAATAACTTGGTTGCTCAACACAAAGACTTGTGGAAAGAACCATCAAGTCTTCAACTGAAAGCATCAACAGAGGCCTTCTTGTCGCCACTCTGAATTCCTGGTTCTACCAGTCAGAGAATCTTGGCACCTTATCCCAAACTTTAGATTCTTAACAAGATCTGATGTCACCTTACTCCTCTAAGGCACTGGCAAAGCTCCACTGAGTGATAGCGCCTCTCACCATGGTGTGCAGGAAACTCAGCTTTGTTTTAGCAACAGGCTGTGTGGCTGATACCTGGGGAGCCAGCATTACACATGTTTGAGGACAACTTTTTCTATCCAGAAATACAAGTAGGTAAGGGCCTTTGAGGCAACAAGCCTTTTGTGCCCGCCATTCATTAGATATGCCAGAAAAATTATCGTGTAACACATAAGGTTTGTATATTTTAATTAAGGGGGCCTTATTTTTGTGCTGTGCCTACGCTGCTTTTTCCCTTGTGTTGATTTTTATCTTCTTATTTAGAATAAACAAGATTCACACAGGGCACCAGCTAGTTGAGTTTTAGATTTAATCAGCCTCTCTTAAAGATATGATTGCATGCAGGCAGTTTACTCAAAGTTTCAAAAGAGAAATCAGAGCAAGAAGAAGACGATAGACATGATTTGCTGTAAGCTTACCGCCGGGCCACCTGATCTTAGATGACTAATCAACTTGGTCTCATTTGAAGCTTAAACTAAAGGTGCTTTTCTTTCTTCCTTTCTAATAATTTCTTTCCAGGCTTTGATGGTTTTGTAAGTGGAGGCGAGCTTATCAGAGAAGTTCCAGAGTGAAAAAAAAAAAAAAAACGAAAAACAAAAAATTAAAAAAAAAACACAACTTAAATGGTGCCATGAGTGAAATGGATGAATTTCAATGTCTGGAAGGAGAGGCTGAGCTCTTTGGTATAAAGCAAAGCATATTTAATACCAAAGAAAGAATTCAACTACACTGGATAATGCACTCAAATCCTTCCTCAGATTCCTCATCTCAAAGGATTTGCCTAAAAATGTACTTTTTACCTGAGATGTTTCATGGTTCACTGAAGACACCATAAGATGGCTCTTTTCTCGTGCGCCATTTAGACAGTGTGGCATTAATGATGTATCAAAGACAGACACGGTCACCTGGAAATACAGAGCCTCTTGACAAGTGTACAGGTACCAGGTCACGTATTCAATCTTCTATTTTGTGTTCACGTTTCTGGATTTGTTTCAAGCAAGCTTGTTTGGGCAATTAAAGCCTAGAGTTCTTGGCAGTTTCTTCCTCTTAAACTTAAGGAGTAACAGAGCCGTCCCCCCCCATATATATTTTTTTAAAATCAAAGTCTGCACACATGTAGGAAAATATAATTATAGGTACTTGGGATGCCAGCTCCTTGTGTGATTCGCAGAGAGCTCATTATCGTCAACGCTTTCTCTCACTATTCCATAATTTACCAGGGGGGCTCCTTGGAATGATAGAGATATGACGCCCAGATCTAAAATCTTGGTGAAAGGAATATATTTCTTACTGGGAAAAATTAAGCGTCTGTGTAAACAAAGATTTGTGCTACAATAAAATGAAAAACGTGCTTTGGAAAAAAGGCCTCGTCACCGTAAGCCGTGTGATAACATCCCACTGCAAGTTTTTCGTCTCTTTCTCACAGAACAGAGGCCCTGAACAACCTTTCCTTGGGAGCCTGCACCGAACCAAGAGAAAGCAATGAAGGCGCATAACCACGTGAGTAACTACTTCGAGAACTACTTAGTGTTCCTAAGATTGAAGCGAGGCCCAGGCAGTGAGGGCCACCATGTTCCCAGCATTGTTCTAAGCACTCCGTATGTCTTCATTTATTTGTCAGGACAGCCCGAAGAGGTCAACACTATTATTATCTCCATTCCAAACATGAAGAAACAAAGGCACAGGCACACAATCTGCCCGTGGGATTCAAGCTAGAAAATGTACTCCACCACTCGTCCCTGAGCCAGAAATAAAAGATAAGCACAGGAAAAAGACACCTTTTATTTTATTTATTTATTAAACATTTTTTTTCAACGTTTATTCATTTTTTTGAGAGACAGAGACAGAGCATGACTGGGGGAGGGGCAGAGGGAGAGGGAGACACAGAATCTGAAGCAGGCTCTGGGCTGTCAGCACACAGCCGGACACGGAGCTAGAACCCACGAACTGTGAGATCGTGACCTGAGCTGAAGTCCGACGCTTAACCGACCGAACCACCCAGGTGCCCCGAAAAAGACGCCTTTTAAAAGGAATATCAGAGGTAACATGGGAGGGGGTAAGAGACATGCTTCTTATTACTTCCCTCGAGTGCCCACGAACCCCACCTCGTGACTGGGACCTGCCTGCGCCGACCCTCAGCCCCCAACCCTGCAGCCTGTCCCAATCCTTGCCTCTCACTCCACACATCACCTCCAGCTTGTCCTCAAAAAACGCACGTGCCTTTTGCCTGGCACTGCTTTCAGTGAAGCTTTAGAGAACCTTCTGTGTGAAAGTGGAAGGCTTGCTGGATGGTATGGTTAACACAATCTAACACTTTCTCGATGACTCATGGTTTCTGTTGGGGGCGTCATTTGCTTTTCTGCTTTACAATCATGTTCTTATGGAGGGCTGTTTGCCCCACACGAAGCTGTCCCAGACACTTCTCTGTTTACGTGAATAGGAAGAGTCGTTACGTTTTCATCCTCCAACATCGCCTGTTTGGTTCTAGATTCTTACGTTTAGTATACTCTCTAAGGTTAAACAGCAGACCGAGAGCCTCGACAGGCTTCCTCAGAACGATGCAAGGGCTCCGAGACAGCTATTTGCCTGGCCAAGGCCCAGCAGCGCCAAGGGTCCTATTTTCTACCTGTCGTGTGAGTGCTAGCTTGAGGTCTGGCAAGACCTAAATCATTTCTTTTACACCATTTCTTTTACACCATGGACTGAGGAATGAAAAGTGTAAGAAGGTCTGGGAAAATGAAGTTAAGGACATTGGAACGGTAGCCATAAGTAAGGCTGAACAGATACTCCCGAGATCTTGAAGGGACCCAACAGAATGACATAAAGATTACTTTAAACTGGAGACATCTGAAATACGGTGGATATAGAAAGAAGCCTTTTCTGAGCTTCTCTTATCTGACTAAAGGCAGAGCTTTCTGAGAAGGAAGACGCCATAAATCCTCTTTCTGGGAAGCTTCCAGCCACGAAGGCGCCTGACTTTTAGCACTGGGATGAGGAATTGCATAAATAAACTTTATAGAAGCCACCGTACCCTCCACTTGTGTCCCCTAGAAGTCCTGTCCTCCTCCACTCTCCCCACAAACCATAACTCCCAGCTGTTCAGTGACGTACTCAGAGTACTGAGTCTCCCACACGCGTGTGAAGAAACTTTTGTCTTTTCTCCCGTTAGCTTGTCTATTGTCAATGAACTCGCCACCACTCCTGCCTGCCCCCCGCCCCCATCACTGTAGGGGCCTTAGTTGGTTGACAAAGGTTTCCTCTTGACCATCTGAAGCCAGAAGCTGGGCCTGCATGGCTCCAAGTAGCTGGCACTGGGTGGTTGTAGAGGTAAGCCGTGCTTGGTGGTCCCACAGCAGGTGGTCTTTGGCTTTAGGGAGAGAAACCACATGGAGGGAAGAGCAGAGGAGAAACTGGCCTGCCGCGGTTGGCCTCCACGTGAGCTTGTGGTGGACAGCGATGTGTGGCAGGAAGTGCACTGGGCGTGGGGGGTGGGGTGGGCCACAAGCCACGTGGCTAGACAGGCTTGCTCATGGCGGGATATCTGCATGTGGTGCAGACAGGGGAGTCAACATGTAGCACCGCATCAGTTTGGGCAGGTTTCCTGGCTGCAGACAGAAGCAGGCTCTGTGGTCAGAGCCACACGGTGGTGGTGTGGGATCTTAGATGGCCACACCCAGAAGGACCAAGTTTCATGCTGGGACCCTGGGCAATGGAGGTGAGCCATGGGGGCCTCCCGCTATGTCTGAATTCAAATGAGATGTGTGAACGATGGCTTTCATTTCTGAGAACAAGACCGTCACATCTCAATACTATTAGTGAGTCTCCTTTTGAGAATGTGAATAAACACCTGTCACAGAATCACAGCCCCTAGCCTTGAATATGGCGATCACTCGGTTAATGTTCACAGAGCGTATTAGCTTAGAGTATTGCTAAAGAAATATTGACAAATGAGATCGAATAAATACATTTAAATACATCCAGGCAAAATTTTAGTTTTACTCCTATGTTAATGTATAATGCATTATACATTAACTGGTACAGTTCACCTAACTTATTTCAAAATGACATAATTTCCCCTCCAAATTGTGTGTATATTTTATCACCATCATCATCATCATCATTATTGTTATAATTTAAGTTTATTTATTTATTTTGAGAGAGAGACCATGGGGGAGGGGCAGAGAGAGGGAGAGCAAGAATCCCGAGCAGGTGCCACAAATCAGCACAAAGCCCTATGCAGGGCTCAAACTCAAGAACCATGACATCACGACCTGAGCTGAGGTTAAGAGTCAGACATTTAACTGGCTGAGCCACCCAGGTGCTCCTATTATTATTGCTTTTTAATATTTATTTATTTTTGAGAGAGAGGGAGAGGAAGAGAGACCATAAGCAGGGGAAGGGCAGAGAGAACAGGGGAGAGAAGATCCAAAGTGGGCTCCTCCCTGAAAGCACAGAGCAGGATGCGGGGCTTCAACCCACAAACTGTGAGAACATGACCTCAGCTGAAGTCAGATGCTCAACTGACTGAGCCTCCCGGGCATCCCATGTGTGTGTATTTTAAATTCATGGGTTCATTGCACAACCTTAATGGTACTTGACTTGAGTCTTTTTAAGGTGCTAATACCTTCTGTAAATAATAATTCAGAGCTCAGTAAGAAGTAGCCCAGTAAGAGCGAAAAGGGCAGTGCATGTTCATAAGGAGAAATGTCTGACCTAGTAAGAATTAGCACAACACAACATACACGATGGTCAACCTCGATTGGGTATCAGCACTGCCCGTGGAGCAAGGAAAACACAGAGAAAGATGTTCAGGCTCCATGCTGGAGACTCAGACCCAGGGGCTTTGAGGTCAGGTCAGGACATGTATCATTCTGAATTTTCTGAAGGTAATTTCATGCTGAGCATTTTCCACTTAATCTCTATGTGTGGAATCCCTGCCTTGTGTTATATTGCTGTGACATAGGTCTATTTATATAACAATGCCTATCTTTTAATCTGCATTCTAAAAAATTGTGTGCCACTGCCCACATTCTTCTTCCAGCTCATGCCTCTATGTATAGGGATAGCTGTTCCAAGCTGACATCCTAGGCTACCAGAACCAAAAAGAGTCTTCACCGATGAAGCATCCAGAAAACTAGAGGAAGCAGGAAGCGTGCAGGGGGAATACTGATTGTTTAATGGGCTGGATTGTATGGACCATCAACACTACGAACCTGGGTCTTGGTCGTGACTGAAAAAACATGAACAGTCTGTTGGGAATATGAAGTCAGAGCCACCACTATTTTCCAGTTCACATGAGTCACATACATCTCTAAAAACGTCTTGGGCCAAAAGTCACATTTGCTTATAACAACTCTGGTCGCATACAAAGATCCAGTTACATAGGAGATTAAGAAAATCATTCACCCATAGCCAACCGAAATTCAAATACGTGAAAAAAAGCATTCAAGTTATAAGAAAGAGTATCACAGAAACTGTCTGCACCCAATATCTGTATCTACACCTGTGTGTATCTATATCCACATACAGCAATAGAAATGAAATGGTAATTTTGTGGAGGCTTACCTAAAATTGAAAAAGAAGAAGGAAGCAAACTATTTTTTCCTGCAAAATAAGGCGTGTTTGAGTACAAGGTGTCTCTAATGGTCTTCTATCAATTAGATTTGTATCTCCTGGAAACATTCGCCTCACCACAGGCTATTGTCACTTGTAAATGTTTGACAAAGTTTCCTGCCAAGACCTGCACACAGCTGAAAAATGGAAGATAAGTTGACTACCACAGCATTGTACGAGTGGTGTCAAGGGGACATAGCTACCCCTGCTGAATTTATAAACATACTAGCAGCATTTCAGTTATAATATATTCCTCAGAAAAATAGCTTACAGGCCCTCTGAAACAATTTCTGCCACAAGGAACCCCGAACAAGACAGAATGGCTGGGTATGCTGTCCTGTTCACAGGGATTCATCAATTCCCAGAAGCACTATAACAAGGGATGACTCCACACACACACAAATTACTAGAAAGATGAAAATGTCAGTAGTAAAATATGACCATGTGGAATAATGAGCCTTAGGAAATAAAAGTAAAACAAATAATACCCAATAAGAGAGTCTAGACCAGTGGATGGAAATCCAGAGTGCTCATCAGTCAGAACTGGTTGACCCTCTCCCCACCCCCACCCCTATATCTTTCCCTGGGGTAGATTAAAAGGCATGATTAAAAGGCGTCCACTGTAGTATAGGAATAATCGGCTATTCACAGTGCTTCAACAAGTAACACAAACCTAAAAGTGCTTCACAATATGATCTACAGATAATTCTAAAATCATTTGAACATATGTGGTTTTATATTTTCCAGTTGCACTCATGCAAAGAAAGAACATTATCTCTTGTCTGCTTTATTCAAAGAGAAGAAAAAAGAAGAAAATTATGTAAGAAACCTATCTTTGGTTAATGAGCCAAGAAATGCTTGTCTACCTGTGGCTAGGCATTTTATTTTAAGATGAGGCTTCCTGTAGCTGTTTCTGTATTTAGAGAATTAAAATAATTGGACCATGACTTTAAACATATTTTTTTTTTCACTGATGATGCACCAATTAATGTTACCAGTCCTGAGCTTCAAACATGTATTTCCAACTCCCTATGAGGCATCTCCCTCTCATGTCTAAGAGACATTTCAAACTTTCAGTCCAAAACCAAACTCCTAATTCTACCAGCTGATCTCTGTCCTTTTCCTATTTATTATTATTCCTATTTTGTGCTCCATCCATCAACAATTCCTACTGGCTCTGCCTTGAAAATTCTTTTCCTACCCCTCTGCTATGCTCTGGTGCAGTACAGCAGGATCTCCTTTCCAGACTAGCCAGGTCAAACCTTCACTGGCCTTCCTGAGTTCCTACAGTCTAGTCTCCAACCAGCAGCCAGAGAGGGCTTTAATGCAAATCCCACCATGTGATCCCTCGCCAAAACCTTCAGAGTATCCAGGCTTAGAGGGATTTCTCACTCACCATCCTCTCTGACCTTTCCTGTCTCATTTACCGGCTGCAACAACATTGACCTTACCATTGTTTCTACCGTATTCCAAGCTCCCCTCCTGCACCAGGGTTTTTGCTGTTGCTGGTCCTTTTGCCCAGAAAGCTCTTTCTCCAAATGGCTTAATGGCTGGCTTTTGTCCATCACGCAGGAGCAGGAGTTGCTCAGATGTGACCCCCTGGTTGGGACCATCCTGACTACCACATTCAACATTCTCCTTCTTACCTCACACTCCAATCCCTTGGACTAGTTTATTCACATTGCAGAGCAGAAAATAAATAATGTTAGCTTCTTTTTGAAACTGTTTCCACCCCTAGACCACAAGAGCCATGAAGCAGGAACTTTGATGGTCTACTGCTATTGGCACATAGTAGGCATTCAAGAAGGCATTCCTTCATTGGTCAAATGAATGAATATGGAGATAAATTAATTCTACACTTGGAAGTCAATACACAAGGAGAAAATTATGCTAACCTCTTGAAATACCCAGCTATTTCTTATTTCAATATCTTGGAAACTGTATTAAACAATCACATTAGCTTTTTATGGTATGGGAACTGAATTGTGAAGCTTCCGGTCTGAAAGCTGGACTTCTTTACATTAATTAGTCCCCAGGAAGTTTTAAATACTCTACTCATTGTCCCAATAATGATACTTTATATGTAGATAAGAAATTATGGTCTAGCATAAAATTTGTACTGTAGTCTTAATTAGCTTCAAATGCAATCCTTAAATCTTGGCTGGTGTTTCTCAGCACACAGTTGGCTGCTCTTCTCAATGTGGTAAGCTCTCTCTGGGGAACTTTGGCTCAAAACTGGCCCGTGTAGAAATGGCTTGTGGAAACACAACTCACCCAACACGAAGTGCATCCTTCTAACATCAACCCTTGGTCATTCGAGAACAATGTGAAGGTCAGAGCTAGAGTTCCGTCAGGGGCACTGGTCTCCAAACTGGGCCCCCATGTGCCCTGTGGTTTCATGAAGAGTTTTCAAGGGGATGCATCATTTGGAGTTTTCAGGGAAATCATTTTCAGCTCCCTGGCTTCCTTATGCCCTCTTACAAAACCAATCTGCTTGAAAGCACACCCATGCACACGTTCATAGCCTCCTTTCTCTCAATGAACAAAACTGAGTCTAGTTCCTCCCTCTGCCAGAATGGCCAACATTTCCAGAGTCCAAATCAAGGGTCTCAGCAAAGTGTTAGTGTCTGAGTTGAGAAGGAAACAAGAATAATGATGGGCAGTTCATCTTTTTTCCAATTCCTTGCTGTCTCCAACATTAAAGGAGAACCTAATCAAGTTGTCATTTGATAGATGATTAAAAACAGGGGCACCTGGGTACCTCAGTCAGCTAAGTGTCTGACTCTTGATTCTTGGCTCAGTCATGATCTCACAGTTTGTGAGTCAGAGCCCCACCCTGGGCCCTCTGCCGTCAGTGCAGAGCCTGCTTGGGATCCTGTCTTCTCTCTCTCTGCCCCTCCCCTGCTGACGCGTGCTCTCTCACTCAAAAACAAATAAACATTAAAAACTACTGATGATGGATCCCGATGAGATTTTTGAAATATATAATATCTTCTATTCCCTCTGCCTTATATATGAATGATGTTTCTCAGTATTTAAATCTATAAAGAATTGAGAAATGATTGATACTGAACCCTGTTCATTCAAGAAATAAGTAATATTCATTTTTGATTCTATGAATTGATTGGGATAAAAGGGCTCATTCATCTAACGAATAAATTTCCAATACAATTTTACTTGTTATATTTAAAATTTTTAATCAAGATTTATTTGATTAATTATTTATTTTGATCAATTGTACCCTGCTACTAACTAGAATAATAACTTAATCCATACGGCAATTTTAATTTAAAACCGAATACCATAAAAATACAAACAAAACACTTTTTAATATGTGTACGTCTTGTTTGCTGAAAGAATGATCAGTGAGACTTTTAAGCAGAAAATACATCAATCAGGGTAAAATTGTTAAGGAATGAGGAACGGTCACATGTTTAAAGAGTAAAGGAATTATGTACAAGTTCTAACATTAATGAGAAACCTGCTCATATATTATTAAAAAGGATAATGCTGGACATTAAACTACTATGGTTATCAGATTTCTCAGCTTTATTTAAAAGAGGGATGTGTCTTATTTAATTCTTTAAAAAATTTTTTTTTTAATGTTTATTCATTATTTGAGAGAGACAGATTCAGAACATGAGTGGGGGAGGGGAAGAGAGAGAGAGGGAGACACAGAATCCAAAGCAGGCTTCAGGCTCTGAGCTGTCAGCACAGAGCCCAACGTGGGGCTCGAACCCATGGACCACGAAATCTTGACCTGAGCCGAAGTGAGATGCTTAACTGACTGAGCCACCCGGGTGCCCTGGATGTGTCAATTTCATTTTTTTTTTAAATATCACACAGAAAGCCATATCCTTGGCCACACTTTAAATTTAAAAGTGTGAGAGGGGTAAAACAGTTGTCCAAATGCCTTCTAGAAAGTTCACAAGCAAAAATAAATTAACAGACCTCTGGCTCTTACTAATTACTAGCAATGATTCAAAGTCCTTGATTCTATCAACAAAGTGACAGAGACCCCCTCCAGGCCCTGTGTGATCAACACTCCTGTTAAGGAGATTACCAGGAATTTGCAAATATCTTTTCCCATTCCACCAGTTGCCTTTTAGTTTTGTTGATTGTTTCCTTTGCTATGCAGAAACTTTTTATCTTGACAAGGTCCTAATAGTTCATTTTTGCTTTTATTTGCCTTGCCTCCCGAGACATGTCAAGTAAGAACTGGGTGCTGCTGGTCAGAGTGGCTAAAATGAACAACTCAGGAAACAACAGATGTTGGCAAGGATGTGGATCAAGCGGAACCCTATTGCAATGTTGCTGGAAATGCAAACTGGTGCAGGCCTTCTGGAAAACAGTGTAGAGGTTCCTCCAAAAATTAAAAACAGAACCACCCTATGACCCAGCAATTGCACTACTAGGTATTTATCCAAAGGATACAAAATGCTGATTTGAAGGGGCACATGCACCCCGTTGGTTACAGCAGCACTATCAATAGCCAAATTGTGGAAAGAGACCAAATGCCCATCAACTGATGAACAGATTAAGAAGATGTGATGTATGTATACACACAATGGAATACTACTCAGTGATGAAGAAGAATGAAATCTTGCCATTTGCAACAACATGGATGGAACTGGAGGGTATTATGCTAAGCAAAATTAGTCAGAGAAAGACAGACACCATATGATTTCACTCATATGTGGCATTTGAGATACTTCACAGATGAACATAGGGGAAGGGGAGGAAAAATAAGATAAAAACAGAGAGAGAGGCAAACCATAAGAGACTCTTAAGTACAGACAACAAACTGAGGGTTAATGGGGGTGGGGAACATGGGGTATGGGCACTGAGGAGGACACTTGTTGGGATGAGTACTGGGTGTTATGTGTAAGTGATGAACCATGGGACTCTACTCCAGAAGCCAGACTACATTGTATGTTAACTAGCTTGAGAATTAAAAAAAAAAGAGAGACAGAGAGACTACAAGGCAGGGTGGGGAACAAGGTCAGTAGGAATAGGAAACAATAAAATGACTTTAGAACTTCAGGGGCACTATAATCAGAAATCTAGTCTTTTATACTTCAAGAAAATTAAATGAATAAATAAATACAAAAAGTGGACAGCTTTTGCAGAAAAAAAAAGTCTTAAATTTTCCTTCCTCAATTCAACAACAAAAAACATGTCCTTTACTCTCCTAATGAAATCAACGACTGACAGATGTCCCCAGCAGCCTTGTAATGGTTTCCTTTGGGCCATGATAATTAGGCTTGAGAGAATGAAGATGAATTTTTGATTTTTATAATTCTTTAAATTTCTAACTTTAAGAGTTAAATAAAATCCCACATACTCTTGGCTAAAAAGAGAGAAGGAGAGAATGAAAAAGAGAGAGAGGACAGAAAGGGAGACAGGGAGGGAGACAGAGAGGAAGGGAGAGAAAGAGGGCTGGGCAGAGAGAGAGGGGGAGAGGGAGAGAGAGAGAACTTCAGGGAACATCAGGGAAAAGAGGAATATCAGGGAATGGAGTCCTTCCTCAGGCCTTTATTGGAAGCCTAAGAAGGGAGGTCTCCTCTCTTTCCCTTTCCATCGTCCATGCAAAGATACCAACTAGCTTCAGCCCAGTGATGAGGCTAATCTTATGCGTGTATTTGGACCCTCCCCAAATAAAGAATCTGCCAGGTCTCTGAAATGAAACAAACAAAAAAACAACTGAGCAAAATTGTAATCTGTGAAAGGCCCTGAGCCTGGAGATTTCCAAAAAACATAGAGGCTGGCTGCCACCATCCCTGGGCAGAGGGCTACAGAAACATGAGAAGAGACGGTGTGACAGGAAGCATGGAAGTCACTGGAAGATGTGCCTCCACGATGGGAGGTCCAGTCCACACACCTGTCTGTCCTTCCTTCCCCACTGTCCCCCTCTCATTAGCAGGAGATTCCTGGAACGTTACTCGTTCTTATCTGCTCTCCCAGAGGATAAGAAAGACCGCACCTGACTGGATCCCCGCCCCAGGCCTGGGCCCACCTGGCTTTGTCTGTTCTGGGAGTTAAAATCCCTTACCGAAGCAACACAGAAATGCAGCATTTGTTTCAAGAAGTTCGGCAGAATATTTAGAGAAAAATAATGGATTCATCAAATTTATAGTGAAGGCTGGACGCCTTTCAACCCCCTTGTTCTTGTTAGACTAACTGATTTGTTAGTCCAGTTAGACTGACATTCAAGGGGGTTGCCTTTTGTATGTGCCACTTTCGATTTGCCCCACGCTTTAGGGAGCAGACGGGTACAGGTTACTTGTCATCAATATTGTCTCTTGTCTGCAGTTCCTTCTGTCTCCCCGGCACTGCTCTCCAGGTACGGCTCCCATTCCACACCCCCCAAACCTCCACTCCATCCCCGCCTATAGCTCAGCAGGCTCGCCTGGGGTTGCCTTTGGAGTCAGTGGGAAACGGAACAAGGCAGGATTGCTGAGATGCTGCCTTAAGCCAACGTGGGAAGATGGCAAAGTCTGTCAGCCAGCCCGTCCCTTCCCGAGTGCGCCTAGTTACTGCCGACGCAGTCGCGTTTCTACGTATGAGCTCCCTCACCCATTTAAGATGGATTTTGTTGCAGACTGTACTTAGTTACTGAATGCTTGGAATTCCTCGTCTGTTGCTCATAGATCGTCAATGTCCAACTGGCTCATACGGTCACATGCTTAGCATTTAAAACGTTGATCCAGGGGCGCCTGGGTGGCGCAGTCGGTTAAGCGTCCGACTTCAGCCAGGTCACGATCTCGCGGTCCGTGAGTTTGAGCCCCGCGTCGGGCTCTGGGCTGATGGCTCAGAGCCTGGAGCCTGTTTCCGATTCTGTGTCTCCCTCTCTCTCTGCCCCTCCCCCGTTCATGCTCTGTCTCTCTCTGTCCCAAAAAATAAATAAACGTTGAAAAAAAAATAAAAAATAAATAAAAAATAAAACGTTGATCCAGGGGAGGCCCCCCTACTTTGTAATTCAACTGTTTTCAGGTAGTTCTAGCCCTTTGCCTAATGGAAACTAGGTAAGTGGAAATTCTGCATTTTCCCCTATAATGACGCTTTAGAAACAACACCCTTTTTCTTCATCAACAAATATTCTTGCTAGTTTCATCATCTACCCTACCTCTTCTTACTCACTACCTCTTCTCTCCCAGCCTGGACCAACAGTGAGAGTTGGTGACAATGGAATACGATTCCAATGTTGCTCCTTTGGGTAAGTGAGGTGTCACAGAAGGGGGGTGAGGCACACACTATGATGTTGAGTATCAGGTCCATTGAGGAATGTCCAGTGAGGTCGATGGAATTGCTCCTTGGGTCTCGCCACTGCCCGCCATTCCTCAGTTTGGTACATTAGCAGCCCGCCAAAAAAGCAAAGTCAAAAGTCTGATCCTCAGAGGAACGCATAACTTCTCCCCGTAGCTGATGCAGCCTCCATACCCAACCGCAGAGAGCCCCGCGAGCAACATACACTGCTCGTCACGGGTGGGGGAGGGGACCAGATGGAGGGGCATCTGAGGAATCCTGTCACAACAGATTCAAAAGCAACTTGAAGCACACGCTGCCTGGCATCGCCTCTGCATATCAAGGAGAACACATTTTAAAAATCATTCAGGCATAAGGTATAAGGTGGCAGCCAAGAAGAGTATGTTTGGGAAGAGGTAAGTAGCTTTAGTTCAAGAAAAATGGTTCTCCAAAAGGTAAGATTAACACTCCAGCATTTTTTAGTGTTTATTTATTTTGAGAGAGAGCTTGTGAGCCAGGGGAGGGGTAAAGAGAGAGGCAGAGAGAGAATCTCTGTTGTCAGCACAGAGCCCGACGCAGGGCTGGAACCCACAAACCATGAGATCATGACTGAGCCAAAATCAAGAATTGGATGCTTAACTGACTGAGCCGCCCATGTGCCCCCCCCCCCCAACTCTAGCATTTCTGAAGGATGGTTTTGAGGCAGGATTACATCTCAAAGTATTAATTTGTAAATTTTCTATTTAGTTTTCTTTTCCTTTCCTTGCTAACAGATACCCTGAGGGCCTTTCTTCACCCCCACACCTAGGCGGACACAATCTCGAAGAAGCTATGGGCCTATGCAGGGAAGATTTGGATGCTGCTTGAAGGATCAGGGTTTTGGGTTCCAAACATTAGCTAAGACTGGGGCTGCGGGTGGGCGGTGCTGGGGAGAACAGTACTTTCAAATCTCCCAGCGAACCACGCTGGACACATGCAGGCTTCCTGGGTGGTGGGGGAGCTCAGACACCGAGTGAGCAAGGGTGATGTCAACGGCAAAACCCGGCCCCCGTCAGAAGATATGAGACATTCCCTGTGGTCTTCTAAGTACTGACCTCCATAGTCAGTGTTACACTTGTGTGTGATATTTTCAACAAGCTCCTTACACTCGTCCTTCTGATTAAATTTGTCTTTCAGCATAAACAGCTTTATTAAGCGGAAAGGTAAAGTGACAATGTGCCTTGCCACGCCAAAGAAGCCCATGACATGTTCATCTGTGTTCTGAAAAACTGTACTAACACAAGGGAGTAATAATACCCACATGACGTTCCTATGCTTCTGGTCTAGATATCAATATCATTAGTGGTGATATGACCTGAAATGAGCTATTTCAAAGTCATTATTCATTACATACAATACCGTAAGGAAAGTATGGAACGGAATAATTTCTGGAGGAAAAATCTTGTGTTCCAATCAAAGAAATGGAATGGTCTTACCAAAAAACGCTTAGGGTTAGACTTGTCGTTATGAATGATTTCAAAATTGAAAGAAGACAGCTTTGCAGGAGATCAGCAGGCTGGTTTTATTTACGACGGGTCTTTGAGAACGTTCTCGGCCTTGGCCATATATTACAATCCCCCGGGGAGCCTCAAAATAAGTGCTAATACCTGAGCATCTCTTGGGGGTGGGTTCAGGCGATTCCAATGTACAACTGAGATTATGAATTGTGTCCTGACAAAGTGCTTCTCGTCTGCTTTGGTTTGCACAATAAAAATAAGGCATGGAGTTCTATTTGGGGGGACGTAGGGGCAGTGGTATGCTCAGGGTGAGGAAGGAGGGTGAGGGCAGGCAGGTCTCCATTGTCAAAGATGCTGTGGTGTAGGTTAAAACTCCAAACCAATTTTGAATAATTAGGAAAATCTACACAGGGCAATGGGAATTGGGTTTATGAAAGCACAATGTATGACTTCAACCTGTTACTCAAATACCACGTGCCAACATGGCCCCGTTCGGCAGGTGCCAGCAGGTCGTTCATATCGTGGAGGCTACGAGGAGCCCTTAGCCGGAGTACTGCCCAGAGTTCAGGGTGAAGAGTGAGGTGGGGGTGCATCACAGGAAGGTGGAGGGGGCAAAGTGCCCCAGGCAGGGAGCTCCGTGCACACTGGACCCGCCATGCCACACGTGAGACACAACGGCGAACAACACAGGAATGACACACAGAATTCAAGAAATTCCCTGAAGTACAAGGAAAGCATCGTGATGCGTCTGCAGGGATAAAGAAAAGGAAGAAAAAGACCCCTAGTTTCTATCCATTTCTATCACTGGAAACAGGAAGGCAAGTCAAAGACCAGGGTTTGGGTTAGTATTTGAGGACGAAGGAGATGAGGATTTGAATGCCCAACCTTTTGGGCGCCAGGGAGAGTGACACGGTGACGATGTCTCGTACAGGGTGTGAAGGTGGGAGGTCCGTCTTGGGCAGAACTTCCATATTGCTACCTCAGCATGACACACACAGAAACCAGAGCACCTGCAATGTGTCGGGGTGAGAGCTCCGTGGGACGACAGCTATACCCTGTCGGAGGTCACGGATCCGGGTGGGTGGGCAGACTCAGGTGCTACCCGGACCGTGATGCGGAGGGAATCACAACCCTAGCACACTTGTCACCCATCCATGGTGCGCCCTAGTGGGAACGCTGGTCCAGAGGAGCAAGTTGAAGCCTTGCTCACTACAGTATTCCCCGTGGTCCCAGGACAGCGGCCCCTCCGTGACCATCTGCTGGTGAGAGAAGCCTGTGGGTTGTCTCTCACATACCCGCTGTATTCTGACCTTGTAAGAAAAACAAGACCACTCCTAAAATGGACCAGACTCTCACGCAGAGGCTAGGTAGCAGTTTCTGGAGCTAATTAATATTCAGTTAAAACCTTTAACCCCACCATTGTCCATTTCATGGCTACAATTTTCCTTTCGGATGAGGAAATGAAACTGTTCAAGTCTCAAAGTGAGGACCATGGGGATTTTTTAAAAAATCTTTCGATCTATCTTGCACATTGAATGCCACCTCATGTTGGTGTCGGAATACTCGTGACTCCTAATTAAAAGCAACACATTGCACATTACTATATGCCTGCACCAGCCTGGCTGGTACCGTGTCAAGTTCAGCTGCCTATATTCACTAATAAGGATGATAAAATTTGGCTCAGAGGATATTATGTGCTTTAGGAAACAAGTCACTTGTCCTTTATCGTTCGTCTCCAAAGCCGTTTATTTTACCCGACATTGTTCAAAGACACTATAAGGCACAAAACTGAATAGGGAAATTTCATTTGAAATTTGAAAAAAAACCCTTGATTTCTTTTTCTGCTGCTTCATTATTGGGCTAAATGGATGATGGGCATTAAACGGGGCACTTGTTGGGAGGAGCACTGGATGCTACATGTAAGCGACAAATCACCAAATTCTGCTCCTGAAACCGATACTACACCATATGTTAACTAACTTGAGTTTAAATTAAAAAAAAAAAAAAAGAAAGGAAAAAAATCTGGACCAAAAGAAAAAAAAGGACCTCGCCTTTTAAAAAAGAAATACATTTGGGGAAAAAGGCTACGCTTTTTTGCTAGACAGTAAATGACCTTTCATGAACTTTCTTAGTTAGAAGAGAAGAAATCTCTGAATTTCACCTAAGCTTCTTGAAACAACTCAGAACATTTTAGTGAATCACGGCTGGGAATGAGTCTTTGCTTCCTCTCTCCTCGGAAGCAAGTGTCTCTTTGATTCTAGTCTGATAGGCTGAATGGATGAACTCTGTCTTCTCAAGCTTGCTTCTTCTCCAGGAGCAAACTCTGCTCTTTGTGCTTATGCTGTTTCCCACACCAGCATCGCAGGTCCTGGCCGCAGGCTGCACCTCCATCGGCCATCTGCCTCCTGGGTCCCCAGCCTCTCTTGCCTGAGGCTCCCCGTGTCCTTCCTCCTGGGATGGCCGCCCCGTCTCTACACCGTCTGCCTTCTCCTCTTGTATTGCCTCAGATGTCCTCCAGGGCAGAACCACTGACTGGTACACTCAAAGTATGGTACCAGCCTACACACTGTGTTTTAAAACCAGAACCCCCCAGTAATGGCTGTCCTTGCCTGCTCTATAATTCCTCAATTCCGGCACGATAAATACAACGAAACATAAGCCCAGATGCTAAAACGATATTCGTCTTTAAACTCTTCAGCTATTTTCTAATCCACTATTTTTAGTATCAAAGAGTAAAAATATCAATTCTTTCCACAGGATCAAAAAAGTCTTTTTTGAAGCAGGCAAGGGGGAAAGATGGTAGTCTACGTGTACAAGGAATACAACTTAAAAACACGACTCTGCTAAAACCTTCTTTTCTATTTTTAGAGTCTCAAGATTCGGGGTTGTCAAGAGATCTGTTTCATTTCTCATGTATTCTCTTCTTAAAATCATTTTCTCCTGAAACTGTTTGGCTAGGCATAACATGAATATCTAACTAGTCAGGGTAAAGTTACGTGGGGATTTTTCCCTCTTTTCTTCGAGGTCTTTAAGCAGAGGTTCTGAAATTTGGATCAACCACAAATTTCAGTCAGTTTTGCCTTTTCCCCACATGGAAGGGGAATCATTCCAAGGGGTGAATCATTAAGTCTTGTTTAATAAAATAATTATTGGCTCTTCGATTTATTTACAACTCCCCTTCTAAGCAATTCTTATCTGCCAGGCGCAGACACCAAAATTCCCCAACAGGTGTCCAAAGTTAATTAACGAAGATTCTATGGCTCCACTGGAAAGGAGGGCAGCATTCACGAGATTAGGCTCTTGGGTTTGGGGGCTCTAACACAGGCACCTAATCTGAAGATACCAAGTTTTGGCCAAAGCACACAGCTTTCCTGCTGCCTAGAATTTGGCTTTGTGAAATCCAGTTATTAAAGAGCCGGCAAAGAGTGCTCCAATAAATCACCTTGTCTGGGAAACCAGGCTTCCTTTTAAAATACTAATTGAAATTGCATGTGTTTTAATTAAAACAACATCTGCCAGGGTCTGAAGAAACACGTTTGAAAAGCAGAGAAGGTAGGTCTCTAAAACGTCCTCAAACCTACTCAACAAAGTGAAGCGCACACATTTCCAGGGATGAAAATAACGCACGGCCTTCCGGTTGCATGGCGGTCTCTAGAGCTTCTTGGTCTTTTCCTAGGCACAGGTGGGAGCACCCAGGGTCAAGAACACGGGTAAAGAAGGCGCCCTCAGTGCTGTGCAATGACTGACCTGTGAGAGCGCTGCCCTCCGCAATGGGATGCCCATATCCCAGAATGTTCTGCCATATGCAAGCCATGTACATGAGATGAGAAAATAAAACACACACAGGCACACGCACACACGCATACACACACACACACACACACACACACACACACACACACACACACACAAACTGACCCTACAGTTTTAGAGCTCTCTGTTCTCTAGTTTTGTCCTGTGGGTACCAAGTGATATTCTCAGTAACACAGGATGATGACCAAGATGTGTTTCAATCCTGAGCCAAAGAATTTCGATAAACTTTGAGTAATAACCTCCTGAGGAATATGTGGAATGCTTCTTGGAGATGGAGACCCTGATTTAGGTGTCTCTTTATTCCCCTGAGCATGTGCTCATGATTCGAGAATTGAATAAAAATGCATCCCGAAGTTTGGATGAAGATTGGTACTGCCAGCTCTGTAATTCCACGGATGCACATCTCAAAAAATTCAGCTGTGAGATCACTAAATGAAAGGAAATGTTTACAAAGCTAGGCAGCATTCAGGACAGTACAGACACAACCAAGACTCCCACCCCCCGCCCCACCCCTACAGTTTTCCAAAAGAAAATACACTTCTCCCTAGGTAAAAATGTGGCATGTAAGAGGTCATTCTATGGACAGAATTCACTAACTTTTCTTTCATTCAGTCTCTATTTCCACTTAAATGAAACTTTTTATGTTGTCCTTTAAATATGACCAGCAACCGCTGTCTATAAAC
This sequence comes from Felis catus, assembly GCF_018350175.1. NCBI lineage: Eukaryota > Metazoa > Chordata > Mammalia > Carnivora > Felidae > Felis > Felis catus. The sequence continues at coordinate 230,584,867 of NC_058368.1, read as the reverse complement.
AGCCTACGGTGGTCAGATAAAATCTTTCACCTGACTATTTCAACATTGTGGCAAGAAAGAAAAAAGATAGGAAGGGAATGCCTCCAGGCCCTTGACCCCCGCTTCCTGCAATTAATGAAAAGGATAATCTGAAAACCCCCAAAAGGGAAGAGAAACAACAGTGGATTTACTGCTTAAAGAATAATTAACCCCTAGACAAGAAATCACCCTTATTTTGTTCATGATTTCACTAATGTTAGAAAGCATGTGATGTCCACCACTAGGTACATCTGGAGATTTGGGGCTCCCTTCTCATCCATCTCTCCTGGGGGTTACCTGTGTTTGGAGCCGGCAGACTCCTTTGAGAAATGGTCCCTTCCCGACCCCAGAGAGAATCAAATTTTGTCTGTGCTCCTTGGAGCTTGGAACCGATCGAGAACGTATTGCTTAGACAGAGGCTCAGCTAGCTGATGAAGTGAGTAGAAGGTTAGTTGAATTAGAAGAATGGATCTTGTAATATGAATGTGCAGGGCCACCAGTCAAAGGAACATTCTTATAGATCATTCCAGATGTGGTGCCCCAACCATCCAAATGATAATAGAGGGAAACAGCTGTGCAAACCAGAGAGGATGAGGTGAAGGGCCGAGGCAAACTAGGGAAGAGCCAGGTTCACGAGGCAGTGGAAGGAGGGATGAAGAGGACCGGGAGGATGCTTCCGGATCCCAGCCCCGGCTCGCCTGCCGGAAAGTGTGACAAGAAGCCACTGCCTGGGAAGCCAAGGGAGGGTGCCCTGCCAGCTTTGCCAGTACCACCCGCAGGGGTAGAGACAGTCTGCCAACACGATCTCCTGGCACACACGGAAGACGTTACTATTTCCCACCCAATCATAAGCCTCTTCCAAGGAGGCAGCAGGATGAGTCTGAGTTTGACAAGAGTGCTGGATTTCAGGGAGCAGCTAAGCTAGTCTCTCTTCCTATTCCCGAAAGCTGTGGGAAGAAGCTGAAACAGACATTTCCCCCACCCCTTCCTCTCTCTCTTTGGGATTCCCCAAACATTCTCCAGATCATTCTTCAGAATAAATACCAGTGTGTTTCACCCCTCAGTGCCTTATTTCAGCACATATGTACTGAGTGCCTGTTATGGGCAGAGCAAAGTGCTGGGCACTGTAGGACATGGAAATAAACATGGTACCCGATCCCTGCTTATCATCTCACTGGGGGATGATGCAGGGCATCTACACACGAAAACCTACCAGATACTGCGAACGTAAAACTGCACGATGGAAATCTAAGAAATCAGGTAGGTGCTGCCCCCCTGTGCTCTGAATTCAAAGAGTGGCCTTCACTGGGAAGGTCACCCCAAGCTGAGCTTTGAATGGTGAGCGGGAAGTCTGTAGGTGCGTAAGCGGGAATAATGATACACAAACTGGTATGGCTGAAGAGTTCGTGAAAAAGCCATTAGAAATAAGAGGCAGTGGGGCGCCCGGGTGGCTCGGTCGGTTAAGCGTCTGACTTCGGCTCAGGTCACGATCTCACGGCTCGTGAGTTCGAGCCCCGCGTCGGGCTCTGTGCTGACAGCTCAGAGCCTGGAGCCTGCTTCGGATTCTGTGTCTCCCTCTCTCTGACCCTCCCCCATTCACGCTCTCTCTCTGTCTCAAAAATAAATAAACATTAAAAAAAAAAAGGTATTTGCAGGGGCGCCTGGGTGGCTCAGTCGGTTAAGCGTCCGACTTTGGCTCAGGTCACGATCTCGCGGCTCGTGAGTTCGAGCCCCGTGTCGGGCTCTGTGCTGACAGCTCGGAGCCTGAAGCCTGCTTCAGATTCTGTGTCTCCCTCTCTCTCTCTGACCCTCCCCCGTTCATCCTCTGTCTCTCTCTGTCTCAAAAGTAAATAAACTTAAAAAAAAAAAATTAAAAAAAAAAAAGAAATAAGAGGCAGTTTGCACAGGCATGGCCTTGTATGGGACACCAAGACATTCACAGACGAGATAATCTTGCCTGTTGGAAAACTTACTTGCAGTGTCCATGTTATACTAAGTAATGGTTTTGATGCAGTCTTGATTTTCTGTGCTGTCTGCAAATGTAGCAAAACAGAACAGCACATAGGATGAAATTACTCTCTTTGGGATTATTTTCCATGGACGGATAGCAGTGGCTTAATGACCAATGTTTGCCAGGTGACAGATAGCTCTCCTGTCTAGTGTTTATGTATGCTTGAAAATTTTTTTATTTTTTAAATTTTTTTTGAGTTTCATTTGTTTGTTGGCAGAGAAGGTAGGGATTTGGCTAAAATAAATATTGGCCATCTTTATCAGGACCTGACAATGTGCTGAAATGGATGGCATTTTGTTATATTTGTTAAAGGGACACAATATTGTTTGCTCTTTTCACTGAAGGTAACTATTACCATTCTTTAAAAAAAAAAAAAAAAACCCTTCTGAATGATGAAATAACACTTCACTCAGAAGGATAATTACCATTTTTGGAAGGCGGCCAAGAAATGTATGCGTGTCTACTAATTTGGACTACTGCCCCATCACATCATTCAGAAGGACATGAAGGTCTATCTATAGACAGAGAGAGCTAAGTAGATATACCTAATGCCCAGTGTCAGAGACAGACTCAGAACCACAAAAACCCAAAAACGGGAAGAGGCCATTCCTTTTAGATGATCCTCATTAGAGCTGAGGGGGTAGGAGGACCATCGTCCAATAGTTTGTTGGGTGTTTTCCCAGAAATGGGAGTCCCTGAAGACGAAGCATTCCTCAACTGAAATGTGGTAGCAGCTCCTCCCCCCACTCTAACTAAAAGAACCATCTACAAAGAGCTAAACTGAAACCCCAGAACCAGCAATGGGAAAAACAGTGTTTCTTCGGGAATTCTGAACATCTGCATACATCTAGTAAGTTTTAGGAGGAAAATGAACTAGATTTTTAAAATGTTTTTCTTTATTAATATAAAATGTTTTTCTTTAAAGTTTAATTTGCGTACTTAAGGTTTTGCTGATTTGGGGTTCATTTTAAGACGATGGCCAGACACGGGTGCCTGGGTGGCTTAATCTTGGTTGAGCATCCGACTCTTGATTTCAGCTCAGGTCATGATCCCGGGATCGTAGGATCAAGCTCTGTATGGGGTTCCACGCTTAGTGTGAAGGCTGCTTAAGATTCTCTCTCTTTCTCCCTCTGCCCCTCTCCCCCACTCATGTGCTCTCTCTCTCTCTCTCATAAAGAATAAAAATTTTAACGAAGCTAAAAAAAAAGATGATGGCCAGACAGGAAACATTTTACTTTTGTCATTTATTTAGCAAAATTTTATCAAGTCCTACAATGGACCCAGGTGCCCCTCTAGGCTCATGGGCCACCCCAGGGAACCAATAAGACAGAGCTTCTTGCCCTTAGTGGGCAAATGTTCCAGTGGCAGGGAGATGGATGAAAAACAAGATGAAGAAGTGTTATGCTATATGTTAGAAGGTGACCTGTGCTGTGGAGAGAAGCAAAGTGGGGAAGGGGGTGAGATTTGAGAATAGTGGCCAGAAAAGGTTCTAGTGGAAAGGAATGCCTGGTTGGGATGAGGGAAGAAGCACATGGGCACTTGGAGAAAGAGGACTGCAGGCAGAGGGAGCAGCATGTTCAAAGGTCCTAAGGCAGGATCATGGCTCATGTGAACCACATGTGAACCAGTGACCACAGCATGTTAGTAACAGCGAGAGGGGAAAAGGCGAGTGTGGAGGGGAACCAGAGAGCTGGATTACGTACAGCTATATGTGCCTGAGGAAGATTTCACTTCCACTGAGGAGGACAGGACAGGTGACAAGCTCTGGTTAAGGTTTTAACAGGGCCACTTTGGCTGCTGTGTCGAGAGTGGATGGTAGGGGGTGACGGCAGAGGCAGGTGCCATGGTAATAACCAGGTAGGTGACCTATGGTGGGAATTTGGGGAAAAGAGCAATGAGGGTGAGAAGTGTCAGGTCCTGGAAGAATGTAGAAGAATGATCAGATTTGCTGATGGACCAGGCATGGGGACTGAGGAGTCAAAGGGCACCGCCAGGTGCCTCTCCTGGACCTCGGCAAGGACAAACGGACGTTTGCTGTTGGGAATGACTGAGGAGGGACAGTGGTTGGGGGAAAGGTAAGGAACTCAGGTCTGGAGATGTATCTGGATGCCTGTTGGACAGCCAATGGAGATGGGGGACAGACAGCTAGACCCAGAGATGTGGGACTCGCACCAGAGATACCCATCTGAGCGTCATCGGAATATAGATCTTTGACACCATGAAACCACAAAACCACCAAAGCGTTGACTGAGAAGTGACAGAAAAGAGAAGTCCAAGTTCAACTCTTGCCCTTTGTTGCTGTTCTTTGTTCAAAGTCACTGCAACTTTCTTTTCAATGCACAAAATTCTGTATAGCGTTTCCTATAAAAATCACTACTGTGATACAGTATTTGAAGTCAAAGAGCTGGCAGAGGTCACATTTCCTTTCTTCTAGATGGAATAGACAGGTGTGTTGTTGGTTTTTTTTCTTTTCTTTTTGTTGTTGTTGTTAAATTCTGCTTTTCTCATTCGAGAAAAAAAGTTATTGATTCCATAAAGCCAGTGACTTGGATATTTTCGCTTCTATTTTTAAGTGACTGGCTCCCTTTCCTGGCTGGTGACATTTGATAGTAAAGGCTTAATTTAACATGGGCAATATGGCGCTCCAAATGTTCCTGCCTCAGAGAGAGTCCCGAATAACGGGCTTCTGAGAAAGAAGAGGTGTCTGGAAGCTAGAAAACCAATCAATAGTTCCCTATTTTGTTATATTTTAATCCAGCAAAAGAAATAAAACACGCAGACATACAATACCTAGTAGTTAGTATCCAGGCAGCGGACTGATTAGCTATTGATTTTTCCTCTATTTTACGCAGGAGCGACAAGATCTTATCAGAAGCCCCAGCTCTGTCCCGTCTGAAACAACTCCATAAGGAAAGGAAGAGCAGATATGCAGCGGGTAACCTTCTGAGTTAATGGCCTAATTTAAATATACAAAATCCACAGCGACACTTAAGTTCTTTTCAAACTAACTACAAATATCAAATTGTGAGTCTAATTTTCATGATTTATAACATAGTGCAAGCTTAAAAAGATAGTTGCATTTATTAGGCAAAGATTTGAAGTCTTTTTTCCCTGTAAATAAATAAATAATGGACAAAGGTCCACAAATACTTTTGATTTTATTGGAGGATATGATGAGTATTATGAAACGGCAGGAAAAAAGTATCTGGTTTCCCGATCACAAAGGGCTTGGAACGCCATGCTCAGGAATGAGGACAGCACAAATAGACCCATGTCTCTATGTGAAATTTGTGTATGACATTTAGACCCACGCCTGGGACCCCAACTGTCCCAGGAATGGAAACTCGACCCTCTGCCCACGCTCACTCACTTTCTCCCTTTCCCCCGGCCCAGAGTCGGTACCATGTGAATCTTTGGCACGGTGGCTGGTCCAGCTCCCTGCTACCCAAACTCCACTGACACCTGTTACCTGCACGGAGGCTTGCCAGTCTTCATGAGGCATTGACCAAAGACCCTACTGGAATCCCCTCTTTAATCTCAGATGCTCTAGCAGGAATACATTGTCTGTGCGGAGGCTCGTGTCTCTTCTGGGGGAGGGAGGTCTCCTGGTTCACCACTCCTCCAGGCATCCATCGGCCTTGGCCTGGGATCTTCCTACCTGCAGAGGGGAGGAACCAGGAGGCCTCTCCCACTTGGGCTCCTACCACACTCTGCCCCAGACACAAGCGGCCCCTTGAAGACCCTGAACTCACCACCCAGCTCCCAGCTCCCCCACCGTTTGCCCTTCCCTCTAAATGTCCACAGACCTACTCTCACCTCCTTCAAGTTTTTGCTCAGATGTAACCTTCCCACGACTACCTTGACTTTGACCTTCCACTTAAAATCACAACCCCTTATGCTGAGTGGAAGAAGCCAGACGCAAAAGCTCACATACGATATGACTCCATTTACATGAAATATGCAGAACTGGGACGTCTGCAGAGACAGAAAGGAGACTGTGGCTGCCAGGGTCTTGGAGGACGGAAAACGCCGGTGCCTACTTAACGGCTATAGGGTTTTCTTTAGGGTGGTGAAAAGGCTTTGGAATTTGACAGATATGGTAGTTGTACGTTATGAAAATACTAAATGCCACGGTAATGGTGAACTCTGAAGGGGTTAATACAATGTTATGTAAATCTCACCTCGATGAAAAAAACCGCCACCTCACAATGATGGTTTCCTTTACCCCATGTAAGGTTTCTAACATACCGTCAAGTTCCTGCGAATGTATATTTTATTCGATGCGTCTCTCCCTTCTCCCAAATATAACCCCCACAAGGGTGAGCCTTCCTGTCTGTTGTGCTGACTGATAAAATCTCTGAGCCTAGAACAGGCCTGGAACAAAGCAGGTCAGGGATAAACATCTGTCGAATAAATAGATGAATATACGATCTCCTTAATGCTTCATTAATAAAAGATCTCCCCTATTTCTTGAGTACCGAATTAGAGGAAGAGGAGTCTTTTACAAATAGGATTAAAGGGCCAGTATGCTCTAATCCAAAACAGATCTTCAAACAGAGAGGGGAAGAGATGTGGCGTGCAGCCATTAGAATCCCAGGTCACCACGTGGAAAGCAAACAAACAACCAGACGTAGAGGCTCAGGACAGTGGTATCCAGTGCTGAGCACTGTGGTCGTTTTTAAGTTGCAAGGATTAGGAATGTCAACACACATTGCATTTTCCTGTAAATTCTAAAAGAGAAATCAGCTCACTGCATTTAAAGAAGGCGGCCAGCTGACAAAACGTGACCTCTAATAAATGCACTGTGTTTTGCACGTGCGGTTGTCTTGCCTATGGATTCGGCCACATGCACCTGCCGGGAAATGTTTTCATTTAGATTCTGAGACACTGTGAATTGCAGAGAACGTACCAATGAGCTCCTTGTTTCTGACGTCCAAGGCCATGTTCCGGAGCGCCGTGGCCACTGCGCACACCACACGGTCGTTATCTATTCGGAGCAGCTCCACGAGGATAGGCAGGCCTTTCTCTTTTCGGACAGCAGCTCGGATATATACTGACCACTGCAACGAGAAGGAAGGCCAAGGCATTAGAAGCGGAGGTGGAAAACCCTAGAAGCTAACAGCACGTGCAGGCTTTCAGACGGCTGCTTTATAGGAGCCAAAAAGGATGAATTATCAAGACCTGGTTGTAGAATGGGCTGAATGCGGTAGGCATGTACTAAAATGTCTTAACTTTATTTTCTGCCTTCAGTATATGCAAGAGGTTTTGGGGTTAATCAGTTACTGCCACGCTTATTTCTCTGATGCTGGCATTTGCAGTCCTCGACTTGGGCAAGCCACTTGATGCTTTAAGATGCGGAGGGCTAGGACAGGAAGGGCTAGGACAGGAAATGCTAGGACGGGAAATGTTAGGACAGGAAGGGTGGGCTGGTTTTTTGGTGTGAGGAGGAATAAAAAAGAACTCCGGAAAAGGTAGAAAATGATAAGAAGTTGAGGACAGGTCATTTTTTTTAAGAGACCTGCATTTGGAGGTGGGGCACGCAGGTGGGTTGGTGAACATACGGTCACTAAATTGTTGGCTGAATAATAAAAAGTCAATGGGTCAGAAAAAGGTAAGGGTGAGGAGAGGTAAACATGACACTTAAAGTCAAGAGTAAAAACCGTCAGATTTTTAAGAAAACATTTGGATCAAAATGTATTATGTCTGGGGCCATTATTCAATGTCCATTTTATAAAGTAAGACATACAGTTTGTTTTGGATTGGTGGTTGTCGGCTTTAATGGAACACACCTACTTTTTATCTGAAACGTATTTGCAACTTCAGGATGATAAAGCATTCAGAGTCATTTAACGGAATGCAGGGAGGTCCACGTTTTCCGGACATTCACATATATACTTCATACTGTTGTACAGTACTCCAGAGAAGAGTGTGCACAATAAAAACCAAGCAATGGAAGGGTTTAAGAAAATGGCATTCACGACATGAAGTTCTGGATTCTGTGGCAGAGTCCTTCAGGGAACCACCAAAGGTGGGACCGAGTCCCCACCCCTCCCCCACCGGGCCCTTCCATCCCCCATTCCCATCAGGGCAGGCACCCCAGAGCTGGCTCTCACCTGTGGCAGGCAGGGAGCCCCCTCTGGCAGTGAACGTAGGGCATACGCCATGCCTGCCACATCCTCAGCCCAGCCCTGCATGAAATATGAGATTAAAAAACACACACAACTTCATCCTGTCCTACGTCAGAAGTCACATTCACATAGTTTCTTATCACCATCAACTCACACTGTATGGTTTTTCTCCTGCCCCCACTCTGTCCTTCAAGCTCTAGGAAGCCTGAGGGGCTTGGGGAAACAGACTGAATTCAATAAAGCATCTCTTGATTGCAATGGACTATTCCACAGCCCCACTCTCAGGGAGCAAAGAAATCAACAGTCAGAAATCCTTAGACATACAAAAATCGCAAGGTTTGGAAACTTCTCATTGAAATTTGGGTGTCCGGATGGGATATCCCTTCTGAGGGAGGGAGGCCCCTCGTGAAGACAGTACAAAACCACTTTGTGTCATCAGAAATTTCACTTGCAATGTGACATGCTGAGATATGCTTTTCATCCACTTCCTCCACTACCTGTGAACCTTCTTGTCTCCAGTGCCCGGAAAAGACTAGAAACCTGAGCTTATGCAGCCCACTCATTGTTGGCTTTCTTCCCTAAAACTAAGAAGAGAAGCTAGAAAAAAGAAGAAAACGGAAATCAGATGTAGGGTCAATGTCTACGTATTATTGTAAGATGAACGTCAACGATAAACTTTACTGCTGGGGTGATATTCTGGACCTTTTAAGACACCACAGGGAATGTTCTCAGTCACTTAAGCAGGCTGAAGCATAAGCCCTAAAGATGACCCCTTTGGCACCTCTTTCTAGGCCCAGGATGCTGGCTCGTACATTACTGATCTCTCCTAGTTCCCCAAGGCCCTGGTGGGTCGGCATTAGCATTCTTATCTTACGGATGGGGAAATCTAGACACAAAGATGTCAAATACCCTGCCTACGGGGGCCACCTGAGCCTGGTCCTGTTACTCTACAACTGCTTCTCTTTATGATGCTGCCGATACTTCCTCCTCTGCCATCACCTCTCTCTCACCTAATCCCCTGTGCTCAGTCTCCCAGACACTGCCTCGCCCTCTCCTTCATCCTTCCAAACGTAGACAGAGGGGAACCTGGCCATATCTGAAATGAGCCAAGAAAGGAAGGCTTGGACTTTGTTTTTTCTTCTCAGAAGTTCAGCTATTACATCCCTCCCATGTTGGATGGAAAGATGATCTGGTGTTTGGAAAATAATGACAATCCTTAAGCCTTCCTGGGAAGTGATTTTGGAGTAACAAAAAATGGCTGTAGATAGCCCCAAACGTGACTGAGTTACAGATATGCCTCTTTGGCATGGGAAGATGGTCAACAACAGTGGTATGTTCTCCCTAATTGAAAAGAGATAATCAGATAATGGATTTGACCTTACATTATTGATACACAGAAAAGAACTTTTATTTTGACACTTTTAGTTCTGTGTGCTTGCACATACAGTTGACCCTTGAACAACACGGGATTTGGGGCACTGACCCCTATGTGGTCAAAAATCTGCATAAAACTTTTGACTCGCCCAAAACGTAACAGGCTGCTGCTGACCTAAAGCCTTACCAACAAGACAAACAGTAGATTAACACACAGGTTGTATGTTACATGTATTTATACTGTATTTTTTTTATAAGAACGTAAGCTTAAGAAAGGATATTATTCAGAAAATCATAAGGCAGAGAAAATACATTTATAGTACTGATGTATTTATTGAAAAAAGTCCATGATTAAGTGGAGGTGCATAGTCCAAACTCATATTGTTGAAGAGTCAACTGTATAGGAAAAATTCCCAATATTAGTTCCATACAAGACGACTCAGAATACGTTATTTACATTCCACTCAAGAGATGTTGCAAGTTTCCACAAGTTTTATTGACGTGCAAAGTGACACGACAGTGATGGTTTCTACGTAGTAATCAGTCTTGGAGTAGATCACGTGTAAGCCACGCATGTAACCTGTATGAAACCCAGCAGAAGGAGTAAAAGAGTGCAGGGGTGGAAAGAGGGAAAGGAATTCAGTAACTGGGGAATGTTTCACAGGTGCACTCAACACAGAAACATGAAGCTCGTTTAGAGGTTTTCTGGAAAAGAAGGGAGTTGCCTTGAAAAGCATGGCAGCCTCTGTTGCGCTTAGAAAGGTGTGCGGGTTGCCAAAAGTTTGGTGATAGGAACAAAGTAGGAGTACCGCTGGCATAAAAACAGCTGAACAAGAGAGAAAAACGCTTCATAACTCACTGTGGCTGAGTGGCTCTTTGGGTGGAACCTTAACTTCCCGTAAATGGAACACGAGAGCACTGTGCACAGAGCACGTCAGTGTAGAGGGAAGGGCATGGACCAGGATACCTTTAAGAAAAGTGGTCCATGAACTGAAGAGACGATGTTTGATGATTCAAAGAGAGAAGAAGGAAGAGGGGAAGGAAGGGGAGGAGGAAGGGGAGGGGGGAGAATGACAAGAAAGACGTAAGAGGAGGAGAAAGACGAGGAGAAGGATCTGGTCCAGGAGAAAAGAGCACAGATATGTTTCAAACTCTTCTTGGTGAGATGCTTTCCCAGTGATGATCCCAGGAGAGCCGCGAGTCCTCAAAAACAAACTTAACACTTCAATCAACTGTCAGGCACTGCTCTAATGTCTTTATATGTATTAACTCATTTAATCCCCATCTCTACCCTATGCAGTAGCCACTATGGTAACTTCCACTTTACAGATGAGGCAAGGGAGCCACAGCAAGGCTTCTCAGCCTGCAGACGCTTGGGCAGGTCTTGAACCCAGGGAGCGCTGTCCCAGAGTTGGTGGGCTTGGCCTCCGTTCTCATCTGCCTCTCAGAAAGACATCTGCACTCATGGCTGATATAATCCTTACAAATGCACCAATTCATCTTGGTTTAATAAGGGATGCTATTACTTAGGACTTGCAATAAATAGCCCATCTGGCACTCCTCGAAACTCCTGAGTTAAAGACCCTTCGAGTGCTATCAATGGAACTACTGGGCATTTCAACCCTGTCTTGAGAACAGCTTGTCCAGATTTAGCAGATCTGATACAAGAAGTTGCGTATGATTGGAATGGCAAAGAGAAAGGCCTCGTTTGTGTCAGGAAAGGATGCTTCCGTGCATGTGATGTGACAGCAATTCAAACCACCGAATGCTCTTCCTTCTCCTCCTTGCTTACGGCTCTCCCTGAAGAAAGGTCCGCCATTATTTGACCCAGGTGTTTTCAGGATGGGACAGAGCATAAAGCAGTGAATGTTGACTCTAAGGGTGGAAGGCACAGATGTAGGTAAAAGGTTGGGACACATCTGGAAGGGGATGAGAATAGGCAGAAGACAACTTGGCCTCTCCTCAGGCAACACGGAGCCTCCAAGTCATGGAGAGAAAGGGTCCGGGTTGGAGGAAGCAGGAGGTGTGAGAGCATTGTGGGGGCTGCCACCGGATGCGCCCCCAGACAAGTCGTGCTCTGTGTGAGGGGCTGACAAAGATCCCTGGAAGATGAGAGCTGAGAAGACCAAGGCTCTGCTGCCCACCCTGCTCACGGCAGTGTCTGTTCAAGAACCAGCGAAGTCCCTGCATCATCATGGAGCAGCGGCCACAGAGCCACCGGCAACAGACTTGGGGGCAGGAAAGGGCTCCTGTGGCTCCAGTGTGGCATAGAATAGCCTCTGAGCATTTCTGTTGTCTCCAGTGGGTGGGCCATGTAAGTCAGCTGAGGAGGAAAGGCTGAGGACCCAGGGCTGCAGAGGGGGGTTAGTCGGCCAGGAGGAGAGGACGCATCAGAACAGCAGGTGTGGACAGTGCTTGCCTGGGTTAAGGAGTGGATGTGGCTGCGTCTCAGGGGAGCTTACAGGTTGTGGCTGTATCTCAGGGGAGCTTAATAGTTATGGGGGGGGGGCAGGTGTGGGCCAGGAGAGAACCTTGGACCAGAGAGAGTCCTATCACCAATTATCATATCCCGTCTGAGAGCCCAACAGGACAAGGAAGTTTGTCCTGGGCAAGAGGCAGCTTAGGACGGAGATGATGCCACACTGAAAACAGACACCCAATCCCTGTCCCCTGCGGGGATATTTCTGTAAGAACCCCACCCCCCAAGTTTAGCATCAACTGCAGGGGGCAGGAGAGGATGAAGGCTGACAAACATAAATATGGCCAAGTGTCAAGCCTGAAGAGACTGAAAAATAGCTGCATTTTATTAAGTTTACCTAGAAACGTCTAGATTGTTTATTTTCTTTTCTTCCCATTTTGCATTGGACACAATGCAAGTGCAGAGATGAAACCAAACTGAACTACACAAAATAAAGAAAATTACATGAGTTTTTGTTCAATAATGTTCCTCACTATCCCCATGGAGGATTTGGTAATAAAGTGAAGATAGGAGCGTCTCGGTGGCTCAGTGGGTTAAGCGTCGGACTTCGGCTCAGGTCATGATCTCACGGTTCGTGAGTTCGAGCCCTGCATCAGGCTCTGTGCTGACAGCTTCAGCCTGGAGCCTGCTTCCCAATCTGTGTCTCCCTCTCTCTCTGCCCCTTCCCAGCTCGTGCTCTGTCTCTCTCTCAAAAATAAATAAAAATATTTAAAAAATAAAGTGAGGACAATGTTTTTTAACCCTTCCCACTCAGGCTACCTCAATCTGATGTGGATTCTCAGAAGCTTCACTTTTCAAATTCTCAGCCCAGCCATAAACAGGATTGATGGCTACAATTTTTCCAAAAATTTCTCCCCTGCTTAAGCCCTGGTTAAGGCTGACTTATGTTCCTAAAAGAAGATCAACACTGCAATTTAACTAGCTTTTCCCTCTTGAAATCCTAATAGTTTGCTAAATAACTAGAGATAGTGTTCTCTTTTTGGTACTAAATATTCTATTAAGAGGCTGAACCCCTGATGGTGCTAAACTTTTGACTTTGTTGATTAATATCTCTATTCACATTAAATATTAATATTTTTGATGAATATCTTACAAGTTCTCCTGCTTTAGAAGCATAGTCGGCGATTAAATGGTTTTCTGTTGCGTGACTGTTTCCCCGTTGAATTCCTTTATCAAATTCCCTACTTTTCCTTTTGACGTGGTAAAGAAAAGTCACGTTTTCAAACCAAATCCTTCTAAACATAATTTCACCTTTCAGATGCATTTTGGCATCCTCCAGTGTCACAGGACCACAATGTGCTAAAATCTGACAGCTGTAAATTGAATAAGTTGCAACGAATTTTGCACAGATTCCATGAGACTTCGAAATTTGTTTCTGAATTCACTTATGATGCTATGTTATTTACCGCAGTCCTTCATTCTCATGATATGAGGGCAGAAAGTATCAAAAAAATTCTCCTTCTTCCGTCTCATTCTGACAGTTTACTATAAAAAGAATGTTCAAAATACTCAGGAACCGTGTGGCTTTTGTTGCATGCGTCACATTATTCTCTCTAGTGTGGATTTCTACCTGGATTACCATGTTCATACAGGACTGTGGCCGGTGATCACAACAGGATTTATGACGCAGCTGGGAACCTCAACCACAAGGCCCTCAAATGCTGGGGTTCAGCTGCGGTGGAGACAGGACATAGGTGTCCCCTGTTTAAATTCAGATCGTGTTGCAGGATTACATGTTTTTGTTTTCAAAGTCCATTTTAAAAAGTTGTATCTGTAATGAAGAGGGCTAGCGAGGAACTCCCTTGTGTCGTTAAACCAATAAATCAGTTTAATAAATAAGATGTTTAATTAAGGTAATGGCAGGTATTGCATACGTAAAGCGTTTGTTTGTATTTTTAAAACGTAAGTCAGGTTAGTGCAAAGACTGAATTTTACTGCAAGTGTTTATGCGATGCTGAAAATTGAAGTGCAAGCAAGAGAATTTCCTGGCGGGGGGGGGGGGGCAAGCATTTAGATATGCTTTTGTGGTAAGAACAAATAAAGAAGGTCAAGCTCACATAAAAGCCATGGAGAAGACGCATTCACTCAACTGACAGTACCAAGTACACCTGTCCCCCTACCTCTCAGGCCATCTCAAGGATCAGCAATTCTCAATGAAAAAACATACCTTTAACAATGGGCCTTTCTGAACACAGAGAGTCTTTTTTGGTGACTGTTATCAAATATGTCTTCACTGTGTGCAAATGGTATTTAGAAATGCCTTCTGGGCCACAAAATGTGACGCTGTTAGATCACAGGCGTGGTGTGTCTGAGAGGACGGCTGCCACAGATCTTATTCTAAGAGTCTGGCACGTTCTCTAGTGACGGGGCTGTGTAAACATCCCACTGGGAAGGGGATATGGACAAGAATGAGTGTTCAAATGAATCTGCTTCCTCCCTTGCTTTTTTGACAGCAAAGATGGTGACTGGGAAGTGTAGGCAGGGAGAACTCAGGGATTCTTTATTCAATATAACAAAATAAAAGTAATTTAATTGTTCCTCATCCTCACTTATTAGACGCTAAATCAGAAAGCTTTTCCTTTATTGCATCCTTCTTTTTTTTCTTTATAAACATGGTGATTCATGGGGAGAGGGAGTTACATCTCATATTTTTCTCTTGGATCCAGAAAACGTATTATTCGGGGGACATGAAGCACAGTCTGGAGGGACTGTGCTGATACAAACCCTCTCCGTCTTGCAAATACAAGGCACACCTTTGGTTGAAGACCTGGCTAGTAAGGTACCTAAAGTGCCATTGGTTTTTACTAAGATGTTAACAGTTTTATTTTGTAACATAAATGGAATCTGTTACCAAATCTCTGTCCCTTCAGAATGAAGAATTTTACTCCTTTTGAATCTGGATTCAGATTACTTTATGACTGGGAATTGGTTTTCACTGTCAGGGGCCTATGAATGTAGAGAAAGCATGTGTCTACTGGAGGCTAGGAGTTGAGCCCAGATTATGCGCGAGGGACACACACGTAAGATCTTGACTCTCGTAAGGGAACGTTTCTGGTTGTGGATTTGTGTTTTTTTTTCTGCTTCTTGCTGGTAGATGGTGACCACAAGAGTAGCCTTGGAAGTCACGTGTTGAAGATGGCAGAACGGCTGTTGTGAGCCAGGGTGAATTAATTCATGGAGGGGAGCTTCCCTCTTCACACACCTGCCCATACCTGTTACATCAGAGAAGATAACTTCTGTCTTCTATCTCGAATTAGCCCTTGCGTATTTGGGACCTCTTTGCTATGGCCGCTAGCATCCTTCTTAAAGGAGATCTGCTAGTGTATTACAGTGAACTCTAATCATGGACTCCTAGCCCTAAGGTGTTAGCTAGTGACGTTGGCAGTGTACTTCCTCATTCAAGGCCTCTTCCTTGTAAAACTGACTCCAGAAACACTCTTGTGCCTAGTGTAGACATACACCTTTGTGTATACGTTCCTACCATAGCATCCACAATGGGTTTTGAACTTCTCGTTTACATGTTTATCATACTGGAAGGTACCAGGGGGAAGGTACCAAGTCAAACTCAGCTTCCTGTTTCAAGTGTCTTCCAACTAACAGCTCACAATCGGAGAGTAAAAAAGTGTTTACCTGATGAAAGATCATATTAGGTTAATTTTTAGAATCTAGTGGTTATTATTTAAGAATAGCACTCTCCACTGAAAGGAACTAATAAAAAGGATCAAAGCTACCACAATTTTTGAAAGGGCCAGCAAGTTGTAGCCACTTCCACAGAAACACTGTTAGGGCTTAAAGTGCTCACACGCTCCTTTACTGGTCTTTTCTAAAGCCAAACTAATCCCTTAATCCTGTGGTCCCTGCGTGTGGGGTTAGACCCTGACACGGGGCCGATGAATACTTGCTTATCCTCTGGACTGGAAGAACAGAATACCGAGTGGCAAGACCTGAGCCCCACAGCTCTGATGATGCAAGAACAGTTAACCTGAAGTTTTTGTTTGAATTCCCACTGACCCACCTGCTCAGATAATTAATAATGCCAGTTCCCAGGTTAGCCCATGTCTTAAACTGTGCTCAAATGGGGATTAGGTTCCTGACCGTATTACAACTGTCCTAGGTATAATCTGTGCCCCGGGGTTCCTTTAAGAGCAGGTTGTGTCTGATAGATACCGAACCAGAATCAGTTTTATATGTAATTGGCCCCGGCAGATTCAGAATGTTGCTTCACTGTCTTCTCATTGTCATTGTTGCTGATGAGAAATCAGCTGTCACTCTTCTCTTTGTAAGAACAAGTCTTTTTTTCTTCCAGCTGCCTTTTTTTTTAATAAGTCATAATTTTTTTTGTGCGTGCAGTTGACACACAATGTTACTCTCTAGCTGATTTTAAGATGTTCTCTTTACTACTGATTTTGATCAATTTGACTGATGCACCTTAGTACGGTTCCTTCATGCTTCTGCTTGGGTTTTCTTGAACTGCTTTGGATCTGGGAGTTTAGGGTTTTCATTACATTTGGGAAATTTTCAGGTATTATTTCTCCAAATATTTTTGTTCTCTTATCTTTCTCCTTTCTCTCTCCTTTCCTTTGGGATTTTTTTTTAAGAAAATTTTTTTTAACTTTATCTGAGAGACTGAAAGAGAGTGTGGGCAGAGAGGGATTGAGAGAGAATTCCAAGCAGGCTATGTGCTCTCATCACAGGACCTGACAAGGGGCTCGATCTCACAAACTGTAAGACCATGACCTGAGCTGAAATCAGGAGTCAGATGCTTAACCAACTAAGTCACCCAGGCACCCCACCTTTGAGGGTTCTAATTACATGTGTATCAGGCCACTTGAGGCTCACTGATAATTTATGGGTTTTTTTTTCCTTTGTGTTTCATTTTGGGTAGTTTCTGTTCAGTTTGTAAATCTTTTTCTTCTGCAATAGCTAACCTTCCTATTATCCCATCCCATCCCATGTGTTTTTTATTTCATACGTTGTATTTACAACTCTAGAGGTTTTATTTGAGTCTTACTTACTTTCCATGTTCTAATTAACTTCTTGAACACAGGGAACACAGTTGATAGCAACTGCTTGTCTGCTAATGTTAACTTCTGTGTCCGTTCTGAGTCGCTTTTGAAAGATTAATGTTTCTCCTTATTATGAACTACATTTTCCTCTTTATTTGGTTGTAAGCTTATTTTCAACTAAGATGCCAGACATTCTTCATTTTAATCTGCTGGATGCAGATTAAAGCATGCATGCTTTTTGTATTCCTACAGATATTTTTAAGCATTGTTCTAGGATTCAGTTAATGTGGAAACTATTGCTACTTTTGGATCTTACTTTTAAGATTTTATAGGAGATACCAGGTCATATTTAGTCCAGGGCTAATTATATGCTTCGTATCAGAAGACAAGACCCTCCTGAGCACATACCCAGTGGCCCATGAAGCACGAGGTTTTCCTGTCTGGCTCTTCGTTAGGCACACTATACCCATCCCTGTGTGAGCTGAGTTTAATTCTCCCTAATTGCACGAGCTTCTTTCCTCTGCTTTGGGCATTTACCTCACATGCATTCACTGATAGTTCCCTGCTGAATATTTGAGGGGAATCCTCTGTGTGTGGCTTTCTCCTGTCTGGAACTCTGTCCTATGAACTCCAGGCGCCCTGTCTCCCCAGATTCCCAGCTCCGTCTCCTAGGCTCAGTGTCTGCTGAGCTCCTCTGGAGTTCCCAGGTCTTGGGCCATGGTCTGCAGACTCCCAAGGCAGTGGCTCAGGTCTTGCCACTCGGTATTCTGTTCTTCCAGTCCAGAGGATAAGCAAGTACTCACCTTGCTTGTTTTCTGTCTCTCCTAGATCACTGTCCTTCACTGACTAATGCTTGGTGTCTTAAAAACCATTGTTTGTTATATTTCTCTAGATTATTTGTTGTTGTTGTTATTCTTCCTTAAAGGCAGGTAAACCTGGACCTTGTCACTTCATCTGGGCATCTTGGCTGGAAGTTCCCCCAGGTGTAGCTGATTCTATAACTTACGGCTTTGGAAATCAGATCGTTCAATGACGATGACGAAAGTAATGCCAAACTCCCAAGAGCCAGGTTTACTCTATAGTGGATTTGGATGTATATGGCACTCACAAGACAAGTGCAGTCCTTGCTATCAGGACTAGCTACTGGGGTCTTGTGGGGAAGAAATCACTAAGTCATGTGTGATGAAGGCCAGTGACTTGGTTATGACCTAGATCCTCTCCATCTCCTCCTCCTTAGGTTGGGCCCATCCTTGTCCTGCCTCAGGCTGGTCATCATGTCCAACTGAATGTGTTGTCTCTAGGAGCCTGTTGATTGGGCAGGATCTTCAGATAACCTCTGTGTTTATTCTGACCCAATTCCTACCTCCTAGGCATCATGCTTCATGCACCATTTTCAAAACTTTGTTTCTTTTTATTTAAACTTTATGCTTCACATCACACCATTAACTAGAATAAGACAATTGTCAAACCATGGTTTCTGCTTTTATTTGCTGTACTCCACTGATGTCCGGGTTCACTTTTCCATGGTACTCCAACTGCTAAGCTCCACTTAATTCACTGTCCTTGTCAAGGCTGTTGCCCCTGACTCTAGGGACAAGTCTCAAATTTCCCAGTTCTCTTATTTTTTATTCATTTTGGCCACATGGCCAGAGATTCTGTTTCTTTCTTCACTACATCTATGTTGCTATCATGTTACCTCATTAAATATTAACAGCTTAATATCCAAGTATCTCTTTACTCTCTCTTTTTTTAGAAAGTAAATAAAATAAATAATAGATTCTTTGAAAATGGTCACATTTTAGGGGGACTCTACAAAAATATCTAAAGTACCCGACTTAATAATAAGTGCAGAATGTATTTCTATAGTTCAAACCCTAGGTTTGCATAAAGTTCAATTACAACGGAAATAACCCATAAATGCGAGTTGAAAGAGCATTCATTCACGTTTTGGAAATCTCCAAAGTACTATATCCAATTGTTTTGATATTCTGTGACAAACAAAATAATTGTGCTGGAAGTGGGAAAAAAATAAGTAACCAAAGTCCATGTTGACTATGAAAAAAATGTATCACTCTGCTTCTGCCATTATACCATTATTCTTTTTCTGATGCTCATAAACCAAGTAATGAGTCTCTTAAAGTTTAAAAAGTATTTAAGACCATTATGAAGATCTAGTTTGCTAGTCAATTTGTTACAGAAAAAGAGTGTGCGTGATCTTCCCATAAAGGGAAGTTATTGTTTCGCATGATGAGGTCTATAAAAAGCTGTCTCTATACAGAATTCTGGTGCTTTACACTTTACATTTCTGCTTTTGTTTGGGTCATAAAAAGTTAAGGACACTAAAAAAATGCCACTAAATTTCAACAGTTGCTATAAAAATACATTCTTAGTACTCTAGGTTTCAGATGGTAGCACTGTCTGCATGAAACTTGATCCCATTGTGAGTCTTTAATCAATCTGTTAATCACTGAAGACTCTTTCTTAAAAAAATCTTTTTTTTTTGAAAAGGAAGGATTTCTCTGTTTGGTTTTTGTACAAGTTATTTTTGATCTTTTAAAAATTATAACAATTTATCAGTATTTGGCTTAATGATGACCCTAAATCATCACTATGGATTGTCTACTTTCCCTTCCCACATATGTCCTTATCATTTAATATGGTGTGTTAATACATTACACAGTAAATGAAGATAATGTGATTGACTATTATGCATGCTTGTGCATTTGTATTTTGATAAGAAAACTCTTAGTAAATAAATATATGTATATTTATATATTTATAACTACACACAAATATTCCTTAGCAGTCCCTTGGCCTGCCTGAGGACTACGCCATTTTTCTAGAGTTATTAGGATGGCAAATGCTTTTGATAAGTAGCGTTGACCAAACTTTTGGCCACATGTAATAACAGTCCATTGGCCTGTGGCATCCTGCCACCATTTCTGCATCTAGTGTCAGGATTGATCTGCAAGCTGTGATTTGAAGCAGCCACAGTATTCTCTGTCTGAAACTGACACATCCGAGCAATCAGGCACTATCATTTGCTCAGGGTCACAAAGCTCAGAAAAGGCAGAGACTAAGTTTGAGTTGTAACTTGAATCAAAGCCTCTTAAATTTAGAGGGAGATAAGATCGAACGCAGGGTTCATTCAAGGAAGTGATTTCCATTATTATTTCTTCCCCAGTCATGCAAGGCCCTACTCTGGGACTCCTCCTGACGTGACTCAACTTTTGAAACTTTTCTCTGGTTGAAAGCAAAAGGTAACTTCGCTTCAAGTCTAGTCCAGCCTGAATTCCTTATGAGCAACATTGGGGACACCTATGGACGGGGAGGAAAGAGACAGTGATGTTCATTCCTAAGACTCTCAAAAGAAGGGATGGGTCTGCCCATATGTCAGCAGCCAGCTCCTGGGAGGTGTTGTCAGGGCTTGTCCCCAAGGGCTGGGATGTCCCACCTGAGAAAGAAGGCATTGCTGCAGCAGTGGAAACAAAGAACGACAGAGAAGACACAAGAAGGCAGATATTGGAAGCTAGAGCAAGAAGGGAGGATGTAGCTGTGTGACAATGCTGAGGACAGTATGTGCAGTGCCTGTGATACTGAGCTTCTGAGAATTCTCTGTGTCTTATTAACATCGTTTTAAAGAAAGTGAATGCGAGACAGTGATTTATGTGTCTTCCAAGCCCCAGGGTTTTATATTAAATGAAATGAAAAATGGATGGCAGAGGTTCAAACTTCCTCTCTTGATATTTTCCCCATATGCCCTCATTCTCCCATTTGACTACACTCTTCTGTGCAATAAGACAAGTTAGCTCATGTAACGGTTAGTGACTAAACTCAAGAATTCTTTGCTATGGTGAATCCTTTTCTACCCAAAATGAGGGTCGTGGAAATTTTCCATGAAAACCAATCAGGAACAGTGTGTATTTTCAAGAATTCAGAGAAAAAGGCCCTCCTAATCTCCTTCCCCATTGTCCCTTCTGGCCAAAGAGACCCAGCAATACTATTCTACTCTGTAAGCCCATAGGTTAAAAATGAAAGAGGTTTTTTTCCTCTGGGGACTGGACCAACTACAACATTATAGGGGTTTGCATGGGTTTTGAAACAAGGCGCTTGGGTATTAGCTCCCTTAACAGGAAACAACAGAGCTTGGGAAAGCATCCACATGTCACAGTCTCCCCTGAAAACAAAATAGCTCAGCTACACAGATAGAATGGAAAGCATATCACAGCATTTTCAATGACCATACTTACATCTATTCATCTATACTTTGTAGTGATCTTCAAGGACTCCCGAGCCCTTGAGAATTTTTAAAAGGAATACCTTTCTATGTCCAACAGTTCAATGGAACTGGTCTTTCTCTAACATCCTCAAAAACTGTATTGGAATTGCATATCTCACAACTGGATTTCTATTCCTTTCTAAGGACGTGCTCATAATTCCAGATTTCCTCTTTATGATAATGAACTAGTCATACCTTCCAGCTCCCTGCAGCCAAGTTCTGCAGGGCACCTGCCGCCCCTTCCAGCGTGTCTGCGTTTGAGCACTCAGAGAGCAGTGTGAGGTAGGGTTTGACTATTGATGGGTGCCACAGCATCTGGATCCCTTTTGGTGGTTCTGCACAGTCTGGAAGAGGTCCTACTCCATCCCACTGGTGGAAAAAAAATAAGAGAGTAAACATTTTTAACATCGTTACACTTCCCAACTTTGCCTCCTGTAAACGTGACACACAGAAACAAAAACACACACGACGTCTGGTGAACATCGATTGCGCGCAGGGTAGTGCCTTCGTAAGCCAAAAATGAGAGAGCCACTCCCGTCCACCAAGAGCTTAGGACGGAAAGTCAAAGGCTGTAGAGCATGTACATAAGTGAATGTAATTGGCAGGAGAACGCATAAGCTCTGTAAGAACAGTGGCACATTGCTGTTAAAAGGAAGAGGAAATAAATTAATTTTGGTGGGTAGAGTGGACGAAAGCCAACGATCAAGGTGGCAGGTCTTACAGTTAGCATACTACTAGCATAACAGAGTACATAGCAACACTCAAATGCCTTCAATTCTTATGCCTAAGTGCCAGCTGATAAATTCTTATATAACTCCTAAAATACGTATTTGTCGGACTTTGAATTCCATCACTGCATTATAGACATCACAAAAAGAGACAATTGCTATCGCTTATCAGATGCATTGACCTAGCTAACGGCAAATCTAGATTTTATGGCGATTCTGATCGTTCAGTTGGCTTTGAATTGGATCTGACGAATAATAAAAGAATGTGTAATTAAAAATTAAAACAAATAATTTCAAAACTACCACTTACTGCACAAGGGGATGTCAGCAGACCATTAAAAATGGTCGTTATGACGACTGTGTAGCAATGTGTCTGGACAAATAATAAACGTAAAATGAACAAAGCAGGATGCAAAGCGGTATGTGGTTTGTGCTTTACAGCAAGTAAAATGCGCCACAGAAACACGCAAGGTAATAAAAACTCATTAACAAAGTGTTCGTGTCTTTCATGTTTTCCACAGTTCAAGTTTTCTGTTCCTCTTAGGATTTTAAAAATATGAAAAATTACAATAGTGATTCTGATCTTTGATCACAAACCACCTTTGTCTTTTGGGAAAGATAAAGGCAATAAATACAATGAGGGTAGAAATGAAGTAAACTCTATGTTTAGAAAAAATACTCGCGTATTTACCTATGAGAAAAGTCCCAGGAAAACAAAATCATCCTTCACAATTTCAGGGTAGGGACACTAATTTATTTTACTCCTTATTTGTGTTTATTAATGGCTGCTTAACATATAGTCTAAATGACATATACTAAACTTCCCTGCACATATTTGGGCCCATATCTGTACATGTATATGTGTGTATATCTATGTATAAATACACAATCATAGCTGTATTTCAAAACCTGTGTTTCTTAGTTCTGAAAATTTTACTGGAGCACAAGCTTACTTCATATCCTTGGAACATAAAGATGGAAGTGTCGATAGGGAAAGTGTAAAGTTATTTAACTGTCACAAATCATTTTAAGAATTGCATTATTTTCTACGAGAAAAATTAAAAACTCATGTCTTCTTTTTCTCAATTATGCCACAGCTTAGTTTAAGCGAAGGCCAAAGCTCAGAGATGAATATCCCAAGGATGGACGTCGGACATCCCACAAAAGGTCACCTTCAATGAGAGTGTCACTCTATTTCAACGTCGTAACAAGGACACTCAACGTGGGGGAATCTGCTTATGCTTTTAACCAAAGCCACTTCTAAACCATTCCGAAATGACTTTGCGCCTGTGCAAGCCTACTAATGAAACCAGTACATTTCTTGTAAGTACAAAAAGTAACAACATTGGAAGTGAACCAGCCTTGTCACATTGCTCCCGGTTCGTTATTTGAGACGGGCTCGCTACACTGGGTAGAATAGTGCCAGGGAAAGAGACCAGTCATTCTGCAGGTTTGCCGACTTCCATGATGAAGCAGGGGTAATACTGACTCGTCCAGAGAAACCAGTTTGGGGAACTGAATGTCTCTGCTGGTGCAACAGGAAATGGAAAATTACTTTATATAAGCTTTTTTTTTCATGGTTTATTTGGTCATCTCCTTAAAACTTTTTTTTGAAGTTTATTTCTTTATTTTGAGAGAGAGAGAGAGAGAGAGAGAGAGACAGAGAGAGAGAGAGAGAGAACAGGAGAGGGGCAGAGAGAGAGGAAGACAGAGAATCCCAAGCAGACTCTGCACCGTCAGTACAGAGCCCCATGCAGGGTTCAAATGCATGAACCGTGAGATCATGACCTGAGCTGAAATCAAGACTCAGAAGCTTAACCTACTGAGTCACCCAGGTGCCCCCTTCAAACTTTTAAGCTACTGTCTTCATATAAAGATTTGGTAATATTCAGAACAATCATATTATGAAATGTGAAACTCAATAGGCATGGCATTTCCCTGTCATGTAGGGAGAACTAATGTAACAGCTGGACGTGCCCAGAAGTAGTATTTGCACGCTGGTTACAAAATGCGATAGCCAAACTCTAAGAACAAAAAGGAGCTGTGTTATCATTTGCTGGGCTCATCTTGTTCTCCTTTCCTAACTTCTTCACAATAAAATAGGATAAATGGCTAAATCAGTAGACAATTTTCTTCTGCTCGGACATGTGATCTATGTAGCTCTTAAATATCTTTTATTACAATCCTTTCTTAATGGCTACAAAGAGAATCTGAAGGAAATAAAAGGAAAACTGATGTGAATACGGATAATCTTTGGTGGCAACTAGAAATGAAGTTCAAAGGGGATTCTCTGCTATTTCGGAACATTGATGGCACCCTGGTGTGTCAATACCAAAGAAAAAGAGTTATTTCAAAGCCACTCAGTGTGTGTGGCTTTTATCTGGGTACATTATTTCAAACTTTTACTGAGTTAACAGGGAAAGATTTATCAATTGTCTATTAAAAATAGACTTTTACCACCTATAAAAAGACCTGAAGTCTTCTCTAAGAGTGTGCCAATGTACTTGACGTTATGCTGCCTGGAAAATCAACTCCAACAGGACCCTAGGGTGATGGTGACATCAGGATCTGACTTCGGTCATGAACACTCTGCCCATGCAAACTTTTAGGGCTAAGCTTCTTCTGGAGTGAGGGTCTGTGACAAGTCATGGGATATGCAATTTTATCACCAAACTGGAAATACATCATTTATAAGTCGAAACACAAGATGCATCCATCCTAAACTTGCTATAAGACTAGCACGTGGACAGAAGGCAAGTTGTGGCTACATCTTTCATACAATCAACCCACTGATCATCCAGCTATGTACTCCTACGAACACAGGACTGAATTTGTAAGCCTTAAGCAAATTGTTTTGGACTATATCTTGAGGGCACATTACCAAACATTGTCTAAGAGCTTGAAATATGAGAAAAATAAAGGTGCAAAATGTCATCAAGTCAGGACAGAGAATTTCTTTGTAACAAAGACGGGTCACAGTCAAGAAGACAAAATATTTCCAGGAAACTAACAGGAGCAAAGGTAGCAGAATATTTTTGATTTACTATCTGCATCACTGCCAAATTATGACATACACACACTTCTATGGATATACATATATTTCAGTATTTACGTATCTTCATTTATCAGGCTGAAGATTAAAAATCAAGCACAGAGTAGGTAAAGGGAAAGCAAAAGAAAAAGGAGAAAGGCCTATGTGGTTTTAAAAAAAAATCTGGCTTGGGGGAAGTTTTCAGGGAAACCCTCCCTTATTCTTGGTAGTAAATTTTACTTTTATGCTCGAGAGTTAACATTTCTCAGTTTTGTGCACAGTTTTCTTTTCATCGGTTGCATTTTAACAAAACTTGCAAAAGTTCTAGAAGCCCTCGATTCTTAGTTATTACTTAAATGTTCAAACTACACTTTGTACAGGTGATTCACATGTTGTGAATTGTACAGGTGATTCACAGGAAAAAAATGCCAGAGAATTTATTGCTGGCATTAACACTGCCCTTACTCCTTGTCTGGTTTGTAGTAATTTAGAATTTTACATATACAGTTAGAGCTCAAGAAGCTAAGAACTGAGTGCATTACACCAGAGTCTTTCAGATTTTTTTTAAAGGATAATGCTTTGGAATGAATGTTTGTGGCCCCCTTCCTCCAATTTCTTATGTTAAAAGCCTCAACCCCCAATCTGATCGTGTTTGGATGCAGGGCCTTTGAAAAGTGATTGGGTTTAGATGAGGTCATGAGAATGGAACCCCCATGTTGGGATTAGTGTCCCTATAAAGAAATGAAGTGACCCAGAGTTTCTCTTTTCCATCTTGTAAGGGTGTGACAAGAAGGGGTCATCTGTAAACTAGGAAGAGGCTCTCAGCAGACACCAAATCCATTGGTACCTTCATCTGGGACTTCCAGATAAATTTCTGTTGTTTAAGTCCCCCCCCCCGCCCCCCGTTGTTTTTGGTATTTTGTTACGGCAGCCTGAGCAGACTAAGCCATAATCACAGTAAGGACTAAGTACATTTGGTGTCGTAGGATCCTTCTGATCCTTCTGGCTTCCCCATGACCTTTCCGCCATGGAGCTCTCTCGGGGACAAGCTGTCAGCAAAGCAAGGAGAGTGCGTGGCAGGATTATGTTGACAGTAAATCACAGAGCAAATCAATTGGTTTTATCGCCCCAAATAGTGCCACACTCGATAACATACCATCAGCGCTTTTCTCTACTGATCTTAAATGTGTAACTGTATGACTGACATCAATAAAGCAAATCAATCAACAGTCTCTATCATTCATTTTCTAAAACTGCATAGAATTGAAAATAAGGTATTCTCTGTTCAAGAAGGTAATGCTTAAATCTTTTTGGAAAGGAAGAGAATAACAAGCCTCTGTGTTACAAGCCAAGGAGCTACTGATTTTTGGACCTGATGTTTCTGCTATGGTCATAGTCAGGGGAGGAGAGATCTCCTGGCCACAGTTAAGAAATGTCCGCTTGGGAAGAAAGTTACACAGGTGCGGGGCTGTGGCCAATGTGTGGCTTAAACAAACAAACGGACCAACAAAAAACAAGATGAAAGCCTTTCTTTGGACTTGGTTTCCATACTTTTGTTTCCCCACGCAGCTTAAATTCTATTTAAAAGGTTTCTTAGTTGGCTGCAGTATGGAAGAGTAGAAGCCACTTTCTCCTTATATGAAGAGAACGGTGTAAGTTGGGGATAAAAATCCGAACGTTCCCAAACCAGAAAGCAAAGATGTCCATAAACCAAGACTTTGTGGGTTTTTTTGTTTTTGTTTTTAATT
Source organism: Felis catus (assembly GCF_018350175.1). Taxonomy (NCBI): domain Eukaryota; kingdom Metazoa; phylum Chordata; class Mammalia; order Carnivora; family Felidae; genus Felis; species Felis catus. The sequence continues at coordinate 230,558,065 of NC_058368.1, read as the reverse complement.
TTTTTTAATGCTTATTTATTTTTGACAGAGAGACAGACACAGAGCATGAGCGGGGGAGGGGCAGAGAGAGAGGGGGACACAGAATCTGAAGCAGGCTCCAGGCTCCCAGGTGTCAGCACAGAGCCCGATGGCGGGGCTCGATCTCACGAACCTTCAGATCATGACCTGAGCTCAAGTCAGATGCTTACCCGACTGAGCCACCCAGGCGCCCCTTTAAACCAAGACTTTGTAAACATGGGCTTCTCTCAGGGATGGTGGCTCACAGAGCGCTCTAATTACTGCATTCATAAAAGCCCCTACTAGTGAGAAAAATTAACGAGAGCCTTTCAGCTCTTCCCCTTCTGCTAAGTTTACAACTGCCCAGCCTCCGTTCTGTCACACTGGGCTGGCTTCCACAGAGATGCAGAGAAGGAGAGCTCCCCGGGGCTGGGGGAAGCGTCTACAGTCCAGAGGTGCAGAGATACCCCGCTCCTCTCTCCATATGTCGCAGCCGTGCAAGGCCACGTAAGGAGAAGAGCTTCTCCTGCTCGGCTGTGTCTTCACAAACAGAAAAGCCTTCTTCGCCATGGCGACGCATCTCTGTTGCCCATATTTTCCCACCATTGAGAGGGCATCACCGTCACTACCCCTGTGCAGGCCAAGTTTTGTTCCGAAGGGATCTGGGTGAAATATACAACAGGCCAAGGAAACTGCGTGGATCTTCAGCAGCAGGGGAACACTGACCTTAAAATCCCACTCTTCCCTCCCAGCTGAAGGCACACCTCGTGTGTCAGAAGAGAAGATAGCTCAGAGATGTGAACTGGCAGGCATGTCCTCTTACGCCGGGCCCCGTTTAATCAGGCGTCAGCCTGTACACATACTTTAAAAAGCAACAACATAAACATAAGTCCATCCTCTGTCTGCCAGTTTTGCTTGGCTTGGTTTGAACATCCGAGTTGCTAATAGATCTTCCCTCGACAGGGTTTCCTTAGCACTTCCAGCTTTTGGGGGGATTAAGGGAAAAGGAGGCAGGGGATAGAAGTTCTGGTTATGAAGAAACTCGGAGCAATGCTAAAGAGCCAGGAGAGAGATGATTCTTATGTTGAATCTTGGGAATTTTGAAGAAGAAGGTGGCTCAGGTGTGTGAACTCCCCTGGTCGCTGTTTGGAAGATGTAGATTACAGGGAGGGCGGGATCCGTGCAAAAACGGGACAGAGGTGGTGGCCAAGGAGCCGTATTTATGTGGCACACATGGTCTCTCGGCTCTCCTTGAAGACACAAAGCGTTTTGCATTTGAGAGATTAGAAACCTATGTTCAAGTGGCAGGATTCTTTTCTGAATCAAGTATCAGAATAAAGAGATTCAGGGATAGATAGCCTTGCTGATTCTCTGTCAGTGTGGAGCCAAGGGGCATTGTGTGAGGGTGACGGGCACCCCCAATCGTTTGCTCAGAACCACCCGCCCCTTAGGAAGAGGTGGGAGGGAGGCCGGCGATACTGGCCTGCTCCAGAGACCGACACGATGACACCACTGTGCTGTGCCCCACAGAGTTATCGAGGCTGGGCCACATCACCAGGCTTATCCGCCTTTTCTCCCAGTCATTGTGACGGAACCAACCAGAACACCGCTAAGACCCCTCTAGAATTCTCTCTGCTCCTAACTTCTCATCCACATCTGGGAAAACCTGGGCCAGGAACCTCTCCATTACTTCCTTTTTACTTTTTCCATTACCTTCCTTTTAAAGGCACTCTGTCCTTGACATGCCAACCTGCCTCAGAGAATCCCGTAGTCTTGTTTGTTAATATCTTTGCTGATACACCCCTGAAAGACAGTCTCATACAGTGGTTCTTGACTGAAGGGATTTCATCATCCAAGGGAACGACTGGCAATGTCTGAAGACATTGGTGGTCACAACCGGGGGAAAAGGGTACTGCTGGCATCTACTGGGTAGAGGCCAGGAATGCTGATAACATCCTACAAGGCACAGGACAGCCCCCACAACAGAGAATTATCTGGCTCAAAATGTCAAGAGTAGGCAGGCTGAGGAACCCTGATCTACTAGTATATAACAGAGTATTTATTAATGGCATGGAGTACTGAATGGTCAAATGTCAACAAGGAAAGTAAAGGGGAAACCTAATTCAGAGTTTTAAGTCTGCAAACTTAATAAAAGCAGAAAGCCAGCACTTTTTTTGCTGATGGGATATAGTTCATATGAGAGGCACAGAAGTAGGAAGAGAATCTCATTCACTCACGCGTAGTGACAAAGGAGAGTCACTGCACAGAAAGGCACGGCCGTGATTTTGCAGGCTCATGTGACTTGTTGCTTGCAGGACATGAAATACCGTGTCTTGGGTCACCAAGCTCCTGGCATATGGTGACGTGAAGCTACAGTGAGACCGAGCGGGAGCCAGCCGGGAGGAGCAAGCAGCCACCGAAATAAGCCGATGGCTGGAAAAGAAATGGTATTAAGCAGCAAAAGAAAAAGTATGGCTCACTAATAAAATGAAAACTGGAAGAAAGAAAGGCGACCCGTGCTATTCTGAAATGAGAACTTAAAAGCATCAGGAATGTCACGAGGGGCAGATCCATCAGTGATAATAAACCAAATCCAAATGTGCCTCGACTGTCGCTGCCCTCCAGAGCGATTAGGACAAATTCCGGCTTATGTATCCCAAGCCTTGAAAAATGGACTTGGTCTCCACATTTCCCTCCTAAGGATTAATCCCTGAAAGGCGATGACGGGTGTAGGCGAGACTTCACTACACAAGTCTGTCACAGTTTGCACTAACTACAATTCGGAAGCCACCAAATTTGCTGCTGATCAGGGATTGGTTCCCACACCACGAGCACGTGGGTTCACGCAGCACACGTGGCTGTAGGTGTGTTCCTACCGCGTGATTCTTGGCAGCCTTTTCCACGTTCCGCTGGTGACTGCTGGCCAGGACAGAGGTCACGCTGAGGCCAGGGATAAACGAGTGCACAACAGTGTGCAGCTGGAGACAGAGTGGGTGCTGCGCTCACCCCTGTCCTCCGTGGCGTGCCCAGGTGGGCAGCGGGAGCGGCCCCGAGTGCAGGTGACCAGGGGCTGCGCCGTTTGCCGAGGAATCACAAACCGAGAAACGAATAAAAAGTGAACTTTTCTTACCATACGCAGGTAACTCTACACAATATTCCTCCTCCCGGCGACAGAAAGCTCTTGCTGATCCCCTTAAGCATGCCACGACACCCCCTCTTCCTGAGCAAAGGGAATGCCCGAGGGTCATGGCTTCCCCACAAGCACATCACACATCCCGCCTACCGTGCACTTCGGGGGCTAAGGTGACCCAATGCAGACCAAAGAGGGGGTGAGTGGCAGTGATATACGTGACTTTCAATAGGGCACTCTGCTCTATCCTGTCGACTTTGTGCCATTTCTGCTCCTGGACGGCGGACATGAAGAGCCACCTTGGACCATGAGGAGGAATTACCCGAAAGAGAAGAACGTGACAGATCTAAGAGCCTCCGAAGACTGCAGATGACGGCGGCCAGCAGCATCGACCTCCACATTACTGGGAAGGACACTTATCTATTCTCAGGACACTTATAAACCCTAAGGATGCCTATAAAGTCTACGGGTTTGGCTGTCTGACATGTGGCCTGACTCATACGCACAGCAGTGTACTTAAAATTGTCTTTTGAAGGGTTAAACAAAGCTGTGCATAAATATGGATAGAAAAAGTTTTGAAAGGATATATGCCTGGTATAAATTCCAATCACAGCTCTGTCTAGGAGGGGGATGGTGGGGGCGGGGTGTCTGTGTTACTTTCATCTCGTGGCTTATTACAATTTTATTTCTGTATAATTTTACATGTTATGTGTGCATGTATATACCGGCATATTTATGTTTGTTTATAATTAACATCCATTTTGGCCAAGATAAGGAGAAACTTACTTAAAATTCAAATCTCCAACGTGATCTAAATTAGCAGTGAAATTCGTTTGTGTGCTTTGGGATACTGACCACTATTTAGTGTCACAGTCTCATTCCTGGGCCCGTCACATCTGTGTGATGCAGTGGGCAATGTGTCACGCTCACAGAGAAGTGATACCAGATAGCAAGTCCTGAAAATCCCAGCAAACCTTTCAGGTGATGGGGTTTCATGACGTCTCACGCCATTTACGTACGTCATGCGTTAACACCCTCAGAACAAAGCATCGTTGAGCCTGGCGTGATCAAAAGTGTTGCTTCTCCATGGGTACTTTGAGACGCACCCGTATCCATTTGTTGACACAAATCTTCAGGTTTTAGATGATCATCACGATGCACAATGTTTGTTAGGTTTGGTGGTCCCTACAGATTCAGAATGTTGACTAACGTCATAAAATACAGCACTGCCACAAGAAGCCAGAGAGCAGTTTGGACCAAAAGTGGAGAGAGAAGGTCCATGGAATACCCTTGGCTCGCAGCGGCTCCTGTAGCCCAAGTGTCACCGAGAAAGAAATGGATGTGACTGGGACAAGTCACAGGTTTCAATGTCTACTTGACATGAGGGGTAGAGGCTGCTGCGGACCCCAGACCGAGCGTCACTCAGCACAACTGGTTCTGGGTGTTGGGCTAGAAATGGACAGAAACCGGATGCACCCAGTCCCCCGTCTCAGCAGATCCACTCTCCATGGGCGTCAACAACTGTACATAACTCACAATGTGACTGGCACGAGGGGGGAAGTTTAAATAAAGCCATGTGCAAGTAGATTAGAAGATGGGTAACTTTTTACTTGGAAGAAGTCCTGAAAGAGTGGAAGAGATGTTTTTATTTGACCTTAAAGGATAGTCGTCCAAGCAGTGGATGGAGGGGAGGGGAAGACCACAGAGGAGGAGCATGAGCGAAAGGTTAGAGGCTGGCCTGTGGGACAAAGGATGGGCAGGTGGGAGCCCCTGGAGGTTCCTCCAAGACATGCCCATCATCATGGGGAACAAAAGAAGGCATTCAAGATTTTACACGGAATCCCATTACTATCGCTTTCGCGTACAAAACAGCATGGTGGTATCATCAGTGAAACTTCCCGCTGGCCCATGCATTTGACATCTACAGTGTAAGAAAGAAGTGAACAGGAGCTTAAATTGACCACAGCGCACTAGACCGTGAAACAAAGATGACCGGGAGAGGGAACATGAGCACGCGAGAAGAGGCTCAGAATCGTCTTTGAATTGTCAGAGGTCTATGTCCTCACCCACATGGATACACCTATATCCACGTGAATAAAACATTCACAAGGGATATTCCAACAGAAGGGAGAAGTTTTGAGTTCTAGGTCATCTTGCTTGTCTTGTTTTTTTTGTTTTTGGTTTTGTTTTTTTCCCCCTCAGCGGTTTCTCTGCACTGTCAAGTTCACACTGAGTGGGGTCTTGAAGCCTCAGGTCTGCTCTGGCCGGCAGCCAGCGGTATCCTGTGACTTCAAGTCCATTTTCGAGTACCACTAACCCCCGGACATCATCCCGGGAAGCTTGGCCATCTCCCAAACTGGAGAACAAAAGATGCTTATTTCTACAAAAGGTGGGAAAGTAAATACACTGATTTTGTCTACTTCCATTTCCCTGGATCCCAATCTCTGGATTGCCCATCCTGCCCCACCGTGCCCAGCTGCTGGCACAGAGCCCTGCTGGAGAAGGTGGAGCCCCTGCCAGGTGACATGTGCCTTTGGGCACGTGATGTGTACATTGTTTGGTGGGGCGGGGGTAGGGTTCTGCCCAAAAGGGCTAGAGAGACCAGCAATTTCTTATAATCTGGCAACAGGCACTGAACCCAGAGTCAGAAATTAATAAATTTGCAAAGCCTTTTTGGACCAGAATATGATGCCCAGAAATATTAACTACTTCTACCCTCAGGGGCTCATGGTGTGATGGTTCCAGTATGATTCAACAGCAGCCATTTCTTGAAAGAAGAGCATGAATGAAGCATATCTTTGTACCCTACATCTTCTTGAATTATTTCAATTAAGTATCTGAAGGATAAAGTTTCTGAGATTTTTTTTATTATAACTCAATCTGACCTTCACAGTGTCAGAGAATTTTCCCAAGGTATAGAATAACAATGCCAGAGGTAAGATCAACATAAAATTCTGGGATATAGCAAAGCCCCAGAGGCAATCATTAAACCAATTATGATTTTTATCACTTTGGCTTCCTCGTAAAATCTCTGGTTTCTCTGTCCTGGGCAGTGTCTGTTGCGGATTAGACAAACTTTCCTTGTACCTTTCTCTGGTGTCTTAAATGGAAGAAGGAAAACAAATACATTCTTATAAGCAAACACTGATTTAATCACTTCGTGCTTTTCAAAATATTATTTTCTAGATGGCATTTGAAAAGATTATAAATGTAATGCCTGTTCGAAAATTTGTAAATACAAAAGTACGAAACAATCGGTAGCCTTTGTCTTTGATGTTACTGTACTTTCCCTAGAAAGACATACATGTATATATACAAATACAAATATATATAAATATATAATAATGAATATATTATGTATAAATAATAAAAACATATACATATGTATTTTATATCTGCATGTGATACACCTTTTGCAAACCTGGCCAGGTTTTAGCAACATCATACGTATCTCTATATACACTCCCATTTTTATATCATTTTCCTCCACTTTGTATTCCATATGCTCTCTTGTCATTACATAGTCTTTGAAAACCTGACTTCATGAGCAACAGATTCCAGAGACTGGATATCTGGCAATCATTAAAGCTGTAAACCTACAACTTTCTGGAAGCTTCTAGATGAGTTACGCCAGTCTGCAGGCTCTGAAGGTAACCTTCTATTCTGGTGTTAGCAAGGATGGGGATGCTTTGTCCTAGACAGACCCGAGGACATTTCCATTTCTCACCTTGCGGCAACCAGTTAACAGTGATGAATTAGGGCCTTGGTTCCTCCTCTCACTGGAGGCAGCTGGCATTTAATTCCTTTAGACGACTTGGAATGGCTGCCTGGTTTCCCCAAGTGCAAAGCACATTCCTCAAGAAGCAAGGTTTCCCTGTTGAGACCCAGACTGGTGCATATGCCCATCCTTCCCAGCAGGTGGCGCCATCTAGACTCAGTTCTCTCCTGGGGACCAGTCACCAGGCTGGGGGCCAACTGGATGTGAGGGCGTCTTCCTATCCCTCTTCTTCATGCCAGATGCTGGTGCTCTCCTCCCCATCTCCAGACCTTTCAGCTGTGCCTCTCTTCCATCCGTTTTCAATGCAAGATGGCTTCTACTTTTGACTGTTTTTTTCTACTTTTGACTGAACTTGACAAAACATCCTAAATGACTTTCAAACAACCATAATTATTATCTGTTTACACCCTCACTAAAATGTTTCGTAAGATACTTTTATTATGTGAGAGCACAGTTCAAAGTCTTTTACGTAACTATCACTTGACTGAAACCATGGCTTTGATGTTTCTTTATAAGCAACAATGTTCTGTATTCTAACATGGCTGTTTCAGCAAAACTTTCTTAAAGAAATCCTTTTTGTCTCCTTGAAAATATTGTGAGAAAAAGATGGGACAAATGACCCTTATAAATTTTCACTTAGACTTTTGGCAAAAATGATAAAAGTGCTTTAATCTCTTCATCTTACTCAACTTAGAAAATGGCTCATTGATGTTGTAAAATATGGTTCGAAGTACAACATTCTAAGGTGGGAAATTGCTCATCGTAAGGTTCCATGACGCAGCTCACAGCGTGAAAGGAGGGATGTGGTTGGGGGTGAAGTCCATGAATATTTTCTTCTGACTCCTGAATTCTCTGGACCCAATCAATGCCTAATATCACCTGTCACTTGAAAGGCTTCAAGCCACGCGAGCACACATTGGCAGCGTTAGAAAAAGGGTTCAGGGTCTGAGGCCAACTCTTACTAACGGGACACCAGTGACAGAGGCAGGGACCATCAGAAGGATGGTTCAGAATCCAAAAAAGGACTGAAGACAAAACCTTGAAATCAGAGTGAATTCAATCTCAGTTCAAAGTTTTTTGTTTTTGTTTTTTACACCAAGGCTCATGCATTAGTACAATTTCCCGAATCTGCCTTCCAAAGTTGCCTGGGCCCATCCAGGAGGTTCCGAGTCTGTAGGTGGTGGGTAAGACTTGGGGGATTACGATCACCTGACAGATTGGCAAGCGCCACATTCCTGCCCATATGCCATTCTTCTTTTCAACCTTTATTATGCTCATTCACTTTCCAGGATAAAGCAGTAAAGGGACAGGGCCCCATGGTATACAGTATTGCAGAAGGAAAGCATGAGAAGGACCCATTATACCTTTGTTAGGCCATGTTTCGCTTGTACGATAATGGAAAGGGTCAGAAGCATTATGGTCTGGCCCCCTTAAGTACTGGGTTGGAAAACTGAGGTATCCAATACTATTTGGCATAATTCCTGGCACAGTTCAATAAACACCTGCTAGCTAACCACTGCATTCCCCTGAGGGGAGATTTTAAGAAGGATGGCTCAATCCTCTTAAAAGGCTCCTGCAATTCAGGGAGAAGGTGGACACAGAGCACAGGAGAGAAAGCAGGGTTGGGAGCGTCTCAGAGCAGCAGATCACCATCGAAAAGGCCAGCAGCACGTATTTTTAGGTTACAGGTGTGTTTATGCTGGAATTTACAGATCTAGAGGCTGCAGATGTGTCTGGAGCGGCCCCCAGGGGCCACAAAGAGCAAGAGAACTAGAACCTAAAAAATGTGAACACTGATGCATTCAAGTTAAATTTAGGAATGATGTTTAAGAATGCATTTCCATGAATCCTTCCTCCGAACAAAATAGCGCCTATAACCCTTACTCAAAGCAAAATGATTTTGAGAACACTTTAAAAAATGATGGGCTCTGATCTAAACAGATACTTTTGCATATTTATTTTGAATTAAAACCTGCTAAGAGACAGTGTTGGGAGTTCTGTCCTGCTCTCTTAGTTGTTCACTCTTGAAGACAGTCAGATCTTGGGTCTGTATGACCGTTAGCAGCTGGGATATGACCACAGTGTCCAGGGGAAGGCTGGACTCATGATCGCTGTCCAGGAGAGATGAAGAAACCTCAGTAGTAGGGGTTTCTGGCCGCAGCTACGACTCATACTACTCCCTCAGCTGGTGGGGGGCCGATGGGTGAGGGTTCCGTCTTCCAGAGGCTCTGGGAGAAAAGGCTGGAGACTATCTTGATTCCATCAAGGCCAAGAGTGGCTTCCTATTGGCCATTACCTCAGTGCAGGCAGCCTACTTACAGCCGCCCAAGGTAAAGTCCATCTTTTTGGAGACACCTCTCCAGCTGCTCAGCTTTATGAATTTATCAGAATTGTCCCCCAAGGCCAAGCTTCCAATGCCATTCTGTTGGAGAACTGGGAATCTGAGCCCCCATTTCTAACAATAAATGCAAGATCACATATCAAAACGTTTCAAAACATGCAGTAAAATATGTGTTGGCTGCTTAGCTTCTCTTCCTAGATCACACCTACAGTGTACCTGTGGAACACCTGCAAAGCACCCTCCTGTCCCTGGCTGGGACCTCCATCGAGGTACGAATCAACTCACAGAAGAATCAGTGCCCGGGTTAGACTCTCCAAGTTGGTACCTCAGAGCCTGCCTGGGACTGACGTGACTCTCTTTGGCAAAGTTCCTATGTTGACTGGGCTGCAGGATGTGGGGAAAGTCATTCAATGTCCCCCTGTCAGACCCCCCCCCCACCACCACGGGAACACTGTGCAGATGTGTTAATGATTTTAGCCTGCGTTGAAAGTACAGAGCCCCGTACGTGTATACGCAGAAGAAATATTAATGTTGTAATTAGGGGAGGGGATAATTGTGTGGAGTGGCAGAGTCGCCCGCATTACCTGATCCTGGGATTTCTTTTTCTTCTTCTTCTTGCCCCAGCACCCGGAACTCTCTGCATCTTTGCCGTTGGCCTCACCACAGAGAAGCCCGTCCAGCTCATCTGTGCCCATGTGCTGTCCCTGAGACGTTTCTGCTGCTAGCCGGTATGACAGGTTCCTTAAGATGCACACACAGTTTTCAACGGTCTGGAGAACCCAAAACAAACAAACAAAAAAAAAAAGAAAGAAAGAAAGAAAGGAAAGGAAAAGAAACAAAGGAGGAATGAATAAAAACTAACCAGCATCCCTCCTCCACCCAGGAAAGTGAGTCATTTCCACATTCCTGATCCTTTCTGGATACATTTAGCTGTCAGCTCCTAAAGGCGCCCTTGATGGTCGCAGTGGAAAGAATTCAGAGAAGCCCGAGAAGGTCTTGAAACCTTTCCTTATCCAAAGTAGCTCCTTTTATAAGCAGCTGTCATTGTGGTTGTTTTTGTTTTTTTTAAATTGGCAAGTTGGCTAACATACAGTGTAGTCTTGGCTTCAGGAGTAGATTCCCGTGATTCGACACTTACATACAACCCAGTGCTCACCCCAACAAGTGTCCTCCTCAATGCCCATCACCCATTTCCCCTGCCCCCATCAACTCTCAGTTTGTTCTCTGTATTTAAGAATCTCTTATGGTTATGTAAGCAGCTGCCATTGTTGGTTGAAGTTCACTAATGAGTGGGGAAGAATCCACAATTGCCAGAGGTCTCGGATGGTGGCCCGCTCACAGGCCACTCCTCTCTGGGGACCAGGGCTCAGCATCACCGAGAATATGGATACTCACGTTTCCATCAGCTCCGGGAGGGAGACACTACTATCTGCCATCCACCAGGGCCCTTTCTGGTAGTAAAATGAGGTAGGAGATATAAAGCTGGGGGGGTCCTAGACAAGCCATGTGCTGGGATCAGCTGGGGACATAAATGTTTCCATGCTGCCGATTTGTTTTGAGGTGGCTGGTGCTCCTGTTTTCTTAGCATAGGCATTCGACAGTGCTTGAGGACACAGGTGCAGCTGAACACCTTAGGGCCCTTGGTCTCTGCGACCTTGTGACTTGGGATGATACACCCAACATCGCTTTGAGTCAATTCCCTCCTCTGTCAGATGCTCGTAATGGTACCCACATGTTAGCTTGCTGTGAGGATCAGGTGAGCTAGAGTATGTGTGTGCGGTAGGCTGAATGCCTCCCCTGCCAAGATGTCCGCATTAATCTCTGGAAGCTCTGAATACGTTAGGTTCCGAGGCCAAGGGGAATGGAGGTGGCAGACAGAATTAATCAGCTGACCTTCTGTTAGGGAGATTGTCCCGGATTATCCTGGGGGGCCCATGTAACCATGAGGGTCTTAGAAGCGAGAGAGGGTGCAGAACAGGTGTGAAAAGGCGTGACCTCTCATTGCTGCCTGTGAAAATGGAGGAAGGGGCCACAAGCCAGGGAACTGTGGGCACCTGTAGAAGCTGGAAAAGACGAGGAAACGGACTCTCCCCGGCACCTCCAGAAGGAATGCGGCCCTGGCGACACTTTTATTTTAGCCCAACAAGACCCATTTGGGACTCCTGGCCTGTGAAACGGTGAGATAATAAATATGCGTTGTTTCCAGCCACCGTGTTTGTGGCGATCTATTCCAGCAACAGTGGGAACCCAACCTAGTGTGTACGTACTGAAGACAGTGCCTGCCCACAGAGAATGCTGTATGAGAGTTCATACTGTGAACAGTGGTGCACACAGCACGCTTGGGAGTCCAGAGCATGGGACCCAGAGCCACCAGTCTAGGTTTGAGCTCTGGCTCTGCCATTTCATGGGCTGTGTGACCTTGGGCAAAGTGCTTAATCTCTCTGTGTTTCCATTTCCTCCCAAAGACCCTTCCTGCCAAAGATCATCACCTTGGAGAACAGGTTTCACACATGAATTTGGGAGGACACGTACACTCAGGCCATTGCACTGACCTTTTGACCTTTGTTCCGAATTTGACGAACAGTGGGAAGAAGAAAAATGCACCCAATTCAAAAAATAATGGTGGGGAAAAAAAATGAACTGAGCTAAGTTTTATTTTTAAAAGCATGCCAATTTGGCTATGGTTTCTCAGGCACCTGCTGTGTGCACCAGCATTCAAGGCAGGGAACGTGGTTCCATTTCACAGATGAGAGGGACGAGACCTGTAGTTGTCGGGGACTCACAGCAGATTGGGCCACGTCTTCCCAGTCCTGGGTCCAGCCTGGAAGGGATGGGGCTAAGTGCTCCCCTCCCATGACGGGGATCTGGTTAAAGGAAGCATGCATCTTTGACTTGACTAGTGGGCGTGTGACAATCAACCAGGAAAACTGGTTTTCAGAATGTATCTCGGGAGCCTTTGCTCCATTCTAGACCTTTCTTGTCAGCTTTTCAAGGTTTCACGGCTGCTAATCCCACAGGCTTTAAGCCAACTTGATTTTCTATTTCAAGCATCCTCTCAGCATCAAAAAAAGGAACCGGCATGAAAGCAGGTAAACACAGGACGATGCATGAAAGAGAGAAAAGTCTCTCCCTGAAAGGGAAATGTTATGGCATAAGTCAGAACGATTTTTAAATCAGCTCAAACTGATTTTTTCCTTACATCAAAGACTTGGGAGAATCAACTTCTTTCTCATCCTGCTGCTCATGTTCCCTGGGGGCATCTTCGTGCCTCTGTTTAACAAATGACTACTGGGGAACACAGCCACAGTTTTGAGAAATGCTTTATGATCTACCTGTGGCTGGGGGATGGTCTGGGAGAAGCTGGAGGCGGGGAGAAAGTGGGGTTGACGGAGGGGTGGGGGTGCAGAGGAAAAGATGGGGCGAGGGAGACACAGAGGCTGAACTCATCCCTCTAGCTCAGTTTGGTGTGGCAGGGCCACCCATTCAAGCTCTCTCCTCGAAAGCAGGGGGACAGGGGACAGAAAAACAGGCAGCCACCGTCCTTCTTTGGGACGCCAGCAGAAGGCATGTGGCAGCTGGTGGCGCTGCTCTTGACATGCACGGCTGTCAACAGCGCTTCTAGCGGCTCCTCGTGGTCACCAGGGTCATTTTGACGCCTTATTTTCTATGGCAAAGGGCTAATTTGGAAGTTGTCCATAGACTGCTGAACCATATGTTACCCATTCAACAAACTGTCCCGGTCACAGGAGCCGAGCTGAGAGCTTGTGTGGATTCCAGGCTCTAGGATGCCATTAGCTTTGCTGGCTGTAAAGAGAATGTGCACTCACCTCCCTCCTCTATCCTGTCACTGTGAAAGCTCAGAGGTGACCAGACAGAGGGCTGAGTGGCACACTGTGGGACCATAATACGTTAGAACTCTCTGGCACGTTCTGGCTGGCAAAACACTGCTAAGTAACTTGTGGAGTCTGATCCTTTCAGAAGCTACGGCGATCTTCCTTGTCACAAAGTCGGGGTGCCCGGCTACAATTCTATAATCAGCAGGAGGGTGGGGGCAAATCTACCCAAGCCTGGTGCTCTAGCTGCTGCATCAGAAATAGCCACGTCTTAGGATTCCCGCCTTTAATACTCCCAGGGATTCTAGGTTCCTCTTTTGAAGAGAATGTGGACATTAAAAGAGGTGATCTCCAATGTCTCCCAGGAGTCTGACACGTCAGGAGAAAGGGGTGGGGCCTCACAGCACTTCGTTTTGGGGCCATGCTGCTACAGACTACCTCCCCACCAGTGTGGGCATGGGCGGTTGGCCAAAGCAAGGGGCTGTTGACCCTTATTTTCAACTGCAAGGCCGAGACAACATTAAGCTCTTTGGGCATCCGTTACAGTAAGAGGCTCAGCGTCCCAATGCTGCAGCCTTTCCTGCTCTGAACGTTAAGACCCGCCGCACTGAAGCCTTAGTGAATTTCCTTTGGCAGCTCTTTTAAAAATCGCCTACTGTGTTAACAGACATCTGTAAATCCTCAAGACATCTTGACTGGTCACGTTTTTAGGGACTTCGTTTTCCTATCAACGATATTAAAAGTTCTAAAATGGCCGTTAACAGTGTTTACAAAAGGGGTTGATTGCATCTAGAGTCCATCATACTCCATTTCAAAACTGAGGAGCACTTCACGGTAAGCTGATGGATGCAAGCATAAGTCAGTGGCGGCGAGCAGATGACAAACTGTGTTCACAACTGTGGTAAACTAGTACTCAAAGGATGGGAATCCCAGAAGGCGGATCATGCCTCCACCACAGGGAGTAGGTCTCAGGTATCAGCAATTTCCTACATTTCTCAGTGGCTCCACTGTGCAGTCAAGGTTGAGAACCCCTCACTAGGTCATTCCCCACGCCAGCTGGTAACCAAAGGGATCAAACCACTCGTACCTGTTCTTTATGTGACTTTACAACTAAATTACATTACATCGTGTTTCTGATGAGAGTCCTTGTCAAAGCTGTATCTACTAAGGTGGGCTCTCAGTCCAGGCCACACGTTGAATCACCTGATGAACTTCTAAGGAACAAAAATCTGAGATCAGAGGTAGACGTTCAGAGTCAGAGGGCTGTGATGGGGTCTAGGCACACGTATTTACTAAGCAGTCCTAATTCTAACGAAGAGCTGGCATTAAAAGCCATGGGATTAAGGACCAGGACCAATTTTGCTCCCTCTGTGGGACATCTGGCAATATCTTGGGGACATTTTGGTTTGTCCCAGCTATGAAGCTGCTGGCATCTAGGGGGTAGAGCCCAGGAATGCTGCTCAACATCCTACAATGCACGGGGTGGCCCCCAAACACTGAATTATCCAGCCCCAAATGTCCATGGTGTGGCTCTAGAGAAGTTCTCGTTACGGTCTCGCATTTGTCACATGGACTCATCAGTAGAGTCTGTGTTTACAGTTGTCACACGGACTACTTTAAAAGCATCATTAGAGTCTGTGTTTACATCAGGACATTATTACTTTACAGTTTTACATTCAGAATGAATCGAAACTAATCAAAAGACAAACTGAGGTGAAACAAAATACCTCCAACACTGGAAAAGCCCACCTGACTCTATTTTGGTTTGTGAACTCAAACACTGAAGAGACTCTGATGATTCACATATCACCAGCCTCGTTTATTTAGCATTTTTAAAGCAGTTACTTGCCTTCATTGGGCACTTTTTTAAAAATTTAAAAAAATTTTTAATGTTTATGTTTGAGAGAGAGAGAGAGACAGAGTGGGTGTGGGGAGGGGGCGGGGCAAAAAGAGAGGGAGACACAGAATCTGAAGCAGGCTCCAGGCTCTGAGCCGTCAGCACAGAGCCTGACATGGGGCTCGAACCCACAAACCAGGAGATCAGGACCTGAGCCACAGTCTGACACTTAACCAGCTGAGCCACCCAGGTGCCCCTTCATCAGGTACTTTTAAAATGGCATTTGAACAACTAACATTTGTAAAAAGCTAACTGCTAAGAATATAGAGTTATTCGAAGCTCAGGTAGTTTTAATAGGTCTCTTTCTTTTAAAAGCAGATTTCAAAAAAAATAAAACTGGAAGCTTGTGGGTAATGTAGCATGGAAAAGTTGATACACTTATCCGGTCTGAGTAACTTAAAACAATCCACATTTTTTATTTATTCGTTATTGAGACTTAGGTGTCTAGTTCTAGGCTAGGATTATTAGAAGCCATCAAGAAAATGTAGGAGTCCTACGGGGAGACCACGATAGATTTCAGAGTGAAGGTATTAGGCACAGCATTAGCTCTCCGTTGTTGTTAGCCGTTGCTTAGTCCCTTGGGCATCTTTATTGACTAAGATGTTTAATCTATGCAAACACAACAAACCTTGCTGTCGATCTCACTGCTCCCCAGTGCAGACTGGATCACGTAGAGCAGCGCATCTGTGAGCCCGTCGCATTCCCGCATCCTCCTGCGGGCCTCCTCTCCGGCTGAACTAACATTCCTGCAAAAGCAAAAGGGCACGTCAGCTACCTCCCTGTGGTCCCCAAAAGAACCTTTCTCCCGCGCGCAACTCCAGAATGTTTACCGAGAACACGGTTTTAAACAGTAGGCATGGTTTCCACAAATACATCGTAGAACTGGGTAAGTCATAGGTATCTGCATCGTAACTTGTGCAAAGGAAACTCAGAGTTCTGAACATGTCATCTGTGAGGGTCCCGTGGCCGCGGAGAATGGGGGCTCTTGGAAAGTCTTTAAGGTTGACTTCACTGACAGCTGACAAGGGAATCAAGCTCTGTGATTCAAAGGCCTCTTCTTTGAGAAATTTGCGAGAGCGTTTTTCAAAGATGGAGCTTCCGACTTACTGAAATATTTTAGAGCTCTAATTTCACCTGCTTCAAAAATATACCTACGTTGGCCCTACCAGAAGTAAACTTCTAGAAATTTATTCTAGGCGCATAGGTAGGGGGTTCTGTGAAAATTTAATCACCGGGATGCTCATGGGCACCTTTTATGGGCAGGCGTGGCCCAAGTTCCTTCCTGTACCAGCACAAGCTGAGCTTAAGCCAACAGAAGGGGTGGATGGTCAGGGAACAGGCAGCTGGGAAGCAGTGAGAGCTTCCACTTCTACAAAAGACATGAGAAAAGCTCAGTCAAGGGTGAATCTTTGAGGTGCTTTTAGTGACTCCACCACCTGAGAGTACATTCTTCCTCTCCTACCCCTGGTTAGGATTTGGTTCAGGCAGAGAACTTCTGTGGCAAGTCATGGACAACACAGCCTGTTGGAGGGATGCTGGAGGTGAGTTAAGGGAAGGTATAAAGGAACTGAGGGAATTTAGCGACCATGGGAAGAGTGATCTCTCGAGAATGATCCCAGTAGGCCAGTGACTCTCAAACTCGGCTAATATCAGAATCACCCGGAGGAGACTGTTGGGCCCCACTCTGGAGTCTTGGGTGGCATCAGATAACTTCCTATTTGGTGACGCCAAAGTTGAGAACCACCGCGCTGACTCTGGCTCTAGAGAGAGGGTCTGGTTGGGAAGGGCACCCTCTCTGCTGACTGCTGATGGCTGCCACATGGCACATCCCAAGAATCTGTGGCCCTGGACAGAGCCCGCAGGAGGCACCGAATAGGATGAATCTCATGCCCACGTTGTAACTGACGCAGGCATTCCCATTTCATTTTCAAAATGTCCTTCAAGGTTACTTTTCATTCTGTTTTACAGATGAGAACACTGAGAGAGCTGCCCAAGGCCACAGCGGGAGGAGTTAGTGGAGGGGCTGGGATTGAACCCAGTCCATGAGGAGAGGAAGGCAAGGCCTTCAGGCTTGATGCACAACATGGATATACTACTTTTTTTTAGGAACGAAAATAAAATAGGGCTGACACTAAAATGCTAACGGCTAAAATGCTATTGAACATAAATGTTTTCTTCGATATCTAGAAGGTTCTGGAGGATGTGTTTAATGTGTTTAAATGCGGAGGATCTCTCCGCATTTTAATCTAAGACTGGGAAAGGTTATTCAATTCAAATTAGTATTTTTGGCATTTGCTCATCTTAAAATATAAACAAAATTTCTCAGTTCCTCCGATAATATAACTAGGCAAATAGTGACAGCATTTTTAGGTGAAGTGTCAGGACTCCCCCTTGGGGTGGCCAACCCTCACTTCTGACAGGATCTCGGAGAGGGAGGAAGAGCCAAAATTTCTGCAGGAAGAAGTGGTGAGAGCTTTGCTGGTATTACTCTAAACGAGAAGGACGGCCTTTGTGACAGAGCAGTTTTAGACCATCCCTCCTTGAAATGGTTTTCACCAGGTCAGGCTTTGAGGCTGTTAGAGTAATAGGCTTGTCAAAAATCCCAATCAGACCTCTTTGGCCAGAAGAATGCTGGATGGCAGTGTGCCTGTGTGTTTTAAATCTTGCACCTATACTCTGAAGAGGTTGTTCTTCCAAAGAGAGAACGATGGAATGTAGTCTTGAAAGTGCCTGAGGGAAGCTCTGTCCACCCTAGTCTGAAGTCTTCTGCCCTCTTCCAATGAATGCTCAGTCTTGCCCTTGAGTAGCTTTATGGTGAGGGCAGATTGCCTCCTCATTCACAAATACACTTCGTAATGATCAGCCTATTTTCAGTGGTAATCAATGAACAGAGACAGGGCAACCTGGGAAAGATCATGAATTATCAATTGGTCAACATTATAGTTGTGAATATTAATCTAAGAAGTACCCTTTATTCTTGTTTTTCTTTGATTCTAGTCCACTCTCATCCAAAATTAAAAAAAAAAAAACTTACTAACTGGCTGCTATATTAGAATGTATAGGATATTGTGGGGTGCCTGGCTGGCTCAGTCAGTAAAGTCTGCCACTCTTGATCTTGGGGTTGTGAGTTTGAACCCCACGTTGGGTGTAGAGATTACTTACAAATAAAATCTTTAAAAAATGTGTAAGATATTGAGAAATGAGAAGACTAATAAGTTGGGTCCCTGTAGAGAAGGGGAAATGAATGGGACACACACACACGCACACACATATAATCACACACATATAAACACACATGTAAACACACACATACAAACACACCTCTATGATACGGAGGGGAAGAGGGAGTTACCACAGTGTCTTCAGGTATGATGATGCTCAATACATATTTTTAAACAGAATGAGGTGTGCACATGTCTCTTAATCAATGGGTAACAGTGTCCTACAACCCTCTGGGGGGTGAGTTGGCTTTTAAGCAACTACTCCTAAATGAGGGAAACACATCAGAAAAGTACCCCTGGCTTTTCACTCTGGAGGAGAGGAGAGTTTCCTGTTTCTCCTTTCCCCCCACAAAACAAGATCTACTATATCGTGCATGCTTCACTATTTAAAAATTTTTAAAAAACCAACAACATTTTGTGTGTGTAGCGATTAACTAATCATGGTCCTAAGGAAGGGACAATGAGCCAGTGTCCAACCTACAAAGTTCCACCCTCCTGTTGCACTGGAAACCATCTTCTGCCCATCTTGACCGAGGTGATTTTCACGTCTGATGGGAAACCGGTACAGCAAATTTCTATGCATAAACATGACATTCAAACAAATACTGATGGATTATTTGTAAAAAAGCACAAAGATGGCATGACAGCTATGCCTTAGAAATAATCTTTATAATCTTGATTGAATTGTTAGTTGACATGTCATTTGGAGATTTCTGCTTAAAGTAGGTTCTATAATCTTTTTATCTAATTGATAAAAACGAAACTTTTTATTTCTTACAATTAAAAGGTACAAAATCTCTTACAATCTCTGTTATTCAACTGTAACGAGTTAAGCTGCTTTATTTCCCCTCTCTTCAGTGCTGTTTGACATGCTGTTTCTCTTAGCTTCCATCACTCACTGAGCTTATGTAAAACAAATTCAATATACAGAGCCCTCATAGGATCCAAAGAGGCACTTGTAATGCACGTTCAAAAGGAACGCAACCAGCATTTCACATGAAAGACTTCATTTTATGTGCCTCCACTTCAAGATGGTCAGGATATGAACAGGGAAACTGCAGAGAAAGCCAATGGATGAGATTTTTAGCAATTAGTCTATTTGAAATGAGCCCTCTCTTCTCTACACTCTCTTTGCTCTTTGAATCTCTCTTAACCATCACCACTGACTTTGTATTAGAATTATTTAGGCTGTGACCTTACTGCTGCATTGGAACCTTCTGGAGGGTAAAAGGCATGTTGCTGTCATTTGTATGCTCAGCATACAGCTGAGTGCCCAACACAACCTAGGTGCTCAGAGCAAGGTGGCTATTACTCGTGCATTCAGCCCTCCCATCGGACAGTCACTCGTGTGACTGATTTACCTCTGTGCGCTGTACTCACTGGACAATATTGGATGTCTGCTTCGTCAAGAATACAGGCTTCTTACACTGTGGCTTGTGCCCTGCCACTACAACCCCCATCCTGGATTATTCAGAGCAGGCTCAATTTGGGAAGGAAGAAAAAGACAACAACAGCTGAACATAACTAAACAAGTTTGAGATATGAGCTTTCTTATGACTGTTGACAATACTGATCAGACACATGGAGTGCTGGAGAGAACGGCACAATTTTGCCACCTGGAGACAATCAGGTATCCCTGAGCCATAGCTCTCTTCACTCCCAGCTTGCAGGAAGGGTTTGGCATTGATCCCATGAACTGTGAGAACTGAAATCAAGAGTCGGACGCTTAACTGAATGAGCCACCTAGGTGCCCCCTCACACACTTTTAGCAAAACAAGGGACCAGCTTGTTGCCTTCTTCTCATTTGATAACTTCAACAAAGGTGGACCCTTTCGTGCCCCTGGCATGGCCTCGTAGCTGGGGCTACCTAGGTGTGGAGGCACATGCCTTGCCTTGGTCTGCTCATCCATAGTGCGCTGATGGGAGCATCTGGCATCACCCGATCACCCGTGGTGACATGGCCAAACGCTCAGGGCCTGGTATGGAGTCTACGAAGGAAATGTTAAGTGTTCTAGCTGCTTGTCGCCCAGAGACCCCCATCCAAGAGGGAGAGAGACACTAGGCGGGGAGCTGCAGGAACCACCTGGAACATGTACTGGAAGCCTGCAGAGAGGATGAGGGGTGTGCAGAGGGTAGAATGGAAGGTTTCCTAGCAACAATGACACCCTCATTTTGAAAATTTTCATTACTGCTTTTTTAAAAATCTGAAACTATTGTAAAGGTATTCAAACCCTGGGGGAAATACATCAGTAAAAGTGAACATCCTTACTCTCTCTTCTCCCCCTCATCCTTCTGTCCAAGGAAATCACTGTCACCATTTGACATTTATCGTTCAAGATTATTTTCTACTCATACCAATAAACTGTGTAGGTATGCTTTTGCTTTTTACCATAGTGGTTTGTAAAGCACCTTGCTTGCTTTTATGCATTAAAAGCCTACCATAGCCTCTTTTCACGGTAATACCTACCTATGTACCCTATTCATGGAACAACTTTGGGCATTCCGTGTATAAATATATGATGATTTATAACCTAAAAAGTTATTACCCTATTAATGCACATACAAGTTATTTTTAATTTTTTACAGCAATAAGTAACATTGAACTGAAATTTGGAGGAGTTATGGGTTTTGGAACTAGAAGAAAGGCTATGGAACTAGAAAAAAGGCTAACGGATAGATCAGTTCAAAGCAACGAACTAACCCACCTTGACTGGGTATCGACTCTGCTCCACACCTAATGCCATGTCTTGGGATAAAAAGAACACCTGGCCCTTGACCTTGGGAGCTCCATCTAGCAGGCAAGCAGAAACATATCTGATGTGCCTAGATCTGATATCATCGGTATGAAAACAGAGGTATGAAGGATTTGGGAACCTATCTCCCTTGGAAGTAATGCCTAGATGTGTCTGGAAAAGAAACATAGGCTGAGTTGGATGGAGGTTTTACTACTCACCTTTAAGTTGTAATTAAAATCTTTGCTGAGGTTGTAATTCTTTTTTTTTAATCTTTCAATGTTTATTTATTTTCGAGAGAGAGAGACAGAGAGAGGGAGAGACACACAGAGCACGAGTGGGGGAGGGGCAGAGAGAGAGGGAGACACAGAATCCAAAGCAGGTTCCAGGCTCTGAGCCATCAGCACAGAGCCCGATGGGGGACTCAAACTCACAAACTGCAAAATCATAACCTGAGCCTAAGTCTGATGCTTAACTGGCTGAGCCACCCAGGCACCCCGCTGAGGTTGTAATTCTATAAATGTGGACATCAATTGTTTTCCTTAACATTTGCTGCTGCAAGTCATAGGTTCTTAAGAAGTAAGAACCCAGAGTATGATAAACGTTGTCTTATCAAGAAAGCATTTTATGCATATTTCGTGGAATGTACCTTCAAATTTGAAGGGCAAGACTTAACCTACACATAACAGGCTTAAGGGTGGCTCCAGGTGACCAGACTGTGGAAATGCTAACCAAGCACAACCACGCAGAGGTGGGGTCTCCAGGCCACCACTCCTGGCATTAACAGAGGATAGGACCTGTAGGGAGAGGTAGCCGTCTGTGGCAAATGCCAATTCTGGTGTGTACGTCTCCATTTTTACTAAGCCTGGTATGCTATGCCAGCCCCTTGTGTTCAATAAAACCATGGTGGGCTCACGGTTCACCAAGGTGAATCATGCTGATGCTCTTTTGCCAAACCACATTACCTGTGCTAAGTCCTGTTTGCTTGACATCTAGCTGCCCAGTAGCCCAGCCAGGCTGCTCTGAACACTGGTTAGTGTACCACCAGTGGCTCTCCTGCCTGTTGTGGCTCTGCAGAAATGTGCCGTTTGTGACATCTGGGGGTGCCTGTGGTGGGGGGGGCTCCATCAGTTAAGCGTCGGCTCTTGATTCTGGCTCAGGTCATGATCTCAGGGTTCATGGGTTCTAGCCGCACATTAGGCTCTGCGCTCACAGTGCGGAGCCTGCTTTGTGGCCCGTCTCCTCTCTCTCTCTCTCTCTCTCTCCCAAAAATACGTAAGTGTTAAAAAAAAAAATTAAAACCATTTGTGACACTTGGCCAATAACCAAGAGGGAACCAAAGCAAGCCTCCCCTCACCTGCCTGGTGAATTCATTCAAGGGGCGTTTCCAGTGTTGACTTTTTGGGACCTCTTACCCAGAGAGCAGAGCCAAGGATGACAGAAGATAAATCCCTTGCCTTGAAATCTAATGGGGATTGCTGGGCGGGATTCCCAAGCTGCTGTGATCCAGTACTCTATTTTATTTTCTATTTCTCCCCTTCTTGAGCTGGCATCTCTCTATTATCCTATGCCTGTCACACCAGTGTTTGTTGGGAGAAGATGACCTATGTCTTTGATATCGTAGGACCACAAGGGGAGAAGAATCGTTCCCCAGGAGCTGTACTTCATGGATGACACCTGATTTAGATGCTGCTGATTTTAGGTCGACCTTTAGCACTTTGACATGATGCTGTCCTGGGATGAGACCCTAGGATGGGATGAACGTATGTGGGATGGATGTGAATCTTTGGGGCCCAGAGGGAGGACTATGGTAGGCCAAATAACGTCCCCCCAAGATGTTTATGTCCTAATGCCTGGAACCTGTGACTAGGTTACTTTACATGCAAAAAGGGACTTTGCAGATGGAATTACGGTTAGGGACTTTATAATATCCCAAATGATCCCTGTGGACCCAATGAGCATGAAGAGCAGGGAGGATTCCCTGGCTGGTGTCAGCGGAGCGGCACAGAAGCAAGAGTCAGAGGGGTCTCAAGCATGAGGCTTCAAGTCCCCACTGCTGGTTCTGACAGAGGGGGCCACATGCTAAGTTGTGGGAGAGGCTGTCAGCTCTCAGCGGATAGCCAGCAAGGAAACAGGGACCTCGGTCCCACAGCCATAAGGAATTCGATCCTGGACACAGCCTGAAGAAGCTTGGAAAAATCTTCTCCCAAGAGCCATTAATAAGGAGCACAACACCGTGGTTTTGAACTGGTAAGGTTAGTGTCAGACTTCTAACTCACAGAAACGGGAGGATAATAAATAGGCGTTGTCCTCAGTCCCTAAGTTTGCGGCAACTTGTTACAGCAGCATAGGAAACCAAGAAAGGGCATTAGTTTGTTTTACTCAAGGGTAAATGAAATTCTTCTCAACACCAACCATATATATTTCACACCCCACCCTTTTCCTGGAAAACTGCTTCTCTGTAGTGGGTTCACGCAAGTTTCAAGAAGCTATTTCTCAATGATCAAATAATTGTATTGTCTCGACCAAGACCAAAATGCCACCTATATATGGAAATCAGGGGCTCCTGGGTGGCTCCGTTGGTTAAGCATCTGACTTTTGCTCAGGTCATGATCTCATGCTTCCTGAGTTCATGCCTCGCCTTGGGCTCTGTGCTGACAGCTCAGAGCCTGGAGCCTGCTTTGGATTCTGTGTCTCCCTCTCTCTCTGCTCCTCCTTCGCTCATGCTCTGTCTGTCAAAAATAAATAGACATGAAAACGCACACACAAGAGAAAATAAAAATTCTTCCTTGGGGCATGCGTGTAGGGGAGGGGGCGAGGGGGTGACATATAAGGCACGTGCCCTCAACTATGCAAGGCCAGGAGATGTTTTATCTACCTCGGAGCAGACAAAAGCCCTCTGCGTAAGAAGCACTGATGTGACGCACTTTTTGAAGTGATGACGCACTTTTTTGGGGACAAAAGTACTTGTTTTGCCCTATCCCTGATCTGATTAGCCACGAGACAATCTACCAGACACGTGGGCATCAGCTTGGTCCAGACTGCTCTCATGCTTGGTGGATACCTTTTACTTCTTCTTCTTTTTGTTTTTTTAAGTTATTTTTTGAGACAGAGAGAGCGCAAGTGGGGGAGGGGCAGAGGGAGAGGGAGAGAATCCCAAGCAGGACCCGTGCCCGTCAGCATAGAGCCAGATGCGGGGCTCAAACCCGCGAACCGTGAGCTCATGACCTGAGCTGAAATCAAGAGTCAGATGTTCAACCGACTGAGCCACCCAGGCGCCTCATATACCTTTTACTTCAGCTGGTCTCTTACTGCGGAAGAGGCTCCTGAAAACCTCAGTCTTCACAGCTTCCAGTGAACAGAGAGTGGAGCGATTGGTATTCTCTCCTGGGGGGATAGTGAGTTTGTGGGATCCTAAGGGAGAGAAATGGGCAATGTCCTGGCTCTGTTTGAGTGAAGTCTGTAGTGGGGTCTTAAGTGAATTTCTGGAACCTTATCTGAAACGCCAACCCTAAGTGCCAAATGGTATGAATGGTCAAGTTTCCTGTGCTGGGCCAAAGTAGGGTGTTCCTAGGAAACCTTTCACACGCTGAAGTGTGTAAAGCAAAGAAGCAATTATTGTTAATTTACGGGAAAACAATTCTGAGGATTCCCAGACCCTGAAATCTCCTCTCTTAGGCTTTTCTGAAACCTGAGGGCACATCGCTAACACACGCACAAAATACATGAAGACAGAGCCCAGATGCTCACAGGCGCGGTTCGAAGTTCTGGGCGCTGGATGCCAGGACGCTGGCCGTGGTTCGCAGGGAAGGAGCTGGGCGGGGCCGTTCTTGCTGCTCTGGATCCCTGCCTCTGTCCCAGCTCTCTGCAAAACCAGCGCGGGACACAGGTTTTGCTTCTCACCCTTTTCCCCATAAAAGCAAAAGTCCTCTTTGGATTTCCTTCGGTTTGTGAAAACGGCTACTCGTGTAGGTTTTTTGCAAAAGCAAAGTGGCATGATTCAAACTTTTGACAACTGAGGGACACCTGTATTAAGATTAGCCACACCTCTGTACATTTTTATTTGGTACAAGTAACAGAAGGCTGAATTTATTTGAAAAGCTCTTGACTTCTCTTTACACATGTGTTTCTCTTTTTAAGTTTCTTTTTAATTTGATTGATTGATTTTTTTTTTAAGAGAGAGAGCACAAGTGGGGGGAGAGGGGCAGAGGGAAAGAGAGAGAATCTCAAGCAGGTGCCACACTCAGTGTGGAACCTGAGGCAGGGCTTGATCCCACAACGCTGGGATCCCACAGCCTGAGCCAAAATCACGAGTCTGACGTTTAAATGACTGAGCCACCCCGGCGCCCCTAGGCTTACTTGTTTCTTTCTTTTTTTTTTTTTTAATTTAAAAAAAAATTTTTTTTTTCAACGTTTATTTATTTTTGGGACAGAGAGAGACAGAGCATGAACGGGGGAGGGGCAGAGAGACAGGGAGACACAGAATCGGAAACAGGCTCCAGGCTCCGAGCCATCAGCCCAGAGCCCGACGCGGGGCTGGAACTCACGGACCGCGAGATCGTGACCTGGCTGAAGTCAGACGCTTAACCGACTGCGCCACCCAGGCGCCCCTAGGCTTACTTGTTTCTTAAGGTGGCACCTTCATTACAGCCAAGTCAGAACGATTTCCAGAGAAATAAATTTCCCTTTTTATATTTTGTCTTTTCGTCTTCTTCTTTTTTTTTTTAAGATTAGCACAGTCTTGCTTTTGGATTCCTGCTATGCACCTTACTGTCTTCTTGCAAGGAAGGCAATCTCTTTATAAATCAGGACAGTGAGGGCTCGGTAATTGCTTTGTAGAGCTGCAGGGACAGAATGCTTCAGTGGCCTAAAGACCAACTACCTACTGGGCTGGCAAGCGAACACTGAGGCTGAGCTGTCCTCAGGGCGGTGGTCCCTCCGCGTTGACACCCCAGCCACCCTCATGAACGTAAGCCAGCAGAGAGAGATGGATAGGCTCCTCTTCTGTCGATGACTGAACACTGTCCCTGTTAAGAATGCCCAGATCCCCGCCTTCCGGAGTTGGCCATGCAGCAGGGCTCACTGTTGCAGAGAAGCCCACGGCAGAACCAGAAGTACCTGAGTTAAAAGACACCTATGGCTGGCAAGTACTACCCAGGGTTTTAGCTTCGTGATTCCAATTAAAATTGATGGACGCCACAGAGTTAACTGCTCTAGGAAACGTCTGCCGCCAGGGTCCCGTTGGGCGGAATGACGAGGAAATCCCAGGGAAAAAAGGCGAGCGGCTAAAACCGTTAACCGTGAACCTAATCGCGCCTGCGGTCCTTTGTGGTCCACGCACATCCCGTGGTCGTTTTGTCACTTGCGCTTGGGTGTGAGCGGCGCTCACTTCACTGTGCCCTGACTTTGTAGCTACCGAGCCACACGGCCAGCTTGGAGCACCGCCACGTGGCCCCACCTCCCGGGCCGATGTCCAGCTCCGCCGTGTTCCACGAACGCCTGAAACATGTCACTCTGGCACGTCTGTGGCAGGCTCTCTGTGCGGACTCAGGACCAGGGAGCATCTCACGTTGCGAGCCCCACGCCTGACCTCGGTCCTGGTTCCTCTGCTTGCCACGGAGGGGGCCTTCCGTGGAGCGTACCCACTGGCACCACCAGCGGCCACGGCAGACACACCCACGGAACAAAACCGGCCGCCAGCCACGGCTCCACGACAAAGCCAACGGCGGAAAGGAAATATCCGCTCAGAATGCAAATTAAGTTACAAAACGAATTAAAAACCAGTGTTTTCTTCTTCTTCTTCTTCTTTTTTTTTTTTTACTAGCCCAAATTACTCCTTATCGACCAGGCACAACTGAGTGTAAGTCACAAAACCTGAGCTTTAAAAATACATACGCTATAAAAAAAATAAATTAAAAAAAATTAAAAAAATTAAAAATAAAAATACATACAATATATTAATATGCTGGGAAACCCTGCAAACTAGAAATGCAATATTCACTTCACCAACAGGTGGCTTTCAGGCAAGTGAGCACCGTGGCTACATAAATGAGGAGCCAGGCCAAGGCCATCCAATTCCTTGTATTTTGAGATCTCTGTCTTCTCAGAAGTAGGAGAACAAATCTGACTGATAAGGGATTATAGGTAATGGGTTACTTGCCTTTTAAATGTCAGATTGTGGGTTTGAAGACTTTCAAGATTTGGCATTATGTTCCGGACTATTAATAGCTATTATTAAATTAGCCCTTCAAACCTTCGTTTCAATTCATCACCTAATTCCTTATATGCACTCATGTAATCTTTCAATTTATTTACTTGTGGGAAAATTTTAACAAATTGTACTTCAAAGATTTATTAAAGCTGGGAATGAATGTGATTTCTAAAAGTTCACTTATCTAGATGAAGACTTGTCCTCGAGGTGCATTTTCTGTTTTCATGATTGCTTTGATCACTCACTGATACCTTATTGGGTTCCAATAATAACAACCAAAAATCTGAAAGTATCTCCAGGGGAAAGAACTGCATTTATTCTTGTGTCTCATCCCCTCCCCATTTCCACCCCCATCATGTTCTTGTAATTCCCCTGCCCCCCCACACCCGGTGTTTTATTCTGGGTATTCACTGTTGGGTTGGGACCAGCAGCATTTCTCTGAGTTGACTGTTCACGATCCTTGCCCAGCAAGTTAGGGTGAGTGATCAGAACAGGCAGCCACGGGGTAAGGAAGAGAGAAGAGACCATTCCTGTTACCCCACTGCTCCGGGCTGTCTGCCTATGGTAACCATCCCTCTCCACGTGTGTGTGTGTGTGTGTGTGTGTGTGTGTGTGTCTTCTTAAATTTTGCTTTGGGAAAAGTCTCCTTAAATTTATGGCCAAATTGCTAATAAAAATAGTCCCTGGATCAAAACAGCTCCAGGCTCCTTGTGTGCAAAGGGAAAGGAAGGGATTAAAAAATAAAAAAGCACCTTTCTTTTAATCTCTTAAAAATGCTCCCATCTCTCCTAACTGCTGTCCGAAGAACTTAGAAGTTTTGACGACTCACTGAGTAGTTTTCTACTTGGGCCAAAGAACATGATAAATGATAAAAAAAAAAAAACGAAAACAAACAAAACGCAGACTCCAATTACTTCGGCCAGAGATGCTTGTGTAGTTCTAGCTAGGTGAAACAAACAAACAGCCTAATCTGTGCTTGGCCAAAGATGAATTAAAATGGCAGAGGGTGTCTGTGGACAGCTCTCTTCTCTCCTTGTTTTGAAAGTTAAGTATCTAGTGTGGGGGTGATGAGTGACCAGAGCGAAAAATGACAGGAATACATATAAACTTCTATGAGAAAAAAATATACAGAGAGCTCAGTAAACTAAGATCATCTGGCCTGTTTATTTTCTGAAAAGGAGAAGAGCATACACTTTTTCCTAATTATTGAAATATGTTTTTACATTTTGAAGGAAATTCCTGGAAGACTTACTGAAAAAGTGGGTGCCAGCTTCTGGAAAAAGAAGCCGCTTAGGCATTGGCCTTAATCGCAATTTAGGAATAATTGGAAAAGTCAAAGCTGTTCGAAGAGTCTTTGCATTTTAAAACCAAGGCTGCTTAGTGCCTATGAATCTATAGTTTAATTGTCTGCCTCCATTGTTGTCATGACTGGACTTTTTCTTTGTGGTGGAAGGGAGAATTTGAAAGACGTCCCTTCAAGATTCCTGGTCTGGAGTTGTTCGGCCGAACACTAATCTAGGCACTGCAGTGAAGGAGTTTTGCAGGTGGCATTAAGGTACTGATCAGTGACCTTCGGATAAAGGAAATGATCCTGGATTATCCTGCTGGGTCCTATGTCATCACCTGGGTCCTTAAAAGCAGAAGGGTCAGTCTAAAGATGTGGCTGAAGAGGGAACAGAGAGATGAGGGAAGAGATCCTGATTCTCGGACATTATTGGCTTCGCAGGATGACGCAAGGGGCCATGAACCGGGGAATGAGGTGGCCGCGAGAAGCCGAGAACATCTCCTAGGCAACAGCCAACAAGGAAGTACCGTCCTCTGTCTACAACTGTAAGAAACTGAATTTGGCCAACCACCCGATTGAGCCAGGAAACAGCTTATTCCCAGAATTTCCTGAGAAAAGCCTGCTGGCAGAGACCTTGATTTCGAACTAGCGAGACCCTGAGCAGAGAAACCAGCCATGCCCCCTGCACTTCCGACGTAAACCACATTCAAGCCGTTCTAACACTACGTTTGTGGTAACTGCTATGGCGGCAGTGGAGAAACTACATTTGTACATTCACGTAAGACAATTACGGCCTCCTGGGATATTTTTCCATCAACGCTCATTTTTAATTTTTCTGCTGAAGTATTTCAAAACTTTCAGATAAAGTGTTTGCATCTTTTAAATGAAGGTGTTTTTAGATGCTCTGAGTGACAAGACAAAATGCGGTCGTTAGGACTTTTAGCTGCCTCTCGTTTGCAGGTATGGTAGGCGGAATGAGATTCTCCCCAACTCCAGGTAGCCTGAGAGTGACTGTTCTTGGTTTACTACTACCAGATGGCTTGTGCTTCACACGAGTGTCGGATAACGGCACCGCTGGGTGTACCACTTTCTTTTACTGCTTTAGCCGTGAAGGGAGTAATGTTTCAAAACTCCAAGAATTATAATGCTGCATTGGAAGGTCACCTAACAAAGACACTTCGAGGAGCCTCAGAGCATCATTAAAACCAGGGCACAAGTTGGCCGCGAAGAGTTTAGTTTCATTGTTGATCCTTGTCACCCTAAATATGCACTGGAATCAAAGCGTTCTCCCCGGTTATGGGACTGGGGTTACTCTCTTTGATGTCGGGCAAGTGTTAGGGTTTAAACGCTATGCACTTAACCAGCGCGGTGGATACCCCGAGAATAAGTAGAAAACAAAAAGGAAGAGTCGTGTCTCCACCATCGGCCCAGGGAGCCCATGGCGTGCTGGCTTCACTGCTCTTTGTGAATGATGGCAGTTCTTGAAGCTCCGGAAGAGACTACATAAAATGATTTCTCGGGCGAAATGTCAAGGCATCAATGCACCATGAAAATAATCTGGAATGCATAGTCTAGCAACTCCAGGTTTTTCTGCAGCTCACCCTAAAACAGTTACTCTTACTATCAATACTTTTTTATGTGCGAATATGGAAAGCTTTGGAGGTCTGTTCATCAGTGAAGAAAAAATAGTTTTGGAAAAGACAGAGTAGAATTAGTTGATTTTCACACAAGACAGAGGCAGAAAGAGGATCCTTCTATGTTAGATAAACTGCTACCAGACCAGTAGATCCGGTGATCAAACCCGATATTTCCAACAATCCACTATTTTGCCAAAGTGCTCCCCAGGAATACAACATACTGTTTGAAGTTTAATCACAAATACTCACCATGGAGTACTTTTTGCAGAATGTACTAAAAATCAAACGTGCCGTGTTAGCTCACTGCGGTGCCAGAGAAACTCTGAACTGCTGCAGTCTTAGAATGTTCTTCCCACCTTCTCCATGCAGACGCACCTGCAGGACCATGTGCTGGTGCCTGGCACCCTCCCGTCGGCACCAGCATTGTGACATGAGACATGGTGGGCTGTGGGTCTTACAGGCAGTCCCGGCCAGCCAGCCTCAGCTTCACCTCTGCTCCCCATCGGAGCTGCGTCACAGAGGGTAGGTGGAGACGCACACCCCAAAATGGGTGTCGGTTAGCTTTTTTGATTTGGTTTCTGTGCTGGGTTTTCCTCACTAGGGAGACCCTGAAGTCCACTAGGGATGGACGGGATGAGAATGACAATCAGGGCGACAAGCGACCTTCACAAAGTATATCTGCAGTCACAGTGACCAAGAGAAGCAAAGAAGGAGGAAATTTCAAAGGTGAAAAGGAGGTAAGAGCAAAACGGAGGAAAAGAAAAGTATCGCTAATCGGAACCTGCTTTGGGGGTTTCCGTTAAAAGCTATTTTGTTGTGCGCCAAGACACTTTGATGGACTCACTGGACAAACACAGTGTTGCTCACCCTGGACTCAGTCTTTCTCATACACCTACATCCACTCAGTCGGCACACCCAGGCAGCTCTGACCGCAAAGCATCTCCAGAATCGTCCTCCGTAGCTACCGACAGGTCCATTCCTGCCATGTCTTGTCTCTTAATCGAGTCCTTGCGCTTCTGCCCTCATCCCCCACCTCCCAGGAAAGTTCCTGTGATTCTTCTAAAATGTGCGTCAGCGCATCAGCCCCCCACCCCAAGACTGTCCATTTCACTCAAACTCCAAGTCCCCAGCACAGCACATGCCCAGGACAAGCTTCCCCGTTTTCACTTGGCCAACTTCTACTCATCTTTCCTTCAGGGAGGCTTCGCCTGTCCCCCCCGAGCAGGTGAAATCCCTGTGTTCTGTGCTCATTCGAGGTGCACCTGCACGTTCTCCCCGACCTGTATTACTTGCCTGCCGCCCGCTGGCGTTCTGTGCTCAGACTGCAGAGCATCACATGCTTTGGGGAGTCAGAGGTGGGCAGCTGGCCGGCAAGAAGGCAAGCTGCGGGGTGAACGGGCAGCCAAGCAAGCTGACAGAGCGAGAGCAAACTCAAATTAGGGGAAGGAAAACCCAGACAGATAGACGCCCGAGGCCAGCTGAGTCTGCAGGCAGCAGGCAGCCCTCAGTGGCTCCGCGTATTCATCCAGGGCCGATCTTGGTCTGTGACCAAATAAATATGCATGGCTGCCTGTGATTGATTTCTTTGCTTGTCAGATAGATGATAACTTGCCAGGATGCAAGGAGACAGAAGGACTGAATGACACCAACACTTCTGGACTCCCACCACGGAAGGAAATAAAATTCAAAGCCAGCAACAGAACAGCCTCCTACTGCTTGCTCCTTTTCCAGCCCTACTCCACAGAGAGTTTATAGGCAGATCAGACGACATTCTCATCTCAAGCATGTTGAAGGAATTTCAGGCAAGAGACTCTGCAGTTGAAAGCAATGGGGATTGTTGAAGAGCCTGGGGAGGGGGTTATGAACAGGGAGAAGAACATACCAGAGGCACTGTCACACCCCAACCTCAGCAGGTCCTGATTCGTGTAACATGATGTTTATGAATACTGGCATTCACTTGTAAGGGATGGAAGTATTTTATACTCCAAAAGACAGTCTAGGGGAGTAGAGAAGCTTTTGGTGTCAGATTTCGACTCTGTTATTATCTGCCTGGCCTTGGGGGACACATTAACCTTTCTGACCCTCAGTTTCTCCATCTGTAAAGTGGGCTAACGTTTTGGAAGGATGAGATGAGGCACAGTGTGCAGCACGTAGGAGGCAGACCTATCATCACCCACCGCCCTTTCTTCCCAGACATCCCACGCAGGCACAGGTGCCCGAGCAAAGGACAGAGAGACCTGTTTTAAGAAAGAGAAGGTAAGAACAAAACACGGGAAGATCCTAGGGAGGTGTACAGAAGATTATCATATCACTTTCTGGAAGAAGGGAACCTCTTCTCCTGGCTTCGTTTTTCCGAGACACTCTCCAGCATCTCCTCTCCCCTTTCACCAAGCTCTCTCCCCTGTATTACTCTGCGCTGGCTGCGTTAGTTAACAAAGGACCGCAAACCGAGAGGCTTGAGCAATGGAAATTTGTGCTCTCATAATTCTGCACGGCAGAGGTGTCCACAGGGTTGGTTTCTTCTGAGGTTGTGAGGAAGTCTCTATTCCCCACTCCTCGCCACCCCGAGCTTCCTGTGGTTGGCTATCTTTGGTGTTTCTTGGCTTGGAAAAGCATCGCCCTGATCTCTGCCTTCACCTACACATGGTGTCCTGCCGTATGTGTCTCTGTGTTCAAACTCGTCCTTTTAGTACGGACACCAGTCAGTCATCTTGGATGAGAGCCCACCGTGATGTTCTTAGCTAATGTGCATCTAATGCACATTCTGTACACCAGCAGCCACCTATTTTCAAATAAGGTCACATTCTGAAGTAAACTGGGAGTTAGGACTTTAAAATATGGATTTGGGGGTACAACACTTAATCCATAACAGCCCCCAGCAGAAAGAGTGAATTATCTGACTGGGGGGGAGGGCGGGCAAATCTCTGCCATCCTTCTGTCGAGATTTCTCGTTTCGTGGGGCTGATCCACCAACAGAACATCCCAGGACTGGGAGGCAGTGATGTTGGGTATGTCTGTCAGCTCCTCAGATCTCAACTTTTCCCTGGGGCCAGTCTCAAGGTCTACACTGGCAAGGCAGTGCCATCAGTAGATCCTTAGCCTGCTTCTTGGCTGTAGGTAAGAAGGCATGATCTCTGCTCAGCATTCTCAGAGGGAAACAGACTGTCTGGCTTCCATTCACCAGTTTTCTTTGTCTTATTTATCATTTAGTTCTTAACTTAGGACAAAAAAGGGTTATGTTTGTTGGGCCCTCACGTCCTAACATAAGCCCTTAAGGAGGCCTCCGTGAGGCATCGGAGGCTCATGGAGGCTTGTGAAGGGTCGAGAAGGTTTGGGAAGTTGCCAAAGGTTCCAACACCTCTTGCCCAAGTCAAGGCTTGCCTAGTCACGGGAGCCTAGCTCTTCCCACTCAGATGTGTCGGCTGCTGTTTCCTCTCAGGATCCACCTGTTAACCTTCCTTGTGTCCTGGGGCAGGAGGGGTTGAGCGAGTGAGGGTAAGGGTTACTGCAGGAGATGTGGAAACCCTGGGGCTCATCCTTTTGAGCTAAAGAAATGAAAACACTAAGTATGAGCATTATGCACCATGGTTCAGATTTCCTTCTATCCTTTTAGGCTGTAAGTATCATGTCTTATTCATGTTTGCCTCTCGGGTACCTAGCAGAGTCCTGGGAATGTAATAGAAATTCACTGTACTTTTGTGTGGAATGAGAGACGTCATCCAGTTTACCAAGGTGTTGATCTGCCAAGGTGTTGACTTAGCACCGGACCAAGCAGCAGATGATGAGATGGTTATGGCCATTCTCATTATTTACAAGTGGGGCAGACGGGCTGCGGTGTTTCATGCTAACAGGCCAACCCTGAGGCAATGACGTCATTGGGCAGCGCTCCACCTGGATTCTGAAAGCCCAGGCCTGCATCTGGGTTCACGGCTTCCCAACATGGGCTCTAGAACCAACTACTCAACCTTTCGGAGTTTCAGGTTCTTCTTATTTAAAATTGGGGTGGGGAGGGGCGCCTGGGTGGCGCAGTCGGTTAAGCGTCTGACTTCAGCCAGGTCACGATCTCGCGGTCTGTGAGTTCGAGCCCCGCGTCGGGCTCTGGGCTGATGGCTCGGAGCCTGGAGCCTGTTTCTGATTCTGTGTCTCCCTCTCTCTCTGCCCCTCCCCCGTTCATGCTCTGTCTCTCTCTGTCCTAAAAATAAATGTTGAAAAAAAAAATTAAAAAAAAAATAAAATTGGGGTGGGGAGAACCCCATAATAACCTCTCCTTTATAAAGCTGTCATGAGATTTAAGTGGTGATTGGTGGTATTAAGGAGTTTTGTCCACATTTATTATTCCACCGTGCTGATCAATCAACAGTCCAACGGCTTCCTTCAAATGAGGTGGGTGACGAAAACAGTATCATGAGGAACCATGGGCAATATAAGCAAAGTGCAAAGACAAAACCTGCAGACTGTAAGAAAAGGTATGACGATGAAACTAACTGATGTGGCGGTTTTATTTAGCAGAAATATCACAAAAACCCCACACTGAAAGACGAGTACGTATGTGGCTGTAACCAGGAGGTTAATCTCATGTGGAAACTGGCGATCATGTAAAGGAACATTGTCTCTGTGACCGGGAAGATTTTATTAGTCACCAGGAGAACTGAAAGGTTCTTTGCTTTGGTGAAAATTCATACAGGACAGTTCTGGGTCACACAGAAAAGCAGCCAGGGAAGGGCCACTCACTGGTTGTCTCATTCACTCACTAGTTATCAGGGATCTACCAGGTGCCAGCTATGGCCCTAGGGCTGAGTAATCCAGGATGACAATGACATTATCCTCATGTGGATGAGAATGTAGCTCTCTGGCCTTAAATACACAAGCACATGGGCAGAGATGTCACTTCAAATAGTCAGAAGGTCAGATTAAAAGCTCAGAATGCTTTGTAAAGGCATCAGGGAAGCCCTGATTTATATGGCAAGAGGAAGTGCTGGGGAAAGTCTCTCTGGATAGGAGGACACTTTTAAGCTGAGATCTGAAGGGAGAGGATAAAGTCTTTCAGGTGCTGGAAGTCACATGCAAAGGTCCCGAGGTCACAAAGACCACGGTGTATAAAGCAACAGAAAGAAGGCCAGTACTGCAAACACAGTGAGGGCAGAGGGGCCCAGCGCAGGGCTGGAGACTCAGGGGATCTGTCCAACTTTGCCCACGTAGCTGCAGTGAGTTGATATCAGTCCTCAGAGTTTTAAAGCAAAAGCATAACATTCACATAGTACCTTCCCTCTCTCATGCAGAGTGATATAAAGACAAATGGCCTTAATAATCTAGCAGGCAGAGAGAAAACTTCTCTGGAAAAAAAGGACGCAAGAAAAGGCAAATAATCTGAGAAAAAGAAAACAATCTGGGGCAGAAAATGTAATGCAGAGAAATGCACATGAAATGAGTAGGGCTATGGAAAACCCTTTGCTCCTTAAAAAGTTATATATACAAGTACCACATGATTCAGCAGACCCTGCTGTTCCTCAGTGCATACCCCAGAGAACTGAACACAGGTACTCAAACCAATACCTGTGCATGCACGTTAACAGCAGCATTAGTCACAGGAGACCAAGGGTGGCCACAGCCCAAATGTTTACGACGATCTATAACACAATGTGGTATATCCACACAAGGGAACATTACTCTGCTCTAAAAAGGAATCTACATCACAGATGAACCTTGAAAGCGTTATGCTAAGTGAAAGAAGCCATTCGCAAAAGACTGTTAGTGCACAATTCCCTTCCAATGTAATATCCAGAAGAGGTAAATTCATAAAGACAGAATGCAAATTGGTGGCTGCCAGGGCCCGCAGGAGGGAGAATGTGGAGTGACTGCCTAATAGGTACAGAATTTCCTTTGGGGGAAATGAAAATATTTTGGAACTAGATAGAAGTGGTTGCACCAAGTTGTGAATGTACTAAATGCCACTGAATTGTTCACTGTAAAAAAAAAATTTTTTTTAATGTTTTTTAATTTATTTTTGAGAGAGAGAGAGACAGAGCATGAGCAGGGGAGGGGCAGAGAGAGAGGGAGACACAGAATCTGAAGCAGGCTCCAGGCTCTGAGCTGTCAGCACAGAGCCCAACGCGGGGCTCGAACTCACGGACTGCGAGATCATGACCTGAGCCAAAGTCAGACGCCCAACCGACTGAGCCACCCAGGCACCCCATGAACTGTTCACTTTTAAATGGTTAATTACATGTTACTGAATTTTGCCTGAAAACAATTTTAAATGACAGATAAAAAAATTAGGGAAGAAAATGCTGGAGATGTGAGGGGCTCAAGCTAGAATCAAACAGAAGGTGCCCCTTGGGTGGAGGGACACATTTGTGTCCGTCAGATTGATCCACGGGTCAGGTTAATCCGATCTCCACGGTTTATTGTGTTTCTCTGGCTTCACCTGAATTAAAGCCTTCAGAGTATAAAAGGTTTCTAAAGAAAGAGGAGGAAGCTCATAGGCCCTAAGACGTGCGAGGTAAGGGGTTCCCTTTCTCCAACAGCATCCTGCTCCCACTGGCCACATGAGTGCGTGGACCCTCAGCTCTGCCTTTCTGAGCTGCTGTCCCTCCCGGGCCTTTTCTGAAGGTGTCCTTCTAAGCTTGCAGGGGATCCTGGCTAGGTGCTTAAAAGGAAACAACAGGATAATCTATTTCAATTATCTCCCCTCAAATAGGCATGGGCCCTGAAACATGGTAATAAACCCAGGCACCAATTCCTTTGTGAGCCTATTACTGAAGGTACTGCCTGAAGACACTTGGCTTCATCTGATTTGGGAAGCACCAGCCTCTTAATCTATTTCAGCTGCTTAGGAGTGACAGGGGTCAAGGACAGATGACATCTAATCACGTTTCCTAGTCAGGATGACAGTGCTGCGTGCAGAGGAGAAATAAGTAAGGTTCCTTTACGTTCTAGGAAGAAACTTATCAGTGCTGCTTTCACACATGGTAAGGAGAAGGACCCTTCAGGCCTTATTAGGAGTCTAAGCAAAGGACGAAACCAGTTTTCTGCAAACCACGTAAGCACTCATTCCATGCAAGAGACCATAAACCATGCTTCCCGACAGGCCTTAACAGGACAGGAGGGTTTTTTTCTTATTTGAAATAATTATTTTTTTTGCAATAAGCCCCATTGGCTCCAACCACTTGACCCAAACTTGTACAAAATAGAGAGCTCTTAGAGCCGCAAGTACCAATCACAGCGACAATGCTTTCATTTAGCAGGACCCTCGTTTGTTTATATAAATTAGCCCACAATTACCAATTACATTGTTGGTCCAAAATAAGGTCAGGGAAAATGTAACCCTGGAAAGAACAATGGTCTGGACACAAAAAGTCCAGACAGGACAATTACAGAGAATTATGGGGGATGACTAATCAGCTGGCCTCTTCCTGAGTATTGCCACTCTCACATAAAACCTTTGTGCTAACACAGCTACTTTCTGGTCATAAGTTACCTTAAGAGAAATGTAATTAGTTGTTGGGATTCATTAGCTCCAGTCAGAGCATTCAGGGCACAGCATCTTCCTTGCTGGTTGAGTGCTTGTTAATGGGGAATAATGATGTATTTGTACCTCTACAGGATAATAGTGAAGGACGGAGGGAGGGTTGATTCGAAGTCCTGGCATGCCTGTCCTTTTACTTAGCAGACTGAAAAGCTGAAAAAGAATTTATGACACAGGCCAAAAAAAAAAAAAAAAAAAGGACAGTAGTCTAAAAATCGAATGCTGAAGGTTGCCAATCTGCTGGCCCATGTTGTTATTACCTACTGCTTCTTGCACTTAAATATTCTGGAGGCAAGAAACTGTAGACCCAGCATGAAATCTAGGTAGGGCTGTTCTTCTCTGCCTAAGGAAAGCATTTGAGGTAGTACTTCCAGAATCTTCTGCCAGCTCAGAACAAGAACTTTCCAATGAGAATGAAGAGATAAAGGCTTTTGTATCTAGTAGCTTCCCCAATTCTCTGTTTCCAGAACACGTAACTTCTTATGAGATGGTTAAAATCTTGCCAGAGAAGCGGCCAGGAGCTCTACGACACAGGGCAGGGAACCGAGTAGTTATTCTATTCACCCCCACCTGCACCTCTGCTTCCTGTGATCCCCACCCTGCCATAGCTCTCTGAGTCAGAGACCCCACTTGTCACCTCTCCCCATCACAGCTCCAAAGGGCGATGGAGAGGAACCCGCAGAATGGGCCATCCCAGTCAGCCTTGACCCGCAGCTGTCCATCAAATGCCCTGAAGCAAACAGTGATGGCTCCGTGACCAGAGGAAGTCATCAACCCAGTAAAGGGGGACAGTGAGAACAGGATGGAAATTCAAACACTTCCCATTTTTTTTTTATTTCAAAGGGTCCTTTGGTCAACTAAGGGACAAGTGGAACTTACTTCAAATATTCTTGGTCAATTAAGGAACACCCAGACTCAAGAAGAGGAGAACGAGGGGGGCAACAGAGTTTAGAGCCAGGTTGTGCAGAGTAGAGTTGTGCGTTCAGCTCTGCACTCTGGAATTCTACAGGACGGTGGGTGGGAGGCGTGATCTCCGAGCCGGTGCTTTGGAACCGCTATTCATGCTCTCACTGGTTATGTTTCTCTTCTCCAAGAGGAATGGGAACTGGAAGCTGGAGGTCTTCACTAACGCCACTGGGTGTGGGCTAGCTTCCACGCGTGCTCCGCTTGTCCTCCTGGATCTGTCCCCATCTCTCTGGTTGTTTTGTCACAACTCTGGCAAATGCTGACTTTATTTAGTTTAAAATAAGTGCCACTTGGAAAAGGGAAAGGAGAAATGGTATGAAAATAGATGTGTTAAAATACTGGAGAGGATTAGCACGTAAGTGAGACTGTTTAGTGAACTCTTTCTTCTTCAATTTATGGATAATAGACTTGTTTCTTTGCTTCTCCTCCAGGGAAGCCACTTCTGATGCGATGTAATATAATTTGGGAGGCAGCAGGAGGAAAAATTATATTTTTAATATCAAGAAGTTATGAAGGATTTGAAGAACGATCCAGCTCTGACGACTTGCTTTTTTATTTATCAGGGAGTTAACACCCTACAACCCAATGTTTTATAGGGATAAATTTTAAACACCATTGTCTACCAATTGGAGATTAACTAAGCTTTTTTTATTTAATCATTTTTCAAAGGAAGTAATTTGTTCATACTAATGGAAAGGTTTGAATATTCATATTCTAATAGGAAGGATGACTACTCATATTGAGAAGATAAAATTTAACATTTGTTTGTCCTTTTAAAAGAAGCCCACACTTGCAACCAGATTATAAGATAAATAATTCAAAGCAAGTTTTAGTTAGATCCTGGAAATTTTCATAATTAAGCAGATCAAATTCTGCAGAAATAAGTTGTGGAAACTTTAAGAAGGAATAGCATGATGGGATATCTTATATTAAAATTTTCTATTTATGGTGAAATCATTATGCTCTCCCTTCTTCTGGCTTGGGAAAACAAAACAATGTTTGGGGCGAAATGATCCCTATTACCATTTCATGGAACATAAATGCCAGAAAGAACTTTGCAAAATTATGGTTAGTCCTCTGGGGGATAGCAATGTCTTCTGAAAGAATTAAAAAAATGAATTCTTTTCTAAACTTTTCCTAATAAAAAAGATAAGAGAATGCAAAATCCTGAAGAGAGAGAAAGCTTTAAGACTACAGGATTTAACAGCGAGTCAGTTAAAAATACACAGTTTCTTAAATGTAAAGAAAGAATGGATTAGTAAGAGAGGTAGGTTGCCCATGAAAACATTGAAAAAAAACAAAAAGAATATGGCCTTCTGAGGCATTCTTTAGGAGAGACACGCTCCAGCTTTTCCAGTTCTGGGGCAGCCTAATGGAACTTGGAGGCAATCAGGTTGTCTTAATGACATTATGAATCGCTTTCAATAGCAAACTCCACAGACCGTGCCTATCTGCTCTCCCTTGCAACACCCATGCCTACCATAAGGGCCAAGCACATAGTAAGGACTCAAAAGAACAGATGTTGAGACAATGAAGCTTTCAGTCAATGTAACTAGCTCCTCTTGTTTGGATTCCATATTACCAAGCAATTTTCTGGTTTAATGTGACTTCTTAGTAGCTAGTCTATAGAGAACGAAAGCACTGGTAAAGAATTAGGCTTACGTAACGACCATAAAATTACACCCACTCAAATCTCTCACTGCAGGAGCATCACTGACTGATGGTCCAGCTGCTGTGCCCTGAGACTCGTACTGTGTTTGCCTTCATACTCAAGCCTCACTCCCCGTGGGTGCTCCCAGCCAGTGACCCAGCTCTGCAGCAGTGATAGGGTAAGCCTTGTCTTGGGAGATGCGAGGCTCCTTGGAACAATGAACTGGGATTAAGAACGCTCCAGTGGTCTGGTCCACATCCCCGAAAGTCTAAGACATTTTCACCCACGCAACCAACATTCCTTCCTTCTTTTCTGCTCTCCTTCACTTGGGGTCAGACCTGCTGCATCATGCGTGGTTTGAAGACTCTGTTTTCCCTCTCATTTTCCTCTCCGGTGTTACCCCTAATTAAATATCTTGCATGGACTGCTCATTCTGTCTGGGTGTCTGCTTCTCTTAGGATGTGGGCTGAGCCAGCATCCTAGCCTCAGTGTAAACAAACAAATGTGTTTTGGGGCTGCTCCTTGCCTCTGCCTAATGGAACATGGTGATGTGGGAGGAACCCAGCTGAGGCATCATACAACCCGGGATTTATCTCACCTTTCCCTCTCTTACTAACTGTATGACTTGGGGCAACCTACTCTTATCCTCATGAGCATTAACTTCTTGATCTGTAAAATGGGATAGGGGATCCTACCTCACTAGATTATTGGGACAACTGTATCAGACAGTGTGCATATTAAAGACACATAAACTCACAAGGGGCTTTTAACAGATGTTAAGCCAAAGCTAATTTCCTTCTGATATTATTGGAGCTTTAAGGTCCAGTTTCTGGCCAGGCAAGGACAAAGGCCAGGCCCTGGAGTCTGTGGCATTCAATAGTGATGCCCCACTTGGGGAAGCCTCATTTGGAGATCCCAACTTGGAGATTTATAAGAAGGGGAGATCAGGACACAGAGGCATGTAGGGAAGACCATGTGAGGACAGGGCAAGAAGACGGCCATCTACAAACCAAGGAGAGAAGGCTTGAGAACCACCAGACCTGCTGACATCTTGATCTCAGACTTCTAACTTCCAGGATTGTGAGAAAACACATTTCTGTTGTTTAAGCCGCCCAGTCTGTGGCATTTTGTTACAAAAGCCCCAGCAAAGTAGTACTGCATAAACTTGTTAAAACCTATTAATAGCATATAGATCTATTATTATAAAGTAATAAAGTATGAACTTCCCTGATTGGGTGACACGGAGTGAGCTAGAAAGCTGGGGTGCTCCATGGGAGGTGGGAGCCCTCGTCACCAAGGGAGCTGCTGAGGTGGGTAGCCCAAATGTCCTCTCGGATGGGGCCCTAATACTCCAAACTCCTTCGGCCACTCAACTTGTCCCCTGCCTTCAAAGAAGACCTTCATTGCTGAGTCATGACTCAACAAAACCATTCACTTTGCATCCATGATAGACCCAGGGATCAGAAGTGGAAAGCTGCTCAGGTGAGGAATAGCCTCTGCTTTGGGGCCAGGTATGGGAACACCAGGCGTGAGTGGGCGATCGGCTCTCCTCTCTTCATAGCATCCATACAGTCTACGTCATTCCTGTTTTAAGTCCCTGGATCAAGAGTGCTCAGTTCAGCTGCAACACAAGATTAATCCAGAACTCATTATACAAGACTTAAAAAAAAAAAAAACTGGGGCACGTGGGTGGCTCAGTTGGTTGAGTGTCTGACTCTTGGTTTCGGCTCAAGTCATGATCTGGCAGTTCGTGGGTTCGAGCCCCTCATCAGGCTCTGCACTGACAGTGCAGAACCTGCTTGGGATTCTCTCTCTCCTCTCTGCTCCTCCCCTGCTTGCTCTCTCTGTCTTTCTCAAAATAAATAAATAAACTTAAAAAAATAAAAGAAACACGTTTTAAAACAGATTTTTAAAAATTTTTTTACTACATACACTATGCTGAAGTAAGTCAGACAGTGAAAAACAAATGGCATATGATTGCACTTACGTGCGGAATCTAAACAAACAAGTCAAGAACACCAGAAACCAGCTCGTAAATACAGAGAACAAACTGATGGTTGTGAGAAGGGTGGGTGTGGGGGGATGGGCAAAACGGGTGAAGGGGCGTGGGAGGTACGCGCTTTCAGTTATGGAATGAGCAAGTCACGGCGACAAAACCATTCTTTTTAATGGTTGAATAATATTGGCAACCAACTGAACCTAGCTTCAAAGTAATAATAATTCCTCCTCTTACCTATGGCTAATGCCAGGGGTAAGCCAAATAAAATAAATGTCCTTGGAGCGTTCCAGCCAGAGTGTGGTTATCAGTAGTGTTACTTGGTGAACGGGTTTTCTCAAGGTCACTCCAGAATGAGTGGACCCATGGGACCAAGTGCTCATCCATTAGATGGGTTAAAGTGACCAATCGAGGGTCTGAGTTTAATTATACTCATAAGCAAAGGCTCAGTGCAGCTCCTTTGATGGGCTTAATAACATTCTCGTGTGCACAAAGACAGATGGAAAAATTAGGGTTGTATATTGTTGTCCTTCAGGACAAGATGTTGAAGTGGGAACAGAATAATAAAAATAAATAAATGACTCAGAGGCTCTAGGAAATGAGCTGTGGAAGTTAGCAAAGCTGGCCTTATGCAGATACTTCGGCTGGAGATAAAGTCCTAACTATGCAGGACAAAACGCAACACAGCCAAACAGTATCCGAACGGAGTTGTCTTATTGAGCTGGCGGATTAAATGGTAAAAAAGGACACTTGGCAAGGCCTCACCTACAGTTCACTCTGAAATGACGATAATGGCCATGACAGGGATCTTTAGGATATTGATCTCTGGTATTTTAAATGGGAAATACAGTCATGTTTTACGCGAAATGCAGAAAGCATTCATCCCGTCCCCAGCTGCTGGAGCCAACTTCCTTAAACGATCCCTAAATGTCATGTGCCCTGCCTGAAAAACCTAGAATGGCTCCTGGCTCCCAGAATAACCCACACAACTTTCAGAAGGTAGTTTAAAGGTTGGAGGAAACGGGAAGTTGGTTCATAAATAGGAGCAGAAAACACAAAAACCACGTGTTTCGCGTCTCCCCAGTCCAGAGGGTGCATGCGATCCTTCTTTGGCTGAGGCTGGGCAGAGCCCAGTCCTGTACCAGGGATGTCTGGCCTTGCACCTGAGCTGTGGAGGAAGATGGGCTAGAGAACAAACAGCTCCCTATCTGGGGAGTTTGTTCTTGGGGCTGAACACTGTTTGGGGACGGGCAGCGTCTGGGAGTCAGCTGCCCTTTCCCCCTCCCTTGGCTGTGTTCTCTGGTGGCTCCCTGGATTTGTAGGCCCCCTCTGGTTACTTCCTAGTGTGACTGTAGAGGTTCCGATGGTGCCAGAATAAGGTACCACCCGCACTGGGCATGGGGCGTGGGGCTTAACACGCCAGAAACTTTTTCTATCACAGTTTGAGAGGTTAGAAGTCCAAAATCAAGGCGTCAGCAGGGCCATGCTCCCTCTTGAAGACTCTGGGGAAGAACCCTTCTTTGCGTTTTTCTCATTTCTCATGGCTTTCAGCCATGCTCGAAAGTCCTTGGCTTTTCCCTGTATCGCCTCAGTCTCTGCCTCTGTCTTCACGTGGCCTCCTCCTCTGTGTCTATGTCCTCTTATGAAGACACCATCGGGGCACGTGGGTGGCTCAGTCAGTTAAGCGTCCGACTCTCGATTTCAGCTCAGGTCATGACCTTGCAGTTCCCGAGTTCAAGCCCCTTGTCAGGCTCTGTGCTGACAGTGTGGAGCTGGTTTGGGATTCTCTCTGTCCCTCTCTCTCTGCCCCTCCCCAGCACGCGTGCTCTCTCTCTCTCAACTTCAAATTAAATAAATAAAACAAACAAACACCATCCATTGGATTCAGGCCCACCCTAAGTCAGTATGACCTCATCTTAATTTAAATAGCTTTACCCGCAAAGACCCTATGTCCAA
Organism: Felis catus; assembly: GCF_018350175.1. Taxonomy (NCBI): domain Eukaryota; kingdom Metazoa; phylum Chordata; class Mammalia; order Carnivora; family Felidae; genus Felis; species Felis catus. Next base: position 230,513,909 of record NC_058368.1, on the reverse strand, counting down.
ATAGGGTCACATTCTGAGGTTCCTGGTAGACATAGCTTTTGGTGGGGGGGGGGGGGGCACACTTATTTAACCCATTACAACGATCTCAGCTACAACGAGCTTGTCCTCGGGAGGGGCCAGTCTGTCCTTCACTTTTCAGCAACCAGGCTGTGGTTGGGCAATACATGTTATAGTTGAAGTTGATCATTTCGGCCCAAGTTAGGAAAAGTATTTGATTATATGTGGTACCATGAAACAATCCTCACGCAGAACTGAATCTCTTTCAAGGTCTGACTTGCCTAATTTAGGCCAAAGGAAAGCCATTTCCTGGAGGACTCCTTCATCATCAAGTGAAGAAAAAGCTAATCCAATAGCTTCATGCATACTTACGACCTAAGCCATACCTAACGTTTTACCACATTCATTTTAGGCCATATTTGAAAATGGTTTTTATCAAACAGTAAAGCTGAAATTGGGCAGTATTGGAGCAAAAGACAAACATCATAAAAGAGGAAGGGGCAAGGAAGAGGGGGAGCGTTAGTGTGTGTCCGGGGTGGGGGCTGGAAGAAGGATGCTGGCAGAGACGCAGTCCGACCCCCACTAATCACCGGGAGCCATGAACCCCACAATCTAGCCGCCATCATTCTTATCAACTCGCTCCTCCAACAAAATTTCAGAGATTTTTTTTTTCCCATTTCTATCCTCTTTCCTCAGTGACAGATGGATACTTCAGGAACAAATAGAGATCTGCTTTTGAAAAATTCCATTTCCTACCCCAAAATGAATTTTAAATGGAAAAGGACTAAGGGCATTAACTTTTCATTTTATATGTCATATGTGCTTAAATTTTTGCTATGTCAACATGATATGACATCTTTCCGTGAAGATTTACCGTACCTTTTGAGAGAAGGCAAAGGCAAGAGTCTCTTCTCTTTAGAACACTCCCCACGAGTATGGCCCCTGCTGCAGGCTGGTGGGGTGTGTGGATACCACTAGGTATCGGTACATTTGCCGCCAAAGAGAAGTCTTGAGAAGCTGGACAGAGTTTATTAAGAATGTATACAATTATCTAACGTTTGAACAGTGTTAGCGGTCCAGATTTTAGCTTAGGAAGGCATAGGCTTTCCCTGCCCCTCCTCCCCACCTGAAATTTCACTCTGATAAGCTTTGGAACGTTTAAGAGTGGTACAATTTGCATTTATAATATATTTTTTTTCTTTCTGAAAAATGAAAGGATGATGTCTTTTAGAATAGCAATTGCTTAAATGCCTACCCTCGGCTTCCCACTCCGAAATGACACAAACAAATTTGAATCCTGCTAGGAACAAAAATTAAGAACACTGCTCTACATCAGTGACCCGATAAATGTACTTTTGCCCACCATCAAAGCTCCTACTGGGGTCAAAAGCCACCCAGGTTAGGAAATACTATCCTGGAAAAAGAGTGGGGCCATCAGTAAAAGAGAATCAAGCCATCAGTAAAAGAATGAAGGAGTCTGAGTACTGGGGAAATAATGTCAACCTTGTTTTCTAGGGTATGTCTTAAAATACAGTCTTATATTTTTAAAAAAGGCATCCATTGCTCTGACTAATTGCCTAAATTAAGACTTAAGGTGGAGGTGGCGGGAAGTGGCTGACGTGAGGCTCCATGACTAACTGTCCACATTGCTTCCCACTCCATACTGGCAGCCTTGGGAGGGAAGAATGGGAAGTAGGAAAGGAGAAGGAGGAGGAAGACAGTTGGTAATTTGGATGGGTGTTGGCTGAGATGATGCCATTCAGTGGATGTCCAGAAGCAAATTAAAGGAGCCAACACAAAGGAGAGCGAGTCCATCCGCCAACTGGGTGCTCAGTGGGTTGTGAGGCTCTGAGCACAGATGTGTTCCTGGCACTTCACAGGACATTGTATTTCCTCTCTGTGTGGCACAGCGGGAGCAGGCTGGACCAGGAGTCAGGATGTGAGTGCAGGTACTGGCTTCCCGACCAACTGACCATAGGCTATTGAACTTATAATAAATATGAGAATAAACAATGTATTTGAAGTAGAAGTTTCTGGTCCCTGGAAGATGGGGATTTTATGAATCAAAATGTTCATTTTCAAAGTCAAAACCTTACCTCCATCAACAATGTATAAAATTATCCAATAGACATGTTGCCAGGTCAAACCTTGGAATGAACGAACGCACACGCACACGCACACGCACTCACACAGCTCCATTCTTCAATTTCTCAACAATTCATGAGAAAGGAGAGTTTCCATTCCAACTCAGTATCAGGGAAAATATCACCCGAGGGCAGATAGCTGAATTAAATTTAACTGACATCTCACATAACAAAAATACTTAAACAGTGACTCATGTACCTTGCTACTTGTAATTTTTTTTTTTAAATTCCAAGTGTTGTTTGATAATGAATGGTAATGGGAAAATCACACTCTCAAAATAAGTTTATAAAATGTATAATTATGAAAAGGACTGAATTATATGTAACTCCTGATCCTTAAAGGTTGTGGAGGGTTTCTAGAAGTTGAACTCTATAAAAGCAAATAATTGAAAAAAATCTTAATATAATCAGATGGTCCTCAACAATGCCTTAGTTTTAAACATGATTCCCTAACAAGGAATAAGATCTAAAACAGGAAGACAGTAAGAAATCTTTTGTGCATATTTTACATTATTTTTTAAGGTTACTAATTTTCTTTGCCTTTACAGTGAAATATCCATAAATCACATGAAATGAACTGAAGTATTATCTGCCCGCCGTGACACTGAACGTGGTGTATGCCAACTTAGTCCCAACTTACATCGAATTCCTTATGCACCCACGGGCGGACAGGTGCATTTTGTTGGCCAAATGCAGCTGGCTCTTTCTTACCAACTAAACAAGCTCCTGAAACATATACTGAACGTTCTAGCCAGATTTCATGGACTATGATAGCAGTGGTCATGACACATTGCAAAATAATTCTAACGTGTAAATTTGGCATTTTTATACAACTTAGGCAACTTTCAAAACCAAAGCTATAAATTAATACACCAAAGTATGCAAATGTTACACAAACTTCCTATATCTTTTTTGCTGTGAAAATTCACTGTATCGTTTTTGTATGAAATATAAATTTAGTCCAGGAAAATGACAAGAACAATTGCTGAGTTTTTCTTGTTTTTGCTTTTAGAAGCACCAAAGCATCAACTTCTTTCTAAATATTTTGATAGAAGAAAATGTTCTTTGCAAAGGTACAAGTCCAGATATGATTTATAAACTGAGACAATCTGGTTGTTCATATACATTTTAAGGAGTATATTCGAGTCGTTTCTGCAGTTCCCAGGGGGCTTTTGCTGAGCCTTGTTTATTTCTGCCTCCCTGATCCCTCTCTGGCAAACAGCAGACACTCAGTAAATGCTCATGGTTGACACTGCTGAAAGGCAGGAATAGCGTACAAAGTAATTTCTTTAACATAAATAAAAAGCCAGGCTTTCTTGGAAAAATCAAGAATGCACATAACCTCAACAATTAAAATCTAGAACCTTCCATCATGCTAAAAACATTTGTGACTGTTCTGGTGTGCCAACACTGGTTGTAAGTTACATGTCAAATGTTAGTTGGAATTTCTTGAACTTTGTCCATTGAGTCTTTGGTAAATTCATTTTCGCCCCTTCCCAAGGCTGTTTTCTTCCTCTCTCAGCTCAACCTGCTCATCCATGTGGAATGATTCACAAACAGATTTAAATAAGAGAGGACAAATTATTATTTTCCTGTAGAAAGGCAGGGGTTTGATGAAATAAGGGGGAAATTAAGTATATTGTTGGGTTTTGCTTTGCCAATTACATGATAAACTCAGAAAAGTGGGAAAACCCTTAAACCTGGTTGCATCTTGACTAAGGAAACCCAATTTGACTACAGGAAATTCTTTCTCAATCAGATGTCCCCCTTTTTGCTTCCTATGATGTGTCTGCTCCTGGCCATATTCAGTGTAAGCAGCACATGGCCAACCCGCTGTATGTGTGAACAGAGAGGGATGGATAGTTTCTCTGATCTGATCCTGATCTGACCTATCTTCACTCTGCGTCACATCCCAGATGCTCAACTCAGCCAGATGACTTGCAAAGCAGACCCATGAACCCACATGGTCTAGCTTCCTCATCTGACTTTTGATCAAATGGTGCTGAAGGTATGCTCTTAATGGAGGTGGCCCACATCCATAAGTCTAACATCTTGAATGTAGAGTTGTGTTACTGTATCATTCAGAGAGAGTTTTATCTGACGGAGTTCACCAAGTCTTTACTGACCATACTTCTACAATTGATTCTGAGGCACTTCTTCCATGATCCTTATTAGGAACAATGACACTCTTTAAGTCAAAGATGCTAAGAAGGGAAAAAACGACCCATAATAGTTGAAAATAACTGGACTAGAAAAATCAGGTATAAAGAGTTGGAAGTGGCTTACAGCTTTAGCTCTGGGAAGGAGTTATATTTCTTCTGGTGGGGCAGGAGTTTTCTGAAGGATAACAGAATGTAAGAGGTTATAAAATGAATGTCTCAACAGGGAGTTTTGGAGAACTGTAAATTTGGCTTATGGTAAAGCTTAGCCAGAGAAATCATGTCAAAAGATCATTATTTCGTGACCTTGAGGAACAGCAAGATCGTTAGAGGATTTCCTATTCCTGTCTGTGAATGTATGTCGATATTTATGGAGGTAGACTCACTTTATCTCCCTCTACACACACACATTTACACAAACGCACCACCCCTCTCAAGACTGGAGGCCCAGAGCATTGCTATACATATGCATGAGATAATTATTATTAATGTCACCAAGGTGATTTTGTTCCTTCTCAGTAGAGACCAGTTTTTGCCCCTGGAAACCAATCAATTGCAGGCAAGATGACAGCTTTGAGGCAGCTCAGCTAAAACAAACCTGTACATTTTATGTCTGAAATATAGATCATTTGACTGGGTACCGTGGGTTGTTCATGTACTCCCACCTCATCATTAAGTTTATCTAGCAGAGATTTGCAACTTTGGTACCAAATACAGCATCCTTGGGGGCACAGTTGCCCGAGTTTGGAAAAACTGTATCCTGATTATTACCTTCTTTTCTAAGAGCAAAAGTTAAACAAAAATTAAGGTGATTCTAAGACTTCTCAAGAGATTTCTGGGGGATGATTTTTGTAAAAGGGCACTGAGAGAGAACTAGAATGTATTTGCTACTTTCATTATTTAAAAAAAAAAACATTTCATACAACAGGCTTTATTAAAAAGTTATCTCTAAGCATTATGGGCTCCGGTAGTCACACAGACAAACTTTTAAAAATGAAAACCAAAATTAGTGATGCCACTTAATTAGCTCCCTACGTATATGTCATTGACTCTCCCCCCACCAACTGGCCTGCCTGGTTATTCTATACGCATGATATACTATAACATGGGAAAGAAACTACTGTGAACTATTGCTTTTAATCAAAGAAAACTAATTACTTTTGGTTGGAATGAAAATGTTTATTTTTTGCCCAAGACTCAAGAAAACATGTTAAATAAAAGACTTATAGAAGAAGATGCCTACACCTCGTCGGTACCTCATTAGAAATGATTTTTGCTAGCCTCTTACCCTTCTTCACCATGTCAACATTCATCTTTCTGGGACGCTCTGATCCTCAGGAAAGCAGCAATGAAAATTGCAGAAGCAGAAAGCATATGACAGCAGCGGGAGGCAGCAAGGGTGCCACTCACCTTAGGCATCCGGTCGCATTTCGCAGCACCTGTGAGGAATGCAGCTGTATTTTCCGATCATCCTGGAGTGGTGAATTTTCCCAGCCCGAATGGGGGATAATCACGGCATTGGTCAACACTGCCAGGGTGTCCTGGATGATTGGCATCTTGAGGGCGTCACAAGACGAGAGGTTCCAAAGGACTCCTGCAAGATACACACAGAGCTTTTGGATGGCCACTCTTTTTTCTCATCTCAAAACCGTTTTCCCTAATCAAGTTAAAGTCAAGGGCAAGGCGGACATAGAGAGTGTGAACGCCATGACCTAGAGCGCACCCTTGATTTTAGAACATCTCTGAGAACCCATTAAAGGGCTGCTGTGAAAATCTGACAAGCGGGCATAAGACTTGTGACACCATTGTCTTCGTTCCATCTCGAAGAGGGTGAGGTCTGATTTGAACTATGGATACCAACCAGGCTTCTGTTCACTTTTAATACAGCGGGCCTACGTATCCAAAAATCTAACCAAGACAAAAGAATTGTGAAAGTTATCTGAGCTATGAACTAGCAGGACATCCTTGTTTTATCCAAGACCTCAATATGCACATATGGACAGTTTGATGCGGCCTCCATTTAGAAACGGCCACCAACACGCAGGACCTTATGAGAGTCCAGCATCAGGTCTGATGCTCAACAAGGAATGTAAATTCACTGTCACTTGTGACAGCTTTGTCAGTTTTTCTCAGAAGGCAATGCTCGTGGAGGACTCAGAGAACAGGGAGCAGTAGAAAGCAGAGGGCATGTCCGCAGGGGACAGACTAGAACAGAAAGTAATGTAGGCAGAGCAAAAGCTAAAGTTTTAGGACAGATGGAATGTTTTAGGGTTTCAAATATTTTTATTAACAATTTTTAATGTTTATTTCTGAGAGAGAAAGAGAAAGACAGAGTATGAGCAAGGGAGGGGCAGAGAGAGAGGGAGACACAGAATCCGAAGCAGGTTCCAGGCTCTGAGTTGGTAGCACAGAGCCTGACGTGGGGCTCGAACTCACGAACGGTGAGATCGTGACCTGAGCTGAAGTTGGACGCCTAACTGACAGAGCCACCAGGGGCCCCTTACATATTTTTAAAGGAAATCTTAAAAATAGGATTAAGTTTAGAAATGTTCCTAAGTACTACATATAAGTTATAACATCTGAAAATGCTCTTGAAGAATTTTTTGTTGTTGTTCAAAACAGAACACATGAAGGTAAAATAAACAGAATTATATTCTGATTTTTTATGAAAGAAAGATTGTATTTTCTTCTCAAGACTAATCTAAATATACATCATCATTGCAGACGTGGAGAATAAAATATTTATTTTTAGAAACACAACTTCCAACTTACTTGTTTAATAAGCTTTCAATAAATGTTAACATGAGATTGCGTTTTATCTACTGTGTTATGAATAGAACAAACAGAACACAGGTACTTCTGAAATTTGTTAGTTTTTCATGGCACATGTTGAACTTACCAACGGCATTAATAATACTCATCTGAAAGTTGACAATGTTTGATTAACAACTGAAGGAACAGTTTTAAATCAGTTCTATAAAAATGTGACTATAGAGACAAATCCTCTCAGTTGTCTTTCAAAAAAACATTTGCTGGGAATTTTACTGAAGTAAATGCAAAGGAAACAAAATGTTTTTGCCGCCCCGTATATATAAACCAATCCTTTAGCACAGGGGGTTGGCTCAAGGGCAAATCCTGCCGGCTTGTTTTGGTAAATCAAGTTTTATTAGAACATAGCCTTGCCTGTTTATTTACATACTGTCTGTGGCCTACAAGGGAAGAGTTGAATATTTGTGACACAGACTGCATGGCCCCTACAGCCAAAATCATTTATTATGTGGCCCTTTATGGAAAATTTCACCCACCCTGCTTTAGTGTATAGACCATTTTCTATAAACTTCTATGCACATGTTTGCATTACCATTAGAGTTGCAGACTGGGTACACACAAAAAATTGCTCAGTGGTACACAGAAGGTGCTCAAAAATACATTCTGATTCGGACGGATTTGAAATGCTAACAATATTATCACATACATTTATCTTGCTTTAAATAATATATAAAGCTGCTTATTCAGTCCATTAAGAGAGATTTTACCAAATTTTAGAAAATCAAAATACAGGGGCGCCTGGGTGGCTCAGTGGGTTAAGTGTCCAACTTAGGCTCAGGTCATGATCTCGTGGTTCATGAGTTCGAGCCCCGTGTTGGGCTCTGGGCTGACAGCTCGGAGCCTGAAGCCTGGAGCCTGCTTTGGATTCTGTGTCTCCCTCACTCTCTGCCCCTCCCCCCTCCCCCCTCCCCTGCTCATGCTCTGTCTCTCTCTGTCTCAAAAATAAATAAAACATTGGGGCGCCTGGGTGGCGCAGTCGGTTAAGCGTCTGACTTCAGCCAGGTCACGATCTCGCGGTCCGTGAGTTCGAGCCCCACGTCGGGCTCTGGGCTGATGGCTCAGAGCCTGGAGCCTGTTTCTGATTCTGTGTCTCCCTCTCTCTCTGCCCCTCCCTCCTCCCCTGCTCATGCTCTGTCTCTCTCTGTCTCAAAAATAAATAAAACATTAAAAAAATTTTTTAAAGAAAATCAAAATACATTCATTTGCAGTCTTGTGAAAATTTTCTTTTCTCATAAAACAATTAGGTTTTCAGCTTTAAAAAAGCACATTACAATGAAATTAATATCTACCCAAGTATCTGAAGAAAACTTTAAAAAAATATCACATTACAAGGATTGTGTCTGTTCTTCTAAGGATACAATGCACACACATAGAGCCAGAAGATATAATTTTTTTCATTCTTAAATCCCGATTTGAAAATACCAATACATGAAAATTGAGGCATATATGTTTTAAAATATGGATGGTATTTTTTTTTAAATATAATTTATTGTCAAGTTGGCTAACATACAGCATATATAGTGTGCTCTTGGTTTGGAGGGTAGATTCCCGTGATTCATCGCTTACATACAATACCCATTTCTCATCTCAACAAGTGCCTTCCTCGATGCCCCCCCCGATTTTCCCCTTCCCCCACCCCCCCCCCCCCCATCAACCCTCGGTTTGTTCTCTGTATTTAAGAGTCTCTTATGGTTTGCCTCCCTCCCTCTCTGTTTGTAACTATTTTTTTCCTGTTATGGGTGGTATGTTTTGCTCTAAAATACATTTCCTCTAAAACCTAATTAGTAAAACAAAGTCTTCTGCATTTTTACATGCAATGAATTTAAAATAATCTAAAGGCATTCTGCAAAAATAAAACAGTCTTTACCGTTTTCTAACAAACAGGAAAAAGGTTTAAAGAGGGGAAAATCAAAGTGTGAAGGCTTAATCTAATATCTGACAAGAAGTGAATGATGGGACAGGAGATGGTCCAAGATAACTCTTTATCGGGCTCTTCTCTGCATTACCTTCCTCATTAATTCATTAATTAGTGTAACCTGATTCAGCATTTAGCATGGACAGAAGTTTCCTTGTTTCCATTCATCCCACCTTCCAGACTGGCTCCATCCGTGTTTCATGTTCCAGACAGCTTATCATTGCTCTAGATCCCGCCTCTGAACTTCCTATACTAATTCCCATCTGCAACCCCCAAGTGCTTCCTGACCCGTGAGGGGTGCACTGGACCTGTGACTGGGGGCAGCTTTTATCTCCTCTGTTTCGATGAGGGCTTGGCCAGATGGATGTAATGCGGCAGAATTTCTTTTGAGGGGAATTCAGAGAGTTTTGGTTACATTATCTGGACGTATAGACCCGCTCGAGTGTAGAACCAGAGGTCTCTGGGGGTTATTTGAGATAAAGGTTGACATGTCTGACAGGAGTCAAAAGCGGGAAACAGCCAGAACTCTAAAGCTGTCTTGCTACAGACAGACACACACACACTCACACATACACACACACACACCCCTCTAACACACACACATCCATAGTCCTGGCAGACGGGAGAGAGATTACTTGAGAAAAATGGGCATATCTAGGCATTCTCTATAAAGAAACGAGAAGTCATTGTTCTGCTTAAATTTCTCTTCACTCCGTCCTCTTCCTTCTGTGCTGGCTTAACATTTTTGTTATTCTCTTTTTTGACATCCCCTTCTAACCCCGGAGCCCAATCCTTCTCGCTGGGAGTGAGCACTGGACTTAGAGACTTGCCCTAACTGACGTAATATGGTGGAGGTGGCTTTGGAGACTCAGTCACAGCAAAGGTACCGCTGCTCCCTCCAAGTTCTGTCTCGGCTTCTGCTGGTTGGAGGGGAAGCCAGCCGTCCCGCTGGGAAGATCTTCCAGTGCTGCTCTGAAGAGGCCTACGGGGCAAAGAACCAAGGTCTCCAGCCAACAGCCACGTGGAGACTGCCTCGGGCGCGGAACCTCTGGGTCCGGGTAAGGCTTCAGATGACACAGTCTCACGTGGGACCCTGAGCCAGAACCACCCAGATTTGCCACCCCTGGAGTCCTGACACTCAGACGCTGCATGGGATCCCTTCCCTTCCCCCTCCTTTGTCTCTGTCTCTGGGCTCAGTTTTTTCCCTTCTATCACACTTTTTTCCTGGTTACCCCTCTCGTAACTTAGAGCCCCTGGTTCTCTTACCCTCTTCATCTGCTGTGAGAGAACAGAAGATACAGGAAGGAGGATCCACCTAAATACTGCAACTAAATACAAAGTGCATTTTAATTTAGATTACAAACGCTGATTTTTTTTTTAGTACACGTGCTGCCGAAGTGAGCGTGATAAGTGATTGACTTTTAAGAATGTAACCATCTTCATGTTTGCAACTTATTAAATGACCACTTCCTTTAATTTGGAATAATAGTGTCTTAGCTTCCCATTCATGCTGTAACAAGTTACCACAGACACGGTGCTCAAATGATGCATATTTATTATCTTACAATTCTGCAGATCTGAAGGCTAAATAAAATGCATGAGCAGGGTGACGCTCCTTCTGGAGGTTCTAAGGGAGAATTCCCTTGTCTTTTTAAACTTCTAAAGGCTGCCTGTGCTCCTTGGCCTGAGGCTTGCATCACTCCGTCCTCAGCATCCATTATCACATCCCCTTCTGGGATTCTGAACCTCCCTGCCTCCCTGTTATAATGATACTTGTGATCTCCCTGAGCCCACCTGGGTAATCCGGGATAATCTCCCCATCTCAAGATCCTTAACTTAATCCCCTCTATAAAGCCCCTTTACTACCTAAGATTACATTCACAGGCTCTAAGATTTAGGATATGGACTTCTTTGGAGGGCCAACATTCAATCTACTACACATCCCCCTTTTTAAAATTTTTTTTAATGTTTTTATTTATTTTTGAGACAGAGAGAGACAGAGCATGAGCGGGGAAGGGGCAGAGAGAGAGGGAGATGCAGAATCTGAAGCAGCCTCCAGGCTCTGAGCTGTCAGCACAGAGCCCGACGTGGGGCTCGAACTCACAGACTGTGAGATCGTGACCTGAGCTGAAGTCGGACGCTTAACCGACTGAGCCACCCAGGCGCCCCTACACATCCCCTTAAAATATTGCTATGCTTAAAACAAAGTTAAACCTCTTATTACAGCTTCATGATCAGGCATTTCCCTAAATCTCTAAATTCATCTTGAATCATTCATTCACTTATTCACTCCATGCACATTAAGGACCTAGGTGCCAGGTTCCGTGTGGGATACTGTGGATACATTACTGAAGAAAACAAACGTCCCTGCCCTCAGGGCCCTTCCATTGCTGTAACTGTAGTCATTTTGCTGCGGGCATCGTGGCCATATTTCTTCTCCTTGAACACACAAGCTCCTTTGAAATTCCGATCTCTTAGACCTATGGCTCTCTTAGCCTGGAATATTCTTCTCTAGAGCTTTCCAAGGCTGATCTTTCTTTCTGCTCACATGGTACCTTAAAGGTGCAAAAACTCAGCGAAAGTTTTCTGGATCACTCTAAACTAGCTTCCCAGACACCTGCTATGAGAGTATTTTAATTTTTAGCGGAGACCTCATCACTAACTCCTATCTCCCATTATTTGAACTTCTGCCATTTCCTCACTGTTCCTCCCCAACAAGGTCCCAGACACGACATGAAACCAGGGGGCCTGAGTGTTCATAGCATACAGAACACATACAACACACAGAATATGCTTTGACACATATTAGGTGCTCACCATTCAGGTGCTGAATAAATACAAGAATTAATAGCTGGATGATAGACCTTTGTAAGATGACATGTGCTCCAGGCAAATGAAGCCATGATGTAAAAAAATAAAATAGCAGATATTATAAGTAATAAGTCCAAGTGAGAATACAAAATGTTATTTCAACAACACTATAACCTCCACAGAAATACAGATAATATAACTCTACAGAAATTCCACTTTTAACTAGTAGAGAACAATTTATGCCGCTCAAAGACATTAGTCAATTTAGCATTAGAAGGCTCATCTCCAATGTTGTATCTGAGTAATTATCTTGTATTAACTCCTTGATAATTCTAAATTAGCTAAGGTAGTACTAAAATTTCAATTTGTGGAAAAAACCTGTGGAATAAACTGAATTCACAGTGATATTTGGTATCCATACAAGCTACCTCATTTATTCGTATCTGAAAGTAACATAAAAATGTTTTAGTATTTTGGTTGGTGGTCACCAGCAAATTTCAATTTACCTGTTGAAAATATGCTAATTTCTTTGAGGTTAAAATCTCTAATAAAATTTCTGTAGCATCTTTCCTTTAATTATATGGATTCAAAAGCTTTCCTTTAAGTATAAAATTATTGGTGTTCCAAATATAATTTTGACAGTAGGTTTAGTTGAGAAGACATTTAAATAACTAATTATGTATACTAAATATATTTAAAATATAGCTTATTTTTATTTCAGGCACAGGGTGGCTCTTTTCCCTGAGATTATCCATATTCATAAGCAGTAATTGGTTTATTAAAATTTCTTTAATAAAATCTTAATTACTTTCACTGGATCCTTTATTTTAATAGAGGGTAATTGTGTGGGTTTTTTTCCCTAAAAGAGGTAAGGGATATCTTAGAAAAAGAAACTCAGATTGACAAAAAATACATTTTAATAACCTTAAGTCTTAAATCATAATAAAATCAAACATTGCCTCTGTCTGTGCAGGCCTTTCCTATGACCCCCTCATTTGCTTTTAATCTTTAGACCTAAAACATAATCAATGAGCATCAGTGAGGCTCAAACCAAAGAAAAGTTACGCTGAATTCCTTTTAAATAAACGCTTCAAAATTTATTTTAAATTCACCAGCTAATTAAACATTAACTTAATATATATGAAGATTTACTTTTAAATGAATCTATTACTCATCTTATTCTGTGAGTGAAAATGTGTACATCTGGGGAAGGGAGAGAAAAGAATGGGAGCAAATGAGTTTATCTACTTTCTCCATCCACACCATTCACACTGAGTCATGGGTGGGTGGAAGGTGACTGATCAAAATCTGGAGGCCCATGACATGCTGTACTCGATTTATGCTGTGTGCACGTGTGTGTGTGTGTGTGTGTGTGTGTGTGTGTGTATGCATGAGTGCCTGTGCATCCGTGTGTGTGTGTGCATGTATCTGAGTATTTGGGTGCGTGATACAGAAACTCTCAACTGTCCCTGAGAAGTCATGACCCTCAAGGTGTGGTTGTGAATTAGGATTGTGTTGAAAGTTCTTCCAGATGGTATGCGGCATAGCTTCAACAAGATTTGCACACAGCCTCATTTAATGCTTTTAAAAATAAAAGCACTGACCTCAAAGATAAAGTCTACCAAAATGTTGCGACAATAATGGGTAGCTGAAAGTAAAAAGCAACTCATGGGACTACATCAAACTAAAAAGCTTCTGCACAGCAAAAAAAAAAAAAAAGAAAGAAAAGAAAGAAAAAATAAAGGCTACCTAGGAATGGGTGAAAATATTTGCAAACCATATATCGAACCAGGGGTTATATCCAAAGTATGTAAGGAACTCATACAACTCAGTAGCAAAAAATAAATAAACAATTTGAATAAATATTGGCAGAGGAACAGAACAGATATTTTTCTAAAAAAGACACCCAAATGGCCAGCAGGTACATGAAAAGATACTCAACATCACTAATCAAATCAAAACTACCGCTGAGATATCACTTCACATCTGTTAGAATGGATATTATCAAAAAGACAAGAGATAAGTGTTGGTAAAGATGTGGAGAAAAGGAAACCCTTAGGAACCACTGGGGGAATGTAAATTGGTACAGTTGTTATGAAAGACAGTATGGAGGGACCTCAAAAAATTAAAAATAGAAATACCATAGTATTTCGCATTCCAATGCTGGGTACATATCTGAAAGAAATGAAAATAGGTTACAGAAAAGATATCTGTATTTGGTGTTTATTGCAGCATTATTCACAATAGTCAAGATCTAGAAACAACTTAACCATCTTTCAGTGGATGAGTGGATAAAGAAGATGTGGTATATATATTCTTAGAATATTACTTGGCCACAAGAAAGAAGGAAATCCCGCCATTTGCAATAACATGGATGGACTTTGAGGACATTATGCCAAGTGAGATGAGCCAGAGAAAGACAAATACTGTATGATATCACTTACAGGTGGAATCCAAAAAGCCAAACTAATAAAAACAGAGAGCAGAATGGTAATCACCAGGGTTTGGGAGGTGGGAGAATTAGGGGGGTGTTGTTTAAAGGTACAGAAACGCAACTAGTAGATAAATAAGTTCTGGAGATCTGACGCACAGCTTGGTGGTCATGAACAACAATACTGTATCATGCAATTTACAACTGCTAAGAGACTAGATTTTAACTGTTCCCACCACAAAAAGAAATGATAATTATATGACATGATAGATGTGTTAGCTAATACCAAGGTAGTAACGTACTGTGATATATAAATGTGTCAAATCAACACCTTGTAGACCGTAAACTTCCACAATGCTTTATGTCAAATGTATCTCGAAAACAATAAAAAAAATTTTTTTTAAATATGCGATGTGAATGTTACTTTGAGAAGAATAATTACAGGAAATGGATGCGACAGTCATTCTGTAGTGCGTGCAAAAGAGTGTTTTAAAACACATGTAACAAAGATGGTTATAAGAGTGTGAAATAGAATTTAACTCTAACATGTAGTGTTATGCATCACAGGAAATTTTACTTTATCATTTTTTAAATGATTTTTAAAATTTAGTTTTGAGACAGAGCGCGCGAGCACGAGTGGGACAGGGGCAGAGAGAGGTGGACAGAGGATCTGAAGCAGGCTCCACACAGACAGCAGCGAGCCTGACATGGGGCGTGAACCCATGAACCACGAGATCATGACCTGAGCCGAAGTCGGACACTCAACTGACTGAGCCACCCAGGCACCCCTCCATCATAGGAAAATTTAAAAGTAATTGTATATATTCTTTTTTCAGAAAAGTCAGATTGGATGCTGGATATAGTGACAGAGCCTTAATGAATTTTATCAATGGAATATCAGTATTTCCAGGATATAAAAATTCTCTGTTAAGATTTGAATCTTTATCTTTCTTTTATAAACCTTCCCTTAAGAGCAATCCATTTTTTGATGATAAGTGATTCCCACCACCCAATTTATAACAAATAACTACTTTAAAATAATTTTAAAATATTGAAAAAAGCGTAGTTCCTTAGGCCAGAACTCCTCAAGCTTCCAGGAATCCCAGGGGAGGGCTGACCAGAACAAACGATCTCTGAGTTCTCTTCTTTAATATTTCAGGAGAGGAAACTGCAGTGACCACCGGGGCTCAGGTGAAGGTTAATCCTTTTAGAATTGGACTCACCCAATCATTCTGAGTTAAGAGTCTCACCGAGGTGGTGACGACGAGAGAGAGGGCTGCGGGGGCTGATAAATGTGTGGGGAGAGCAGGCAGAAGAACTGTACTGTCAGCCTCAATAACCAAAAACTGTCACCCTACTAATGCCACTGACAGCTTCCAGCCCAGACATGGAATTCTTTTTTGAAAGCATCACATCCACGTTACATGCTGAGAATCAAGCAGAATTATTCTTGCTTATTTTCAAAATAGGTACAAAATTTGGTTAACTACAGAGGAGTGAGATGGTTTTCACATTAGCAAGAAAATCAGATCTTCGCTTTCACAAATGAGGCAAATTCTGGTTTAAGCTGATTAAATCTATGAGGGCTCCCCCTTGAGACGTCTTAACTCCTGAAGTTCTGCAACAGCTCTGTTATTGACACAGCCATCCATGTTGAGGTGCTGTCTTGTTTCAAAGCCAAAACTGATCCCAGGAACACTCTGATATTCAAATTTTAGTGCCAGCAGTGCACCTAACACGTGTAGAACAAGCTGGTATAGATTAGTTTAAACGAGAGGCCCAAACTCGCTTAAAGTTTTCATTAGTAATTTAAGAAATGATCCTCCCTGTTTTCAAAGCTGGGACTAATTTAATTGAAAACGAGGTAATTTCACAGACAAAAGAGGATGACTTTTTTTGAAAGGAAGAATCAAAACTCAGGTGTGTCTATGGTATCTCACTCCATTTCCAGTTGGATTCTGTAGATCTGCAATTTTTCAAATGACATTAAATGCTTACAGTAAGGGAATAACAAGCTAGATTCCAGTCATCAGAAACGAGGCTTATCTCCAACTGGGGCCAAGCAGTGCAGCTCCTATCTAAGAAGTAAGAAGCTCTTCCCAGGGTATTTTTTTAAAGTGAATTGTAGTCGAAAATCATTTGGATGTGAACGAAACCAAAACATGCCATCCCCAACCACGTCCCTTTGGCATATGGGTCATTTTGGGAAAAAGGCCACTGGGCACCAACAGAGGCGGAAAAAGTTCTCTAGTCAGCACAGCTTGTCATTTTGTAATGGAAATTTACATTTATAAAGGAAATTTCCATTTGTCAAGATGTCTCCCTCTTCTGTACCAGGAAGAGGAGGAGGACCCTTAGCAACTCTTACAGCATCAACTTAAATATGGAAAACAAACCTTAGCATGGAACCCTATTTAACCGTACTTTTCTTAGTCACCTTCCCATAACTACTTGTCTCCCCCTCCCAGAAGCCCCCAATCCCTTTTCCTTTGTTTAGCCTAAGATGATATTTAAGCATAAGTTCTAACCACCTCTTTGAGCTACCCATCACTGGCTGCTCCCACGTGTATGTGCCATATGCAAGTTAATAAACTTCTGTTTTTCTCTCATTAATTTGTCTTTTGCCTATCTCAGTTACAAGACCCCAGCTGGAGAGCCTAAGGTGGGTAGAGGAAAAATATTTTTTCCTCCCCTATATGATGTCAATGTCTGATAGTAACCATCTGTGAAAGTCATGGGTTCATGTTTGAGCACAGCATTTTGTAAATGAGCCATAGAATACTTTATTTTTCAATTCCCGAGAGATCAAGAGTTAGGAATACAAAATTGGGCTTGCTTGAAACTATAGCCTTCCTCGATGACCTTGGAGAAGTCAGACCTTGAAAATAAAAGCACACAAGCTGTTTTATAATCTCTGGAAACTGGCCCTGGGCCTCTTTTCCTAAAAGTGACTGTAGTTAAGATTATGTCATTTCATCTAACAACTGTCATATTCTTCTGTGTAGTAATAAAGATGATTTCTTATACTTTGGTTGTGTTTCTTGGTAGCTGTTTGTACCCCAAATTACATACATTACATAAAGTAACTTAAGTTTGCCTCTTTCATAAATTATTGAGGAAGGGAGGAAAGAACGGAGAAAAAGAGGGGGCAGGGAGAGGCAGAAGAAGAGACTGAGGGAGGAAGGGAGAATGAGAGAGAGATTTGAAGACATTTAGCCCCATCATATAATGATTTTTTAGGTGGGAAGTGGTATCATCATAATTTCTGGCCCTGGGTTAAATGATGTGGGGACAGACTAATCCAACTGCTTGCTTCAGAAAATACCTGCCTCTGGAAGTTCAGACTGTGAGTTGAGCAGCTTGCTTATCAAAAGTAATAGTTTGTGGGGCGCCTGGGTGGCGCAGTCGGTTAAGCGTCCGACTTCAGCCAGGTCACGATCTCGCGGTCCGTGAGTTCGAGCCCCGCGTCGGGCTCTGGGCTGATGGCTCAGAGCCTGGAGCCTGTTTCCGATTCTGTGTCTCCCTCTCTCTCTGCCCCTCCCCCGTTCATGTTCTGTCTCTCTCTGTCCCAAAAATAAAAAATTAAAAAAAAAAAAAAAGTAATAGTTTGCTTATCAAAACTCATTTCATGACCCTTGCCTCTATGTACCACCAGTCCAGAGCTATTACATTATAAACTCTGCCCAATGCCAGTTGTTTTGCATCTTGGAACACCCACCTTAAACAAACTCAGCCAAGGATCTAAGGCCTTATAAATACCAGGCCCAATTTCCCTTCTGACTTCTGCAAGGTCGTGTTCTCCCTTACCATAGTAAATCTAGTAAACTTAGCTTTGCTTAGTCTACAGGTTTTTCTGGTAGAGGAGCTGACAGTTGGCAAACCATGTGAATTACTGAAAATGAGTAGACAGCTAATTTCATCTTTGGTAAACACAGAGTCTGGAAAATTCTTGGAACCGCAGGGCATTCACTAACCATAACATCATGACTTTATCTGTGTGGATGACAATGGGTGTTCAGCTGTTTGCATTTCTATTAGGTACCATAACCCAGAAGTGACAAAGCCCCATACACTTCTTGGTAGGGCCCGAGGCTGCCATTCCAAACTCTCTAGGCCTAGAGTGAGTAGGCAAAGGTGAAATTATACAGCCTTGCACAAAAATAGGGATGGCTAGCTCCTTGAGGATTTCTTTTTAATATTACAGGTAGCACATCCTCCTTACTCCTGCCAAGAATCAACATAAGGACTCAAACTGAGTTTGTGGGAGCATCCTTGGCTAAGAATCTCTGGAAATAAGATAGCTGGGGACACTCTTCTATACCGGGGCCATCTTAAAGTGCAACCTTGGTTCCTAGGGTTCTCACACAAAAAAGCTGCCTTGATGACCACATGGTGGTGGAGTGAACAAAGAGTGGAAGTTGGGAATCGGACTGAAAGTTTAGTTCAGCTCTCACATAATCAGCATTAAAAAGAGTTTAGTTTCCAGTGGGCTGTCGATGGGTGCCTACTGAATGAAAGAACATGGAATGAATGACATTGTTGAGTCATGATGATGTTCAAGTACAAGGGTCTCACATTTTCAGATTGTGACTAAGCTAGGCATTCAAAATAAGATCACACTGAAAAAAAGAAAACTAGCCAAATATACCTAATATTTTTGCATTATTGTCATACACTAGGAGTTTTGCTATCATCTCGCATGTATTAATTCATGTAAACCTTCAACAAATTCCATTTTACAGATGATGAGACTGAGACCCAGCGAATGGCACTGTACATGTAAGTAAAAATGAAGGTCAGTAGTCTGACCATGATGCATTATGAACAATCAGACAATTGTCAGGCACGTACATCTGCTACTTGAAATTGGAGAGAGGTGATATGGCTTGCAGTTCTTTGAAGCAGAATACACATGAACACAAGAGAATGTTCTGCTTTTCATCTTTGCCCAGTTTCGTTTTAGCCTCAGGTCATGTAACTTGAGAAATTTCAAGAAGTCATTTGAGTTCACAGAATGAAGAGTATTCCATTTTGAAACAACTTTTACAAATATACTTTTCTTGCAAACCTTAATTCTGTTGACCTCTATGAAAACATGCAGCTGCAGTCTTCCATGGAGAAAACACGGAACAAAACCCAGATTGAGATGAAGGGTAATTTTAAAACAAATCCTGTCCCTATCCATCACACTAATATTAAAACTGGGTCTTATTTTCCATTAAATCAAAATTGTTTCATATTGCCGCTCCATCGTGATGATACCAATGGTAAACACAAGCCCTCATTTATTGAATCATTACCATGTCACATGCACTGTTTTATTAATTCTTTATCCCAACCCTGAGAGAGAGGTACTGCTATTGACTTCATTTTACAGATTCATAACTAAAGATTTAAGAGGTTACAAAAATCTCCCAAGGACAGGTAACCAACAAGAGCTGGGATATAAATATAGGCTCCCATAGTCCAAATTATCTTGCTTTTTAGAGACACTCCATTCAGAGGTTATTTTTTACGGAAAAAATGACGACAGTGGATAAGAACATTAAGACTCAACTATTATCTCTGATCATCCTCAAATTTGTATTTCTGAGTTTCATTTCTATGACTCCAAATTTGAACTTTGTTGCTGTGTATTTTTCTCCAAACATACTTTCTTCCCCCTCATATTCTCCAAGCTAATCTACTACCCAAATCAGAGATTTGGGGAAACTTCCATTTCCTTGTGCCATTTCTATGCTTTTAATTTTTCAGCAGATATTTTACGAATGCCCCAGAAAACAAAGGACTGATAAGCACCCTGGGCAACATACTGTGAATGAGGCAGGGTTTACCTGGGGAGAGAAAATGATTGGGCTGTAGATGATAAAATCCACCAACTATCAGAGATGCTGTGCCATGAGAATTCAGGGAATAAAAGATCACCAAAGGAGAGATCACAGAAGGCTATCTGGGAGAGAAGAGGGTCTTTGGTTGGCCCTTGAGGGATAAGAACAATTAGCCAAGGAGTGGGAGTGAGGCATCCAGGTATCCAGAAAAAGCAAAAGCTTGCAGATATGAAGACAGTCTTATGTCCATGAGATCAGTTGTGTAGATGCCTGTTCAAAATTTATTTGAATAAAAAAATACATTTCTCAACAATCCAAAGGGAACGACATTAGGACAATCATAGTCTAACTACCAAAATGGCAGTTTTTCTATCCACCATGGGGAAATTGAGAAAAATGCTTATGTGCAGGCTCCATCTCTGGAGATTCTGATAGAAGTGATCTTAGTGAGGGGCGCTTGGGTGGCTCAATCGGTTAAGAATCCGACTGTTGGTTTCGGCTCAGGCCACGATCTCACGGTTCTTGAGTTCGACCCCTGCCTTGGGCTCTGTGCTGACAGTGCGGAGCCTGCTTGGGATTCTCTCTCTCTCTCTGCCCCTCCCCTGTGCTCTCTCTCAAAATAAATAAATAAACTTTAAAAAAAAATTTTTTTAAAAGTGGTCTCAGTGGGTCCTGCCACCAGCTTTGTTTTTTTTTTTGTTTTTGTTTTTTTTTGTTTTTTTTGGAAGACTAGCAAGCCAGTGGAAGTTATTACATCTAAGCTATGGAGAATTTAACTGAGTTCATCACTGTCAGCTTCCGCTGTGGCTTCTTTCTGAAGAACACAGAAAAACTACCTGTTCTGACAAAAGGAAAGTGATTAGTGAGCTTCCACATTTGAGATCTTTGTACTTTCATGTCATCAAGACCCGACTGCTTCACTCAATCCTTTTATTTGTTCATTTATTTGATTATTCATCCACTCGGTCAACAGAACATTCTTTGTCTAGCAGAACAACTTCAAGCCTTCGAGTGAGTAAGCCACCCCCGAAATTCAGTTCCACAAACACTGGGCAATGTGGGTGTGGCTCCCCTGCAGAGCTGGGAGACAGTGAGGGAAATGGGGCAGCAGGGATTTCAGGCCTCAAGGCGTTTCATGGGGCTGCTGAGACCAGGATGACAAAAGCTCTCGTAAAAGTCAAGTCAGGCAGAGAGAACATTCTACTCAGGGAATACAAAGAGGGTCTGCATGGCCAGATAGTGTGTGGGGCGGTGGAATGAGCCATCCACGTGCTCCCTCTGTGTTTAGCTGGATTTTCAGCAAGGTTGAAGTTAAGACTTCGAGGGTGGGTTGTAGATACTCTATGCTTTAGACTCAAGGGAACCCCTTGTGCTGTTGTGTTACTGTCTTAAGAAAACTGATGTTCAATTATGAATTCAAGGCATTTGATTCTTCCAGGTTCCTACCAACTCACATTGCTCTTAAACAAAACAAAACAAAACATCGGGCTTCTGGGTGGCTCAGTCGGTGAAGCGTCCGACTTCGGCTCAGGTCATGATCTCACAGTTTGTCAGTTCAAGCCCCGTGTCAGGCTCTGTGCTGACAGCTCAGAGCCTGCAGCCTGCTTCGGATCTGCATCTCCCTCTCTCTCTGCCCCTCCCCTGCTCATGCATTGTCTCTCTCTAAAATAAATAAACATTAAAAGATAAAACAAAACCCCCAAAACCCAACCGTGCCCTTGGGCTGAATCTCCCAGGCACCCAGGCCCTCCCGCGGGCAGCTGGGTTCAGGCAATGGCAGAACTGGTGAGAGAGCATGAGGAGAGAGTGCTGAGCTCTTTCTGCTACACACGCTCCCCGTCCTCAGCTCTGCCCACAGGGCCAAGACACTTTGTGGCTAGACCAGCCCATCCCCACAGCTCCTGATCTCTGGAATACTGTTTTCTCTCACTGCTTCCACGGGCGACAGTCAGTAGCCACCTGACCGCCCCTGGATCAGTCCCTTTACTCTGCCCATACCTTGGAAAAAAGGCCCTTCACTAAATTCTCTCCAGAATCCTAGTTGACGGTGCCTTACGTGTCTGGCCAGATCCTTGATTAAAGTGGGTAAGCAGGGAACACAGACTAAAAAGGGCCTCGGACGCCATAGTCAGACATTTCTGTTTTACCCGTAAGTGCAGTGGGGTAACAGTGAGCACGTAACTGTCATAATATGTTTTATTATGTTTCATTCCTTCCTGGGGCATCCACAGCACTGAAAGCCAAATATAAGACGCATTCCCAACTAGTCACCCAGCTGCAAGGGTAGCTTTAAGGAAATCTTTTTCTAATAACATGCGATAAAGCGTTTTAAAGTGTACAAATCAGTGGCAATGAGTACATTCGCTAGAATGCGCAATCATCTCCTTTAGCTCCAAAATATTTCCGTCACCCCAAAAAGGGCAACTGGTCTTTAAAGACACCATTCCGGGGGCTTTTTGGCAGAGAACAGGCTGAAATGAGGGAAGAAGTGAGCTGACCGGTGAAGAGGCCACTTGAGAATTCCAGGGGAGAGACGATCAGGTCCACAGCGATGGAAGTCGTCATGCGTGACATAGAACGTCTGGCCCGGCTGGTGGGCTGGATGGAGGGGTTGGGGGGAAATGAGAAGTTGAGCCACAGAGGCGAGGAGGCCTGGAGGAACAAGAGGTCGGGAGAGAACTTGGGGATTGCTGTTTGGGATGCGTTGACTTTGAGATGCCAGTTAGACAACCAGGGGCGATATCCGGAGGCAGCTGGATGCCAGCATCTGGAGCACCGTGGGGAGATAGGAATTTAAAGCCCTCTGCATCTGGATGGTGTTTGGAGCTGCCAGATGGGATGTGGTCACAGAAACAGAGTTCGAGGTAATGATCCTAAGCATACCTACATTTGAAGTCTGGTGGTGAAGGCTGGTTGTCACAAAGGAGAAGAGTGCCATAAAAGATTTAGCCACACACACTGTTAACCTTGGGGAAACATTGCTCCTATTGAGTCTACGAGCGGACACTTTCCTGTTAGTTGAAGTATATTTATTATTATTATTTTTTTATATCACAGGTGATCTGAAAGGTCAAGTTCTCCTTTTCTGACGCACGTTCCTGAAATGCCTCACAGCCTTTCTCATTTAAAGGCATCTGTTTTAGGCCCACCAATGGGTTGATTGAGGACAAATGAAAACAAGCTGGCCAGCTGATCATGACAGCATGTATTCAGTGACTGTAAGCAGAACAAATGACAGGAGGGGATAAAATCACTTATTCTAGGTATTTCCCGAATCAAAGCAGTAGCAACATAAGCAGAGCGTGGCGAAGCTTGCATAATGGCAGAGCCCCTATTATGACTGCAATGTAAAGCGTAATAGGATTTTCAGAAAACAATTTAGGAAAAGCGACAATCTTGCTTATTTAAATGCCATGTGACATTCGGCATTGCTCCTTCAGGTAAAATTACAAAATTGATAAAATGACTTTTAGAGATATTGTTGAATATGTGGAACACATGTAATGCATTTATCTGTTGACTAACCCTTAGGTGAGTATAAAAACTACATTGTTTCCTGAGAATTGAAGGCGACTCTTACTGAGTCATTATGCAAACGTGTGGAATTTCTGTTTTATTTCAAACCAACTTTTTTAAAAAAAATTTTTATTGATTTTGAGAGGGAGAGATAGAGAGTGTGAGCAGGGCAGGTACAGAGAGAGAAGAAGAGAGAGAATCTGAAGCAGGCTCCGCACTGTCACCGCGGGGCTCGATCTCACAAACCGTGAGCCATGACCCGAGCCGAAACCAAGAGTTGGACGCTTAACTGACTGAGCCACTCAGGCGCCTCTATTTCCAACCAAATTTTACAATGCGTCCATTTTTTGACATGAACAATTTCTCTGTATGGATACAGAATATAAGATAAACCCCCTTTTATATTACAGTTACTTTTTTAAATAAAATTTTAAGTTCCCCAAAAGTGCATGTTCTGGCATATACTTAAACATTTTTTAATAAGATACTGGGCACCTGGGTGGCTCAGTCGGCTCAGCGTCCAACTCTTGATCTCTGCTCAGGCCATGATCTCATGGTTCATGGGTCTGAGCCCCGTATTGGGCTCTGAACGGAAGGAGAGGAGCCTACTTGGGATTCTGTCTCTCCTTCCCTCTGTCCCTTCCTTGCTTGTGCTCTCTCAATCTCTCTCTCTCTTAAAACAAATAAATAAACTTTAAAAAAATCTAAGATACTAAGAGCATTATTTTCTTGATTATAAAATTAACACAATAACCTTAAAATCTTCAATCTATTTAAAAAGGACAAAATTTTTTTTAAAGGAAGAAAAGAAATCCACCCAAAGAGTACACTTTTGTACACCTTTCTATGCTGCTCGTACACCCATGTGTGTTACTCTACAGAAACAGAACTACAGCACACATGCTGTTTAATTTGCTTTTTGCACCTCAACACATGCCATGGGTATATTTTGATATCAACAAATATCTAGCCACACCGTAATTTTTAATGTGTGGTAGTGTTCTATTTGATGGACTCTTTTTATCCAAATGTGCATTGACAGGCATTGTTTCTAATTTGTTTTGCTGACATTAGCTCTTACTGGATGCCAGAGAGTGTTTTAAATGCTTTCCCTATATTAATTCGTTTGCTCTGAAGGTCTTTTTAAAATAGTTTCTCGGGATATATTCCTAAAACTTGAATTGCTGGGTAAAGAGTCTGCACGTTTTAATACTGAGGCATATTGTCAAAATGTTCTCTGCAAAGACCGTACTCATGACACTTCCACCGACAGGACTGTTCGGTGGTCCCTCGCTAACGCTGCATGCCAGCAACCATTTTCATCTTTGGAGATTTAATGCCAAACATGGTGCCTCCTTCCCATCGGCATTCCTTTTAATTAAACTTCTTTTTACGAGCGTATTAGCTGCTTGCATGTGGTTTTCTGAAATGCCAGTTCATATTTTTTTTTTGTTATTTTATTTCCCAATTGGGTCATGCATGGGAATAAACACATAAATAAAGCTACTAAAAGCTGCAAACTTGTGAAGACCCTGAAGAACTGAGAAGCTATCAGCACCAGTATTGATGCCCACAATCACTATTTCTTTTTCCTATTGCTAATCTTCATTCTTTTGTGACTCTTCATCTGCCGACACCTACAGTTCACTTTTAATGGCATTTTTTAATTCTTTTGTTTCCTAAGACTCACCTTTCCTTTTAAAATCCAGGTGACATTTGTCTTTGCTATTTCCCACCTTTATCTTGTCTCTTGGTAGGGGCAAGCTTCAACAATTATAAAGAGATTGTGTACAAAGGCTTTGAAACCTGTTGCCAACAGACATATACGTTGTTGACAATGGATATGACCATTTAAACAGTTTCAAGGGCAAACTCTATTCTCTGTTGGTGGAGTCTGAGAGCATAAAGTTCTATCCATCCACTTCAGTAAGTATATTGCATTTGTTGGTTGAGGGTAGTAACACGGATAGGGTTGAAGAGTAGGATAAACTCACTCGAGGAATGAGTTCCTACTGATCTATCTAGTAATCTCCACCCTCTTCTCCAACCACACTACTGGGAAAGCCCAGTTTCCTTACCTCAGCTTGCAACAATGGGGACTCAGGATTCGTGTAATCTTAACTGGACTCTGTGGTCATGATTCTGATGCATTATTTGTAGCTTGAAATATCACAATAAGCTAACCGTTCTCACCACCTCTGTTTATCCCAAACTAGGCTACTTATTCCAATTCATCATGTCACTGCTGTCAGATTAATGCTCCCACTCCACAGTAGGGATTCATGTCCTACTCAACAGCCATCTGTTTGTCCCCATAACCAACAGATTTAAGAACAAATGACACCACCAAGGGCAAATGACATAATTAAAGACCAAGGTGGTAGGATTTGCTGACATGTTTTTAAGTAAATTTGTTACATAAACTCTTACTAATAAGAGTAAGGACAATAACATTAAAATATAACCTCTCTTCTGGGGTCTGAGCTAATGAGGTCCAGGTATGCAATCCTGGACTGAATGTTATAAGCAGATGGAGTTGATAACACCTGTAAAGATGGATCAGTATTATATTTCTTAGCAAACTTCAACAAATCCCAAAACACTTTGTTTTTCAGTGAGAACTTATATAACTTAAAGTTTGGGTTCCAAGTAGAAAGTGAGTTGTAGATATTCTGTTCCTAAGACTCAAGGGAAATCCTTGTGCTTTTGTTTCTAAGTGTCTAGATAGGAAAACTGATGTTCAATGAAAAATTCAAGGCATCTAGGGGCGCCTGGGTGGCTCAGTCAGTTAAGCGTCCGACTTCAGCTCAGGTCATGATCTCACGGTTCATGAGTTAGAGCCCTGCGCCGGGCTCTTTGCTGATGGCTCAGAGCCTGGAGCCTGCTTTGGATTCTGTGTCTACCTCTCTCTCTCTGCCACTCCCCGACTTGTGCTCTGTCCCTCTCTGTCTCTCAAAAATAAATAAATGTAAAAAAAAATAGACAAATAAATTTTACAAAATTCAAGGCATCTGGGGGTGCCTGGGTGGCTCAGTTGGTTGAGCATCCCACTCTTGATTTTGGCTCAGATCATGGTCTCTTGGTTCATGGTGAGCCCCTCATCTGGCTCTGTGCTGATAGCCCATGGAGCCTGCTTGCGATTCTCTCTCTCCTTCTCTCTCTGCCCTTCCTTCACAGTCTCTCTGCTCATCCCCTGTGCACATGCTCTCTCTCTCACAATAAATAAGTTAAAAAAAGTTCAAGGTATTTTATTTTCCGTTTCCTACCAACTCTGTATCTAACAAACTATGTGTAGGCAGTACTCATACTGTTATTTTTTTTAAAAAGACAAAAAAATTCTTGGTCTACTCAAGAACCTAAAGGCACTACTTATTTGAGACTGCAAACTTTTTTAATAGAAAATTAGTCAAAACATATGTACAAATTTATGTACAAAATACATGCACTGCAAATGATTAATGACAGCTTTTACCTATCAACTCCTAGAGAGTAAAAAAAATATTTAGTTGAAGTGAGAGTTTGAGGGACATCATTTCTTTGGTTCTTGCTTAGAGCTATTAGATCTACGATATGGCCTCATTAAATGACATACAATTAATTATTAGACAGAAATGCTTGTATCACCCATTAATATTCTAAAACAGATCTTGCAAAACAACCTTTGTGATCTTTGACATTAAGCTGTTCTTTATGGCAATAGTTAGACAGCATTGCCAATTATATCTTCTGCTGACTTATGATTTGTAATGCGAAAGCATATCATTAGATGAAAAGTATCCTCAATTCTATGATAGGAACACATGCACCAATTAATTAAAAATATGTTATTTCTATCAGATAAATGTATATAAGGTAACTCGTCAATTCCTGGTAGCCACTGGTATGGTGGTGGTGAAGGTGGAGGTGGTGATGGTGGAGGTGGTGATAGAGATGGTGGTGGAGATGGTGGGGGTGGGGGTGGTGGGGAGGGGGGTGGTGGGGAGGGGGGTGGTGGTAGAGGTAGTAGTGGTGGTGGTGGAGATAAGGATGATGGTGAAGACAGTGGTGGTGGAGACAGGGATGGTGTTGGAGACGGTGGTGGTGGTGGTGGAGTTGGTGAAGGTGGTGGTGGAGGTGGTGGAGGTGGTGGTCGAGTTGGTGGAGGTGGTGGTGGTGGCAGAAGTGGAGGTGGTGGTAGTGGAAGTGGTGGAGGTGGTGGTCGAGTTGGTGGAGGTGGAGGTGGTGGTGGGGGTGGTGGAGGTGGAGGTGGTGGTGGTGGTAGGAGTGGAGGTGGTGGTGGTGGAGGTGGTGGAGGTGGTAGTTGATTTGGTGGAGGTGGAGGTGGTGGTGGTGGCAGAAGTGGAGGTGGTGGTGGAGGTGGTGGAGGTGGAGTTGGTGAAGGTGGTGGTGGCAGAAGTGGAGGTGGTGGTGGGGGTGGTGGAGGTGGTGGTCGAGTTGGTTGAGGTGGAGGTGGTGGTGGTGGTGGTGGTGGTGGTGGAGGCAGAGATGGCGGTGGAGAGAGCAGTGGAGGTGGTGGTGACAGTGAGGGGGCGGTGTGATGGTGGCTGTAGAGTTGAAGGCAATAAAGTTGAAAAGGCAGAGTTGAAAGAGACAGTAAGTTGGCCCAGAATCCAAGCCGGGTTTGTACTGTTTGAGATGGAAAAGCTCTCTTTCATTGCCCTCTTGTCCTTGCAAGAGCGTCTGGTACTCTCTACAGAAGCGTTAACATACTGCCACCCAGGACATCTCCTATGTGCTCTCACTAGGAAAGGAGAGGCGGATGAACAGTCAGTGAAGAGGCAAGTCTGCCACTGTGGTAACCCCCTCTCTCTGGAAGCAGAAAGGGGGGACACAACAGTGGTTGCTAGCTGTCTGTCTGAATATGTTTGAGACCTAGAAACTAGACATGCAGCTCAATAAACAAGAGGGAAACCGCAGTAGAGTTTCCAACAACGTCTCCCAGGGAAAATTTACCAAACTCCATCTATATACCGGGTTGAGCATCATGGATACGAAGATAACTATGACACTGTTCCTGCCCTTGAGGAGCTTATGGGTTAATATTCGTAATAGAAGGAGTTGAAACTGAATATCTGTCACACGGCATGAAAGGAAAATCTCTCGTATCAACATGGAGGTGGGTGTATGATGAATACGCCTCAAAACGAAAGACGGCACCAGCAAATGAAGGGAAGCGCAAATGAGGAAGCCTAGAATATTTGAGATGAGAGAAGTCAGTAGAGCCTGGTAGAACTTTATCATTTTAAAAATCGTACGTAACATTGGAAATGTAGAGTATATAAACTTTTGCCATTAAAATTAATTATACCCAGAGGAATCATATTTAAAAACTTTCGCCTGGAAAAGAATATAATGATTATCAATCTGGTGTACAAGGGTGATAAATACAATCTATTGGAGATCATTTATGTATTTATGTATTTATGTATTTATGTATTTATTATTTTAACAGTTTGTTTATTTTGAGAAACAGAGACAGAGTGTGTGTGCATGCATGCGCATGTGAGCAGAAGAGAGGCAGTAGAGACAGGGAGATGGAGAATCCCAAGCAGGTTCTGCACTGATACTGCCTGATTTGGGGCTCGATCTCATGAACCGTGAGATCATGACCTGAGCTGAAACCAAGAGTCAGACGCTTAAGCTACTGAGCCACCCAGGCACCCCTGTTGATCTTATATTTAAATTTATCTATTAGAAAGACATATTTCTTTAAAAAGGAAAAACCTATGCTTTACTGGTCTCTGAGAATACACAACTACAATAGTTCATAGATCAAAAAGTCTTATTTATAATTTTTCTCATAAAGACAGCATACATTTTATAATAATTTATTAATTATGGAGCTGGTATATTTGGTAATAAGCAATTTTTCATGGCTTGAGTAGACTTTCTCAGTTTCACATGCCCACATTTTTTTGGATATAAACATTTCAAGATAAATCACATAAATATTTATTTTTAGAGAGAAGAGCAGAGCACTGCACTATATTTCCTAAGATAAGGCTACCATTTTAAATATAAATTATGCCTTTAAACATATGTATTTACATACATAACACTGACAATCTATGATACCTCCAATTTTTTCAAAAAGAGATTTTTTTGTAAGAGGAGACGTGGTTGTTTAAAACCACACTCTCACCTTTACTCCTAAAAGTAAATTTGAGGTCTAGGGACATTTCATCTAATTTACACCCTTTCATTAAAAGCTTAAACTATTCCTAGAATAATTAAGCCTGGATAATATCTAACTTCACACACACACACACACACACACACACACACACACACTTTATACACGAGAAAACGTATTTTTACTCTAACCTGATTCTGTTTAAACAAAGTACAAGGGAGAACTTTTGGTTTGGGACCTACGACGTTAGTCTTTTAATGTTTCCTTCTCATCCCAACGTGTAGATAATGGCAATGACATGCTTCTCACTTGCTGGGAATCATGACTGCTCTTTGAGGAGAAAACTTACAACACTGACCTTCATGCAAGGAAGGCTGAGCCTGGGACACCAATTCTGTAACGAGCAAAGGAAGTAGGAAATATGGGCTCAAAATGGAACACATTTACTTTGAAGGCGGAATTCTAGGTTAATTGTTAAAGCATTCAGAGAAAAAGAGAGAACTGTGATTGGTTGAGAACTCGCTTACAAATTTCACATACTGAAAGCAGAAACGATGCTTGTGCGCCCTCTGTATCGTAGGGTCTGCACCGCGGTGCCTGCAAGAAGGCGGGCTGACTCCTGAGGCGCCAACCGGTCCCTTGTCCGTCCCAAGAGCTCAGCTGAGCGAGACCCTCTTGGTCCCCCTTCTCTGGAGCAAACACGGAAACGGGAGTCGGCTCCTCGGGGAACCAAAGTGAGATGTGCACACGATGTGTACTGAGATGTGTACCGGTGTGAACTGGCCACTGCCATAAAGGATCCACATGCAGCAGGATTGCCGGCTCGAATCCGAGCTGATACCTCTTGCTCACGGCTGAGTTCTGGCAGGACTGACCACTCCAGGCAGCCTGGAGGCCTGGGGCGGGCAGAGTCTGTCAGTAGGCGGGCCCGGGAGGATCTGGAGAAGAACTCAAGCTCTGTGCAGGTTGGGGACTGGGACGGGCCTGGGCAGGTGGGGTGAGCCAGGCAGCTACTGACAGGCAGGGCGGGGAAGCCTCCTAGGAGAGAACTGGTTTGAGTGGAGACCAGGCACCATGAGCAGAGTTCAGTGATGGCGAGTGAGGACTCGAGGACCAGAACGAGAGCCATCACTTGAAATTGTCCCCAGCCCAGGGACTAGGAAGGCACAGAGGGAAAGATGAAGGAGGCTGTTTTTGTAGTGCCTGGAGCATGGGAAGCTCTGTTGAGGGATTCCAAAACAAACTGGAAAGCCAAGGGCAGCGGGGCCTTGCTTCTACGTCTGGGTCACACGCCGCCTCTTAGCTCTGGCCTCCTGGGGGCTCAGGGCAGATACCTGTGGGGCCACTTTGTCCAGGGAGCAGCAGGTGACACTGTGACAGCAGGCAGAGTGCTACACGCCACGCTCAGGGAGGAGCGGCAACCAGGGGGGGAACTGCAAAGCCCTGCGGGAGCCCCAAGGACGTTCGAGCCAAGCCTCGTGTAGGAAACAGATACACAAGGGAAGCTGGGGACTGCAGTCCTTCCAACGCGGGTCTGTGCCCGGCGGAGCGGCGGCCAGGCTGTGAGAGGGATGTAAATGTGTGACAAACACAGGGGCTACTTGCGTGACGTGGGTGCGTAAGCACACCAGCGTGTGTCAACGTGTGCACACGCTTGCACTGCACACGGACGCCCACACGTGTGTGTGCCAGCGCCACACCGGAGGACAGAGATGACTGGGAGACAGTTGGTATTTCAATAGATTTGCCTGCACCCTTTCTCTTCCCTCACCTGTGTCTAGGCAACTCGATTCTTCCACAGCCCACAACCCTCCAGACTCTGACTACAGGCCACTGCCCTCACCTTACCACTGTTCAACTCTTACTGTTGGAGATCTTTCTCAAGGATTCGGGAGTATTTGTTTACAACAGGCACAGCAAAAGAAACTTGGGGACAGTTAGAGTGGAGATACAATGCCAAGAGAAGCTATGGGCTGGGGTCCTTGCAAATTTCATATGTCAGACGGACTTTCTGCAGCTTAATGATTTTTTAAAAAGTAATTTGCATAGATATAGCTGTTTCCATAGCAACCCAGATAGGGTTACATTTAGCAAAGCTACAGAGAAATGGTGAGAGGGCTCCCTGGAGGTAAAAGGACTTTTAATAAGACCCTGGTGTTTGGAGGTTCATCAGCTAACTGTAGAGAGCAATTCCTTTCCTTCCACTGACTGTGAGGCTAAGTTAATCAGACTTGCTTGCTTACAGGAGAGTTCCCATTCTGGGGTCACGTGACCATTTCTTTCTTTTCAATCCCATTTTCATTAGATTCAAGTTATAAATACTTAGTTGTGCTCAATGTGAAGTTTATACATGACAATAAAATTTCACATCTGTGTTTGCACACTCCGATAGCTAAGTTAATAGCAAGGGCAGTTTTGCAGAAAATTATTAAATTGATAAACTGCTTGAAAATCCTAAATGACCCATGCTCATCTTATCATTGTAACTGTGTGTTAAATACAAATTTCTCTTTCCTGCTAATTTAACAAAACATTAGGGAGTCTACTGAAAGCGCCATGGAAGGTAAAGTGACTTACCACTGTCCTGCCTATAAATGTTCTTCATGAAAGGTACATGTGATCGGGCATTCTAAGTGGTTACATGTATCAGAAAATGCCTCCAGGGTCAGAAGCAAAAAGGAAAGCTTCTACCCTCGTTCTGTCTGAGAAAGATACCCCAAAGTTGAGGCTCCACTGCCAAAGAAAAGAAAATGTATTTAGTTTTCTTCTCTCTCTTTGAACTCTCTTTTCTCTCATTGCTGTGAGCGAGCTTGGAACTCATACAAAATTAGACACCTGCTCCATCTAGACTAGGAAATCACTTAAAAAGATAGATGCATAAATCCTCAACAAAATATTAGCAAACTGAATCTAAGAATACATTATAAAAATCATTCACCATGATCAAGTGAGATTTATTCCAGGGACACAAGGGTGGGTCAATAATCACAAGTCCATCAATGTGATACATCACATCAATAAGAGAAAGGACAAAAGCCACGTATCATCTCGATAGGGGCAGAAAACGCATTTGATAAAGTATGCTATCCATTCATGATAAAAACTCTCAATAAAGTAGGCCTAGAGAGAGCACATCTCAGCATAATAAAGAACATGTATGAAAACCCCACATATAGGAACACCATACTCAATGGTGAAGAACTGAGAGCTTGTCCTTCAGGATCAGGAACAAGACAAGGGTGTTCACTCTCATCAGTTTTATTCTACAGAGTACTGGAAGTCCTAGCAGCAACAATCAAACAAGAAAAAGAGAAAAAGGGCATCCAAGTTGGTAAAGAAGTAAACCTTTCACTATTTGCAGACTGCATGATACCATATATAGAAAACCCTAAAGATTCCACCAAAAAACTAGTCAGTAGAATGGATAAATGAATTCAGTAAGGTCCCAGGGCACAAAATCAATACACGGAAATCTGTTGCATTTCTATACGCTAATAATGAAGTAGCAGAAAGAGAACAGTAAGAAAATAATTCTGTTTACAGTTGCACCAAAAAGAATAAAATACCTGGAAGAAATGTAACCAAAGAGGTAGAAGGCCTGTACTCCAACAACTATAAAAAATTGAAGGTGACACACAAACAAGTGGATAGATATTCCATGCTCCTGGACTGAAGAACCAATATTGTTAAAATGTCTACACTACCCTCAAGCAATCTACATATTTAATGTAATCCTTAGCAAAGTACCAATAGCAGTTTTCACAGAACTAGAACAAATAACCCTAAAAGTTGTATGAAACCACAAAAGATCCTGAATCGCAAGGCAATCTTAGGAAAGAAGAATGAAGCCAAAGGTATTGCAATACTAGATTTCAAGATATGCTACAAAGCTGTAGTGATCAAATCATAAAACTCCTAGAAGAAAACATAGGTAGTAATTTCTCGGACATCGGCCAATAGAAACATTTTTCTAGATATGTCTCCTCAGGCAAAGGAAACAAAAGCAAAAATAAACTATTGGGACTACACCAAATAATAAGGTTTCACATAGCAATGGAAGCCATCAACAAGACAGCAAGGAAACTTACTGAATGGGAGAAGATATGTGCAATGACATATCCAATAAGAGGTTAATATCCAAAACATATAAAGAACTTATACAGCTCAACACCCAAAAAACAATCTGATTTTTTAAAATGTGCAGAAGACTTGAATAGACATTTTTCCCCAAGAAGATATACAAATGGCCGACCAGTAAAAAGATGCTCAACATCACTCATCATCAGGGAAATGCAAATCAAAACCACAATGAGATACTAGCTCAGACCTACCGAAATGGCTAGAATCAAAACTACAAGAAATAATAAGTGTTGGCAAGGATGTGGAGAAAAAGGGACCCTCACGTGCTGTCTGTGGGAATGCAAGTTGGTGCAGCCACTATGGAAAACAGTACAGATGTTTCTTAAAAAGAATTAGAAACAGAATTGCCACACAATCCAAAAATTCCACTATTGGGTATTTACCCAAAGAATACAAAAACCCTAATTCAAAAAGATATATACACCTCTATGTTTACTGCATCATTATTTACAATATCCAAGATATGGAAGCAACCCAAGTGTCCATCCATGGGTGGATGGGTAAAGATGTGATATGTGTGTGTTTGTGTATGTGGGTGTGTAGGTGTGTGAGTGTGTACATACAACATACACAAAACGGAATATTACTTGGTCATAAAAAAGAATGAAACCTTGACATCTGCAACAACATGGATGGACCTAGATGGCGTAATGCTAAATGAAATAAGTCAGAGGGGTGCCTGGGTCACTCAGTTGGTTGGGTGTCCGACTTTGGCTTGGGTCATGATCTCATGGTCTGTGAGTTGAAGTCCCACATCGGGCTCTGTGCTGATGGCTCAGAGCCTGGAGCCTGCTTTGGATTCTGTGTCTCCCTCTCTCTCTGCCCCTCCCCTGCTCACGCTCTGTCTCTCTCTCTCTGTCAAAACTGAAACAAAACAAATACCACTACCGCTAATATCTAAGGCTTCTTCTTGTTAATAAAAGTGTTTTCTGACCGCTTTGGAATCCGTATTTCTCAGTCTTAGACTTCTGAGCATATTCCTGCCTCTCGCTAACTCTCGATGGAAAGAATATTGAGTGAAGAGTAAAACATGGAAGACAATGTCTCCTCATCTGAAAACAAATCTTTTAACATAAAACGTGAGGAATGGAAGTAGCCTTCTTACTGCTGACACTTACGAACGTAAAATGTGGTTAACTATGAAATACATCTGGAAAGCAGATTAGAGTACGTATTCATTTTTCAATGAAGTAACCACAAAGATGGGCTTCAGAAACTCTATTTGTGAACAGACCAGGTATGCCACTTGACAATGGAGTTGAGTTTATGAATGAAAATCCATTTTCTCAAAAAAACAAAAATCCAACATGCATGAAAGCTACACCGAGTGTAGAGCAAATGGCTCTTTTTCCTAATGTGTATCTTTAGTTTAAGTACTAAATGTGTTTGTTATGGGACGGCTTCATGTGAGGTGCTGAATAGCGTTATGCCTGAGTTTCTACATTTCCAAAGTGTCTGCAAGAAATCTCCAAACTTTTCAGTCGGACAGCTGTCATTTGTACCCCAAATGAATTCTTGCTCACTATGGTGAATTAATACCATGTGACCCCGGGAGCACTTCTAGTAATATTTGTGTGAGGCAAATCAAGTCACATAGGGAATTATTTTTTTAAACATTTTTCAGTGTGTATTCATTGATTTATTTAGTTTTGAGAGCCAGAGAGAGAGACAGGGCTCGAGTAGGGTACGGACAGAGTCAGGGAGACAGAATCCGAAGTAGGCTCCAGGCTCTGAGCGGTCAGCACAGAGCCCAATGCGAGGCTTGAACCCACAAACCGCGACATCATGACCCGAGCTCAAGTTGGAGGCTTAACTGGCTGAGCCACCCAGGCATCTCAGGTTATGTAAGAAGTATAAAGCGGGACACCCACGACTGCTTCCTCCCCTTCCCCAGAAGAGGCGCCTGGCTTCTTGGAGGGTGTTAGATTAAAAGGCAAATATGCATGAAGACAGAAGACCAGAACTGTCTGAAGCAGGCAGCATTCAAGGAAGGTAGCCACAGCAGATATGCAGATGGCACCTGCCCTCTATGGGGTGGCATGTGGGACGCCCCCACACGCACAGGAGTGACACAATTGAATTTATTCTTAGGAAAGGAGGAGCCCTTCTGTAAGCACAGGGTGTGTTTTCTGCTCTTGCTCTCATTATCTGAAAACCAAACTCCCGTCCATCTTTCAAACCCACGACAAACATTAATTTCTTCATTAAGCCTTTCCTGATCCCCTAGAGTGAGAATTCCCTTTCCTCCCTGAAGCTTTTCCAGCCCTGTCTCAGTGCTTACTTTGTAGAACAGTTATCCACGTGGATGTACCCTCTCTCACACTTGATCGACAACTCCTTGGGGCTCGGACATAACCTGGCACACGCCGGAAAGAAAGGTGGACAGGAAGGCCAGCTGCCGAGGACAACTTCCCTATTTCTCTGGGATTACAAGTCTCCATGGTGCAGGTCCCTGAGTTAGGAAATCATTCCAAAGAGCTTCTTCTTCGGGGCTGTCCCTCGGGAGGATGCCGCGGTGATGGCACACAGCTTCCGTGAAGGCAAATACGCCACCGATCCTGACAGGCAGCCCACCGGGAGAGTGAGTCACTACGGGAACGGTTGAGCGCATGCAGACAAAACGGTGGCTCCTCCCCCGCCAGGTGGAGTCTCATCCTCCGAGGGACAACCAGGAAGGAGGCTGATTTTGCACATTTCATTGGGAATAACAAATAAAAACATCTGTTGAAAAGGAAACCAGGTGTTGGGCAGGAGATGTGCACATTCTTTAATTCTCCCCTTTCCTCCAGGATCCAGTGGGGATTTCGACGTTGTGTTCATTAACACTAGTTAATGTAATTTTTGTGATAATTGTAGAGCAAATAGAGCAAACTCTCAAATATAATTAGGGAAAAGTGTTTCTAATTAACTTGTAACTCGTGAGTCGCCAAGTAGAGCCACAAATCAGTTATGCATTGTCACACCGAACAAGTAAAATACACTGTACATTTCCATCCGGGCAAATAAACAAAACAAAACGAAATGCCCTTGGCAAGCCTTTCCCGTGAACCTTTACAACGTCTCAGCATTGCTCTGGAACGTAATGGTAGGTAAGCACAGGTGTGTTTCATACCATCGGCACCGGCGATCCTAGGGGTGAGCAGTGAAGGCAACCTCACGCAGTCTGGGGACATCCAACATTTACCTCGAGAGCGTGCCGAACGGTGCGCTCGGATGGGTGTGCAGAGGTTCTAACGAAACCCTCACGGGTTCTGTAGGGAAACGGAGACCGTGGGAGTTGCAAGCCCCGTCCCGGTCAACAGCACCCTCGGTGACAGCTGCTTCCCTACGGCTGGCTGTCAGTTAGGGGACGGACTGTCACAGGGGACCGCTGCTGCCTTTGTGAGAAGTGCCCTCACTTTCTTCTCTCTCACGTGAGCAGGCACACTGAAAGAAGAGGTAACTTCAAATTCATTCTAATTTGCAGAAACGAGAAACGAGCCGAACATTTTCTTTGGAGAATGGAGTTATTACTCCTTGCAACAGATTGTTCTGGCATCTCTCAAGACATACCTGTGCCTCCCACGCCCCCATCCCTCTGCTGCTCGCCGTGGTAACTGCTGGCCTGGAGAGAGCAGAAAGTGATGTTCCTCAAACGTGCACGATCATGACAACTTCCAGAGGGTCTTGTGAAAATACGGATTCCCAGGCTATTACCATCGAGATCTGGGGCCCAGAAATCTTCATTTGATTGGGGGAATTGGGAGATCATTGGTAGAGTATAGAGAGAACAGGCTTCGGGAACAGAGGGTGAGGGAATGTATTGCGTGCCAGCTGGGACATTGAGCAAGCTCCTTTAAGCCCGTCCTCTGGGGACCTGTGGGCATATTCAAGGCACCCAGCATGATGACTGGTAAGTGGCGGGTGTTCAGGAATGTTTATTCTGTCTTGAAACATAAGAATGCAAAGAATACCGTGCTTTTCAGGTTAGGCACATCAGGGAGCAATGAGAATGTAAAACACAGGAAATAACGTAACATATCAGCTCCGGAAACACCTACCAGTATCCTCCTCTGTGGCATATGTAATAAAGAAGGGTTCTAATACTGATTTCTACAGTCAACAAGTCTATATTTTACCATAACATAAACTAGAACTCCTTAACAAACACTTTCTATCAAAATGTCTTGCTCACTGGAACACTTCCATCTAAGCTAACATACACCATCATTTGGAGCTTCATTTCTTGAAGCGAAGCTTCATTCTAAGTAATAAATTTCCATTACTTTCTAATCTCCTTAGCGTGCTCCAGTTTTCATCATAGCGCTTCTTGAAATGACAGGTTTATTGTCTGTCTTGTCCACCACAACACAAGCCCTCTGAGAGCAGGGCTCTGTTAAGTCTGTAACATTCCACAACAGTTGGGTTAATGGATATTAAAATCACACTCAAAGTTTTGATTTTTTCTACTTCTTTACATGTAAATGAACGGAAACCCAAGACCCCCTCCAGCTATGTCTTTTATTTCTGCCTTCCTCCACCTAGCTCCCTGAACACCAGCATCGCCATCTTGGCCATTAGGAAGAGGGCCATGCCCCAGGGATGGCCTATGGCTAGAAGGTACCTGGGTATTCACCAAACACCTGTATCCAGAGGGCCTACGCCTCACTGCCACCCAGTACATGCTCAACAAACATGTGTCTAACGAATGAATGAATTAGACTCATAGCCTACAGACTGGCTTCAATCTCTAGAATTAAGAATGGGGTGAGCAGGAAGGTAATGGTGTGAATTTTCCAACTTGGTTAGATGTGGCCTGGCTGGGGAGGAAATTAGGAATCAGAACTAGTGCTGTGTGGAGGGTTGTAAGTTTTGCTGTTCGCATTTGGTTATAATCGGGCTATCTGCTATAGAGAGATAACCCTAATATGGTGAAAATGACAATTTAGAGGAGGCAAGAGCAGACATCTCTCTAAAGAATGTGTGAGCTATGTAGCGGATTAGGAAATGAGTTGGGGGCAAGTGGCAGACCAACCACAAACACCTGTCTCTTCTTCCCTTCGATGGAGTGCTGCGGAATTCTTCAGGCCTGCTGTTTCCTTCCTGTGGATGGAGCACGATTACTGGAGCACAGACCCTCACTCACTCTTCCCCTGGTAGGAGGAGGGACTTGTCCAAACAATGCATCAGTTGACTCAGCTCTGTCTGTCCTTCTTCCTCCTGGGAATGAGTGGCCAGAGGAAACTCTGGTTCCT
The DNA here is from genome assembly GCF_018350175.1 of Felis catus. Taxonomy (NCBI): domain Eukaryota; kingdom Metazoa; phylum Chordata; class Mammalia; order Carnivora; family Felidae; genus Felis; species Felis catus. The sequence goes on along the minus strand of NC_058368.1, from coordinate 230,474,772 downwards.
CTAGTCTCCGCAGGATATGTCCCGGGGGGCTGTCAGAGGAACAGGAAGGCTTCCCTGACCCAGCTGCTGCCTGTGCAATAGTGGATACGTCTGCCTAATTCTGGGCTTCATTATTAGCAAACCCGCTTGGTAAACAGGCCTAGAACCTGGCTTCCAATCTGACTTCCAAGAGTAATGATTTGATAATGTGGCTTCCTTCTTCATTTTGTTCAGAAGTTGGTGTGGAAAAGAGGGTAAAAGCGGGTGTAGTAGAGGGTTCTATAAACTATGGCCTGAGGGCTAGCTATTTGCCTTTATACATAAAGTTTTATTGAAACATAGCTACATCCAATTTTTTATGTACTGTCTATAGCTGTTTTCACCCAACAAAGGTAGAATTGAGTAGTTGTAACAGAGACGTTATAGCCGACGAGCTAAAATAGTTATCATCTGGCCTTTTACAGATAAGGTTTGCCAATTCCTGTTCTGGAATCTAGAGGGACGCTAGAAAGGCAAGCTGCTGCCAGAGCCATGCTTTCATGTTTGAAAGCAAAGGAAAAGTAAAGGAAGGCAGGACTCAATTCTAGCCAACACTGCTGTCCCTAACACGCTAAAAAGAGAGTCCAAATGCAGAAGCAAGTTCAACAGATGGAAACTTAACTGAACCTTCCTGGAAATTGCAGCAGAGGAGGAGAGGCATCCAGTGAGAGCAGCCGAAAGAGGTGACGGCAGGCGTGGATCCCGGGGCCTGGAACAGGGACAAGCGGGCACAGAGCAGAGGTGCCCCCGGATGCCCGAGTTTCTGTTGAGGGAGACTCTGCAGGCTTTGTAGGGATAGACAATGTCAGGGTTCCACAGGACAGCTCGGGGAAATAGCCCTGGTGGCAGAGGACTGACATGTGGCAGTGGAGGTGTGCCACACAGTGATCACACTCTGTGTGGCACTGCACAGCCAAGAAACCCAACCTCCAAAGAGGAAATTAAAAATCAGAGGTGTCAAATCTGCAGGAAGGGAATGAAGTCACTTCAGTAAGACCCGGTGTGGCGTGGGGTGGCGGCGGGGGGCGAGAGGGGGCGGTTGTGCTGTGTCAGTCTAGCTGAGCTGGAACGATGCCTCCCAGAATTCCCTTTCCTCCTAGTTTCCAGGGTAATGATGCCCACAGGAGAAATCTGCAGGCAACCTGGCAGGTGCCAGGGAAGCAGCAGGTGCTGCACTCTGACGGCTATAGGCCCAGGGCACCAAGCTTTGCCGTGGCCTGTGTGCACTTTCATGGCCTTGCCTTCTGGGTGTGGGGCCGCGGCCAGCGGCAAAGCTGCTGTTCTCACTACTTCTCCTTCGTCAGCTCTCCATGTCCTGCAGCAGGCACGCGTGGAACGCCGTGGCCAAAGGAGCCAGGTTTTGTGTTTTTTCTCATGAGGCCAATATTCAGCCAACGGGAGGCAGAAGAGGGTGCCTCTCTACCCTCACAGGTGCCAGCTGGTCTTCCTGAGCTTCCCTTCTTCATATCGAGCTTGTCATCCTGATCTCTACCTCCTGACCCACATCAACTTCACATTCAGCACCAAACACAGCCTTCCTCAGACGTCTTCACTAGCTCCTACATTGTACCAAGTCTCACCCAGATAATAAATCCCTTTACTGTATCACCTACACTGCTCATGCTTTTCCGGTCAAATCACAGCTGAGATGCCTAGTGTTGGGGTGGCTTCCACTGCCAATATCTAAATGTTGCAAGAGGGCAGCAATGTTTCCAATTTCATGGAAGGATTAATCTTCCCTTCAACCAGTAAATGCGTGACACCAAAATCTACCTTTTGCTTGGATTTTGTCCCCTGATTCAATTTAAGCTCACCGATGGTGGACCCTGGAAGTCAGGCACCACCAGACTGGCTTCTCCTGACTGACTACATCCAAAAAGATCTCTAATTACTCATCTTCCCTCAAATACTGTGGTTGGCAGAATAATGGTCCTCCAAAAATTTCCATGCCCTAATCCCCATTAGCTATGAATATGTTACCTTTTATTGAAAATGTGATTAATTTAAGGCGGGCAGATTATCTTAGAGATTCACTCCTGGCGGCAGTCAGAGGGAAATGTGCCTACAGAAGACTTCTCAGAGATGTGATGCTGCTGGCTCTGACGACAGGGGAAGTGGGTCTCCAGTCAACAAGGGAAATGGGTCTCCAGTCAACAGGGGAAGTGGGTCTCCAGTCAACAAGGGAAGTGGGTCTCCAGCCAACAGGGGAAGTGGGTATTCAGTCAACAGGGGAAGTGGGTCTCAGTCAACAGGGGAAGTGGGTCTCCAGTCAACAAGGGAAGTGGGTTTCCAGCCAACAGGGGAAGTGGGTATCCAGTCCAGGAATGTGGGCAGCTCCAGTAGCCAGAAAAGGCAACAACCTACCCTAAAGTTTCCAGAAAGGAACACAGCCCTGTCGACATCCTGATTTTAGCACGGTGAGACTTATGTTGGACTTCTAACCTCCAGAACTGGAAGATAATAAACTGCATTGTTTTCAGTGGCTAGGTTTGTGGAAATATGTTGTAGCAGCAAAATGTAACAGATACAGACTTCACTGGGTACCTGTCATGGCCTTGTCTGGGGCTGCTATTGGGGTACACACCTGTGTTGGGATAACTGCTCTCAGGGCTTAGCATGGCTCCTTTTCTAAAGATGACGCATCATGGGCCAGCGTTCACACCCCTGGAGAGTCATGGGTAGGATTTCACACTGGAGCAATGCATCTTTGAGGCCCTTAAAGTATATCAACAATTCCTGCGTGAGGTAGCTCTGAGCTACCTAAAGAGGGATGGAGGGACAGTGAAGACTTCTGGCAGAGGCTGCGAGGAATTGAAAGGTTGGGGAGGATGATTTTTATACTTTAGTTAGCTTAAGAATTGTAGACTTTGAACTTTAACACACAATGGCAAGAGATATTGATTTTTAGGTTTTAATTCCTTTGAACTTTAATGTCTTTGGACTCCAACATAAAAGTGGATTGAAACTTTGATTTTTAATTTCTCCTTGGGAATTTGATATTTGGAGGGGTTTATATTAAAATTCGAAGCATCTCTGCATTGCTGGCATTTCATTATTGGAACGTCTCTATTCATTTTTATCTTTGTGATGCTGTTTAATCTTATGGAAGAACCTCCGATATGCTATGTTAGACAACATGGTGGACATTATTTGGGATAAGAAATAAGTGTGGGATTTAATTTTACACTTTGGGAACACAGTGACCCTGGATTTGATTTAAATGATGTGCTACCCGCATCCATTTCAGTGCCTTTTAATATAATATATAAAATGCCCACCAGGAGTCCCAGATTATCACCAAAAAACCCAGGAAGATAGAGGAAAGGCTACCTTGAAAAATGCTTAGCTCCTGCTTTGGAGAGATGAGCCATGCCTCTAGGTGATCACAGCCAATAGGATTAGAAAAAAACAGGTTGGAGGATGCTAGTCGGGAAAATGCTTCCCCTCTATTCCAGTGTCTCTTTCCATGAAGGGTATTTAGTTAATGTTACACCCTAGACTTTTTCTGCAATAGTAAACTCTCTTGGCTAACAGACCTAAAGAAATGCTTCCACGTTGGCTTCTATCAGCAATAGAGACAATACTTAGTAATATTCACACTTTGTCTTATCTATGGAACTGTTCAGAATTCATGCAGGCAAGAGATTATTAATAGGGACATAATGGAATAAAGAAGAGAATGGAAGGAGTAACCCAGCAGATGAGACATTTTATCATGTTTCTGTAAGATGCAAACCAGATGGAGGGGAGTTGGCTGATGAAGTTGCAATGGAAGCCAGCACAGCCCAGGATGAACACAGAGGGGACTCCATGCCAATGATCCAATGTGGTGACTGCCTGTCCTGGTGGAACCTAGGGAAGATTCATGCTCAGAGAAGGCAGGCACAGGGAATGTAGAAATGAGAAGGGAGGGTACCCAAGGGTGACTGATGCAAAGGAAGCAGCTGCCCACCCTCTCATTATCCATTCCTGCCTGGGGGCAGAGAACACCTCGCCCCCACACTGTCCACTCCTACCCAGGTGGAAAAAATACCCGGCAGCCAGAAAATTGCTGGCTCCTCCCTAAAGGGCAGACAAATAAACAACTCAGAAGAATATTTTCCAAAGAGATTGACTGCACGGGAAGAAAATGGAAAAGCTAATGTGGATATCTGAGCCTTAGCGAAAAGCTCTCCTCATCAAGATCCTTAAAGGATTCCCCATCACAACAGCTCATGCTTACCTGCTCACCTGAAGTCAAGTTCATAGTTAACAAGCTTCATGGGTAAGCACAGAGCTCAAACTCTCTACTCTTTCTGTCTTAAAAATGAACAAAGAATTCACCGTTTTTCTATGGTTGAGTAATATTCCATTGTGTGTGTGTGTGTGTGTGTGTGTGTGTGTGTGTACCAAATCTTTACCTGTTCATCAGTTGATTGGCACTTGGACTGTTTACATAATTTGAAAGTTCACTGTGTAGTTCACTGTGTCATTGTGTCACTGTGTCACTGTGTCAAAGTTCACTGTATCATTCAGGTAGCATCTTTCCTTAAAATACATGGTTTTATAAATTTATGTGTAGAAGCATATGGAAATAGCCGTGTCCTCAATTGCTTGAAACTACACTGTGTATAAACCTTTATTAAAGTGACATCTTCTTTCATCAAAAAAAAATGGGTAAACAACTGGTCTCTATGCATTTAAAGTAAGTGTGCAAAATCAATGAGAAGACCCCCATAAAAACAAATAGAAAGAAATGACAACAGAGAAAAGTCAGATGATTCATGATAAACAGAAAACAAACCTTAGTTCAAAATAATATCCTGATTAAAATTCCAGAATTGTTTACATTCATAGAATAAGTACAGAGGTTATAAAAAACACAAAGGGGAGTTCTTAAGATTGAAATAAGAACACTGTTAATACCACTAATAGTATCTCCGTATATTCCTGCAAAAAACTCCCTCATGGGTAGGTTGAGAGTAATGTGGGATACTGAAGAGATCTCTCACCATGTATGATAAAAAGAAAAAGGGCTCCAAATTATGTAAGCAAATATAAGAGAGAGGAAAAGTCCAAGAGGTCCAAAATCTGACTGTCAATAATCCTAAAAAGAGGATAGAGAAAATGAATACATTTAAAAAAAATAAAAGATAGTTTTCTGGCACTGTAGATCATGACCTTTTAAACTGAAAATGTCTAATATCAGTGAATTTTTAAAAAGGCAAATACCTAGATACATCACCACAGACTTTTATGTCTCAAGGATAAAATTACACCATAGAAAATATTCCTGAGAAAAATAATTTCTACCCCTCCATATCTAATAAATGTCAATCATGTATGAGGATTTAGCGACATTTTCAGAATTTCATCACCTAAGCACCTTAATTAATTAATTAATATTTGGAAGTTACAAAAGAATGAACCAAGAAAGAGGAGGGCCTGGGATCTAGGACATAGACATTCCAAACCTGGAGAGCAATACAGCAGTTCTAGAGAGCAGTCATCTAATTCTGCCCCCAAAATAGAGGGTTCTGTTCATGAGCTCTCTGGAAAACCAGGGAATTAATGATGATAGAAATCATGGACAAAGTTGAGTTGGTGGGCATTATAGATGATGAAGGATCTGTTAGATATGATGCCAGAAATGTACTCCTTGGACAAGGATCATTACTTTGGACCCATTGGGAAAGAAATGTGATGGCTGGGTACCACATGGATCTGCTCTTCCATCATAATGCAAAGGCTAATCTTGAATCAAGCTATAGAAAACCTTGGAAGACTGACTATGGTGACAGAATAGATTGCAAATACATCCAACCTTGACAATGTCAAAGTCAAGTATGGTGACAGAGGTTGTGAAGAAGGGTGAGGACAGAAGAGTACTATTATTTTTATCTTATAATATGGGTGATGAGACCATGTCCTTATTATACAGAAGAAATAGAGGCTTAACCTTGAAGTTACTGACTGAATGTACCGAGGAACCAAAAATAATGGGAAAGGAAAAGGCATGAGTGGTGAAAATGTGAAAAATCCTTCTCTACCATACTAGAAAGTCAGTAATGAAAAGACTATGATCATTGAATTATATAGAGTGAAATAAGCATATTATTTAAAGACATGGAATAAACAGGAGAAAACTAAAAGACAAAGCAGAGGCTAAGGCTGAAAGCCTCTGAGAGGCTGCGAGTGTCCAAAACCAGAGGACAGATGAGGCAGCTGGGGACTCTTGTTTTCATTATAAGCATTTTTATGCAATTTCATTTTTTGACCATATAGATCCATTACTTTGATTAAAAATACTAAAGTGCATTAAATTATCATCTTTGCCACTTCAGATCCTTCACAAGTAATTGTTTTAAAAAGATGCATTATGGGTGCCTGGGTGACTCAGTCGGTTGGTCAAGTGACTGACTCTTGGTTTCAGCTCAGGTCATGATCTCATGGTTCATGGGTTCAAGCCCCGCATCGGGCTCCGCACTGACAGCTGCAGAGCTTGCTTGGGATTCTCTATCTCCCTCTCTCTCTGCCCCTTCTCCTCTCTCTCTCTCTCTCTCTCTCAAAAATAAATAAATAAACATTTAAAAAAAAAGATGCATTATGGGGCCAACAGGGTCTTCTTTATTTTAAACCTGGCAACACTATTACCCCCTCATGGTTCTGCATTTATTTGCATGGTCTTCTTTCCTGGGCCAACACATGTGTTTGCTCACATCTGGGAAAAGATGAAAAACTCCCTCGATCTGGGTCTGTAATAGATTCCTAGGGCTGCCACCGCAGATCGAGTGAACTAAACAACCGAAACTTACATGGTCAGAGTTCTGGAGGCTGGAAGTCAAAGATGAAGATGTCACTGGCATTGGTTCCTTCCGAGGCTGTGAGGAGAATCTGCTCTGGGCCCCCCTCCTGGGTTCTGGTGTTTTTGGGCCATCTGTGTGGCGCTCCTTGCCTTGCAAAAGCATTCCCCCATCTCTGCCTTTATGTTCACATGACCCCTCCCTGTATGTGTCCGTGTCCGAATTTCTTCTCTTCGTAAGGACACCAGCTATATGAGATTAAGGAACCACCCTAATCTAGTATCCTAATTACATCTGAGTCACATTTTGAAGGGCTACCGGTTAGGGCTTCCACATATGAACTTGGGGGTGGGGTGTACACAATTCAACTTCTAACCTACGCGGCTTGAAATCAACGGACCTAATGCTAGTCAGTAAAATAAACTGAGGCTTATCTCTTTCATTAGTTAAATCAGGATAGACTAGTTGAGTATCTGAAACATAAGATGGAAGAAAACACAGCTCTTGGAGAAGCAGAACTCTTCAGGACACTTGCTTTCAACAGAAATAAAAGTTATTTATTAGGTTTTATGGTTTAATAAAAAGTGGCTTATCGTGATTTGTAAAGCATTCTGAAATCTTTAGTTGGGCATTTCAAAATGTAGGTTGATTATATCCATATTTAGAGAGAGAAAAATTATATTAGTCAAGCCCAAAGGACATGCAGAATTTGTAACCAAAGTTTATTTGGATATTTCCAGTAATTGCTAGCATATAATAGCTTCAACTGGATTTAAATAAAATTCTGATCATCTCATAGCAATTATTGCATAGGAAGAAAATTATTTATTGCAAGGCCTAATAGGCAGAGGCAGAATATATTCTGCTGTGGATAGACACTGCAGTGCAAACAGGCAGCTTTTTTAAAAGTATGTATGTCTATGTGTTCAATGTAAATGCATGTAAATAGCTCAATTTTAACATTTTATTATTGTTCAAATAGTTTGCCAAGGAATACTCAGTAAATAATTTAAAGCTCTCCAAGAACATTTCTTTCTTCTAGTTTTTTATTGGTTATAATTTGGCACTCTAGAGCCTTCTGGTTATAGGGCTTGGCTCTATCTAATCTAAAAATCTCGTTTAGAAACATGCTTTATTATTTTTTAAAAAAAATCACCAACATTGTTCTTTCCAATATTTGTTTATAAAACATCCCAGCTTGTAAATATCTAAAGAGGAATTCAAAGGCAACTTCACCCTCCCAGTGTATTCTAACACGCACTGGTTTTCATGCATTGGCTAATATTCAGGGAGAGGAATGCAAGAGAAAAAGCTCCCTTGTACTGGCAGGGATCCATCATGCACCATGTTGTTACTCCTTAGACTCGGAATTAGGCCTGCTGAAGAATTACAATGGAAGTAAAGGGCATAGTTGCTTCACTACTTAAATCACTATTCTATTAATTCAGGTATGCACATCTAACTTAATTCCAAAAAGACTTTAAGGAAACTCCACACCCGAAAAACAAATAATCCAGTGGAGAAATGGGCAGAAGACATGAATAGACACTTCTCTAAAGAAGACATCCAGATGGCCAACAGGCACACGAAAAGATGCTCCATGTCACTCCTCATCAGGGAAACACAAATCAAAACCACACTGAGATACCACCTCACGCCGGTCAGAGTGGCTAAAATGAACAAATCAGGAGACTATAGATGTTGGCGAGGATGTGGAGAAACGGGAACCCTCTTGCACTGTTGGTGGGAATGCAAACTGGTGCAGCCGCTCTGGAAAAGTGTGGAGGTTCCTCAAAAATTAAAAATAGATCTACCCTATGATCCAGCAATAGCACTGCTAGGAATTTACCCAAGGGATACAGGAGTGCTGATGCATAGGGGCACTTGTACCCCAATGTTTATAACAGCACTTTCAACAATAGCCAAATTATGGAAAGAGTCTAAATGTCCATCAACTGATGAATAGATAAAGAAATTGTGGCTTATATACACAATGGAATACTATGTGGCAATGAGAAAGAATGAAGTCTGGCCTTTTGTAGCAACGTGGATGGAACTGGAGAGTGTGATGCTAAGTGAAATAAGTCATCCAGAGAAAGACAGATACCATATGTTTTCACTCTTATGGATCCTGAGAAACTTAACAGAAGACCATGGGGGGAGGGGAAGGAAGAAAAAAGTTAGAGAGGGAGGGAGCCAAACCGTAAGAGACTCTTAAAGACTGAGAACAATCTGAGGGTTGATGGGGGTGGAAGGAGGGGAGGGTGGGTGATGGGCATTGAGGAGGGCACCTGTTGGGATGAGCACTGGGTGTTGTATGGAAACCAATTTGACAATAAATTTCATATTAGAAAAAAAGGAGGGTCCTTGTGACAATGTGACAGCAGCAGTGAAGAGCAGCTTTTATTACTCCATCCTCCAGGGCCATCATGAGCCTTGGTGCTCATCTAATTAAGTTTCTAAAACGTGGACACATTTGTCAGAAACTTCCCTTTTAATATCTAGCAGCCGGCACTACATGGGTGGGAGAGTTCCCAACAGAGCCTCCAACCATCACAGTGGGCTTTGTCGTAAGCATGGCCGTGCCGGTGTGGGTCTGCTGAACATCAGCCCCGCATGTGCAGATGTCCAAGGGTTGGCACACGCCTGATGGCCGCAGAAATTCCAAAGCATCTGAGAAATGAACAATAAGGATGAACGGAGACCGTGGGCTTAGTGTAGCAAAGCATTTGCCAGGCTTGCGGGGAGACAAGAGTCTCAGAGGAGGCGTGGAAAGAGAAAGATAAGAAAAATGGACGATTTGATGTCCTCGAGGTTAAATCAGTTAGCTGTACTAAAATACTGGATTCCCAAAGTTCCCCAGGAGCCAACGGAATCCAAGCTTTCATAGCTCACCTTGGCAGATGAGTGCTGGGATGGTGCTGAAGATGAAAATGAACCTCTAAAGCTCTTTGAGAGATATTCATTTGAATCCTTTTACTTTGGTTCAGGCAGTAGAATCAGCTCTCGCTGGATCTGCATCATTGATGCTATGTCTAAACAGAAGTCAGCAGAACCTTGCCGGTTTCCAGGCACCCTCAGATTTCTGCCAGCATGGGGGTTCAGAAGGCTTTGTTATTACAGACTGGCCCACAGCAGCAATTCCTTCCACGCTGGAATGTTCTTGCACATGCTTGCTTCTAACTTCTCTTTCTAGAGCAGTAGCTTTGCCAAGATGCTTATTGTTTTTCAAGAGTATCTACCAGGGAAACCTCAGAAGCCATGGGCTTCAACCCATCAAAATGTTTTAACAACATGTTTTTCTTTGGGAAAAGTAAAACTCATGCATGAAGTTCAGCCATGCATGATAAGTCCGTGACTCCGGAACGGCAGAAAGTATCTACTGAAGTAGCAAGCACTGTCTTTCCGGAACTGTTCAGCCCCAGTGGCTTGGATGGAGTCATGACAGAAGACAGCATTTCTTTCAGGAGGGGAAGTGGAATTGAGTTTCAGCCCCCAGCACATGCTTATGAAGAAACACTGAGTCGTGACATGACAATGGGTACAAAGCTTTGCCAAGAAAGGAAACTTCTTGACATTCTGAAGAGGTTACCTGCCTCTGATGCTTACACACGAGGCTCACACAGAAATTTCCCATGTTGCCCAGATGCATAAAATGGGAGACATCCGGCATCTGTCAGAAGCAGTGTTTTGGAGTGGCTTCCAATATCAGAAGAGGCAGGAGCATGTTGCAGTGGACGATGTCATGGGACAGAGGTATGCTGTCATTTTCTTTCTGGTTTAAGCCATCAATCACCTCAGCCTTTTGCATGTGGCCGAATGTCCTTGGCAATGAGATAAGCCACCAAAGAGGGTTTGTGTTGGGGCAAATCCAAATTTCAGGAAAATCCAATTCTTTTGAAATCATGAAACGGGCGCATCATGTGCACAGCACAAGGTGCTGCTTTAGTTCTGATGGCCTCGTGCTCCCACTGGCACGGCCTTCATGCCCAGAAGCGCCATGATGTTTTCCATCACACGTATTGAGTCCTTTCTCTCAATATGAAAGTAGGGATGGGGGTTCATAACCATAATGGCAAGGCGCATTTTCAATTAGTTAACTTACCCCCAAACGGTCCTACACATCATATTATCTGATAATAATAGTTTTACCTTTAACGACCCATATTAGTTTGGTGTGAACCATCATTTTAATAGCACTGTAAACTTAAAGACGATATTCTTCCATGAGGACAATTCTCCACTTAGAGAAATGAAAACAAAACAAAAAAAATGAAAACAAAACAAAAAAAGGAACTGGGGTCTAGTTCTATTTTAGCTAAGAGTGCAAAAGAAACGTGACAATAATCTTGAAGGGTGTACCTTTAAGAAAATACGCTGAGGCTGAGAGTCTTGACCTCACATTGAACCAAAATTCATGCCTCTCAGCTTGGGTAATGTATTTTCTTAAATAAACGAGATCACATATACCTCATGAGCAGAGCTACAAGGAAGTTTTAGAATCAAGACAGAAGGAAGATCAGTAGCATCACGGAGGATCAAGAGACCCTTTTCTTGAGTCAACTTTGCAATCCGTTTGCCAAATGCTTGCAGGGGAACTTTGATGAACCCAAACCGGCATATCGCCAACAATATGGGTCACCAAGAGGAGTAATCCGAAATCCCATCTTGAGGCCACTTCTGTTGTTAGCATTCCAACAAGTAAAACTGCACATTTCGGAGGTGAGGGATGAGAGTGATGGCATTCACACGGATTTTACTGCATTCACACGTATTCCAAGAAAGGTACGGCTAAATGCTTACAAGTTCTCACTCTTCAAATCCTCGTGGCTCTCTGAGGCGCTACTCTAGTGATCTCCACTTTACAAAGCTCAAAAGTTCTACGTTCACAGAAAGGCTTTCTCTCATGTTCACGTTCGAAAAATTCCCTAATGTGTAATCCTATCACCTGGGAACGTGGACTAGGCATACATTTTTTTTTTCAATAAACTAACTGTTAAGTACATTAAGACCTCTCTTCCTAGCCATGTTATAAACAAGAATATCCACCTTCCTAATGGTCACTCACGTATTTTGTCCTTTTATCAATTTTTGTTAAATGCCATTTTATTGATGACCTATAGGTATTGTAAGATGCTGAACCACTTCCAAATCAAGGGACAGAACTGAAATATGGTCATAGAATTTTAGGAGGGTAATGGTTCCTGAATTCTAATGCTCTAATTTGGCTACTCCATGTGTGTGAAATTGGATGATCCGTGGAGTCCCTTGTTCCGCACATGCGTACTGGGACCTGCCCACGGTGTGAGCCCTCTGAGAGGCCCTGCTCAACCATACTTGGTTAGCACTTTTGCTACCATGCTGGATAATGGTGATTTCATCTTGAGAGGTGGGCGTGCTGTTAACAAGGATGCTCACCTGTGACCAGCTCCCGGATCTCCAGGTCGGTGGTCTTGCGGAGTAACCTCACCAGTGCTGGGATGCCGCCGCAGTTTTTCAGGGCGATTTTGTTATCGTCATTGGCTTTCCCATACACCAAGTTTCTCAAGGCCCCACAGGCACTACGGTGGACCTCCGTCATCCGGTGATCCAGCAGGTCCACCAGGAGCTGGATGCCTCCTTGTCTCCTTATCTGCAAGAGCACAGGGAACAACTTTTGCCTTAGAGAGTCAGAAGCTGTCGCCACGTAAACTAAAACAGGTTTTTTCCCCGTGAAGCTGTTGCTACAATGCATTTCACTGAACTGAATTAAAGCCCACAAAGGAAAAAGCAAGCAAACCAGTGTTCTTCTTAGATGTGATTGCCTCACTTTGATGAATACCCCAGCAGTAAAACGTCAAACATACTTCCTTTCGAGTTCTAGATTTTAAGAAAGGTGATTGTAACTTCATAATGGGTGGACATTTCTCTATAAAAATATGGCACATACTCATTGCATGAAGTAGATAGGAGGACGAAAGATGTTTCTCACTCCTGAGACTTAATTACATTTAACCTCTGTCTTAATGGGCTGTGGGATTGATGTGCAAAATGTTAAAATTAGGCTTAATTGGAAAATTCTCTCAGCATTTCAAAGGAACCAGAAGTAAATGAGAAACCAGAACGGACACAAGGACTCTCATCTAAGAAGCTCGGGAAAGTAAGAAAGTCACAATTAGAGCCGGTCGGAACACTAAGACCAACGCATGTCATGCTTAACTCAGGTATTAGATTAATTAACAAAGTCACATTAAATTCTGATGTTCTTGTTAGCCAAAATAGTTTTGATTTTTTTAAAATAAGTACATGGAAAAAAAAAAAAAACCTCCTTGCAGTATGTTTCTAGATGAGTCTTCTCGCTGTCCTTTAAGTTTAAGATTTTTAAATTAAAACGGAAACAAATGGGTTTGTTAACAGACAGACTGTTTCATGGAGTTTTCATTAGCAAAGCTGTATTTGAATATTTCTGCATTTATATGGAAAAAAGAACACAGCTCCTTCAGTAAGACTGTCTTCTTTTTTTGAATTCAACGTCCCTCGGGGATTGAAAAATTATGGTTTGGCACGAACCATTATAATTTGGCACTTTCCCTATTCAGTTGTCTTATCACAGAAAACTCATTCATCCCACAGATGTGCCGAGCACATGGCTGAACCCCCACCCTTTCAAAGGTGTGAAAATGTGACTTTCTTTGTGAAGCTACTCCACCCACACTATTTAAAACTGCACCCTGATCCGTACCCCTCCCCGATCCAGTTCTTGTTTTCCCTTAATCCGTTACGGAATTCTTCATATCCCTTGTCAGGTTCTAACTTCTTTATTGTGTATCTTGTCGGGGACTGTCTGCTAGAATCTTGGTTCTTGGAGGGCCAGTCTGCTTTTTTTTCCCTTTTCTTTCTCAGTATTTATTTATTAAGGTTTTTAAAAAAAATGTTATTTCTGAAAGACAGAGAGAGACAGAGCATGAGCTGAGGAAGGGCAGACAGAAGAGGGGGAGACACAGAATCTGAAGCAGACTCCAGGCGCTGAGCTGTCAGCCCAGAGCCCAACATGGGGCTTCAAGTGAGGAACCGCGAGATCATGACCTGAGCCGAAGTCGGAAGGTCAACCGACTGAGCCACCCAAGCACCCCAATATTGGTTTATTTATTTTGGGAGAGAGAGAGAGAGAGAGAGAGAGAGAGAGAGACAGAGAGACAGAGAGACAGAGAGGAAGAGAGAGAATCCCAAGCAGGTTCCATGCTGCCAGCGCAGACCCTGATGTGGGACTCGATCTCATTATCTGCGAGATCACGACCTGAGCTGAGATCAAGAGCTGGACACTTAACCAACTGAGCCACCCAGGTGCCCCAGGGCAAGTCTGTTTTTGTTCACTGAGGGATCTCTTACCCTACCCCAAGTGCAGTGCCAGGCACATAGCAGATGCTCAACAAATATTTGTCGAGTGAATGAGGAGGGAGACTCTATTACCTGTGACAGCAGTGTTTCTCAGATTTGTTGGAACTTGACTTTTCGAAACTGAGTAATATCCCTCATTTCAGGGGGGGCGAATAAACAAAACGCTTTCTGTGTACAAATGTCTCCAGTGGCTACTGCAGCTCATTATACCAGCTTAGAGATAAAATGAGGGTATGCATCATTCACAGGAAGTGGGCCATCAGATGAATCCGAATATGCTGTAGGAATTACTTTCATCCACCAACAAAACGAAAACAGGAAAAGCTGCAATTCTCCCAGAACTCCTGGCCTCAAAGTCCCTAATCTGGGAAACGAATATGGTGTTTCACGTATGTCATGTCTCGGCAGAGCAGGACCAGGGACAGAAGAGGGAAGGACATGGGACAGGGCTGTTAGGGAGGGCATTAGCTTCTGTGACGTTCCTGCACAGCTGGTGGTAGTAGGTAGAACCCAGGGGAAGTGGCCAAGCATGTCAGTGGGTCCACTAAAAATGCGAGAAGGAAGCAGCAAACAACTTTCCCCTGGTGTACGGTTTTACCAGTGCTTGCTTGGTGCCCACTCAAGAGAGATAAAGTTTGTAATCACTGTGACCATGTCCCGTACATGCATCTGGGTGACAGCCACACCCACTGTATCATAATATTTCAGAAAGGATATTCCATTTGTACAAAAGTTTAAACTATAAGTACTGTTTTCTGTATGTGTGTTTATTTGCATGTGTGTGCTTTACTTTAAAATTATTTGGGTTTAATGATCTTAATAATGATGAAACCATTAAAAAAGAGTTAATAAAACCATTTCTACAATTGACTGGTTATAATTAAAAGCAGTTGGTGTAGTAAATCTATCTCTATATTTTAGCTATATTGTATAATTAGTATTTTAATTTTTAACATATTTCCCATTCATACAACTTAGTGAACTAAGCTATTCAAATATTATTCCAAAGCATTAAAAAGGAAAAAGAATTCAAAACAAATGCAATATCAATGCTTAATGGTTCCATGCGAACACAATGTTTTCGGTGTGGCCCTAATTAATGCCATAGTTCTAAATTTATAATGAAGTCTTAAGTTTTATTTTCATCTACTTAGAGAAACACAAATGCGATGATAAGCTTTTTCTTTTGCTCTTATTTTTTTTTGGCGGGGGGCCGGGGGGGGGCGGTCACCAGATGGTACACATAAAAAGCTCTTGTTTTCTTGTGTTGAATTTTATCTAAGAATTTTGGAATCCTGAAGTCAAACATTAGTCAGAACTGAGCTCACACACATGAAATGTGATGGTCAGGCCCTTGGCTCTGCCTCCTCCTGTTGTCTCCCACATCCCAAAGGACCAGGAAGGAAGCGAGAGGTGGACTTTGAGTTCTCTTGAAGGGTCTCTATCCGTGGCAGGACTTCTGGGTGCTGTGGATCGCTGTGGATGGGTCCGGGTGCTGTTCTCTACACTTCCCCCCTGCTTTGTCCTTCCCCTGTATCCTGCCTCCCATCAACTTCTCCTGGCATCCGATTCTTCTTGTTTCTGCTTGTACCCAACCTTAAATTCTTATGAGACTCCAGATAAACACTAATAAAGTACAAGTTCCCTTTGAAAAAATGATGGGGGGGGGGGAACTCTCCTCTTCGAAATGACACTTGTATTTCCTCTCCCACTAAATGGCCAGCAATCTCTTTTCCATGTATGCTCCCCACTGGGCACTCCACACCCAGCAGGCAGAGGCCTTTGTTCTGCCCCCCCCCCCCCACTGTCATTCCAGGCCAGTTCACTGTCTCCCCTTTCTCACTCCATCATCCTCATGGAGAATTCTTCCAAAGTCTACATTTAATATTTACTAAAATAGGGCTCATAAAATGTCATACCATATCATACGTATCTGATATATGTAAAATAGAATAAAATACAATGCACAAGAAGAACCTCTGCCACATGGAAGGAAGTTAGGAACTATTTATCAGATGAATGGAAGAATCGTGCGCCAGGTCGTCACATGGTAGCTTCCTTCTCCCTCTTATTTTTGCTAATATAGAATAGACATTATTTTTAGAGCAATTTTGGACTCAGAGTAAAACTGAGCAGTAAGTACAGAGAGTTCCCATGTGCCACCTGCCCCCACACATACACAGGCTTCCCCATTGTAAAACGTACTGAGTAGCAAAGATGACCCTACACCGACACATCACAATCACCTGAAGCCAATGGTTTATATTACAGTTCCCTCTCGGTGTTGTAGGCGCTGTACATTCTGTGGGTCTTGACAAATGTATAATGACATGTAACCACCATTACAGTATCATCCAGAATGATTTCACTGCCCTAAAGTGCTCTGTGCTCCACCAATTCCTTCCTTCCTTACCCTAACCCCCGAAACCACTGACTGTTTTTTAATTTTCTCCATGGCTTGGCCTTTTCTAAAATATCACAGCTTTAGTATCGTTTGGTATCTAGCCTTTACAGATTGGCTTCTTACAGCCAGTAATACACATTTAAGATTGTTCTCATGTCTTTTCATGGCTTGACAGCTCCTTTCTTTTTAGTGTTGAATAATACCCCATTGTGTGGATGTACCACACTTTATATATCCACTCACCTGCTACAGGACATCATGGTTGCTTCCAAGTGTTGGCAATTATGAACGAAGCTGATATACACAATCATTTGCATGTTATTGTGTAGACATAACTTTTCAAATCCTTTGGGTGAACCCCAAGGAGCAAAATTGCTGGGTCATCTACTAGGAGTATGTTTAGTTTTGTAAGAAACTGATAAACTGTCTTCCAAAGTGGCCGTACCATTTTGCATCCTACTAGAAACGAATGAGAATTCTTGTTCCACATCCTTGTCAGCATTTGGTATCGTCAGTTTCTTGGCTTTTGGCCATTCTAATAGACTGTGGTGGTATTTCATTGTGTTTCCTTCTCTTGCAAGGCTGACCCGTGATTCAGATTTACTTACGTTAATACAAATAACTGAATAAAAACCAACAATGTTGAAATACATAAAGGGAAAGCAATAGCTCGAGTTAGACCTGGAATAAATTTCCTATCTGCTACTTTCCTGAACTTAATAGAGTCAAAGAATGACCGGAAAGGCCTTTTGATACATAACCTGAGTAGACCATCTTAAATTCGTTTCTTAAATGATTCTCTGCTAGATGGCCCACGTTGGTCAATTGTTCCTATGATAATAGCTCTTATTTATTTTTATGCTTTGCTGTAAACTTCAGGGATCTAGACTGAGAGATCAGTCTACAAGAAGTAAGGAAGATGGATGCTGATGAACCCCACAGCAGGAGAAATAAAAAGATCACCTCATCAAACAAAGCAAAACTATGCCCTCTGCCTGTCCTTTCAGGTTGTTTAGAGAGCGGGCATTCTTCAGCCTGACACAGTCTCTTGAGGATGAAAGTTGGGATGTGTTTGCACAGAATCAGTGAAGCTCACCCAGTGTGTATCAGGGAGAGTGAAGACAGCCTCCACACCTCTGCCATGCAATAACCCACTGTTTTAAAGTGTTTTTACAATTTAAACTCTAGAACCAAAAGTATATAAAAATCATAAAGAGTAGGATGCAATGGTTTTCCCCCTTGTCCTCTCATTACAAGGCAGACTATATATAAGCCTTGTAAATCAGGAAGCAAATGGATGAGCAATTAAATTAAAGAAAAGAAAAATGCAGGTAACGCAATATCACCCATTGTAAAAAAAAATGGGGCCTTGCCACTTAATGAATTTGTTACTCTTGATATTCTCTGCATTTATTGAGAATAAACTATATTTACCAAGGAATCAGCTATTATCATTAAAATGACATCAACATCAATGAATAATTTAGAACATATCCAATTACAGCAGTGTTTGCAAGCTCAGGACAGTTTTTGTAGAATGATAATGATGATGATGTATAGTGGGTTAAATAGTACTTTAACAGAGAATAGAATTCCTCTTGGGGGTTCCTATCTTCATTTAGAGAAATACTATGAAAAGTTGCTTTGAGGATAGCAAGACCCTCAAGGATGGGTTATAGTTGTTCTTGGCAATAAGAGATTGCTCACCCACCCTGCAAATGAAATGGAAGGAATTTGGAATTAGCTGGGAGAAGGAGGAAGAGGTTGGAGTAAGTAGCCTTTTTTTTTAACCTATTGGTGGTAAGATCCTCAAACAGCTGAGGACCTGCACAGACATTTCCATACCTCTCAAGGATCTGCTTGGTTTTAAGCAAAGTAGATATATCTTTGGGCTTCTGGTTTAGTTCTAAGAGAAACTAAGCTGGACCTGAAACGCAAAGTAAATTTAAATAATGGACTGCAGAATTATAATATATAGTACCTCCTCTCGCTTCAGATATTTATAAGCAATCAACTCACCACGTCTGAGGAATGGTTTACCAAAAGCTGACTACAAAGAGGAACCTCGGGCTTGGTGATTTTAGTAAATTTTTAATTAACTGTTATTTTTCAGTGGTGTTCGTTTACACAATAAAAATGGATATAGTTGTTTTATATTCCCTATTAATGTTTAAAAAATTAAATAATTTTGTCTGCTTAAAAAGCTACTGGAAGAGGGGCACCTGGGTGGCCCAGTTGGTTGAGCGTTTGACTCTTGATTTTGGCTCAGGTAATGGTCCAAGGGTCCTGGAATCAAGCCCAATGTCGGGCTCTGCCCTGAGTATGGAGACTGCTTGGGATTCATTCATTCTCTTCCTCTCTCTCTCTTTCTCTTTCCATTCCTCCCTTCCTCCCTCCTGCCCCCTCTCCTTCACTCTCACTCACTGGCTCTCTCTCCCTAAAGTAAAAAAAAAAAAGTAAAAAATAAAAAAAGCTACTGGAAGATACAGAGTTTGTAGATCTAAAACCAGAAGCTTAACCAGAGGTACCTGAAATTCACTTTTCAATTTTAATATAGGAACTGCCAAGTTATCAGTTTGTAAAATACATATTTTACCTCACCGAATTCCACCCCTAACTTGGATAGCAAAGTCAGGTAACCGATCAATGTTTCCACAGAGTTGAACTGATGTGTGTACGTGTAGTTGATTCTGAGCAAGACAGAAGTACAACTGATAAAGGCTAAAATCCTTTTTAGTGTTATGGTGGAAATTATTTTTGAGAATTTTGAGAGAAAATACATCTCTGCAGTCGTGCAAAATGATCTAGTTTCTCCATTCAGTAGCTGAACCAAGATGGATTATGTTTCTTTTTCAGTTATGTTTTAGGGAGCAAGTGTATTGCAGTGTTTGGAGGGGGTGCTGGCTTTGAGGCGGAAGCAATAAGGTTCAAATCGTTCTACTTCTCTTCCACCTGTGTCCCCTGAGGCACGTTCCTTAAATGTCTGTAAAACGCGAACAAAATGTGAACCTGTCTCATGGGGTTGTTTTCAGGAGTAAATGAAACTTCAAGTGTGAATTATTTAACAAAGAGTTCAACAAATATTAATCTGTCAAGGAACCACCCACTGTATTGCCTTGTTAAAGGATATTCTTAATGGACTTATTACCTGGTCAATATATGAATTAACTTAATAATATAATGACATAACATATGATAGATTCAGTGAAAGGTATACAATTCAGAGTGATAGCTTCATAAATTTTATTTAGTGTGCAGACTGTTTATTATCTACCAGATCATTAATCCAACCTGGTGTATAACTAATGAGATTTAAAAAGAAATATATTTACTCTGAAACTCTATTCTGTAGTCATTTAAAAAAATGCCACAGGGTGCTGCATCATTCCCCTACATATGACATATCTTGCTAGGTACATTTTCAAGGTAAGTACAGGAATTAATCTATATTTGAAAAAGAAGAGAAGTGCAATGGTTTGTCTTGTTATGGTAAATTAACTGACCAAAAAAAGGCATTTAAAAATAATTATGAGGTGACACTAGTCACTGAGAAAAAGAAGGTATTCTTCTGAAATACAGAGAGAATTATTAAGCACAAAGAGAGAAAGACCATCTTTTGATTTAACAGATCAATTTCTAATGAACAGATTTAAAAAAAAATGATGCAACCAGTAACAAAAGATCCAACCAGTAGCAAGAGAAATGACTGAGAAGGTTCTAGGCTCATGTAGATTTCCCGAGTGCTACTCCCCTGCCGTGGTACAGGGAGGGCAGTGGTTTTGGTTTTGACTCCACCTGTGTCTAGCAGGAAACTATTTGGTTTTTGAAAATCATATGGAAAATATAAAGAAGTCTACAAATACGTTGTCACTGTTACTTGAATTCCCTTATGCTTCCCATTGTAAAGCCTCCACACATTTCGAGAATCTTTGTCCCCTGTACAGATTTCCAAACCCAGCTCCCATCCTGTTCAATGTGTCCTCAGCAGGTACTGAGGACCATCACTGAGGCAACCGCCTATCCCTATAACAAAATGAACATTTCTGAAGGGTGATTCTGAACATTTTTCCATTTTTTTGCTATCCTCAATTCTAGAGAAGTCGCTGATATTGTCTCAGTTATGGACTGGTAATTGGTTCCTGTCCATAACTCTGGTTAAAGAAAACCATTTCTCATGAAAATCTCTGAAATGACCTATTTTGTAGCAATTCAACATTCTGACTCCTCATCACGCTCATGATCCTGTTATTTAAAGAGATAAAAGAAAGAGGGGGAAAAGACCTTTATTTTAGTCTGAATGGGAATCATGATTGCACACAGTGACGCATTTTACAGGACACTTTAAAAAATCACAAGACACCACAAACATTACATTACCACAGTCCTTGGCCCTTTCCATCCCTTTTTTTGCTAACTGATCACGAACACTGAACTTCTCTAGCCATTTCCCTGTCTCAGAATGAAACGCAGTCAGTCGAAGCGGATGGACATCAGGATCCTGTATTGAAAATCTTGCTGCCCACCAAGGAAGCCAGTGCGGAGGCCAAAGCGGCCTCAGAACTGTCCATCTGGAAGCCGACGCTGACATTCTGCACAAACTCAACTCGGTTCTGACAACTGGTGTGTGCAGAAGGCGGGCCTCCACATTCCTTTCTAAGAGCCCCCAGGAAAGGCCCTTACTTTTCTTTTTTTTTTTTTTAACAAGAAAGAATTTCAAGTGATTCCACAAATTCCTTTCCTGAAGACCCCACTCAGGCACACTCACCATGTTCCAAATAAGTCTAATGGCTTCTATTATCTGGCATGATGTTTATGCTTGCCCTTGTAGATATGGAATACAACCTCACAAAGTAGCGGGAATCACAAAGGATGCCTGAAATAAAAATCTCCCTTACTGTGCTCCAAACTGAACTCAATCAACATAATTTCGTGAACCACAATGCTACGTTCACACAGTGTTCAGCATGTCAAAGAGTATTTTAGATGAGCACGTATAAATTCTGAAAACACAAACCCCGCAAGGCAGAGATTCAACTTGGTTATATGGAACTTGGCTAAATTATGAAAATATCTTAGAATGTGACTAGAAGAAGCCCACAAAAAATACCTCCCAAACTTTCACTGTTGTAGTGATTAGACAGTCCCTCATTAAAGAACATTTATGGAGTGGACTGTCGGGAGTTGGGGCCGGGGGTGGACGAGTTGAACGAAGCCCCTCCCTCAAAGGAGTTCACATACCTGTACGAGAATTGGAAGTTGAGTAAAGAAACCAGCGAATGGGACCATTTCAATAGTGAAGAACAGAGATAGCTTTATTTGAAGGAGGATGTAGCAATTTTCTAGTAATAATCTGGATCCTTAAAGATGATCCACCAACATGTATAAGGTTTAAGCCCCTCAAAAACTGGGATCCTCTCCAGGGATAAGAATCATAAAGAAGAAATAGCAGGAGAAAAAGATGGGAGTGTGCAGTCTGAGTACTGTGGTCAGGCGACACTCGAGCAGGGACCAAAGGCCATGAGACGGTGACAGCAGGTGCCAAGCAAGAGCAAGGAGACCAGGGTGGCCGGAGTACAGTGAAGGCGAGAGAGGAGATGAGAGTGATTGCCAGGCAGGGCAGGGTTAGGTCTGGGAGGCGTTAGCTGCTGTAAGAGCATTGGGTTGACCTTGAGGAACATGAGACCGAGAGCGTGACCGAACACACCTGTATGTGACATGTAGAGAGCGCACTGTCCCAAAGGCAGAAGCAGGGACACCAGGTAGGGGTCACCGAGATGGTCCGGATTCAAGAAACACGGTAGCTTTGGATAGGAGTAATGAGAGCCCAAGGGCTAAGAAATGGTCAAATTCTAGATCAAATTTTGCAGGTAGAGCAAAAAATATCACTGAAAGCTTCATGACCTACTAAGATTTTTGGCCTTTAATTATAATAAACAGGTATGTGGGTAATCAGCACACAGTAGATTTTGGTTGACTGACAGATGGCAAAGCATTTATGAGAGACACAGCCCCTCGTTTAAATTTGTTTCACTGGCACTATAAAAGCACACATTTTAAAAATTGCTGTTCTTTTGTTACTGCAAACAGAAAATAATATGTTTCTAAAATATAAAATTATGCTAAATACATAGACACAATAGAAAAATTATTTTGTACCTTAGATAGCCCATGGTTATAACAAATAACGAGCATTAAAATAAATGTAATAAATTCCCTGCAAAGGAGTTACGATAGATGTGTAGAGAAAACTCTCCTATGCATTTATTTTATTTTTAAGTTAAACATTTAAATTGTTGACAATTTAAACTGTATCAAGTAATTTTTTTGAGGAACCTCCACACTGTGACCCAGCAATAGCACTGCTAGGAATTTACCCAAGGATACAGGAGTGCTGATGCGTAGGGGCACTTGTACCCCAATGTTTATAGCAGCACTCTCAACAATAGCCAAATCATGGAAAGAGCCTAAATGTCCATCAACTGATGAATGGATAAAGAAATTGTGGTTTATATACACAACGGAATACTACGTGGCAATGAGAAAGGCAATGAAATATGGCCTTTTGCAGCAACGTGGATGGAACTGGAGAGTGTGATGCTAAGTGAAATAAGTCATCCAGAGAAAGACAGATACCATATGTTTTCACTCTTATGTGGATCCTAAGAAACTTAACAGAAGACCATGGGGGAGGGGAAGGAAGAAAAAAAAAAAAAGAGAGGGAGGGAGCCAAAACATAAGAGACTCTGAAAAACTGAGAACAAACTGAGGGTTGATGGGAGGTGGGAGGGAGGGGAGGGTGGGTGATGGGGATTGAGGAAGGCACCTGTTGGGATGAGCACTGGGTGTTGTATGGAAACCAATTTGACAATAAATTTCATATTAAATAAATAAATAAATAAACAAATAAATAAATAAATGAGACTGAAAATAAACAATGATATATGTTAAAAAAATAAACTGTGTCAAGTAAGACTTATTCTATTATACCTATAAAATTGTACAGAATATAAAATTTGCTTAAGACTTTTCTCATCACGCATATGTCTTTTCTGTTCTAGGTTATCAAGTCACCTATATGTTCCGAAGATCTACCTGCTCATCCACTCTTTGGTGGTAGTAACGGCCAATATTTACTGGCCTCAAAACTGGTTGGGGGAGGAATTTCCGTCTTGTTCGGCTCAACTGATATTTAGTAATATGCACTGTTGTATGTCCCTTGAGGATCTCGTGGACTAATAAAGGAGAAACTCACAGGAGCATACAAGGTGCTGAGGAGCCCACAGGAAGTTCATGAAACCAGCCTCCTTGGGAAGTGGAGTGGGTTAGTTAGTTCTGGAAGGCAGAAGAGTTGAACTGATTTTAAGAAGGTTGAAAACTGGGCGGGGGGGGCGGGGCAGGTGCGCCCTGAAGGGCCCAGTTGGGCATCTGACTTTGGCTCAGGTCATGATCTCAAGGCTGGTGGGTTCGAGCCCTGCATCGGGCTCTCTGCTGTCAGCACAGAGCCCACCTCCGATCCTCTGGCCGCCCTCTCTGACCCTTCCCCGCTCATGTGCATGGGTGCTCTCTCTCAAGAGAGAGAATAAAATAAAAAGACTTTGAAAAAAGAAGTTTGAAAACTAGTGAGCCATACAATATGAACAGGATTAAACCCTTAGGGGCGCCTGGGTGGCGCAGTCGGTTAAGCGTCCGACTTCAGCCAGGTCACGATCTCGCGGTCCGGGAGTTTGAGCCCCACGTAGGGCTCTGGGCTGATGGCTCAGAGCCTGGAGCCTGTTTCCGATTCTGTATCTCCCTCTCTCTCTGCCCCTCCCCCGTTCATGCTCTGTCTCTCTCTGTCCCAAAAATAAATAAACGTTGAAAAAAAAATTAAAAAAAAAACCCTTAAATGTTTGGGATGCAGTAGGTCTGTAATTTTTGAAGTAGGGCACATGTATGGGAGGGTTGGGGTAAAAGCGTAGTCATCAGTGCATTAGATAGCGAGGTATCTCCTTTGCCCTTAAATTTACCCAAAGACTGAAGGACTGATGGTGTGTGGCTGGGGGCATTATTATTATTGTTATTGTTATTATTATTTTTATTATTGGTCTTAGATACCTTATGGAGTAGAATATAAAATGTGTGGGAGTTTAAAGAAAAAGCACAGAATCTAAGGGAGAGTTTGCAGAAAGCTTCTGTGGCCAACAGTCTGCAATTCCTGCAGCCCACGTGGAGGAGGGCTCTGAAGACGGATGGGCATGGGGGGCTGGAGAAGACAGGAGGCATGCGGAGAAGGGTGTCCACCTGCACAGAACGTCTCCTGGAGGCGGGGCCCAGGGAGTGCTGTGGGATGCCAAGATGAGACCAGAAAACCACATAACAAGGAAATATTTGAGGGGACAGGACATGAGGATCCACTCATAGTTCCTGAGCAGAAGAATGACGCGGGGAGTTGCGGCAACGGGGCAAGAGAATCAATCGGAGAGACTGTACAAAGGAAGACACTGTGGGTAGTGTACAAGGGCATCTTCGATACGAAACATCCTCAACCGTTTTCCTGGCATTGGGGAATTTGTAAGTAGTTTAACATGCATATGAATTTTTCTACAACTCTCAACCATTTGCTTCAATTTACTTTGCTTTGCTTACTCCTGCTGCTCTGTGCTCTGACTGAGCCCCAGCAAGGTGACTGGTAGAGTCCTTCTTGTGATTCTCCATTTAGCTCTCCCCACAGAATCAGTGGGTGGAGGCTGCAGGGGATCCCACAAGCTGAGCAAAAGAGAAAAAACATAAGTTCCACCACTCAGCTCCCTGGAGCTCCCCCCCCCCCCGCCACCCCTGCCAGATGTCTGTCAGATGCATCCATTGTGACCAGTTCTTTTGAGAATCCACACACTGGAACATGTCAACCTTATTTTCTCACACGTTTCTACGGAACACAAAGAAAGCTGTTACCAGGGAAAACCGTCTGCTACACGGCATCGTGAAAGAGGAGTTATTCAATGATGTTGCTCAGCTGATTCAATGTTATTCGCCCTTCATTTTGTCCATCAGCCCAAGCAGAACATCTAGATGACACTTGGATCTTGGTATAATAAGAAAATACACTTGTTTGGTGCATCTGTGAGCTTTTGCATTAAAAAAAATGTGTTCTAAGAAATCCCCTCAAGGGCAATGCAGTACATCCGAAACCTATGTGTCATCCTTAACGGAGGAGACTTTATTCTAGGCATCACATGGGTGGTTATCTCAGAAGTCCTCTCCTGGTGATTTTAGGAAGTGGGTAGTACTAAATCACACATGTCTATTATTTTATATACAGGTGTTATAGTATTTGACATACTTTACAATATATAATGAATGTATGTATAATAATATGCATGTATCAATAAGCAAGTCTGCTGCAAATGTATATACCTAAAAGAGAGCAATTCGAAACGTCTCTTCTTCCTTCTCCCACAAGACTGTGATGCATTCAGTTCTTTCAATTATTTCCTTCCAATTTAAATTTTCTAGCAATAAATGGCTTTTTCTTATAACTCACCGAGAGTTGTGGCCTCCAAGAACCTACCCTGCTGACTGTCCACCTTCCAATATAAATAGCCACAGGGACTGAGGTGATTGTTATTTCTTTAACTTAATCATTCCTGTTGAAGGATCTTTAGTCCTGGAGTGCACCAGACTCAATGGCCGGAACCCCAATTATAAATAATAAAATACTCCAGCTTTACTCTATCTCAGGCTTCAGCTCTCAGCAGAATTTCTTACTTAAACTCTTTTTCTTTAAGTTTTTTACGTTTATTTATTTTTGAGAGAGAGAGAGAGAGAGAGAGAGAGAGAGAGAGAGAGAGAGAGAGAGAGTGGGGGAGGGGCAGAGAAGAGGGAGACACAGAATCCCAATCCAGCTTCAGGCTCCAAACTGTTAGCACAGAGCTGGATGCGGGGCTAGAACCCAAGAACTGCGAGATCATGACCTGAGCGAAATCTGGAGGCCCAACTGACTGAGCCACACAGGCCCCCCTTACTTAAACTCTTTTAAAAAAAATCTTCAGGGGCGCCTGGGTGGCGCAGTCGGTTAAGCGTCCGACTTCAGCCAGGTCACGATCTCGCGGTCCGGGAGTTCGAGCCCCGCGTCGGGCTCTGGGCTGATGGCTCAGAGCCTGGAGCCTGTTTCCGATTCTGTGTCTCCCTCTCTCTCTGCCCCTCCCCCATTCATGCTCTGTCTCTCTCTGTCCCAAAAATAAATAAACGTTGAAAAAAAAAATTAAAAAAAAAAATCTTCAACATATGAAATCCTAGATTTAAAAAAAAAATCAAGTTTCTGTATTTTTTGTGTTATCATTTTCTAATAATGCATTTAAAAGAGTACTGAATACATGCATGCTTTTAATTTTAATTATTTTGGTTTGCAATTTTAATTATTTAATAATTTTCAAATGAATTATGTGTATTTTTGCATACAATTTTTGTCTATACCAAAAGGAAGGTGACAGTTATACTTCCAGCTTTTAATAGGCTGGTTGAGGCCGAGGACTTAGGCAAGAATACTGTTTTGTTTTAAAATTCTGCACACACAGTAGAATCATTGTTTTAAAACATACATAGTCACACCACGTCACTCCTGCTCAAAACCTTCTAATGATCTCATCACATTCAGAAGATCCTCAACCTTGGCCTTTGGTCCTATGTGACCAGTCCCTGTCTTCCCTCTGCTTCCACTCATCGGCATTCTCTCTTCTCTACTTTTGGTTTCTGTTCTTCTGGGTTTCTGGAAGTTCCTGAGCGGCTGGAAGTGTTCTCCCAGACTCCACAGAATGGCTTCCTTTCCATCACTCAGGTGTCCACTCAACCCGATTAACCATCAAAAGTAGCCCATCTACCCTGCGTACTCCCCCTCTCTGCTGTTGGTCTACCTCTCCTTCTTGGTATTCTTCCTTTGCTCCCATTCACCACCTGATAAATTTCATATACTTACCTGTTGAGTTCTGCCCTACCCCCACCTAGAGGGATATAAGCACTGTGAGAGCAAAGATCTTGCCTAATTTGCTGAATACTGAATGTCCAGGGCCAAGAGGAGTACCTGGCACATAGCAGGGATGGACTATTATTATTGTTATTATTATTTTAATGTTTACTTACTTAGTTTGAGAGAGAGAGTGAGAGCGTGAGTGAGCACAAGTTGGGGAGGGGAAGAGAGAAAGGAAGAGTGAATCCCAAGCAGGCTCCATGCTGTCAGCTCAGAGCCCAATGCAGGGCTTGATCCCATGAACCGTGACATCATGACCTGAGCCGAGATCAAGTCGGATGCTTAACTGACTGAACCACCCAGGCGCCCCATATACCATGTTATTTTTTGACAGAACGCATTTTTTACCCTAAACTTCACAATTCTGAAACAAAGCCAATTTTTACAGTCCACCTGTTGGCACAAATGTCCTATGCCAAGCAAATTAGTACTTAAGAACAAAGATTTCTGGTGCCTAAGATGAGATCTTGGAGTATCATACAGCTATAAATAGGCCACTAGTTCAGCAAACATTTTACACAATTAAAAAGGTTTTTCTTCTAACTCTTATCTTTTTATTTCACAAGTGAGAGTAATTTTTCCCACAAGTAAAAGCCAACACTAGGCACAAAATGCTTCAGCCCTACTTACACCTGCATCTTGTTTACAGGAGCCAATGCTGAATATATTAGCTAATTATAGATATGCAGATGGCTTGTTTTCCTTAATGCAAAAAAGATATAAAATCATGCGAAATCGTGTAGTACTCATGCCCATGGCTGAATATCCAATTTCCATTAGATGAACTTGGGCTCAATGGTAGAGAGACAGATAAAAGTCAGAACAATAAGGAAGATTATTCGTAATTCAAAATCTTCACATTCTGCTGACACTTTTCAGGGTTTAGGACACTAAAATGAAAAAATCTAAATTGCAAAACAAATTATCATCTATTGATTCCTCTCTTGTAGCAGAAAAATTAAATCTAGATCTTGTAGACTTAGCAAAAAAGGGGAAAACATCAGCTTTGGAAACTTTTAAAGAAAATATGAGAAATTGTGTGGTATTTATTAATATAGATGCCCATCTTTGCAGGGGTGGGGAAATGGCAAATCTGAATGAGAAAATTAAGGAAATTACGATTTACTTTGAAAATGTTGAAAGGAGATTTTCATGAGAGTTGGCGCTTTCCCAGCATATGATCAGCGCGCTTGCTTTTGAGACCAAGTGGTCAAGATGAAATGGAATCGTATGATAAAGCCAACAAACTTAGTCGAAGGAAAAAGTCTTCTTAATGTGGCGGGTTGCACACTGGATGGCTGACCCTGTCTAAATGAGTAACGAATGACTCACTGTCACTGGCACCTTTTCAAAAGGTCATTCAAAAGAATACAACCTGGCCAACTAGGAAGACACGCTCTGGCGCTGTGGTTTTGATTTTTGTTCTATTCAAGTTCTCTCCTATAAAAGAGATTGGAAGGAGGCAGCCCCCCAAAGGTGTTCCTCCTCCACTGTTTAGTGTTCTTGCCTCCAAGTCCTGTTACTGCTGGACTTGCTCTGACAAGGAATCGCAGGTCGGTCCCATGACTTCTTCCACTGAGGGTGAAACACCAGAGGAGATAAAGCAGGAGAATCTCAGTTATGAGGGATCCTGTTTATGCATCTGGTGGATGCCTCTGGTATAACCCCACTTAAGAGTGTTCCAGCAAAACCCTGCATTTAATCAGAGTGTTGGAACAGACTCTATGTTGTCAGTGTTTTCTGAGGTTCTCCAACGTCTAACAGGAATTCTAGGTCTCAAATGTCTTTCAGGGATGCAAGCAATCTCTATTAGCAAGCCACTTGCCATTTCAAAAAGTGAGTATCTAATGGTGGAGACTAAGTCAGCATGGTCAGCCTTCAGGCTGTTTTTCTGTTGCTCCTACTGGCTTTGGGCATGATGTTCCAACCTCTTTGAGTATTTGTCACTGTTTGGGGAAAGCACCTTGTACACCTTAGGCATTCATGGTTACATTCAGTACTCTTATCCACTGAATACCTAAAGAAGCTTCTGCTCTTTGGGGTCATTTTATAATATCCCCAAATATATGACTTCTCCAGGACCCAAGGAGTTCTACAAGTATTACATTTCTTATTCATTTTAGGGGTGCATCTGGGGAATATTTTTCATCATTTGGGAAAGATCCCTGATTCTTCAAATTTTCTGTTAGTTTACCCCGTTACAAATCTGCAGAATTTACAAGCTACTCTCACTTTGTCATGAGTTATGCCAGTTCCATTTGTCAGCCTGTTCTTCTCTAAGCCCAATTATCATTAATCTTCAAAGCTGTAGATTAGAATATCTTTTATATCAGTAAGTTTGAGTCCCTTCATAGGAATTCTGGTTACTGGTGAGGGAATTAACATACCATTGTGCAAGAACTGTTAAAATAGAATCTATGGTCTTTCAGGTAAAGGCAAATCGAGATTTTTTTTTTCCTTAGAAACTGGGATTGGGAAAAAAAATTTCCGGATCAATGACAGTACTGAACTCTCTAGTGCCTATCGAGCTTCCTTATTAACTTGAACTATATTGGATACTGTCAAAGCCATTGACAGTATGAATAGTATTCTCCCAATAGAATGGGAGAGCCGTTCTATTTAGATCCTGATAATCTATAAAGCTAATCTAGAAAAGTTGACTGCTTCGGTCAAGTAAGTCTTTCACATAAGGAGGTGTTGCGAGCCAGGGTACCAGTCTCTACTGTCCCCATGTTAATGCGGAAATTGCCAGAACCTCTCCAAGAAATCTTTCTTGGTTTAGTTTTGAGAATGTTGGCTCTTGGCTGCCAAGGGACTCTCATGACTTTATACACTCACAACTGGCTTCCAGCATCATTTTACCACAGCTGCTCCTCTCATGTGTTACGGAGCCTAAACTCACTGTGGTCTGCACATGTGCTATGTCTGGGCCAGTGGTATGAACAGTCACCTTTTGTTTTTGAACAGCTACCTTTCCATGCTCCCTTCAAACAACCTCCAATTCTTTAGTACAATGGCCAGGCAAAACTTCATTGATTAAGCTCAGAAAATAGGGTTTCCCAGCCTTTTGCCAATCCAACAGGCCTCAGCATGCAGCCCCAATTCTCCTGCTCGGAATGTGACAAGAGTGACCTCCCGCCACCCTCCTGCAGAGGGCTACCTGGCCACTAGGTCCTCCTCACCCCTCTTTACGCTATAATTCCTTCCACTCATATCTGTTCCTTCTGCCATTACAAGAGTTGAATTCAAATCTTTTCCCAGGATTATTGTGTTTCATGTCTTTCTTAGCCTCCATTAGGGTCTTTTGCAGATCAGTGAAGTGAAGCACAAATACGAGAAATTTTCCAGAACTTTGTGGAAAAGGGAAGAACACCTATTCGGATTTTGTTTTTCTTGAAAGACATTTAAGTTTATCTATCAGTGAAGAAGGACTTATGTGGTAGGCTAAATAATTTCCCTCACACAAAGATGGGAAAATCCCTGAAACCTGTGAATATATTACATATAAAGACCCCACAGAGCAGAAGGGCCTTGGTTGCTGTAATTAAATTAAGGAATTTGAGATTGAAGATTATTCTGGAGTATCGGGGTGGGCCCAAGGTAATCCTAAGAGTCCTTATAAGATGGAGGCAGGAGGGTCAGAGTCAGAGGAGAGAGATGTAATGATGGAAGCAGAGGTTGGAACAACCTTGAAAGGTGGAGGAAGAAGCCACACAGCCAAGGAGTACTGGTAGCTTCCAGAAGCTGGGAGAGCAAGGAAACTGGTTCTCCATACAGGGCTGTGTAGCATAGCCCTGCTCACACCTGGACTTCAGCCCAGTGACTGATTTCAGATTTCTGACCTCCCTTAATACAGTTCTGCTGTATTAAGCCACTAAGTCTGTACTAATTTGTTACAGTGGCAAGAAAAAGCGAATACAACCTGTATTTGGTTTCCTTCTTTTATTAATGACCATACAAACACCTCCCAGATCTAATTTGTCTTAGGCTGCCCTGCTCCATTTTTGCCCAGCTTTCCCATAGCTTATGAGTCCTCGTTTTCTCATGACTATTTATGCCAGTTTAACCACAGGATCCAGATTCCCCCTTTATGTGAAGTCAGGCTACAGCGCCTTAACTTTCTCTTGGACATCTTCCACTTATTATAACTTTAAGAAATATGACGATTTTCTTAGAGAGGGCTCCTCAAATCACCCTACCATCCATTGTTTGAGTCATAAAGATATTTTCTCCCATTTGATTTGGGGCATGGTCACAGATC
This sequence comes from Felis catus, assembly GCF_018350175.1. NCBI lineage: Eukaryota > Metazoa > Chordata > Mammalia > Carnivora > Felidae > Felis > Felis catus. The sequence goes on along the minus strand of NC_058368.1, from coordinate 230,442,928 downwards.
AATCAAGTTGGCTTCCGGTTCTCGATATTGCCTTTTACGAGGGGCAATGATGGGGTTGGAGAAAATACAGGTAACTCTACCCTTGTGGTAAGTCTCCAACATCACAGTTTTCACCCAGGCCAGAGGGACATGGTCTTGGATTTGGCTGCAAGCCACCACCTGTGATTAATTCTTATTCTACTTAAACTCTGATATCACTAATATTCACTGGAGACTACTAGTCTTTGGCTCACTCTGTGTCCGTATCCCCGGCAATAATTTTTACCTGAATACTTGTCTATATTCCTTGGAAAAACTGCCTTGCTCCTTTGCCCCCAAACTTCTAGAGTCCCACTTCCATGGCCCTCTGGACATGCCTAATAATGACAGACGAGAATAAAGGAAGGCAGATTACTCTTTTAAAGAGAACATTCTCCCAAGAGGTAAGTTCACTCATCACATCTCTGACACACCTGTCTGCAACAGAGATACTGGCATGCCAAGTTCAGTTTTCATATTTTTTTATAGGTCAGATTTTATTTCCTTGTTAAAAGCCTCAGATATCCCTGCTTGTTTGGTAAGAGCCAATGGAAGCAACCTTTTTCCTTCGGATTCTAATTTTTATACAACATAATGCTGCAGATCACCTATAATCAAGGGGATAGTGGACACGTCCCACTGAAATAGTTCTTTTCCTTTACATATATAAGGTTGTATGGTCTCCTACTAAGAATCATCTGGCCACCAAGATGGCATTATAGAATCATCTCCTTTCCTTCAGTTTCCATGCTTGCCCCAAACGGTCTTAAGAGTCTATGTATCAATATCACTTTTGACACTTACCTGCATGGTTGATATTAATAGTGCTGTGTGTACCCCATAAGAATCTGGGAGGCTGGGGAGCTTAATCACTACCTGCTGGAGATAAGACACATTCTTCTGCTTTGTATGGCTGAGTTTCTCTGCAAACTCAAGTACATGGCAAGGGGGTTGAGCCTAAATGGTGCATCTGCTGTTCTTTAGACCTTTTGGGGCATGTCCAACAAGGTCTAGGGGCTAGATTCCAGATATGTGTTTGTAGGTGGAACTGAGAGAAGGGAGGGCCAGGCAGCTGGATCCAGTAGCAAAGACTTAATGGTTGGGAAGAGGGACGATTCTAGACAGATCGTGATTTTTAACTCTTGGATCAGTCTCCCTCGGAGTCCTACATTGGACCACACAAAATCTGGAGGCTGTAAGTAAAATAAGTAAGTGGTCTCTACTTTACTTATTTTTAGCCATGCGAAAAAATCAGAAACCCCCAATCAGGAGTGGTATGGAGATATTCTCACTGCTTTTGACATTTTCAGCCTTTGAAAGATCTATCACGTGTGCCATAAAAGCGATGGTTGATGCAAGGGGATGATGGTAGTCATTAGAAGGGGCAACAGTGCCTGGGAAGAGTGACAGAGTTGGGTGAAATACAGTGATATGATAGCGTCAGGTGTGCTTGGCAGGCCGATACAGGAGGCAGCAACTGGAAAAACGGTGGCTTGCTTGTGGGTGCCGTCATTGCCTCCATGGGCATGAGGCACCTTCTCTGTCAGGAGCAGCAAGAGAGGAAAGAAATGGTGCCTTCCATGCCAGAGCTGATAGGTGTGCTTCCGAACAGAGATACCTTCCAGGGGACCACTGGAAACAACTAGTCGTACGTGTGGTATGGACAGGGTGACTCTGGGTTATCGTCGTCAACAGAAAGAAGGAATAGCCAGTGTAACATGAATTCAGAAAACACCCTTTACTGAAAGAACTTTGATGAAATTTCAGAGTCTCTGTTGACAGAGTGCTTTTCCCAGTGATCGGATTTCAACATCTCTTGGAATAGGGTGGGGCTATTTCAGCCTGCAAATAGGGGGCCCAGTTCTCACCCCACTTCCCCAGCACCACCTGGCTGCTCCCTGGGGAGTCCCCAGACAGCTCTGTCTATGAAAGAATCTTAGGAAAGCTTTCTGCCCAAATGTACACGCCACCATTTTACCATTTACCAACGTGACGTTATTTGTGTCCTCAAGATGTGAATGAAAACTAGAAGTGTGATGTTTATGAGGGAAACCTTTTATTCCTGGTACGCTCATCGCCTGTGAGGGTAGGAGGGATCTAGTCAAATGTCAGGATCGAGTGTATTTGCATTATACGTGAAAGAACAGGGGGCGGCTGGGAAGATGATCTTCCTCCCCTGTGGACCAGAGAAAAGAGAAACTGGCTACAGGAGGCAGCAACAGAAAAGGACAGTAGGAAAAGTGGAATTAAAATGAAGGGAGTGGCAGGGAGAGTCCAATCAGGTCTGGGGGATGTCACTGGGACTTGCACGTAGTGCGGCTAGGAGTGTCCACTCCTCACCTCTATTTTCCAGTCTCCAGTTTCTGTCCGTCATCCTCGGATCCCCTTCATTCTGTCCACACACTAGGGTCTCTGAAAGCTTATGCACCCCTTCCAGAAATGGCTCTGCCATTGTCTCCCTGCTCCCTCTCATCTGCCTCTGCCTTCCTTGGGCCCCTGGTCCAGACAGCAGATTCCATCACTTAAATGCTTTGCAGTAAGGATGGTCTCCATTCTCCCCCCAGAATCCACAGGGACTGTGTGGGGAGCACTGGGTGCTAAGCAGTAGAATGCCAGAGATGAATTCCTAGCCTTCAGAACACTTTTTTTGCCTTCCCCCACGAATACAAAGAGACTGGATATTATACAGTATTATTCACCCACTGTTATAATTCATATATTTTGGGTTAATGAGGCATTTGTGAGCCGTCCTGGGGAGGCTGGTCTTCTTATATACCACGTTTCCAGGGGAAATACTTTGTCAATTGTAAGACTTTCTTTCAAGCAATCTTTGGAAACTGAAGGCCGCCCTTACAGATTCGAAGGAAATGCAGAATTCTTTGCATACATAAAGTTAAATACAAATAACAAAAGACCTAATGCCTACTCAGTGTTTTACTTTTTATTCAAGAGGCAAATTAATTAAAAAGGATCGTAAATACAGGAGAGCAATTTGAATTTTGAAGGGCTCTTAACAAAATAGATGTTTTTTTTTTTCTTTCACTTATATTAGAGGTTTGGTTAAAAAGTGCACTGGAACTACCAAGAAAGAATAGTCATCTTATAATGATCACCTACAGCTTTTCTTGAAACATTAAAAAAAAAATTTGTAATGATGAAGTGCACCCAATAGGGAAGAGACGTAACAAAACATCTATGGGATAGTTGTGGTATAAAGACACATTTCTTCCAATAAGAATATGATTTTGAGTGGCTGAAATACGGGGGATTAGAAATTTGCATACACTCTCGTCAACTGAGGCAACAGCTGAAGTCAGGGGGGCTCTTGTCCTCCATGGGATCTGACTCCCGCCATGTTAAAGGTTTCCAAGATGCTGCATCCAAGTGTGCAGAGAGCAGGTCGCTAACGCATTCGCAAGTGCCATCAGTATGAGGAGATCCAAACTCTGGATTCAGAATGAAATGGAGAAGTAGCCTTGCTGAAGCTGGAGAAGTAAGTAGTCAGAGGCTCAAAAAAGGGCACGTGCAAGATCATTTACTGACAGTGGATTAACAGAACAGAGGTTGCTGAAATAGAGGAAAGCACCGAACCGCAATGGAATCTGGGGAGGGAGAAGGAGTGCACGCTATAAGCCGCGTGTGCACAGACCTGGCGTGGAGGGTTCTCGTGTCGTTTGTATCAGCATCCTGACAAAACGTTCTCTCTAGTCTGTGTGCCAGGAAAACCTGGAGACTGGAAGGGAAAGATCCAAAGGAAGACAGGCCAACAAAACGCCTCCTCCTTGGTTCAACAGTTGAGAGACTGCTCAATAGGAAACAAAGCCCATGTTGGCAAGTAGGCAGCCCTCAGGAGCCAAGGGTCAGCAGGAGGACAGAGGTCAAGGTTCTTCTGTGACCTCTCCCAGGAGTGAAGAAAAGGACGCTACCATAAAGGTCAGCTGAGGTTGATGTTGGACATAAAGCTGGTCTATGCCCCTGAAGGAAGGGTTGGTTCTTTAGTTACAGATCTTCCTTTCTAAATTATGATGCAGGAGATCCCATTCAGACATTTGCCGAGAGAAAAATCATTGGCGAGAGGCCTCTGGTTAGAGCCTGGCTCCTACCTGTGATACATACAGGAATCGACTGACGTTCGGATGGGTCATTTGTTTCTTTTGTTAATTACTGGGAAGGATACGAACCATTCCCCGGGTGGGCAGGTACAAAGACAACCCATTAAAATAGAAGAAGAGCATGGCCCAAAGAAGAAACAAAGTTAAAATAACCTAGAGCAAATTTTAGCAAACGCAGCAAGGAACTGTCAGAGATTAGAAAAAAAAAAAAAAATACCTGCTGCGTCACTGTTCCCGAGTCATGACCCAGCTTTGGAGACAGCTCTCTGACTCATCACTGTCTTGAAAAGAGAACCTTCTGTACCTGGTGGTTTTAATTAGGACTCTCACTGTAGGCTGGTTACATGTCAACACATCAGTCTGATTCCTTAACTTTCATTCACTTTTGGTTATGGAAATAGTCTCATTCCAGTTTCAAAGAATGAAGCCTATCCAACTTACAACTTCGGTCTTGGCTCCCTCCCCCTCCTCCAATATCCCACCTTCCCTGAGGACTGGACAAGTTACCAGCTTCCCCGGGCGGGGGGCGGGGGGGGGCAAGCTTCCCACCTTCCTCCTGCCACCTTGTTCTTCCACTTTTGTTGGCGGGGAAGAGGGGGAGAAGAGAGGTTTCTTCACATAAAGGCAGACCCCAAGGCCATCTTTTTTTTTTTTTTTAAGTTTTATTTATTTATTCTGAGAGAGAAAAAGCGTGAGTGGGGGAGGGGCAGAGAGAGAGGAGAGAAGGGGAATCCCAAGCAGACTCCGTACTGCCAGCGTGGAGCCCGATGCAGGGCTCGAACTCATGAACTGAACCATGAGATCATGACCTGAGCCTAAGTTGGATACTTAACAGACTGAGCCACCCAGGTGCCCAAGGCTGTCTCTGAACGTTGGTCTCCGTCTGTGTGGCCCACAGCTATAGACCGTGTGTGGCAGGTGGCTCTGTCCCCCACTGCACTTCTGATGCCCATGCCTTCCTTCACCGCGTGCTGTCTCTTCTCTCCTGCCATAGTTGGCCTTCCTTGAAGGGACCTTAAACTAGAGGAAACACGGTCCTTGCTCCTTAGATCTGACTGAACCTCTGTGCTCTCTCCCGCCCTGTGCTCTGGTGGCACCAGATAAGTCACCAGCTTGGAAGCCAAGCTGACAGCCAGTCTGGAAATGAGACGTGAGTCTTCAGTTTTCACTGCCACCTACAAACTATGGGCTGTTCCCGTCCTATGTCCAGTCTTTTCCCAACATGCTTTGCTTCTCTTTCCCAGGTCTCTTGTTAAACTGAAAAAAAAAATTTATTAGTTTTCTTTATTTTTGAGAGGCAGAAAGACAGAGTGTGTGGGGGGGAGGGGCAGAGAGAGAGGGAGATACACACACAGAATCCGAAGCAGGCTCCAGGCTCTGAGCTGTCTGCACAGAGCCCAATGCGGGGCTCGAACCCACAAACCATGAGATCATGACCTGAGCCAAAGTGGGATGCTCAACTGACTGAGCCACCCAGGTACCCCTTTTGTTCAACTTCTTAATGGAAGAGGCCACCAAACCAGTTTTGTGTCTACTGCGGGAGTTTCCTGTCAAGAACTGGGCCCTCTTTGAACTGGATTCTGGTACAGATCGACTTACTTCCTAATGGGGGACCATCCCTGCTGCTGTGTCTATTCGGTGACCCCTGGGGCCAGCAGAAGGCACTTATCAGGTGAGTCACACAGAACTGTCACACTGATGTCTGATCCCTTGACACCGGGGAGGAGAGACCGTGGGCCAGAGAAGCCCTCGGTCTCCTCAGCACTTGGAAAAAAGTCACCAAGGCCAGGACAAACCTCTGGATGGGTGATGGGGGCTGTGACAGGCGCAAATTTAGGAGGAGTGAGAAGAGCTCAAAGGGGCAAGAGATGGAACCAGCAGGGCAGAGAGGCAGAAGCACAGGACGTGGACGGAAGGTATGTGGCAGGGACGGACAGAGGGCCACCGAGCCCCAGACATCCTGGCCGTTTCCTCAGGTCCTATTTGCCCTTAAGTATGGAAGGCCACTGCACCGCCACTATTTGGTGCCTCTGGATGCCTTTGTCTCTGCTTCTCCCCACATTTTCCAAAAGGCCGCGATTCTGACTCAGCGCCCCCAGCACGGGGGCACGGCCACCAGCTGGATGCAAACGTCTGTGCGATCGTATCTGTCCTTCTTAGCTGTAGTTCTGTCCCAGCCTGTTAGCAATACTGTCCACTTGCCATCTATGCCACTGAGGGTGACTCATGGGCCTTTCTGCTGGAAGCACTGGTCCAAAAACTCACGATTCCCCCTCTTCTATCCCTTGTCATGTGTGAAAGACCAAGCCTTCGTGAAAACGAAAAACATATATGTTGGGCTGTCTTCATTCATTCAGTCCCAGCTTCCGGGCGCAGCGGTGCTCGGCATGGGTCCTATACCGCCTCTCCTGTGTCCACAAGAGCTGAAATCCCCGGGAAGCCTGAACTTCTCCACGGTGCCAACTCCTCCCCACGACCCAGAGCCAATCTTTGTCTTCCGACCAGTGCGCCCAGCCCTTATCACACTCTGTACTCTCTCTTTCCGCCATGGTGGTATTTAAATGCAATGAGATCATGGATCACTCTGGCAACATGTCTTAGAGCTCCGTGTGTAGGGTCACTGTCTCTCCCTTTTTCTTTATGCAGACCCACCACCTGTCACTCAGCTGTTTCCTGCTGGCTGGCTGCGTGCATAGGACACTACTACCTTCCCAGTCACCCACTCCTCATGCTCCCCCTTCTGCCTCCGGGCCACTTCTCATACTGTTGTCCTGGAAGGTCATGGTCCGCCCCCTCCACCCCTCCCACTCACTGAGATTCTAAGTCTTTGTCCTCGACACTAGAGTCCTCTCAGAAGCTACCCAGACTTCTTTCAGATCTAGTAAGTCACTTTGTTTTTATCACACTTTCTTAACCACTTTGCGGTCACTCCAAGAGGCCACCTGAGGTTACCTTCCTCCTTTTTTGACTGCCTCTTACAAGCACACCCTTTTACATGGGCCGGGGCAATCCTACCCACCTCATTTATACACTCACCTTCTCCCGATCTTTCCTATCACCAGCTACCCTCTCCTGTGGCCATTTAATGGATTCCAAAAATCTCCAAGCATTCTTTCTTGAAATGCACTGCTTTCTCAACCACTCTGCCAAAAAGCAGGCCCCGGATTTCTCTTCGTGGATGGTAAGACCTTCAGCTTGCCAGACCTATGTAACGCAGCCCTGGACTGAGTTACCTCTCTGACCTCATCTTCGAGCCCTCTCTCTAGGTTCCAACCACACTTCTGGCTGCTCCTCATTATAAGTTGAATTGTGCCAGCCAAAAGATAGGTTAATCCTAACTAGTGTGACTTAGCGGGAAATAGGGTCTTTGCAGATGTAATCAAGTTGAGATGAGATCATCAGTGTGGGCCCTAATCTAATATGACTGCTACCCTTATAAGAGAGGGGAAGAAACACACAGATTCACATACAGAGAAGGCCCTGGGATGTCAAAGGCACAGATTGTAGGGATGTAGCTAGAAGCCGAGGAATTGCAAGGATTGAGGGCCACCACCAGAAGCTGGAAGAGGCAAGCGTTCTTCATTCTACCCAGAGTCTCAGAGGAAGCCTGGCCCTGCCGACACCTTGATCTTGGACTTCTGTTGTTTTAAGTCACCCTGTTTGTCCTACTTTGTTACAGCAGCCACAAGAAAGTACACAAAGAAGCACGCTCCTGTCTTGGGCTTATCTGGTTTCTGCATGGAACACTCCTGCTCAGAGAGCTGACTCCATGGTTCTCTCTCTCTTTCTCTCAGCCTTCGGGCACTGCTCCAGCACCGCTTCTCAGAGATGACCTTCCCGATCACCTTCTGTAAGATTGCAGTGATCCCTGCCTCCACATGCCCTCACCCCTGACCCTAGTTCCCATGCTGTGTTTTCTTCATGACACCATCTCACACGTCATAGATTTCCATCTTTGTTCACTCTTGCCTCCCAGTGGCGCACCTGACTCTAGTGTGTTCACTGCTGGGATGTCAGGGCCAAGAACAGAGCCTGGAACTTTACAGCTGATCGGGGAATGTCTGCCGAATGCACGTACTCCTGAGTTCCACCTCCACACAGTATCAGTGTGTGAAGCATTTGGACCCGTTTGTGTGTTGTTTTATGTTGCCACACAAAAATGGTTCTTTGATTCTAACTTCCTAAAGGCCCCGTGGTTGAATCCACTCGTTTCAACAGTGGCTTGGCATACAGCCACACACAACATGTGCTTTCCATTTCTTTAGTTGACAACAGTAGATTTCAAAATGTGAATGGTAAAAATACAAGTAAAGCAGAATATATAAACCATTCTGTCTCTAACACGAGGAGACTGGTTTTACATTTAACAGTTTGGAAGAGACTTCCTTAGTTTATATTTTCAACATATACTAACAATAACCCACATTCCTTAAGCACTTATGCTGGCTGGCGGTCTATGCGCCTCCTCGCTGCAGTGATGTGGATTCTCCGTGCCATTTGATGGTCTGGGAGTCTGATGCTCAGAGAGGTACAGAAACTTGCCCAAGATCCCAGAGTTAGAAAGCAGAAGAGTCAGGGTTCAAGGGCAGGCAGCGTGGCTCCAGAGCCTGTGTTTGTAACTCAGTGGTACACTCTCGACTCACATCGAGCAACTCATAGAAGCTCTTTCTTTAAAAATGCAGAACAATTTATGATGAAGAAGACAAGAAATGGCTCAAAGGTAATCAACTGAAAAGATGGATTGCACCTCCTCTCGAACTATATGAGGTAGAAAGAACCAGGATAAAATAGAAATGATGAAGGTCTTTAAGTGTAGTAGACAGGAACAAGTCAATTTTTTTTAACATATGGAATGTTCCAAATCACTCCAAATAAAATAAAAATTACGGGGGAGGGGGATGGTATGGGTATACACAGAAACCAATTTCTTTCTTTCTTTCTTTTTTTGAAACCAATTTCTATGTTATCATCACTCAAGAAAGACGGTGCCAATTTGGAAAAACAGATTAGTGTAAATGGTACAAACACATTGAAACTACATGGATATGTGTATGCGTGTGCACACACATGCATACACACACACACACAGACTCCAAAGGACTGATATCCCCAAATCCAAGCCGTCTTCCATTAATTCTAAGTGGGTATGGCTAAGGCTATATTCTTCTTGCAACTTCTAATTTAAAATTCAGTGTAATCACTTTAGGAAGCAGGCAGTTTTCTCTGACTCCACAGGCTGGGTTTTGTGTCACCATTGTGCTTAACACACGGTGCCATATTACCCGGTTTGTATGCTGTTTGTCTGGTAGGTTGTGGGTTCCTTAAAAATAGTATCTATATATTATTAATATTCAATTCCCCTACCAACCTAAAATAGGCTTTGGTAAACTTTTTTTTCCCCACTAGAACTGACAATGCCATTTCTTTAAAAACAACACCAAAAAATACTTGATTGGAGCCAGGATGCTAAGGCAACTTCCCAGAGGTGTGTTGGGAATTAGGAAAGTAAAATCAGCACTGTTTTCCTAGAGGAATCAGGCTTATTATCAAAATGTGTGTTTAATATGCAAGATCTTCAAATACTTGGGGTGCAGATTTGATAGCTGAAGCTAATTTCTCATATAAAAAGAGGTGACCAGGGGTGCCTGGGGGCTTAGTCAGTTAAGCATCTGACTTCAGTTCAGGTCATGATCTCACGATTTGTGGGTTCGAGCCCCATGTTGGGCTCTGTGCTGACAGCTCAGAGCCTGAAGCCTGCTTCATATTCTCTGTCTCTCTGTCCCTCTGTCTCTCTCTGCCCCTCCCCTGCTCACACTCTGTCTCTCTTTCTCAAAAATAACTAAACATTAAAAAAAATTTAAAAAAAAGAGGTGACCAGGTCAAAACCCTAAAAATCTTCATTAGCAGTGGTCAGTGGCCATTTCCATCACAAAGAAACGAACACGGTCAGTTAATAACAAAGTTCTACTAATACAGCTCCAGTTTTGTTTAAAAGGTATGTTGTTTGGGGCGCCTGGGTGGCGCAGTCGGTTAAGCGTCCGGCTTCAGCCAGGTCACGATCTCGCGGTCCATGAGTTCGAGCCCCGCGTCGGGCTCTGGGCTGATGGCTCGGAGCCTGGAGCCTGTTTCCGATTCTGTGTCTCCCTCTCTCTCTGCTCCTCCCCCGTTCATGCTCTGTCTCTCTCTGTCCCAAAAATAAAATAAAAACGTTGAAAAAAAAAATAAAAGGTATGTTGTTTAAAGGAATGGTCCCATGTTTAGAAGAAAATACATCTTAAAATTATTTTAACACTTAAATACTTATTAATTTTAAACTTCCACTAAATTTAATTCCTTAGTTCATCATAAATTAAAACAGCTAATGTTTTTTAATTTTAAGAAGAGTCCTTCTCACTTGAAACTGTGAAAATAGATTTTTTTTAATTTCTAGGAGACATATTATCTTGAATGCTGCCCTACAGCATATATATTATGCTCATTTTTGGTGCATGATTGTCCACGTGCCAGTACGGGGTGCCTACGTGTGCACCTACCTGTCCTAACGTGTGCATGGGCAGAAACAGGGGGACAAAGCAGGAGGGGCAACATAAACTCGAATCATTAGAATCCATGAGAGGCACCTAGTATTATCCCCGAGTCGATGGATAATCTTAATATTCTTAACTGGGGAGCGCCCAGAAAGAATGAAGAAAGTATTTATGAAAAATACTAAAAGATTATCACCCGGGTACCTCCTAAAAGATGCCAGTGATACACGCACATGAGCAAGTTTTCACGTCAAACAACTCCAGAGATTATGTACAGTTCAATTTACTGTGACAGTCCCAACAATCTAGGAGACAATGTACACCAGACACAGTTCAAATAGTACTGACACCCGTCGGTGCCACTGATACCCCTCCCCTGAAGCAGGAGGGCAGCGACGTATCAGATGTTCATCGGTCTGTGAAAACGAGCTGTGCAAACTCAGTGTGTTTGTGGCAACAGCCCAGACCCTATCTATTCTTACCCTTTTTCCTTCCCAGGTCTCTTTAGTTGTTCCTCAACCACTTCTGTTCTGATCTGAGGTCTTGTTTGTGGAGCACCCTCCTGTCTCATTTGTAACTGAACGCTCTAAGCTGGGTCCCCCACTGGCCCGCAGACTCCAGCTCGGTCCCTGGTGGTTGCCAACCGCCCTCCCCAGCTCCTTCCCCGGGGCGCCACCCCCTCCTGGGAGGCTGCCACCAATCCAGCAAATCCACCGGTCACCAGACCAGGAGGAAAAGTTAGAAACGGAGCTTTCATCTGCTGATTTATGGAAGCAAATTCTCAACTTTGTGCCTATAATATCCGGCATCATTTTGAACAGCACTGAGTTTCTTGGCTTCATTACACGAAAACTGTACCAAGCACTGGAATGAGGAATGAGAAAGGCATGATTTATGACCCTCCCCATATAGGAGATTTAATTCTGCCTTTTGCTCAATGGTCTATCCATTGTGTGAGCAAAGTCAATACTAATAATGAAATGCAGACTGAAGGGCTAAATCAATTCAATAAAATGCAATAGAAAGACTGGGGGACTGAGTACGTTGAAAAGGCGAGTGCCTGCAGGATTAGTATTTGAACAACAGGTAATTACAAAAATCAATACTTGTGTATGAGAACATGACAGGCAGCCATCCGTCACGAAGGGAGAACCATTACTATTGGCTTGGGCCCTGAGTTAGGATGAGGGAGCAAAACAGAACTGTGCAAAATCCCTTCCAGAGGTTCCGTGTGTGTGTGTGCGTGCGTGTGTGTGTACATATGTGTGCTCCCCACGTGAGTGAAGGAGCGAGACAGAGAAACTCAGATGGCTCACTTTGGGTTTTATTTAGGCACGTGCATTGTCCCTGTCCACCGTGGTGGCAGACTGTGCCCTCGGTCCTACACCACTCTTCCCTTCCTCCCCATCCCAGGCTCCCGGGGACCTGGCCAACGTTACCCTGAGGTCCTAGCCACATCTGGAATCTTTGGGGGTGCAGTGGAGCACTGACACCCACCAGATGAGCCCCTCCTCCGAGAGCCAGTTGCTGGAAGATCTCCAGGCAGTAAGAGGGGACACAGGCACCCACGGCAAATTAGGAAAATAAGCACACGTACACATGCAGACATATATATATATATATATATACGTACGATAAAATAACTTGTATTTTAAATAGAGTAAAATAACTTAAAATGAACATCGAAAAGATAAAATAAAGTAACTTGAATGTTCTAACTGTTCCTGGCCAAAAAAGAATATGAATGAATGAATATGTTACCACTAAGCGGCCAGCATACATTAAGTCACTTAGCCCCACAAAGACTCCACAGTACAGGTATCGGCGTCTCTATTTTAAGGGCTGAAGGACAATAGGCTTGTTCCAGGAGGCACAGCTGGTGAGCAAGGAAGCAGCACTGGGAGATGGATGTGTCTATTGGATGCCAACGCGTGTCCCGGTCCCCCCCCCCCCAACGCCCCCGACATCGTGCCACCTCGGATCCACCGCGGGGCCGAGAGGTACGTCTGATGGGGCCACACCCAAGTCTGTGGCCAGCTGCCAGCAGTCACTGCTGTTGAGAGGCTTTGGCCAGTCCAAGGAGCACGTAGACAGAGCCAGTGGGACCAGTGACTTCACACTTCCCCAGGCCATGCTGTCTGTACTGACCACACGACCCTTTATAATAAAGGTTCAGACTCCGCTTTTGGATGTCTGGCTTCTGACTGCTTTCAAGCCTCCCTCTCCTGCTCTGCCCACATCTGAGCAAGGTGATATGAAAGCTTGGATGCCTCCTCTTTCGGCATCAGCAGGAAGTTCAAATCACGCCAGCCCCTGTCCACACTTGAGAACCCTCACACTGGCTCCACCCTATAATCACCACAAAAACTCAAGCCAACCCCCTTTCCTACTCTCAAGACGTTTTCAGTCCCACTTAGGAGCCATGCCGACCATCCCAATAAGCCTCGTTAGGTGAGTCACCCAACTTTCCGTACCTTCCAGGTGTATCACAGGGCGTCATCAATCCTGAGATCGGAACCACACTCCTGCTTTTGGGGGCGTGCATCACAACACTCCTGATCCAACCTTATGTGAACAATGGAATAAAATGCTTCCCTGGCCTTTAAAGAAGCCCTCAAAGTGGTGACCTTGAAAAAAATGATGGGCTGTAATCCCCTAATCAGAAATCTGTCCTTCATTTTGAGTGACTCTTTGGTTTTCTATTAAAGGCATAGAAGGATTGAGAGAATTTCCATTGGGGACAGAACTCAAATTTAACTTTGCTTTATTTGTAGATCATTTTATATAATTTTAATAGTATTTTTGGCATTTTTAAACTTATCTTGGATGAACAATATTTTTCTTTATGTGACTGTTGACACCACTGTTGACATTTGGGACTGGATAACTCTTTGCTGTGGTTGCTGCCCGGTGCATGTGCATTTTAGGAAGTTCTGCAGCATCCCTAACCCTACCCATAACATGCTGATAGCGCCGCCACGGTCCTCTCCAATTGTGACAACCACAAGTGTCTCCAGATGTTGTCAACTATCTCTTGGGAGGCAAAAATCACACCTGGCTGCGAACCACTGCCCTTTATTCAATCCACAAAGACACGTGACCTTTCTGCTAAGTCCTCTAAGTCCCAGTGGAAGATAGAAAGAAATGATGAAAAGCCATCAGGCTATATCCATACTAATGCAAGCAAGCAAAATCTACAATAAATTGCAATTATCTCTCTAAATTTCTTGTTTCCACTCTGAAACCGATTTTGACTGATCCCCAGAACTGCTCCCATGCTAGGGAGAGGACTCTTTATAGCTTATCAAATTGTTTTAAAACATTTGATTACTCAGCAGCTTAATGCAAATACGTGTCCCTTGTCTAAAAAATCAGAGTGAGCTATGCCGACCACTGTGATTTTTCTAGAAATACCACGCAGCACAGTGTATATACAAAGTAGTCCAAGAACACCAAGCATGTTAACAATTGTTTACATAATGGGTGCAGACAATATATTCTTTCCTGGACCACATCCACCCGTGTTATATTCCCTAGTCATTCTGTAAATGGCTCAAAATCCTTGATTGTAACACAAAGCTTATCTATTGCCTAGAGTTCTCATCCTGTAAGTGAGTTTTCCAGAAAGGAGAGATGATATCACAGGTGACTGCAGTAATCTTGTAAGTTGAGGAGACAACGTACGATGCTTTTTATTTCTTGAAGATTTAGAGGCAGAGATAACTCCAGGGATGATATTGGGAAGAGGAAGGCAAATCACATGAAAAGTCCAGCGTTTGACCATTTTGCCTGTGTTAATACTAGAAGGTATATTTGGTCATCTGCTTCTCAGTATCCAAATATTAAAAAAGAAGACTATGCATACACACGCCAGTTAATCAGAAGGTGCCATTTCGGTCTTACATCTGGATCTAAATTTTGGAAACATAACTTTGCTTTTCCTATTCCTTTCCCCTTTCAACACTACTCTATAGACCTCGGTGCTGACGAGTCTACCACCAGTCGCTTAAGAATCCAAGTAGCGCTTACCTCGGCTTTAATTTTATTGTCTCCGAAACAGAGGTGCTGTAAGTAGGCTGCAGCATTAGACTGGACTGAAGGAAACTGGTGTTGTAACATCTGGATCACTTCCGGTAGCTCTGGGTCTCTCCATCCAAATTCTCTGAACAAGGAGAAGGCAGGAGAACATGAGAGAGAAATCCTACCACAGTGTTAACACGCGCTTAACCCATTTATGAAACGTACTTGAGTTTACGCGGAACTATTTCACAAATAGCCGGTCTGGTTTTCATACATGCACATTCACTTAAAAGAATCTGAAAAGACGTCCTTAAGTTGATGGCTTGGAGGTGTGTGTAGGTACACACGTACGTACGTATGCTGAACACACACACTCTATATATATAAAACCTTAAATGTATCAACTGAAGTTACATGCTTATGAAGATTGTGAAAAAAAATGACTTAAAGTGTCACATGATTTTATTAATATACACATTTTTAATTTGGGCTTAAATGGAGAATTTATAAGGTCACATTGGTTTTCTTTTTTTTTTAAATTTTTTTTAATGTTTATTTTATTTTTCAGACAGAGAGAGACAGAGTATGAACAGGGGAGGGGCAGAGAGAGGGAGACACAGAATCCGAAACAGGCTCCAGGCTCTGAGCAGTCAGCACAGAGCCCGACGCGGGGCTCAAACCCACGGACCGCAAGATCATGACCTGAGCCGAAGTCGGCCGCCCAACTGACTGAGCCACCCAGGCACCTCAAGGTCACATTGGTTTTCTAATATATTGTTTCAACAGTCTGATTCAAGGACAGCATTTAGCTAAATTATCAGACAAGAGAAAATATAACTGGATGGGGTCCAATCCAAAATCCAAAATGTTGTGATAGAACCTGATGCCTTCTTTATTATTTTCTATTATTACTGTTACTGTTATCATCATCTCTTCTTTAAACGATTCTCCAGAGGGAAAAGTGGAGGAACAAGAATTTATAAAAGGAAGTTCAAGAGTTGGGTTTATTCATACAATGTTAATATATATTTTTTCACTGTACATTTTTCTCCTCCAAGCTTCTTTTCACATCTGAGCTACTCCAAGAAGATGGTTGTTTATTTAATTTTAAGAAACATGCTCTGAGACATTTAAGTCCACCCTAAAACACAAGACTGACTGTACCATGCAAATGAATATTGTTTTATGAAGTCAATCGGCTCAACCAGCTAGGACATGGGGCTAACAGGGCCAATTGTATGGATTCTATTCCTGTAGCAGGGAACCCATTTTTAACAGAGAAGTAAAAAAGCAACCTCTGAGACCGCAGATAAAAAGGTGACCCCACGTGCCACAAAAGGGTACTATTTATCCAAAGGATAGGGGGAAAGACAAACGAGATAGCTTGGCAATAACCACTCTACTCCCAGAGAAACAGCTCAAGAGCATCCATCCTGTTGATGCTGGGTCAGTGCTGTCGTTGGAGAAGAGGAGTCACAAAAAAATGGGGCAGAGAAGGAACAGACAAAGGTTAAAAGCGTCCTCGTAGATTGTAACCTGTTCTCTTTATCTTTCCTTTATCACAACCCATAGAGGCTGTCAAGCAAACCTTGAAAACGTGTTAGCACTCCCTTCACGGCTCTGAAGACAATCGTCAATGGGATTCCTTTTGAATTAGCTTAGTTTTTCTTGGCAAGATCAAGCATTTGATTTAATGTGCATCAAGTAGTTAATAAATTGACATAAAATTTTAGGTAGCCACACATGTTTTCAAAAGGACAGATAGTACAGTAATACATCTGCTACAAACTACCCATAAGTGATTGCTGGTAACAGACAAATTATTACATTTTTTTTTTTTGGCTATGTGATCAAAGTAGAAATTACAGATTAAGAACACAGGAAGCTTGTGTTACTTTAAGTTTAATGTCCTTCTCTCGAATGATTCTAAACCACTTCTGCAACATCGAGCTAGCACCCACAGCCCCTCTGCTCAGAATAGCAGCCAAGTAAAATTGTGTTCTTTGTTCAAATGAAATAAAAATCTACAGAATACCCTATACATTAAGATTGGCAGTGTCCTATAGGTACTGGATGGCTAAGATGAATTCGGGTGAGCCTGTGCTATTGGAAAGTGATTAGTAAAGAATTCATTTGAGCCTATTTTATTAACCGGATGCTAACCGCTCTATATGGCATATATCAGTAACATCTTTGGAACAAGATCTCTAGGGTAACAGTCTGAGGGACCCTCTGCACACATGCACACACACGGGTTCGTTTGTGTGGATGCATGTATATACACAGGCACATGTACACACACACAGCCCAAACTCAGAGCAGATGCACTTTCTAAGGAATCATGAGCCTAGGGGGGAAAAGGCTCTTCAGCTTCCCCTGAAAACTCTGGAATCCCAGACATCCCCTCTGCCCCACTACTCTTTTCCCAGACCTGATTCTCACCTTTCACCCCGCTGACCAAGCCAGTCACCTCCCACGCACCCTTCTTCCTACCTAAGGCATCGAACTGGGCACAAACACAAAACTAATCGGGCCGCTTCCCTGCTTAAAGCCCTTCAGTGGTTCCCGCTGTCTTCGGGATAAAGACCAGGATATTCCCATGGCTCGTGAGGCCTTTGCTTGGCTTGCCATCTCCCGACTTGCCAGCCTTGCGTCCCGCTGCCTCCCTGGGCTCCCTGCACTGGCAGACATCTGGACGGTGCTCTCGCCCACCTCTGTTCTGGAACGGCTCTGGCCCAGCGGTTTCTCACTCAAACTCAGGACCCCGGGCTCCCTGTGATTCCCTCAGGGAGGCCTTCATTGAGTCCATCCATGCAACGCCTAGCGGTAGTGCCTCCATTTTGTTGTGGACCGCCTCCCATCGCTGCCTCCGTCTCCACACTGTGGTAAGTTCTCTGAGGCCAGGACCGCAGCCCTTTCGGTCATGTTTGCTCCCTAGAGCATACAATATCCCCGGTACATGATGAACGTTACATAAATGTGCTTTGGGAGAGTGAAGGCAGTATCTGGGCAGGGAGTGTTTCCTCAGTTCTAATGACATCTTTTCTCTGGCCAATTGGTCATTCTGGAATGCTCCCCCCTCCCCTGACACACCTAGACAGACACACACACACACACATACACACTCTCTCTCTCTCTCTCTCTCTCTCTCTCCATACTGCCAAACTGTGCAGTCTTTACCATGCATCAGTAATTCTGTCACCGAAACCTTCCAGTGGCTTCCCACTGCACCAAGGACAACAGCCACCTCCCACACAGAGGACTCCTCCCTGTTCCTGAGCTTCCTGCACCAAGTTTCCTGAATTGCTTCCTTCCTATTGAAAACACTTCTGCTGTTCCCATCTCAAGATCCTGGTACTCTGGGGGAGGCTCCTCCCTCAGGTCTCTGCATGGTGCTCTCTTGTCTTGACCAGGTCTTAGTTCGCATGTCTCGGAGGGCAGCTCCTAGAAGCTTCCAGGCAAACAAGCCTGACCCTTCATATCATCTTACTACCGCCATATTTCATCCACCACACTTATAACTGGCTGAAATTCCCCTCCATCGTTTTTGTTACGATGATTCATCACTCCGCCCTTTCTCTGCTGTAAGCTTCACGGGGACAAGGGTTTTTCCCACAGCATGAGGAAATTTCCTCAGCTGCCGTGCTCCAATCCTCCTCTGGTGCAATGACAACATGTGAAAGTGGGGTCCCTGGGGGGGGGACTCTGGGACAGAGTGAAAGGGGGCGAGGGAGATCACAAAGCCGGGTAAGACTTACGACAACGGTAAATTAGTGTTCAAAATGACTTGATGTTTCTTAGCCTAAACCAGCTTTCCAGGAATCATGCTGGAGTGGATTGTGCGTCCGAGCAGTTCGCTTCCGGTTTATTCTAACTGGCATTCCCCAGCCTTAGCCACAGCAGCAGGTGCTGTCTAAGAGGATACTACTAGTGTTTTCAAATGCCTTCCTCAATTTCACAAGAGTGATGCTAAAGGTGTACCCCCTCAACAATAAGTTGGGGGGGGAACGATTTACATCCAAGTCTCTTTTTCCAGAATGGTTTTGTTTCGCTTAAATTAGATCGCTCGGATTTTTTGTTGTCCATGGAGACAGACTCCAGAGAAAGAACTGGAGGCCCAGAGGAAGTAAAATGTCCATCTCATTTGGACCAGAATTTGGCATATGATATGGTCTTGCACAAGGGTCTTAATCCTCAAGGACAAGGAGTGGCTCACAAGACAAAGATGTTCTGGAAAAGACACATACCAATAAAGGGTCAGCACAGGGAGAGGTTCGGGGCTGCGGAGGGGTTGGTGCATTTGGAAAAGGTACATTCTCAGACTAGCTGGGGAATGGCTAAGAAACAGGCTGTGTGGAGGAAGCCTGCCCGGGAGGCCGGATAGTAGAGGCAGGGCTAGAAAGCAAGTTTGGGATGAGATCACGAAGGGCCTTTCACACAAATGCAAAAATGCTGTTTCTGGTCTGCAGTGACTATTGTGGAGAAGAAATCTAAGAACATTCAGATTTGTTTAGGTTTACAGAACAGCCAGAAAAATAACCTTAAGAAACAACATGAGCGCACTAGAAGTCAGTTGCCATGGTTCCCTGTTCAGACGCCTTAACTCTTTAATCCTTAAGTAGCCTTCTGTGGTTTATTTTCATTTTACAGAGGAGGAAATTTGACTTACAGATGGTACCAACTTAAGTGGTGGAGCCAGAATAAAACTCGGCTGTCTGCTTTCAAATAGATAAATTTAACCACGTAACTGTGTTGGCTGCTGTAATCGCTGCCTTGCAATAACGTCTAGAAGAAGGATTCTTTCTTTAGACAATGTCTCAAAAATAAATATGTTTAGGGGCGACTGGGTGGTTCAGTCAGTTAAGCGTCCAGCTTTAGCTCAGGTCATGATCTTGCCGTTCCCGAGTTCAAGCCCCGCGTCGGGCTCTGTGCTGACAGCTCAAAGCCTGGAGCCCAGATTCTGTGTCTCCCTCTCTCTCTGCCCCTCCCCCACTTGTGCTCGGTCTTTCTTCTCTCTCTCAAGTAAATAAACATTTAAAAAAATTAAAAAAAATATGTATAAAACACTGTCCACAGCAGACTTTTGGCAACGACCGAAGACATTTTTGGTTGTCACAACTGGAAGATGTTCCTGGCATCCAGTGGGGAGAGGCCAGGAATGCGGGTCAACATCCTACAGTGCACAAGAAAAAATTCTCCATCCCCGAACTGTCATTGGAGCCAGGGCTGAGAAACTCTGGTCCAAACATGAAGTGTATCTGATCACTTGTGTTGAGCAAGCATGTTTTGAAGTCTTTTGCTCCTGGGTTATTTTAGTAGAATGGACACACAGGCTTTGGCACGAGAGTGGCTAGGAAAGCCTTCCAAACTTGAACATCCGGCTTTCTCTCTTCAAGTCCCTCACTGTTTGCTGGGCTTGGTTTCCATGGATCTAATGTGGCAAATAATACCACCTACTTCATGGGATATCTTTTGAAATGACACATGAGATAATGAACGTGAAAGTGGTTGGCAAGGTATTAGGAGCAATAGATAGATATATACGAGCGATTGTTACCCTAAGACTGCTCTAAAGGACGTATGTATATATTTACAATATTTATATAATGCCATTTAATTTTTTAAAAATAACCTGTTACTGATGGGTTTATTGACATTAGAGCTGATACTGACACGAAAGAACATAAGTGTAAAGAGAGACACTGCTTTAGCTTATACTAAAAATTCTGCCTGAAAATGTGCCACTTTGAAATGATTTGTTTTGCCCCCTACCCCCTCCAGAGGCAGAGTGCCATGGTGGGCAAAAGTTCTTTGGATGCAGTCAGAGTTGGTTCGAATCCTGCTCCACCCACCATGAACACTTTCTGCAGCCTTGGGCTCCTTCTGTCTGCGTCTGGTTTCCTGCTGAATTTCCACTGGCTGGCGTGCTCTTTGCTTTGAGTCCATCTTTCATAATGAGATAATAATTCCTACCTGGGAGTATTGGTGGGATGATCAGAAATCATATATACGAACCCCTTGGAGCAGTATCTGGCACGCAGTGTGGACCCTTGAGACACGCCAGCTGTCGTATGTAACTAGACGACGGAGTAAAGACTCAGAAATAAGAACCATCTACAGTTTTCTACCGGAGCGAACTCATAACTCTCATTTGTTACTGGGCTTCATTTTAGAAATGTTAATGGAACTGGAGAATATGCAAATGTAACCTTTTCTCCATTAAAACTTGTCACATAGACCAACAATATTGTGACAAAATTCTCACTCTTATATGGACTATCTGAGTTGCTAAAATTATAAGCGCTCAGCTCAGAGCTAAATAGCAAAACAGTTTGAAATCCGTTACTATGTTATGCTGGCACAGAAACCGGAGAGTTGATGTGCCGTCACGAGATTTTATCACGTTTACTTCTGCGTTGTAACGGGCCTCAGGGCCAGAGTCTCTGGGAACTCAAAATTTGATTTTCAGCAAAGCTTTGTGTCAGAGACACCTTGCTTACTTTGATTCTTTATGTTGGAGGGACACTGCCCACTTTGCAGCCTCAGTGGTTTCCGGTGGGGCAGGGCTAAATGGACATTACTTAAAAACGTGAAAATCGGGGCACCTGGGTGGCTCAGTCGGTTAAGCGTCCGACTTCAGCCAGGTCACAATCTCGCGGTCCGTGAGTTCCAGCCCCGCGTCGGGCTCTGGGCTGATGGCTCGGAGCCTGGAGCCTGCTTCCGATTCTGTGTCTCCCTCTCTCTCTGCCCCTCCCCCGTTCATGCTCTGTCTCTCTCTGTCTCAAAAATAAATAAAACGTTAAAAAAATAAAAAAAAACGTGAAAATCTCCACCTCTTTAAACTTCTGAACTATAACCAGAAGTTGTATTTTTTAATGTTTACTTATTTTGAGAGACAGAGAGACCGAATGCAAGCAGGTGAGGGGCAGAGAGAGAGGGAGACACAGAATCGGAAGCAGGCTCCAGGCTCCGAGCTGTCAGCACAGAGCTTGACGCGGGGATTGAACCCACGAACAGTGAGAACAGAGCCGAAGGTGGCCGCTTAACCGACTGAGCCACCCAGGCACCCCCTAACTAAAGGTTTTAAAGAGCTCATCGGCTTTAACTTTGGCATCTAGAGCCATGAGGTGAGCTGTTTTGTTTCTGATGTGGTCTTGTTAATAAGGTTGGCGGTGCAGACGTGGTGGTCATAAGAACGTTAGATAGGTGGATATTTTTATGACGAAACAGAAGTATTTTAATTCTTGTTGACGAACGAGATCTTATCCAATGAGAAACATATGGAAGCATTCGTGTCTTGGTCCTCATTCCTGGATATTTTGTAGCCCAAACCAGAAGCTGCCCTACATGGCTTATCACATTTAGAAAACAAATCTTTGCTTTCAGAGAAACAGCAGCATTGGAATTATGACTGTCTAGAAAACAAGTTCAACTGTTTTCATTTGTAGAAAGAAATGGCTCTCTCCAAGCTTTACATTTTGGGAAAATGTAATTACCCAAACTGCATCAGTAGCATTAACTCACTGACCCATGATTTCTTGACCTGTCTTCTGATGGAGCAGCCACTGTGCTCCTTGTAGATGTGTTCAGCTCACAGGGACTCAATGCTGTCAAGGACCACCAGCCAGCTCTTCCCTCCTGGGGACGATCCTCATCTTATCTTAAATCTGCATTATTAACTACACCCTCTCTTTTCACAAAATACTGAGGCAACTCGCACAGACAGATCATCTATGACGATACGATAAATGAAACATCAAGTACAAAAAAGAGGGGGGTTTCAAATGTTATGAGCGTAAGGTCGACGTACTTGCTTGTTTCAAATTGGACCCTTTCCTTACAAGTAGCCCTGCCCTCAGCAGAGAAACTAATTAGGGTAGAAAATGAGTCATTCCTGTTAGTTAAATGAAAGCACAGAATCCCACCACTTCCTGCACTGGGAAAGCAGGAAGGAAGAATCTGGAACTCTCTATACTTGTCCCAAGATCCATGGCTGGTCTCTAGTTAGGATCCCTCTGGTGGGCTGAATAATGTCCCCAAAGGTATCCCTCCAACCTGTAAATGTTACCTTATTTGACAAAATGTACTTTGTACATAAGAAGAAGGAGACATACCACTGAAATAAGATGCTATATTGTTGTCTTTGAAAATGAAGGAAGGGGCCATGAGCCAAGAAATGTAAGGAATGCAGCTCTAGAAGCTGGAACAGACAAGTACAAGGATTTTCTCCTAAAACTTCTGGGGGCAGCATGGCCGTACTGACACGTCGATGATAGCCCAGTGAACCTGACTGCAGACTTCTGGCCTTCAGAATTAAAGGAGAGTAAATCTGTGTTATTGAAAGTCATCCACTTTGTGTCCATTTGTTATAACAGCCACAGGAAACAAATGCACATATGGCCTTTTTAAGCTGACAAAAGACCATCCCGCTGGCGAGACTCCGAGGAGGTGGAGGGAGCTGCTTGGACTATCCTAAGAGTCACCACCTCCAACTCATGCCTCTGAGAATCCACCCTGTGATCGCTGGTCATGAGGTTGACTCCTCTAGCGATTTACTCTGACTTACCAACCGGCTTGTTTGTCTATTTGAAACACCCGCCTCTCTAACCTGCGGCCTTCGCCTCTCACTGCATCCCTGCAGGCCGCCTGACTTCCTGCTTTGGCAGATTCAGCTATAAACCACTCAGTCCCCCAGCCAGTGTTCACGGAGTGACCACTGTGCCTCTAGCCACTGGAAATTCAGTACTGAACGCAGCAAAAGTTCCTGTTGCAGGGAGCAGCTTCCTAACGGTGGTTGGCAATTCGTTATCAAGAGAGCAAAATGCATAATTTGTCAGTGTGAAGCGTGTGCTGGGTTGAATGGTGTCCCCTCAAAAATTCATGTCCACTTAGGACCTCAGAACATAACCTTATTTGAAATATGGTCTTTACATGATATAATTAAGGACCAAGATGAGATCCTCATCTTCCTGGACGAGGACAGGCCCTAAATCCTATGGCCGTGTCCTCATAAGACACACAAAAGGACACAGAGAGACACAGGGAGGAGAAAGCGCTGTGCAGACAGAGGCAGAGGTTGGAGTGATGTGGCTACAAGCCAGGGGATGCCAAGGATGGCCGGCAACTACCAGAGGCAGGGAGAGAGGCATGGACGGTTTCTCCTTTAGAGCTTCTGGAAGGAACCCACTCTGCTGACACCTTCACTTGACTTCCGATCTCCTGAACTGTTAGAGAATAAATTCCTGTTGTTTTAAGCCACCTCGTTTGTTGTATTTTGTTACAGCAGCCACAGGAAACGAATACAGGTGTAATGGGAAAATAAAACAGACATAGGCAACACGAGTGTGTGTGTGTGTGTGTGCATGCACACAGACGTGCGGTACAGGGGTTGTTATTGTAAACTCTGTGGCTATGGAAGACCTCCCGGAGAAGGTGACCCTGGAGCATAGACCTAAAGGTGGTGCATGGTGGAAGGAATGTTCCTGAAAGGGAGAACAGCGCTAAGACCCTGAAGAGGAATGTGCTTAATTAGCACATCAGGCAAGAGGGGAGAAGGCCAGTAAGGGAAGTGGCGTGGGTCCTGGGGCCATGTGGAGAGCGGCAGTAAGGCCCTAGATCACACAGGATTCTTCAGTCCTGGCAGGTGTCTGGCTTCTGCTCTGAGAGAGACCAGAGGCACTGGCATGTTGTGGTCCGATTCGCGTTTTTGGAGAATCGCTTTGACAGTGGTTACATGGATGTATACATCTGTCAACACTCAGAAACTGCAGCCTAAAACAGTGCATTTATTGTATATAAATCATACTTTGATGGAGCTGTGTTTACGAAAGGTCCCTCTGGATGCAGGGCTGAGACCCTCTAGGGTGCGGATGGAGCAGGAGAGAGTTTAGTGGCTCCTGTGGGGGACCCTGGCGAGGCTGCTGGTGCTGGGCAGTGGGGGGGTGGGGATACACGCTGGGGACAGGGCCAGGTGCACACAGAGTGTGAAGGCAAGAGCCGGCCCTTCTCCCCTCCTCTGCTCACGTGAACTGGTGACTCCTGTGGCCTCATCCGTCACGCCCTGCCCGGGGACCACAGGGCGAACTGGCCAGGCTAGGACCCACTTCCAGGGACTGGCATCTATTATTCCAGAACAAGGAGGGACACTTTCGACTAGCAAGTTTTCTACTGGCTGCTGAAGCAGAGAACCGGAAACAGCAAAATCGTGAGAAAACTGCTCATTTCCCAACTATTACAGGTGCTGGGTGCCTTAAGTAAATCTTAGCCAAGCAAAGGGCTTTTTCTTGGAGTCCAGCTTATTGGGAATCGAGGCGGGGGGTGGGGGTGGGGGGATAACGTAAAATGATTGGCAAGAGTTCATGCTGCTATTTACCATTTTTAATCTCATGTATTTTAAGTACCAGTGAATTTCTGCTTCTACCAAGGGCTTAAATATCCTAAAAGTCCATTAGACTGCAAATAATATTATCAATTATATGGTAATACCTATTCAGTCTCAATAAAATGTAGAATACTCGCTTTTATCTATTAATACAACTAGACATTTTCAATAAAATAGGTTCCACAAGGAAAACTCAACTTCATACACATAGGCGTTTAGTTGCCCTGGAAATTCTAACAGGCTGTCTTTGGTGGTAATAGCCCAAGGGAACAAAGGACAAATAGTACCCATAAACGCTTCCGTGTAAGCCATAATGACTTTATGGAAAATGTTTATATTCTATGACTATGTACCCATTTTAAAATTAACAGTCCGTGATGCTTCCTAGAAAAATCTGGACCTGTGCACCTCCAGTGGGAACAGAAGGAAGGATCTGACACCCAAGACCCATGAGAGGAGGGCATGATTGTAGGATGTTAGAGCAATAGTTTTTACTCTGTCAGTATCGGCAGAGATCAGGGTTCTGCCTCACATTTATTTATTTATTTAAAAAAAATTTTTAGTATTTATTTTTTTTGAGACAGAGAGAGACAGAGCATGAACGGGGGAGGGTCAGAGAGAGAGGGAGTCACAGAATCTAAAACAGACTCCAGGCTCTGAGCTTTCAGCACAGAGCCCGACACGAGGCTCGAACCCACGGACTGTGAGATCATGACCTGAGCCGAAGTCCGACCCTTAATTGACTGAGCCACCCAGGTGCCCCCTGCCTCCCGTTTAGATTAGGTATTTGAGAAAAAGCCACAAAGGTCTTGCTCACCCTCAGAAAGTTTTACTATATGCGTATTAAAGGAAACTTAATATTAAATACTATTAAAAATGGCCTAGCAATATACTGTGTGTAAATTATAGAATGGAGAGTGCTTTCTTATAAACTAAATAACGATATCATCTGACAGTTCTCTGTGAAAAGAATCTTTAAAAAAGAGCTTTTAATGATTCTGTTTCTGAAAACTTCCGAACCTCTCCGAAAACCAAAATGACACGGGTAAATGCATTCTAGAAGAACCCATCTCCAAAGATTGCGTGCTGGTCTCCATGTTTCTGGAAGCAAGAACCTGTCCCACGGCACCTGTCACGTTCTCTTTAGAATGTAAGTTGTGAGTACAGGCTCGAGGGTTGATTGCTACGCAGAGTCCACGGTGGGCATCTAGTGATATCCACTGTTGACCTTGGTCCTGGGAATGTTGCTAGCATGTTTCGCACATACGATTCCATGTCTGTCACCTCATTTTAGTTCTTCAAAGAATGACAACTCAATGTATTTCAGATAACACTGAACAGAGAGACTCCCTTTAAGGAAAATCTTACAGAATCGAAACGCAATTTAGTCTAGAAGAGGCACCAAGTGAGAAAGATGTTTGAAGGCATTCTTTAAAATGAGTAACAAATCCTCTGAAAATAGCACCCACGCATGGTCTCCTTCCAGGAGTGTTTGAGAGGCCTTTTTATGAACCAGGAGAAGTTCTAGGTCCTGCAGATACGCATATTGAGTCCTGACCTCAAACCACTTATACTTTAGCAGAGAAGACAACTATAAATAAGCAATGACTGTACGCTGAAGAAAAGATATTAAAGAAATGCCACACCTGCATTTAAAGACATCTGGTTGCCTCTTTCCTTTTCAGTAATGCTGGATTCAAATCCATCCAAAGGATGGCAGAAATAATTACTGTTAACATTATGAAATAATTATACCATCGTGAAAAATCGTAATAGCGACTTAGTATTTCCAGAATTTGTATATATGCATTTTGATGGCTTTTCTTCATATTTTAGGATGGGAGGGCACTTCAGCTAGCATTTCCCATGTTTATTGTGTAGACTGAGAAACCCAGGTCAGATTGTTTAGTGACCTGACCAAGGTCACAGGTAAGTTAGTGCATGGAACCTGGTGGTCAATTGTTAAGGTTCAAAGCTTATTCAAAGTTACATTCGGCCAAGATATCTCCTCCCTAAGTCTGTTCTGCAATGCACACACACTCTAGTTCCAAACCTTGGTTTGTGCCTCTGAACTGTAGTAGGCAATAATGTTGGAGAAGAATTACCTAATTGAAAAAGCATGTTGTGTAAGAAGTAAAAAAAAACACTTATTCTAACTGTGTTAGGGATTAATTTCCTGATAAGCATGGGGTCATGTGCTATAAGAAGGTGGTATTCAGGGAGGGTAAACTTTTTTTAATTAAAGATATTATTTTTTAAGCAATCTACATGCAAATGTGGGGCTCAGACTCACAGTCCCAAGATCAAGAGTCACATGATCTACAAACTGAGCCAGCCAGGTGCCCCTGGAAGGGTAAACTTTAAAAAGCATGTTGCTAGACATGTCAATGTAATCCAGCCAAGCCTATCAGGATCGCATCTGTGGTTGCCTCTTATTGGCTCTAACAAAAGAAGCCCCACCTCAGGATTGCAGGGTAGTTCAATAAGATGGTGTTAAAGCAGACTTACAGCATCTGGGCTTGTGTTAGGGGCTTTGGAGGCAGGGTCTGGTTCTGGATTGGCTGCTGCCGGGATGTAACTCGGTATCTTAAAGATTCTTAAAGATCTAGAAGGAGGGAAGACTACAGCAAGGCTCAAACTGTGATTGGTAAAGAAAGAGCAGTCATCAAATCAGCTTGGACAGGTGGCTGTTTCCATCAGTTTTGTGATTTGTCAGTTTTCAGACATGACTACGGAGGGGTCTTGATTTTGTCTTGATCCATCATCGTCAGGGTGGCCTTGCGTGATGCTGATGGTCTGTGAAACTGCTTATGGTCAAAAGAACACCAGGCTCTCCTCTTGTCTTTCTTGACCCCCGGGGCTGATCCAGGGGATACCAGAAAGGGAAGGGTAGGTGCCAGAGATCAATGTTCCATTCTGTGTCTGGAGAAGTGGCTCGCTGGGGGGTTGAAGTGGTGTTGTTAAGCTCTGTCAACATGATATCAGAACCACGAATGAGAAGGGAAGGGAAGGGAAGGGAAGGGAAGGGAAGGGAAGGGAAGGGAAGAGAAGAGAAGAGAAGAGAAGAGAAGAGAAGAGAAGAGAAGAGAAGATGCTTTGTCCCCATGAAGCCACATTCTATCTACCTCTTTGTTTTTTTGTATACTTGGCTGGTTATTTTAAAATCTCAGCGACAGCCAATCTGACCCTCGAATATAAGTACTGATGAATGACTTTGGGGTTTACATCTTCCTGCATTTTTCTGCTGTTATTCTGACTGAAACGCATCAGGAATGGGAGGAAAGCTTTTGGGTGTTGTTGCTCTTTAGCTGCTAGAAAAGGAAAAAAACAAACAAGCAAAGAACTATAAACAGTTGTTAGTGCCTGCATCAGAAAACAACCCAAACACACCCAGCTAGGTTTGTTTCCATTTGCCCTTAAAGGAAGTATAAAGAAGCTATGAATACTTGAGCCAAGCCTTAATACTAGAAAAAGAGAACTACAGTGTCCAAGTGGCCATTCACAATTATTTCTCATTACTAGACATTAAATGCAAAAGAATTCCAGGTGAAGACATTTTCTTTTATCCTACTTCACATTACTTGTTGGTCTGGATTTTTCTAAATATAAAATGTGGAAGATACATATGTGTGTATATATATAATATATATATTATTGATATATATCATATCATTATATATTATAATTATACAATAATATATATTATATATATATAATGATACATATATCCCTCATTTTGAGTAAGGTAACCAACAATGGATATTTATTAGTAATCCCTGTAATCCCTGCAGATCATCAGTGAAAGGGGTACAGACAGGCCAGCTATATACCATTATCCTGGAAGATTCCATATCTGTACGACTGAATGTATTAGTAAGCTTCTTTTTAATTTTTTTTTTTTCAACGTTTATTTATTTTTGGGACAGAGAGAGACAGAGCATGAACGGGGGAGGGTCAGAGAGAGGGAGACACAGAATCGGAAACAGGCTCCAGGCTCTGAGCCATCAGCCCAGAGCCCGACGCGGGGCTCAAACTCACGGACCGTGAGATCGTGACCTGGCTGAAGTCGGACGCTCAACCGACTGCGCCACCCAGGCGCCCCAGTAAGCTTCTTTTTAAAGTGCCATCATAAAAAAAAGAAGGTATTCATTTCCAGATAACAGTGTCCCATTACCTTTAATTTCTACCCATTGATAAAGACTTAGACTCGGCTTTTATTACCTCTAGGTCCGCCTAACTCTCAGAATGGCTGTGATTAATTTGAAAATTAATTGAAAAGTTTGCAATGAGTTTAAAGATATTTTCTATTATTGCTGCCATAGACCTTTCAAATTTAAAACGGGCAGGATGGCCGACAGGGCTCATGGAATACATTTGATTACCAGAGAAAAGAGCAAATGGCAGATAAGAATAGTTTTATTTATGCAAATAATAAAAGCACACATTTCTTTTATCTTTTTCACTAATTAAGAATTATGATTTCTTCATTAAGCATTTCTTTATTCACTAGAAGAACGGTTTAAGTTCCATGCACAGCTGTGAAATGAAGCCACAAGGAAACAAATCACTTGGATCTTGAAGAATGCTAATTTAATATCTAATTGTTTGAACCCATTTGTTTTTTTCTTTGTGGGAAGTGACTGGGCAGAGCCCGACTTTATATAACTGCAGAGGTTTCCAATTTTATTGGCACACGGGGTCCTCTTCAGTTCTTCATGGTGTCCCTGGGCCAAAAGAATTGCCCGACCCCTCCATTTATTAAGGAACCCGGTGCGAATAACTTCAGAGTTGTCTATGTCCTAAGAAGCTAGCACCTTTGGGGTGCGGCCCTGCTTCTCCAACCTCGGACTCAGACACTGCTGCCTCCTGTTCCTCTCGCACTGATTTTCACATGGCGCTTGCTTCCCGTGACAGAAATTTCTGAACATCCACATCTGCAAGTTTATGACGTCATCAAAAGGAATGTGACACAACCGAATTCAGAAACTGAACCAACTCAAGTTCATGCTTCTCCTGGTGTCTGACGGATGTTTTGTTTCCCTTGAAAACTTAAACTATCCTGAGGAGCCCCTCTGAGTTTGCTGCGTCGTCCTGGGGCACCTTGGAACATGGTTGGGGAACAGCGGTAAAGGAATGGTCCTTCCCATCGCTGTGATCTAAACCTCAATAAAGAATTTTTGCATAATGAACAATTACTGGGGGAAGGGGAGATGATACGTATTGGAATAGAAAGTTTATCTTGCGGGAGCCTGGGTGGCGCAGTCGGTTAAGCATCTGACTTCAGCTCAGGTCACGATCTCGCGGTCCGTGAGTTCGAGCCCCGCGTCGGGCTCTGGGCTGATGGCTCGGAGCCTGGAGCCTGTTTCCGATTCTGTGTCTCCCTCTCTCTCTGCCCCTCCCCCGTTCATGCTCTGTCTCTCTCTGTCCCAAAAATAAATAAAAAACGTTGAAAAAAAAATTTAGAAAGTTTATCTTGCAAGATTTAAATTTAGAATTTCAATGAAGTGACGCGGTAGTTACGTTCAATGAGCATAAACGCTTGTCATTTGGGAAAATGTTTTTACTCTTTTGTAACAGTTTTTCCTTTTGTAAATGTTTTCAAATGCATTATTTAAAGACTTTTAAAGACACAAATCACAGAATTCCTTAATGGTTTGCTATATATTTAAAAAAATGCTTACAACAGAATTTGGGGAAGATACCAACATTTAAATTTGTCATCTGTCTTTCTATTTTATACCTTAACAAGAGTATAGTAAAACAGGATGCAATGCTCATGAAAAAAATACTGCTTTGGTGGCATTGATGTTACTGAGAACATTTATATTCAGCATGCCCTTCACTGTCTGAAATTATCGTTGAAGTTTTCATTCTTGAACTTGATTTCGAGAGACCTCCTTCACACCCATTTCCAGTCTTTTCTCCAGGGCTTTGTTGGGCTCTGTGGACTCAGATTGCAGAAAAGGAGGTCACGTGAGAAACCACGAGCGCCACAGAAAGCAAATGAGCTCAGCGAACTGAAGACCGCTCTCAGATAAACAGGTGCTCTTTCTAGGCACTCTTTCTAGATTTAATTGCACTGGAGTGATCAGAGATTGTATGGAGGTAATACTTTATCCACTACCTCTAGAGGCAATTACAGATTTCTTAATCAGGGAGAATATCTCCTTACATAGTAGGACTTGGCTATAAGCCCTGACATGACTCTTGTTTGCACAAGAAGTCAACGTACTGAGAGCTCCCGTTTACTGAGTGAGTCCTGTGTGCCAGCAACCGCTCTGGGTACCTTACCCACTCCACACCACGTTCCCATCAGAGTGGCACCATCAGAACCCCGATTTTATCCACGCAGCAGCGGTGGCCCAGAAAAGCTTTAGCAACTTGCCCGAGATCCCAGAGACGACCAAGCCACGGAGCCAGAATTACAACTTAGGTGGCCCCACCCTCCTGACCAAGATGCCGCACTAACCAAGCAGTTTTCATTTTCATTCTTACAAACAACCAGGAGTTGGAATGCATGTCTGTCTCTTGGTACACAGACATTAGAAGAAGGCAAAATTCATTTAATTCAGGACTACTGCCACGTCTGTTATGTATTTTTCAGTGGCAACTACTTTCTGTTTTTATTTTTATTTTTTTTTTTTATTTTTTTTTCAACATTTATTTATTTTTGGGACAGAGAGGGACAGAGCATGAACGGGGGAGGGGCAGAGAGAGAGGGAGACACAGAATCGGAAGCAGGCTCCAGGCTCTGAGCCATCAGCCCAGAGCCCGACGTGGGGCTCGAACTCACGGACCTCGAGATCGCGACCTGGCTGAAGTCGGACGCTTAACCAACTGCGCCACCCAGGCGCCCCATACTTTCTGTTTTTATATCAAGACTTGTATAATTTTTATTTAAAAAAATTTTTTTTAACGTTTATTTATTTTTGAGATAGAGAGAGACAGAGCATGAATGGGGGAGGGTCAGAGAGAGGGACACACAGAATCTGAAACAGGCTCCAGGCTCTGAGCTGTCAGCACAGAGCCCAACGAGGGGCTCGAACTCACAGACCACGAGATCATGAGCTGAGCCGAAGTCGGACGCCCAACCGACTGAACCACCCAGACGCCCCGGGACTTGTATAATTTTTAAATTATCAGTAACACACACACAGACATTTTATGCCATTGACTTTTGTAAAGCAAAACATTTTATGTTCAAGCAAAGTCCATTTACAACTTCAGGCAACCTCACTGTAAGGGTTCCAGGACCCAGAGTCAGGTGGTAGAACAGAAAAGGAAAGGTCTTACCCAGAGAAAGA
Organism: Felis catus; assembly: GCF_018350175.1. Taxonomy (NCBI): domain Eukaryota; kingdom Metazoa; phylum Chordata; class Mammalia; order Carnivora; family Felidae; genus Felis; species Felis catus. The sequence goes on along the minus strand of NC_058368.1, from coordinate 230,410,566 downwards.
TAAATGCTCTCAACCATTTTTTTTAATGTTTATTTATTTATTTTGAAAGAGAGAGAGAGAGAGAACGTGCATGAGGCTGCATGTGGAAGCAGGGAAGGGGCCGAGAGAGAGAATCCCAAGCAGTCTCCACTTGGTCAGCAGCACAGAGCCCTGGGTGGGGCTCGATCCCATAAACCACAAGATCAGAGCCCAAAATCAAGAGTCCAATGGCCCACTGACTGAACCACCCAGGCTCCCCTCAACAAGTTCTTAAACACAATCCCTCTCTTTTCTTTCATGACCTGGTCTCCAAATTGTACTTGGTCCCACCCTGGGCCCATTCCTCCAAATTCCTTCCAAATTAGTTATGTTCTGCATTTCTCTGGCTTTTGCAAGTCACATGGGATTCATTCAATTAATGACTACGATGTCAAATACAATGAGCTGTCTGGAGGTTTATGTCCATAAAGATTTATGCTGTTTGAGGTATAATAAATAATACTTTCCAGGCATAAAACATTTCCTAATTTGTATTATTCTACTACCCTTTGTGTTTTCCTGTTTTAAGTTTTCCATAGGGATTAATCATGCCAATCAAAGTCTGCTGGTTGGAATTCCAGACAGATATTTTCTTTAAACAAGGTCTGATATAAAATACTTATCTTTCTGTATCTTCAGTATATTCATTTATTTGTATTTACTGGCATATTTATCTTGTCCCAAAACGATTTAGTATTTTCCACCAAAATCCCCTAAAATGACCAATAAAATGCCCTCCAATTAGTGGATTCAGAAAATGACGCATGTATAAACCTAGTAAGCTAAAATCTTAACTGGGTTTTGAAAATTTACATAAATCATCCAACTTTAATACACAGAGTGATAAACCTTAGTAGTTGCTCAATAAACATTAGTGGCCGATTAAGTCTCCTTCCCCATGACTCTGGGAGGCAGGGCTTATCATTAGCTCTACTTTATAGATAAGGAGACTGAGGTTCAGAGAGCTTGAGAGACTTGCCCTTTTTTTTATTAAATTAATTTATTTATTTGGAGAGAAAGAGAGGGAACGCAAGCAAGGAGGGGCAGAGAGAGAGGGAGAGACAGAACCCCAAGCAGGCTCTGCGCTGTTAGTGCAGAGTCTGACTTGGGGCTTGAGCTCATGAACCATGAGGTCATGACCTGAGCCAATATCAAGAATCAGACCCTTAACTGACCGAGCCACCCGGGCGCCCTCCCAATTTGTTGAAAGGAAGCCTGAGAACCACCTTGGACTTCGATGAGCCGATAGCCTGTGCTTGCTGCATGAAGCAGGGCCCGCCCCATTTAGAGCTGTGGTCCTCAGGGCTGGTTATGGGAGGTGGAATTTGTATGGGCACAAGGGAGGAATAAGGACATAGTGCAAAGGACACTGTCCTCTTTGGCATAACAGAACCAAGCACGCTCGAATTTTCTCATGCTCTTCAGGGAGTGTTTGACTTCCATTTGAACAAGCATCAGAGGTCTGGACTGTGCTCAGAGGCAGAATCTCCAGGAAGGTTTTTATCCACTAGGGTCACGGGAAGTGTGTATTTCCTCAGGTTATGAGAACATTCAGATTCATTCTATGTAGGTGGATACAAAAATAAGAAAGCAGAAGACTTGGTCTAGATTTCTTTTTTAACTTCAAGTAGAAGTGTGTAAGACGTGTAAAATACTTCCTGAGTTAGGAAAAGCAGCTATCATCCCCCTTTGCAGGTTTGAGAAGTAATCCTGATTGGTTGGAACAGGACACACATTTTGATAGTCCGGATGTAAACTGCAGAAGGCACTAAGTTTAGGTGAGAAACGTCAATTCAGCTGAGTATCTTCATTTCCCAGAGTAGAGTCAAGTGGCTTAGGTAGTGTTGTTACTTAAAATTTGCATTCTGGACGATGCCAGAGCTACACGTTTGTGGATGAGTTTTAAACACCTTTTCTTCACCCCTTATTCTACATGTGTAGAAAAACTCACTGAGTTTTTCTCAATATGCCTTGACCGATTTATGTTCTGAGTCTCCGAAATATCTGAGGTTTCAGGTTTACTGCCTATTGCGTGATTTAATACATCCTTGATGGTTAAACAGAAGGGGGAGAGTCCTGAATTAGCAAAGAGGGGGGAAGGGACGAAAGGAAACTTTACTTTATGGAGAATGAGCCATCCCAACTGCAGCAAGGACTCCCAGCCTCCTTCCTGCTACATCTGGGTCTCCTGTTCTTATTTTAGAACATCTTTCCCAGAAAGGAGAATTTGTATTTGCAGGTTTCACACACAACCCAGCCAGAACTTTAGGCAGGAAGTGTGTGACAAAGAATCATCTTTGGATCCCGGCATTTTTCATGTTTGTTTAGCAGTTGGGGATGTATCAAATATTTTTGGCAAAAGACCCTTAGAACTAAAATCACCCTATTCTCACGAAAGAAAATTCAATCTTGTCTCATTTTCTCTGAAATGCAAAATCCACAGAGTTGCCGTGAACATCGAGATTACCCAATCTAGCAGGATGCTGATGAAAGGAAGGACAGGCGTTGTCACCTTGGAGGAGCACAAATATTTATGAGGGATTGCTCCTTCAAGAGCTATTGGGAAAAAATAACCCTGCAAAGAAAAGAATGATATCTAAGCTCCTCCCCGTCTCTCTCCAGGCCGCATGCCATCAGACAAGAGAACTGTAAATTCATTTTCCAAAGCAGTCCCGTGGCTGGAGCCATGGGCCTCAGACTCATTATCTCTTGCTATGAAAACTGTGGTATTTCCTAATGGGCTCTCTGCAGCCTGGAAAAATCCCACCCCCAGTTTATCCCGCACACCAACAGTGCTGCGAGGCTTCTCAAGCAAACCAGAACATCTCACTGACCTTCTGGAAACTCTCCACCTGCACTCTGTCACTCACGGCCCTGTGCTCCAGAAGGGCCCCGTACGTCGGCCCCTGCCTGCTTCTTCGCGCTGCACCGTGTGCAGGTCCCTGCATGGGCCTGGCAGTCTCCCTTCCTCCATTACTAACGTGGGCCATTTCCCTCCTGCTGGGAAATGCTAATCTGCTCGAGAATTAAGACCTGCAAAAGCCCTTTCCTGATGACAAAGTAGCCGATAATATCCACAGGTGATACTGGTACGTTAACACAGATACTTAAGATATCATCTGTGGGTCACAGCACTCCGGAGACGACACTGCCTAGTCCTTGACACTACGGACCTTTCTCAGGCTTCTTTTGTGGCAGGCACGCAATATCTGTAGCACTTGTCCCACTGAAATTTTACACTTCTCTTCTTGGTTGGTTCATGCTGGTTTTCTCCACTGGCGAAGTAAACTCCAGGGAGCAGGGGTCACGTCATGTTGACCTCATTGTATTGCCCCTGGTGGCTACCACGCTGGCTTATATACAGTCGGGTGCACAGCGAACGAATGAAATTAGGCCAGGATAAAAACATCTCAGAGACAAAAACAATACCGATGATAGGATGCAATACTGTACCCGCAAATATCATGTAAGTGCTAACTTAATGGTTACCTCCTCGCTCGCCTAGAATGCCTCCCTGACCTCATTCGTTCGCTCATTTGTTCACTGAGTTTTTCTTGAATGTCAGTGAAGTATAGTGAATCACGTTCGATCCCTGGCCCTACAAGCTTCCATCTGGGAGGCTGAGGGTGAAGCTAAGGGGAAGAAGACACATGAGTAAGGCAGAGTTTTTGAACCTTGGGTCTGTGGATATTCTGGATAATTCTTGGTTGGAAAAAGGGGGTGGGTTTCCTAAAATTGTAAGATGTTTAGAGACATCTCCAACCTCTAACGACTAGACAGTAATAGCATCTCCTTCCAGTTGTGCCAACCCAAAATGTGCCAGATATTGCTAAGTAACCCCAGGGGGGTAGGGGGCCAAATCACAGCCCTGTTGAGAACTACTGGTTTACGGAATATTGCTGACGGTGCCCGACAAAGATCACAGGCAATGAAGCGTCTTTGCTCGTATCATAGAGGCCTCTGTCGACTCTGTTCCTGCTGATGATGCTGTCAAAAGGCAGAGCAGACTTCCTGTACTGGATGCTAGTGAGTTCTGGTCTGGAACGGTGAGCATGAAGGAAGGAGTGGAGAGGACGCGTAGTGGTCACCTCTTGGTAAGATTCCCGTAAGTTGGTTCACCTAAGTGAATGAACAGCTGTCAGCCCAGCCTGAGGCACGGAGGACCACACGTGACCAGTTGGTGGGCAGGGTGGGGACATTCCGGGAGTTCGTCAGCCACCCTGGTGGGAGCCTGCTGGCTGACAGGCCCTCTATGGCACGTCATGCCTCCTTAGTGCTCCATAAAACTGTGGCGAGAACGGATGACTATTTGATGCTGGTTCCTTACACGTAGCTCTGCAGTCTGAGCACATATTTGCAAGGAGAGGTATCTGGGAATCCCTGTACTAAATAACTCTTCTCACGTATTTTAACATCTTCGTCATTCTCCTATTACCCTGCCAGACGCTCTTCTGTCAAGGAAGAGAGCTGGGGTAGTATTTTCAGTCGTTATATTCCTGGGGTGAGTAATGCTTTTCCACTGATCTGGTGTCTCAATCAAACTTAGATTTCACTGAAAGATGCTTCCAGAGCTGTTTCCACGAGCCCCGTGACGGCAGGAAGCCAGCCTCATACCTCAGGCTTAATAGATTTCCTCTAATAAACCCCAGACATCAGAGCAGCGCAAAACCCTTCCCATCAGGGAATCCGGCGTATGCTTCAGTGTAACGAGGTCCACAGGCGACAGGCACGGGGGCTGGAGAGCTGGCAAAGCTGAGAGCATGTGGACCCCGCTCTCCTCTTCCTTCTCCCCAGAAACACACTGGCTTCCATCTGGTCGCCCAAAAACCCTTCACAACATTAACTTGCGCACAACAAGCGAATACTCAGGCACCAGTTGGGTAGGCACATTATTCAAGGTCACACAGGAAATTCTTCAAGAAGCTGAAAATGACCTGCATGTTCCAATCCCTCCTCCCAGGCAAGGGAATCTGTTCACTGCTAATTCCTTATGTAAATAAAATGACCCAATCGTGGTAAGTTTCACTTTGCTCTTTTCACTTTCGCGTGCACACACACGATGTGTGTGTTGTTGTTGTTCTTGTTGTTGTTGTTTTTCAATTGAAGACTTTACAAAAACCATTAAGCTGTTTCCTCAGCTTTGGAGCAGGTCACTGCATCTGAGATACGGAATGTAGTAGAACAAGGAGGAAATTCTGCATTATGATCATGACAAAGAGCAGTCATGCTTCTAAAGTTTGGTAAATAAAAACACTTAAAAAAACCAAGAGTTTTAGGTCGTATTTAAAAGTCTTCATATTTTTTTAAAAATTTTTAAATGTTTATTTATCTTAGAGAGAGAGAGAGAGACAGGGCACAAGCAGGGGAGGGGCAGAGAGAGAGGGAGACACAGAATCAGAAGCAGGACCCAGGCTCTGAGCTAACTGTCAGCACAGAGCCCAACACGGGGCTCGAACCCACGAACCATGAAACCATGACCTGAGCCAAAGTCAGACGTTCGACCCACTGAGCCACCCAGGTGCCCCAAAAGCCTTCCTATTTTTATATTTCATAAAGTTTTGCCCAAGGTGTACGTAAACAGAAACATTCTGTGCATTCTCTGCAATCTTTTCATTCGTTTTGTTGTTGTTGTTTTGCTTCTGATTTCCTTCTGCGTACAGAAGATCTGCCAAAAAGAAGATTCTTGCGCCTCTCTCCTGTCCTTCATGTATCACCACTATATGAACCAGTGTGTCCTTTTTATGGACACCGTGATGTCAACTGGCTTGGCAACAGCACCCACTTATTGAATCAAACACTAACCTAAGCGCTGCTTTGAAGGTACTGTGTCGATGTTGTGGATGTGGACAACTGGTTGACCTTAAGTCAACTTAAGATTACCTTTCATAGGAGGTGGGCCTCATCCAATCAGACGAAAGCCCATAAGAAGAAATCTGAGGTTTCCAAAAGAAGTTCTCAGAGCAGCCACGTCAACCCCTGCCTGAGATTCTAGCCTACAAGCCTGTCCTACAGATTTAAGACTTGCTAATCCCCACAATCACGAGACAATTTCTGAAAATCTCTCTTCTTAGTGCGCATACATATATATATGTATACGTAGAGGCACATATATACACACACATACACCTACACGCAAACTGACATATACAAATGTAATGTACGTATAGTGTATGTTATGTATATAAAGTGTATATTTAGGATAGAACAGAAAGAAACGAGAAACTAAGAATCCTCTCTCTAAGCTCTCGAACGGTGGCTGTATTTGATACAGCAGCAAGGCAAAGAGGTTGCCAGTCCCTTCCCCGCCCTGTCCTCACCTCTGCTTCTCACACCGAGAGGAGGGGTCCCTCTCCACGAATCTGGCTGGGCTAAGTGATTTGTCTGCACTAACACAACAGGGCTCCGAGGCCAGGTCGTAAGAAGCCTCGCAGCTTCCAGCTTGGTCTTGTGGGATGTTCGCTCTTAGCCGGTCCCTCCCGGATCCCGGCCCCTGCGCCGTGAGACGCCCAAGCCGCACGGCGTGGGCGTCCCGGTCAGGCGCCCAGCTGAGCTTCCAGATGGCAGCCAGCGTCAACCGCGTGCGTGAGAGTGTGCCACCGCGGGGGCCGAAGGCCAGCTGCACACGCCGCCTCGCAACGGGCCTCCTTGGCATCGGGGTTATTTGAGCTGCTCATTTCTGAGGAACCGCAGACACAGGAGAAGCTCTGAAAACACAGTGGCAGTCACCCTTTCCTAAGGGAAATGTACATTTCTAAGGGCCGTTTCTATTTGTAAGTCTCCCTCTCTGGACGGGGAAGACAGGAGGACTCTGTCACCAGGAATTTATCGATGGAGAAGACCGGGACTTAACCTGCATCACAGACCTCATCCTTATTCAGCATGTCTTTCCTGATGACCGCCCCCCCCCACACCTGCCAAGCTCTGCTCCCCACACCCATCATCTCTCCTTGTCTTCAACTGAAGGTGGTATGTGAGGCTGGGGGCGTGGGTCATCTCGGGGAGTTAGTTTCCCTGGGTCTCTCCCATGTGTGCATGAGTATGTGAGTTAATTTTCGTATATGTGCTGCGGAAGCGAGCGTGGAATCTACGCGTTAACAAACTTGTTCTTCTCTTGTGAATCTATATTTTGGGGAACCTGGGTGGCTCAGTCAGTTAAGCATCCGACTCTTGAGGTCTTGATCTCACAGTTTATGAGTTCGAACCCCGTGAGGGATTCTGCGCAGACAGCGCGGAGCCTGCTTTGGATTCTGGGTCTCCCTTTCTCTCTGTCCCTCCCCCACTCATTCTCTCTCTCTCTCTCAAAATAAATAAACTTAAAAAGATCTATCTTTTATTACAGGGTGGGAGGGGTGTGGCAGCCAATAACTCAGAAGGACAAAGGGGACATTATTTTTTCTCCCCTACAACGTCCAGTTCTGTGTGGCCATTATACATCCCATGAGGGCACCCAGGTGAGGACTACCCAGCTAAGGCCAGTTTACCAGAGGACCAAGACACTAGGATGCATTATGGTTGGAAGCCACTACTTTTCGAGGCGATCACTGGGCGTTGTGCGGGAACAGGTAACTAACTCCGGCATGTGGGAACCGCTTCTGTTACATCGTTCTCAGGCACCTGCCTTTGTTTCAACCAAGGATACTCTTCACACTAATTATTGAAAACACTGGTCCAAGAATTTTGAAACTATTGAGAGAACCCAATGTGTCCAAATGATGCAGTGACTTTGTTAAATTCTTTCCCAGCAGACGGGAAAAGGTCTCAGAGGAACTATGCTGAGACAGTCTGTTGTTAGGAACCCTCAAGACAGTGCTGAATGGCTGCAGCCCATCTGTGTCAAGACTGTGGGCCTAGTGGGGAGCTCATCTCAGATGCTTCTTCACCAATATTTTAAAAGGGGCAGCACACTGTACTGCATATTTAAAAATCTTTCTGTATATTATGATGCTCTAACATTTCAAACCACCTTTCTGGTTGGAGAGAGACTGCTCCTTCATGGGTGGGTGGGGGCTAGATATTTCTTATAGAAAGCAAAGGGCGGGGAGCCTGGGTGGCTCAGTCAGGGAGGTGTCCAACTCTCGATTTTGGTTCAGGTCATGATCTCATGGTTCATGGGTTCAAGTCCCACATCGGGCTGTGTGCTGACAGCGTGAAGCCTGCTTGGGGGATTCTCTCTTCCTCTTTCTCTGCCCCTGCCCTGCTTGTGCTCTCTCTCTCTCTCAGAAAGAAATAAACATTAAAGAGAGAGAGAGAGGAGAGAGAGAGAGAGAGAGAGAGAGAGAGAGAGAGAGAGAGAGAGAAAAGGGCCAATCCTGCAGCATGTCTTGGATATGCAAGCCAACCATTCCAGGCTCAAACCTCCTCTAGCTGGGCTGTCCACCCCAGGATATTAATTTCAAGCCAGTATTCCTTTACTTCATCATCCCAGGGCCAGGTACCAGGCAGCTAGAGGCTTAGAGCCCCTGGAATTGTTCAAACCAGCCAGCCCTAACCTGCTCACCCAGTCGTGTTTAACTTTCTCACATAAACCGTAATAACGGTGTCACAAAAAAACCCCACAGCTCCAAAATGGAGCTGAATACTTAACCTAAGTGTAGTTTTGACCTCCCCCAGAAATGTGGTCTTAACCGGTAGGAGGAATTTCTGGCCAGCACCAATGAGGTCATGGGTCACATGAGCCCCCTCTATCCTCCAAGGGAAGATGAGGTCATCCACCCTTTAATAAGACCCCCACCCCACCCCGAACTGCCCCACAGGGAAGTTGACCTTGCCTAAAGCAATCTTTTCTTTTCTTCGGCTTACTGTCTTACCCCGTTTCTGCCTATAAAATCCTCCCATCTGTACAGCTCCTGGGAGCTCCTTTCCATTTGCTGGGGTGTTGCGGGGGGTTCTGCCCAAGTCATGAATTGTTTAATAAAGCCAATTTAACCTTTGAATTCAGTCAGTTACATTTCATTTCCTAACAAAGGCCATGGCTAAGTGCTACCCTCCTCCCGGCTTCTGCCTCCCGGCCGCTCTGCTTTCTTCCTCGTGGCCTTGCACGGTGAGCTGGGGCCTCTTGTCCCCAGGACCTGTGAGCAAAATAAACGTTGTTTTCCTGAGCCTCAGCTCTGTCTCCTCTTGTAGCCACGTCTGACTGATATCTCATAAAAGAATACAAAACACACACTGTTTTAAGCCAGTTAGAAACTGTCCTAAAAAACAGAGACATTGCAAATACTGCCTTGCTCATACGTGTCGCTCAAAGGCACTTCGCTGCACTGGGCTGGTTCGTGGAAGTTGACGTGGCCCTTCCTTGAGAGATGCGTCTAATGTTTGCTGCCTGCAGTGATGCAGCCAGGAGTGAAGAGTAGACAACAAAGACCCGAATCAGAAGATACAGAGCAGGTACGCAGATGTGTTTTCAACCGGCTCCCTCCAGCAGAGGCTACAAGTACAAAGTGATACTTCCCGGTAGTTAGATCTCTTTGGAAGGTGTGGTCCGTAAGATGCTATTAAATGACAAGCTACCGCTGTAACGTATAAAATAATGACACATGTTTTAAAACTGTTATTTCTTCTAATGGATCTAATTTAACACCTAATATAAGAAAAATCAGAAAATATATTTATATATAAGAAATATATTTATATATATTATACATGAATGTAAATATATATAAATATAAATACATATATATATCTAAGAAATATAATATATCTAATATAAGAAAAGAGGCTTAAAAAAGACAAGGTCTTAAGTGAAAACCCCAGAAGAATCAATACCATAATTTCTTTGAAATAGAAAAATATTTTCAAATATCATGTAATGTGGATTTTTACTATGTAAAAAGGGGACAGTCAAAAATCTGAAAAAGACAAAGGTGACAAGTAAGGATTATTATGTTACAGGTGACCGTTAGGGTAGTAACATGAAATTTGGTGTTATTAGAAAGTGTAACAGATGAGTTAGCAGGCCTTTATCTGTGTAAAAGTTATTAAATTAATTCTGACGTTTCTCTCACTGAAACCGGCCCAAGACCAGGACTCTGAATATTTTAACTGTCATTGGCTCACGTATCCGGAGGGTCAGGTCTTGCTCTGTATGCAAGTTGACGGGAGGAGGGGTGGACATTTCCACTATGACACCAGCCACAGTCACGCATTTATGTACTCAAACTTCACCTGGGCCCAGAAGGGACTCAAGGTGGCTTCCTTCTCTCTGATGAAAAATTTTAAAATTAATTAAAATGGGTGGCTCAGTCGGTTGAGCGTCCGACTTTGGCTCAGGTCATGATCTCACAGCTCCTGAGCTCGAGACCCGCGTCGGGCTCTGTGCTGACGGCTCAGAGCCTGGAGCCTGCTTCGGATTCTGTGTGCGTGTCTCTCTCTCAATAATAAATAAACATTAAAAATTTTTTTAAAATAAAATTAGGGCTCCAAATATAGAGGCAAAATGACGCATTGCACATTAGAAATAGGGACACAGGTGTGGGGGTCTCTCCTGGCCTTTTATGTACATATCCAGGCCGGCTCTCTTGGCTTTGTCCTGAAGTAGGAAGAGGGATGGGCTTGAGCTTCTTTGCATTCTGGGACCTCCTTCCACCAGAACCCGCTGACAGAAAACTCTGTGATCTGTTGCACGCTGACACTGTGCTGGTAAGCTACCTGTGTCCTCCCGGGTGGTTTGAAATGGAGACTGACAAATACTCTCCCAAGGACAGAATCACTTAGCATTTTTATTTGGCTTCCCATCTCAGACATTAAAGCCGCCTCTTAGGGTCCCGGGGAACAAACCACGGACCATGTGTTCCCCCATCTCTGGACAGCAGGACTCCCTGGGGGCAAATCCTCTGGGCTCCTTGGGCCCTGAGGCAGATGTAGAAAGGTGGGAACCGGCTGGCCGTGGGCTTTGGCCTTTCCAACCCACCACTAGCACTGGTAAGGGAGAAAGAAAGGGAAAGCCTGGTATCCCCTGGGGTTTGTAGCTTTATGGGCAAGCGAATGGACCCACAATGTTCCTTCCTGAAAGTCAACTTGAAATTCAAATACTAGGATTACATGCCGTAAAGCAACTCAGTGACTACCCAGTCATTGTAGACAACTACTTAAAATAAAAAAAAACTAGGTCCAAGGCCTAAATTAACCAAGAAATTAGGTGTTCGAATGGATCCCATGTGTAAGCTACTCTGATCAATTGCATCTGCGAAAGGCACCCAGGTTCACAGGTACATTTGACATTCATGGGCTGGGTTTCTCGATTCCTCCTCTATTCCTTTCAACAACACAGATTTTAGAAAAACTGTTCCTTGAAAACAGACCTTCCCGTCAGAGTCATTTAATCCATGTGCATAAGGCCTGCCGTGCTCCAGAAGGAATTTGTGACCTAACATTTCAGAGGCGAAAGAAACGTGGGTACAGCCATGCAGTCCAACTGTCACCTGCTACGGGAACCCAGATTGTAGAATAATTTAAGTATGTGCACATGACCAGAGAGGCCCCCTTCCGCTTCAGGATGACCACTGTGAATTTTCTTTTGAACACTGGCCCCACATCTGCATCTCAACCCATCTGGCTTTGTCCCTGGCTTCTGAAACCTTACACGATATCTAAAATCACTTTTCTATGATGTCCGAGTTAGTATCTAAAACTGAACAATCAAGGGGCGCCTGGGTGGCTCAGTCGGTTGAGCGTCCGACTTCAGCTCAGGTCACGATCTCTCAGTCCGTGAGTTCGAGCCCCGTGTCGGGCTCTGGGCTCAGGGCTCAGAGCCTGGAGCCTGCTTCCGATTCTGTGTCTCCCTCTCTCTCTCTGCCCCTCCCCCGTTCATGCTCTGTCTCTCTCTGTCTCAAAAATAAATAAATGTTAAAAAAAAAAATAAAACTGAACAACCAAAAAAAAAAAAAAAAAGAACGGTTACAGAATACTATGGCCAGAAAACAGAGTATTTACAGTTATTAAAAATTATGTTTAAACAATATATGTAATAACATGGAAAGGCACTCATAAAATGATACTCACTGAAAAATAAAACCCAAGATACAAATCTCTACAGGAAATATGACCACAATGTGCATGTACGTGCATTGTACGTGAAGGAGGGTAAGGGGCGATGAGAGACAAGAGAGAGAAAGAATGGACACGGAAACAGAGAATTTAAAAGACCAAGAAAATAAATGAACGTGTCAAGAGTATTACCGATGATGGCATCACGAGTTGTTTCTAAAATATTCTTGTACTTTCCAATATGAGCCTTGGATCCAGATCTTTATAATTATTGCGTGCCTCTGTCTTCAACCCCTCCACACTCTTTGTATGTATTTTATCTTTTCTCAGAACACACTTCGGTGTGTGCACCTGCCTCTTTCAGGGACTGCCAGCCTCTGGACACAGCGTCCCCGGTGGGATGGGACTAGCTCAGGTGGGCTGGGTAAGGTCCCCCTTGCCCTGGACAGGGTCTGTCTATCCATCTGCCTGAATCCCATTCCCAATGGTGGCATGTCACCTGAAGCCTCAAGTTCACTTGGAAACAATACACATACACATCCCTTTGAAAAATGTGTTGCTGATAGCATTTTGATCAGCCCTTTTTTTTTTTAACGTTTATTTATTTTTGAGACAGAGAGAGACAGAGCATGAACGGGGAGGGGCAGAGAGAGAGGGAGACACAGAATCGGAAGCAATTTCCAGGCTCTGAGCCATCAGCCCAGAGCCCGACACAGGGCTCGAACTCACGGACCGCGAGATCCTGACCTGAGCTGAAGTCAAATGCTTAACCGACTGAGCCACCCAGGCGCCCCTTGATCAGTCTTTTGATTCTTAGTTTCAGCCATTAAAATGATGGAGTGAAATACTTGTAATCATTTGTTTTCATCTAAGATATAGTCTAAAATACTAGGATAAGTGTCAATTTTCCAAAGGATAGTTACTTGACATTACAGGTTGATAATATTTGATATGACAATATTTGGGGTTCCCCCCAAAATATATTTTTTGACAAGATATGTTGGTAACATACATTGACGTCTTAACCCCCAGAACCTATGAATGTGACCTTATTTGGAAAGAAGGTCTTTTCAGACGTCATACAATTATGAAGTCATGCTGGATTAGGCTGAGCTCTAATCCAGTGACCAGTGTCCTTAAAACAAGGCGAAATTTAGACTCAGAGATACTCACAGAGAGAAGACCGTGTGAAGACGGACCCAGGGAGACACTGTGACCACAGAGGCAGGGAAAATAGAGTGATATGTCTACAAGCCAAGAAATGCCAAAGACTTTACCACTAGATGCTAAGAAGCAGCAAGGAAGGATCTTCCCCCAGAGCCCTTGGAGAAAGCTTGGCTCTGTTGTGACCTTGACCTTGGCTTTCTCGCCTTTGGAACTGTGGGAAAACAAACTTGTTGTTTTAAGCCACTAAATGGATGGTCATTTTTTATGGCAGCTCTAGGAAACTAATGCATTTTAAAAAGTGTCATGATATCTAATCTTAAAATCAGCCTCTGCTTAAATTATAAACGTAGTCTTGTCTTCAGAAAATACTTCTAAAGAAAATATTTTAGTTGTGATTAATGCGAAGGCTTATGCTACCCCATCTAATATCCCCTTTACAACTAATTTTCTAACAACAAAGTAACACTGGTTTTAATAAAATCATAATAATATTTAAAACTGTCCACAGATATTGAATGCTTGCAATGTGTCGAGCATTATGCTGGGAGCTTTATCTACATACTACGTTTGTATATGCACACACACTTATAGGCCTATGTTATATACGCGTGTGTTTTATATATGTTTTACGTACAAACACAAATTTAATATTCGAATCTAGGGATCAGCAAACCTTTTCTCTCAAGGGACAGAAGATAAATATTTTAGGCTTTGCTGGCCATATAGTCTCTGTTGCAACTACTCACTTCTGCCGCTGTAGCTCATAAGCAGCCATAGAGTAAACATTAAAAATAGGCATGGCTATGTCCCACTAAAATTTTATTTGCAAAAGCATTTGGTGGGCCAGGTTTGGCTCATGGACTGTGGTTTGCTGACTGCTGCTATCCCCCTTTGAGGAAATAATGATGGTTTCACTTAGTGCACAGGTGGTGGGGCCAGAGGCTGGAGGTTTAACATCTTGTGCAAAGTCACACAGTTGATATCAGGTAGCTCTAGGGTTCTGGCCTGGCACCAAATCTCCAGAAACCAGGGTTACGATCACTCGGTAATACCGTCTCATCCCACAGGCAAGAACAACTTCATGCTTTCCTCGAAAGTGTATGAATTAAATAACGAGCTTTAAGAAACTTTCTGATACCAATACTATCTTGGCAAAACAAATGTCACAACATACTAGAAGCAACATTTCATTAAGTCAAAAAAGAAGTATCTATACATGTTCTAAAGAACATTGCAGATAGGTTAGAAAAGATTTAGGAAGCTCCGATGAAAATTCAGGGTTATTGATTGTTAGTGTCTCGAACAAACCACGTGTAAGAACACAACCATAATGTAAATGAGAAAAGAAAAAAGACGGAAATTGAAGGAAATGGAAAAGACCTGATGCACATCCCCACATTTTCATTCATTTTCTAGCTATAAAAAGCAATTAAAGGGGTTTTTTTTTGAGGTTTCTTGGAAACACAGAAGAAAACAGTGAGGTGTGATGTCCCACAACACAGGCCCCCTCCTTTTACTGGACAGTCATGTCCTCTATAAAGGACCTTTGAATTCTCAGTGCTTTGCTGGGTCTTTCGTTTTCCAAACTCTCTGGTAGTGTGCAAGGGAGTGTCGAGCCATTCTGCTCAGAGGACTCGTGAACACTACGTTCTCGAAAATTCATTGAAAGGTCGCTCCACGTCTTCTCCATGCTTACAAACAGCACCTGTCATTTAGCTGGTCCAGGTGGCACTGATCAATGGACACGGGAAACCCACCTTACTGATAGACTTTAGAAGTCGGTGGCTGAGAGGATTCAATGACTAACTTTTCCTTCGCATAAGCACAGGATCATGACCATATCTCTCAGGTTGTTAGAGCTGATAGCTTTGGAACAGAAGGCATATGACTACCACTTGAGCTTATTTTAATTCTAAGTAAAAAGAATTTATTTCCCAGAATACAGTTTTAGTTGAGTGTGGCAAATCACACTGGGACGATGGAGCTTCGCCTCATTTTTATAATTATCATAAATGCACACAAAAGCATAAATAAAGAATGAAGAATTAACTCCACAGATATACTTGGACGAGGGCATAAAGCTGCCGAGTGTTACTGCATTAACTCTCTGCTGTAATAAATGCCACAGACAAACAGAGTTAAATGGGTTAATTAGTCACCAGTGGCCATTTTAATTGTGGTATTGAAACTCCGAGACAGATGAGAGAAGAATTCTCATCACAGGGTTACCTGGGCTTTAATGGGAGAGTTGGACTGGGACAGCGGCATCTCTAAAACATCGCGTAACTGATCGCCTCTCTTCCTCTCCTTTACTTTTCATAATTAGCCGCACACTATTAAGTTAATGCGCATTTATCTACAACAATTCAATTCAGACTGCGAAGAATCTTTCTAGTCTATAATTACACTCCAGCTTAATTAGCATAATTTCCACTGCACATATTTTAATAAAGAAGCTGCCATTATGGGTTGGCTTCCCGTGTCGAAACTCTTCCCGGGAACATGGCAAGGAGAGACAAACGTCTCCTGCTCAGGAATCACCACGAATGCACCCAGAAGACCTGAAGTCTACTTTCCATGAATGAGGATGTTGGGAAGGGCACGCCTCCCAAGGAGGAGATCTCATGGAAGCTTCCACACCGCCATCGTCCATTGAGGGCATGAGCAGCAGGGCACTCAGCCTCCGTAATCACCGAGGATCAGGCGATGGGTCATTTGTGCCACGTGGTGCCGGGGTTTGGCCTCATTAGTCTATAAATTAGTCTGAGGTGTGAAAACATCTCCACAGTTTACTTGGGATCTGTATCCCCAAGGGATGGCCATTTGAGTGCCTCAAATCCAGCCGCTACTAGATGCCATCAGTTATTAACTGCCGCACACAATAAATGAGACCTTTTAGAGATTTTTATTAACTTGAAAGACCCTAAGCTACTTGGTTCCTCCTCCAATGCTCCCTTGTGGGAGACCAATTAACAATGAGAGAGAGCCATCCTACATGTCTGGCACTGAAATGGCAAATACTTAGTGTGATTTAATGGCACTAAACACATTTTGCAAGTATTGCAAATCTGTCCTAGTAACAAAAATCATCTGATTCAAAGGAAAGTCTTCAGTTCTAGTGGCCCATTACATTTTGCATAAACATTTCACTATTGCGATGAATTTACAAAAAAAGGTTTGCCAATGTTTTTGTTTTAACATTTTAACCAAGCCCTTCATTGTTTCTATTTGTTATTCAGAAGAATGAGGAATTTTGCTCACTCTGAGTTGGCAACTTTTAAAGGTACAACATGGAGGGAGGCAAACCATAAGAGACTCTTAAATACAGAGAACAAACTGAGGGTGGATGGGGGTGGGGGACAGAAGAAAATGGGTGATGGGCACTGAGGAGGGCACTTGTTGGGATGAGCACTGGGTGTGGTATGGAAGCAATGAACCACGGGAATCTACCCCAAGAGCACGCTATACACAGTCTATGTTAGCCAATTTGACAATAAATTATATTTAAAAAAAAATTTAAAAAATAAAGGGAAGTGACAGCATCATACAAGGGATAAGACAATGAGCCTTGACAATGAGAAAGAATGAAATCTGGCCATTTGCAGCAACATGGATGGAACTGGAGGGTATTATGCTAAGTGAAATAAGTCAGTCAGAGAAAGACAGATATCATATGTTTTCACTCCTGTGCATCTTGAGAAATGTAACAGAAGACCATGGAGGAGGGGAAGGGGAAAACAGTTACAGAGAGGGAGGGAGGCAAACCATAAGAGACTCTTAAGGACTAAGAACAAACTAAGGGTAGATGGGGGGTGGGGGAGAGGGGAAATGGGTGATACGCAAGGAGGAGGGCACTTGTTGGGATGAGCACTGGGTGTGGTAAGGAAACCAATTTGACAATAAATTATATTTAAAAAAAAGAAGACGAGCCTTGAGGAAAGTGAGAAATGCCTGCTGTTGTGCAGAAAAATGTAAAAGAAGTAACCATAAAGGAAACAGGTGCATCAAACCGGTGGTGGTGAAACCCAAGAAAACACTGCTTCTGATGTGCTCACGCCAATGGCAGGAGGTAGGATTCAGAGAAACTGTCTGAAGTGGGGGGGGTTTACACATGCCTGACATCAGCGTCTTTCTGGAAAGCCCAGGTATTCCATGAGACACAGGACGTGTCTCTTACCTCAAACATTTCTGTATTTCCTTTTCTCGAGGTATAACAGAAACTTAAAGCAAAGAAAGAGAGAGAGAGAGAGAGAGAGAGAGAGAGAGAGAGAGAGAGGAAGGAAGGAAGGAAGGAAGGAAGGAAGGAAGGAAGGAAGGAAGGAAAGAAAGAAGACTGAGCTTAGAGTCGTTTCAGTAAGGTACCTAATTAATTCTCTCAATCACTGAAGGGACAACTTAACAATAACAATGAATGTATGTAAAGCATTATCACACTATTTACACCACATGGAATACAAAATACATAATGAAGGCTCATTTATATTGTCACAATATGTATTTGTTCCATACCATCAGTCTTCAACCATTTAGAGCTCATGAGTCTTGTGAACAGTTACTTAGGTTTGTACTTATTTCTTCAAAATTATGAGGTCTTTTCTTCGGAAATAGGGTTTCCATAACGGCGGACAATGTGCACCCCAACCCTTTCGCGCTTTGGTGCTGTGGCCAAGCTTTTCCGATAGTATTCTCACAGGTGTCTGAAGAGGTCTGGGGTGTTAGTTAACGAGACAGACCTGTCTTCACTTCAATCACGGCACTCATGCTCCCTGTGTTCCTTTTCTTTCTTCTATCAAACCGTTTCATTAAAAAAATACACCAGGGGATAGGAGCTGATTCTTCCTCTATAGTTCTGGCTCCCTACAGGATAGCCCCTCCCTCTGTGGTCCCAGCGTCCCCCAGATGTCCCCACCCATCAGTTCCCACAGATGACCCCAGCCTTTGGGCTCTGGTATCACCTCTAGTCCTAGGGGCAGGAGAGGCTTCCTGTTGTTGTTGCCGATTTCCGGGTTCCCTCATTGTCTCCTGCCTAGCTTCTCACCTCCTCCATCACCTATGTAACCAACACCTTCTACTAAATTCTGTTTTATTTATTTTTTTATTTTTTTAATGTTTATTTTTGAGACAGAGAGAGACAGAGACAGAGAGAGACAGAGCGCGAGCAGGAGAGGGGCAGAGAGAGAGGGACACACAGAATCTACAGCAGGCTCCGGGCTCTGAGCTGTCAGCACAGAGCCCGACGTGGGGCTTGAACTAATGAACTGCGAGATCGTGACCTGAGCCAAAGCTGGACGCTTAACTGCGCCATCCAGGCATTTCGATTCTGTTTTAAATAACTACAGTGGTTTCGGTTTTCCTGCCTGGAGTCTGGCTGATACACACAGTATTTATTATTATTATTTTTTTAATGTTTGTTGATTTTTGAGCAAGAAAGAGAGACAGAGCACGAGCAGGAGAGGGGCAGAAAGAGTGGAAGACACAGAATCCGAAGCAGGCTCCAGGCTCTCAGCTGTCAGCACAGAGCCTGAGGCAGGGCTCAAGCCCACAAACTGCGAGATCATGACCTGAGCCAAAATTGGATGCTCAACTGACTGAGCTACCCAGGTGCCCCTTGCACGGTAATTTTTTAAACTAACTATGCAGTAAAGGATTAAATCAGCAGGACTGGAGTCCTCAAACTCTGCACAGTCCAAAGAAAGGACTGGCCTTTGGTTGGCTCTGGGAGATAACCTATAAACCCTTGGAATATCCTGCCTGATAAGACCGTCTTTCTATACTCAGGGCCTTGGGTCACACCAGATAGCTTATGCTAACAATGTGACTTGGGATGAATGCCTGTTTTCATTTGCCTGGGGCCTTGGCCATGCTATTTTAGTCTGACTGATTGGGGTGGGGGAGTGGTAGTGGAAGACTACATACCTGTGGCCAGTCATGTGGGTGCTCCACGCCTATACAACTGACCCTCAGTAAAAACCCTGGACACCAAGGCTCAGATGGTTAGCAACATTTGCGTGCACTGTCATACATCATCCCTGGGAGAGTCAAGCTCTGTCTGTAGGACTCCCCTGGGTGAGGACAACTAGAACCACACATCTGGTCTCTGCTGGACTCTGCCTGATGTACTTTTTTCCTTTGCTGATTTTAAGCATTATTCTTTTGCTGTAATAAACTGTAACCACAAGTGTAAAAAAAAAAAAATACACCATAGCTATGAATGCGGCCTTTGAAGGCAGCCTGCCTGGGGTTGAGCTCAGGTCCTCTAACTTAATGGCTGCGAGACCCTGGGCAAGGGATAGGGACTTAGTTTGCTCACCTGCAAAATGGGGACACACCAGCATCTAGCCTACAGACACGCAGAGGAGTGAGGGAGGTATGGGAGGGAAAGGGCTTAGAACAATGCCCATCCCAGCAAGTGATGTGGATTCACTCACCTTCCCCTGTTCCCAAGACTTGAGAGATATAAGAAAGCAACTTGACAACACTTTGGGGGCCCTTAAATCTGAAAAATGTGAAATCTAGTCCGTGCTACAAGGGGAATGCTGGAAAAGTATTTTCTCCTACTTACCGATCTTGACCAAAATAGACAGTACACTGTTTCCTCACTTAAGAATTTCAACCTAAATTTGTGTTTTGTCCATACCATATACTCAACTGGGCCACAGCACATAGTATTGTAAGCGGGTCGAAAGAATGGATCTGGATTTGTATGTTTAATACAAAGAAACCGGTGTTCTGATCTCAACAAATACTACATGTACACGAAGGTCACAACATACGTTTGGCATAAATGTAAATACTTACAAAAAAGGGGTCTCTTTTTGAAATTGCTGCCAGAGTTCCTCTCTAGACTTGCAGTTTGGAACCCTGCAGAATGATTTTTACAGGAGTAAGCCCTCCCCCTCAGAAAACGCAGGACATCATCAATATTTACAGACACATAAGCCAAAAGGCAGAAATGTTCAAAGGGAAGTCTACTTATGAACTACAGAATACAGAAATTCTACTAGTCGTTGTAAATTGTAGAACGTGGAGCCTTGGATCGCGTGATTAGGTTAACCTT